>NC_090834.1:60700784-61324630 GCF_028021215.1 Eschrichtius robustus | reverse complement strand
TGTGGCAGGGCCTGACTTGCAGCCTGCAAACTGTCATGTACTTTGGACCACTGTTCTCTATGATATGACACTTGGGGGCTTCATCATGGACACCCCTGAAGCCAAAGGGCTCTGGGGAGGGTGTGAGTGGTGGGGCGGGAAGGGTCCCTCGCAGCAGCCGCTGAGGCCCCGTTGGTAGACACGGAGGGTAAGGGGTGGGCGAATCTGAACCTGGGATCCAGGTGACTGAGGAAAGAGGAGGGAGGGGCAGGGGGCAGGGGAGGAAAAAGGGAGAGAGGTGGGAAGGGAAGGGAGGTAACTGGGTGGGGCAGAGGAGCAGGCAGAGGCCACTTCTAGACTTGGGCGCAGAGCCATGGCCACGGTCACAAGTCCAGACACTCAAGTGCAAAGGTCCTCCTCCTTGGAGCAGGCCCTGCCCTAGTGTCAGCAGAACAGGCGGTTGGGTTAGTCCTATGAAGGGAAGGGGCTGCTAGGGCTGCTGAGGTGGGGGGAGTGTTCTGGAAGTAGGTTCTTGGCTCCACCTGAAAATGGCAGTCTGGAGGTGGTGGGTGAATTGCAGCCGGGAGGTGGGGAGGGGTAAATAGTAGGAACCCAAACAAGGGGGCAGTGGGCCCTGGTGAGACCCAGAAGGAGGGCAGCTTAGCTCACGTGGGCCTGGGAGCTCTTCGAGGGCAGGGCCAGGTCTGTCTGCTTTGGCTCCGTGTCCCCAGAATCCAGTCTGTGCTAGAAGTTCCAAAGCTGGCTGCCATGGGCTGAGATCAGCCAACCTCTGGGGTGATCAGAAGCACCCATTTTCAGGGCTCTGTGGAGGGAGTGCTGAAAGGGAAGTAGGGAGACACTGGCTAGTTCTGTTGGTGGTGGTGGAACAAACATGTACCTCATGCCCTTACCCGGTGCTGCATGCTTGGCAGGGCGTTTCTCGTCTGAGCTGTTACCGCAAAATAGGTCCAACTTCTGGGGAGAAGACACTGGTAAATAACACACTCTGTAAGTGTAGGGGGAGGTTTTCAGACCCTCAGGGTGCCTCTGTGTTATCAGAGGCCGCCCTCAGCCTGGGTAGGAGTCATGCACGTCCTTATCCTAACTCGACCCCATCAAGTTATTTACAGGAGCTGCAGCAGGATTGGGAAGGAATATTCTTCACCTGAGGCTTAACCCCTCAGGCCTGGGCCCCTAGGTTCTCTGTGGCCTCAAGGGAGGCAGAGACCTGGGCCTTGAAAGCTCCTGGCAGACAGGCAGCTGGTGAGCTGAGAGGGAGACACTGGGGAGGAGGTGAGCTGGCAGGCCGAAGGTTAGGGGGCCGAGACAAACAGATGAAGGGGGACATGCTGGTCTGAGTGCACTTGACCGATGAGGAGGGCACCCTGCATCACCCTCTACCCTCTGGGGCATGTCCTGCCTCACAGTTAGTGGTGAGCCTGCCTATCTACTGACTTGCTCCGGGTCAGCGGGGGAGGAGTGGGTGGGGCTGACATTTCCTATGCTTCCACGAAGTGCCAATTGCTGGCAAAGCACTTTCACAAACACATAGCCAGAGCTATGTACTCATCCCAGAGAGATGGCGCATTCTGAGCGGGCCTGTGCCATGAGCCCCATTACTGTGCTGATAGATTTGAGGTACCAGCAAAGGAAATACTAGGTGTCACCCTAATCTGGATCAACCTAATCTTTGGAGGAGTCAGAAGTCTCATGGTGACCGTGGACCCCCCCGTTCCAGATGAGCTTCTCCAAGGGATTATATGGTCGCAAAGCTTTCTCTCTGGCTGTTAGAGCACAAGCAAATTTCTGACACTGCAGTCTAGTGGCCAACCCGGGAAACACTTGTGCACAGAATACAAATACCAATATGATTTTATTCAAACACAGGCAGGAACAATGACCTTCAGAGCTGGGTAAAAACAATAAGTTAAAAGCATGGTTAGAGTTTCAGACAATCAGATAAAAAGTTTGAAGGAGGTAATTTCCCCCTCCTCTCCTACTGATTATTTCAACACAGCATAAAAATAATTTTATCTGTAAAATACCCTTATTCCCAAGCAAATGAACTGGAGGTCGGCCCTAGGATTTCCCTGGCTATGCACGATGCACAAAATCTCCACCCACCCTCCCCAACCCTTAAGGCAAAAGGGCCTATCATATTCAGGCAGAGGGTAGGCTTGTGTCAGCAGGAGGCTCTGGTCAAGGACACTGGGAGGAGTTTCCCAGCCGAAAGATGCCCCCTTGGGTCCCTTGGTCAAAAGACGGGTGGGCCACTTGGGCACTGGAATCCACCATTTCTAGCCTTTGCCTCACCATCAGAGGAGGAAGCTGAAGTCCTGGCAGGTGGACACTGGGCTGGTCTGTGACGCTCCTCTAGTCTGGGCTGACTGGTGTCCAGGGACAAGGCTGGTGGTGGTTTCAGGGCTTTCATAGCCCTGAGGCAAGCCAGACAAAGCTGAGGGTGAGTGGGTGGGTGGTCCTTCCCTCAGTCTCTTGGGCTGCATTAGTCTTTCTGGGAGTATCGGGAAGAAAATATCCGTGCAATCCTGCGAGTTTCTTCCTCAGACAGGCTGGGAGGCAGCGAGTTAGGTCTGGGACGACAAGGCCTTTGGGACAGGGCTCCCCTGGTGGTCTCGCTCTTGCCCTGGAGAGGAAGAGGTCAGCTAGGTTAGCACTGCGCACATGGCACTGCCTAAAGATGACTTTGACTCTTCTCGTCTTTTGGTCCTTTGGCTAATACTGGTATAGAGCTGACTGATTTACAAAGCACTTTACATACCTGAGTGTGTTTAACCCTCACCTCGACCCCACAGGTTGGTACATGGTTCCCATGTCATGGATGAGGAAACTACAGTTCAGGTGAAATAAACTCAAGGTCCCACAGCTCGGAGTAGCAGACCTAAGATGTAAACCCCTGTTCAGACTCCTTCTATGCCTCTGGAGAAGGAGGGGCAGTCTCCTCCAGGACATCCCTTCTCTTGCTGCATGTGTCTAGACAAGTCATTTGTCCTCGAAGTGTGACTGTCCCGCATGTGACCCTGCCAGGGAGAAGATGCTGGTGAATAATACACTCTCCGTATGGCCCTGGGGAGTTCCTGGAGCTGCCAGGTGACACGAAGCACATACCCACAGCCCTGCTACCAAACATCTCCCTGTCTTGGGCTGACTGGGTATCACGAATTTCCCCTTTAAGGTGTGTGCATTTGGGTTATGACATCGTGGTCCTCTGGACTCCTCTATGACTCACCCATTTGCTTGCTTGTTTCTGTGCTTACTCTGTGCCAGGTTCCTGCCCTGAAGGAGCTCAAAGGATACAGGAAAGCCACCCCAGGCAGGTGGCTGACAAGCAAGGCTCCAGGGAGGAGATGGAGGCCTGGTAGAGGAAGAGGCAGTGCTGAAAGGACATGGGACTTGCCCCGACAGGCAACCTTGGCTGACTCCACAGCGTGCAGCCTGTCCCCAAATACTGAAGGCACACGCACCACTCCCTAGGCACCAAGAATCAGCTTGGTGGAGACCCTAGAGATTGAGACTACTTCCCTGCCCCTTAGTAATTCTGCTAATGGGAAACTGAGGCCCATTGCTTGTGGGAGTGGAGTTGCTTGTGGGATCAGTAATATTCAGTAATTCCTTCTTTCCTTCACTTCTTTAACCTTCTTACGGCCTACTGTGAGGGGGAGATAGAGGTGAACAGTTCTCGATCTCCATAGCTCAGAGTTAAGCTGGGGAGACAGAGAGAGCTATTCGAAGAATTAGAATAGCAGCCAGGAAGTGATAGGGGGAATGGAAGTCAGGCAACCTTGAGGGCCCCTGCCAATCTGGAATTCTAAATGTCGAGGGAGTGCATACAGCCTGACAAGCTCTCAGCACTGACAGCCCACAGGCAGGTTCTCTTTGCGGAGAACCAAGAGCAAAGTGGAGCTGGAGGCTGGACATGCCCAGCAGAGGTGAGCACACACAGCTCCCCATCTTCCAGGCAGGCCTAGGCTAAAAGGGGAGAAAGGAAACCCACCCTGTGCTGGTGTTTGTAGTTCTTCCTTTCAAAACATGGGAGGCACCTGCAACCCATAATGCCTCAGGCTGGGGAGGCCAGCCACCCAGCCACTGCCTGAGGCCCTCTCCCTCCAGACTGGATGCTCCTGCAGGGCATGGCCTGACCCTGATGCTTGTGACTCCTACTGAGACAGGTCCAAGATGGGAGCTTGGTAGCTGATAGACCAGTGAATGGGTCAAGCCACGGTGACCAGAGGCTTAAATTAATTGGGGAGGAGACTGCCTCTTGTAGCAAATATCTCATTCAGTCATTCTTTCATTCATTCCAGAACCAGTGATTGCTCAAGCTAGAGGGGAGACGAATGCTGACCTACCCAGCAATCACAAAGAGGACGCTTAGAGCCCGGGAGCACAGAGAAAGAGCAATTCATGACAGCTGGGAAGGACAGGGCGGCTTCACGCAGAGGTGGGATCTGAGACGCACAGGGTTTCAGCAGAGCTGTGTGTGGGGTGAGGTCACTGCACTGGAGGGGCAGCATGAGGACGGGCCTGCACCTGCTAGCTGGGCTGACATCTGTGAACCAGCCACAGCCAGCCTCCCAGTACCCACACCTGGGCCCAGCAACCTAGGGGGCCTTATCTGCATGGCCCAGGCCCAGGGACAGGACGGGGTTTGGCTCTGTGTACTGGGCAGGGCAGAGCTGTGGAAGGTCAGCAGCATGTGGCTTTTGTTCACCTCAAAAGGGTCTAAAAAACATCTTGACTAGTAGTAAAGTCTCTTTCTTCGTCAGCGTTGCTATCCCGAGACGTACAGCCTTGGCGGGGCTGGGCAGAGGTGTAGCTGCCCACAGCAGGGACACCCCTCCATGTACCCACCACTCCTCTGAAAATACTCCCATGCTCCTGCTGGAGCTCTGGGGGCACCAGCAAACTGTCACCGTAGCTTATGGTTTGAGGAGCCTCGGCCTTCCTGGGGAGGCAGGAGGAGCCCACATGGAAGCAGGACCATCAGACTGAGGGGCTGCAGGGGCCTTGGAGTCTGGACAGTGGGTGTCACACATGGGGTGAAGTCCCTGGAAGGGTACTTTCAAGAAGATGGACTTGAAACAACATGAAGGTGGAATCTGGACAAAGAATATGAGAGAGGATGCTCCAGGTGGAGACGTACTTGAGCAAAGGGGCGGAGAAGGAATTTATTTGCTGGGAAAGCCAGGGGGATGGGACTGGCCGACTGCAGGTATGGAGAGCAGAAGACAAACCCAGAGAGGGAGGCGCTCAAGTTCCTGAACGTCTGGGGAGGAACTGACCATAGCCCCCTTGGACTTTCCAATGATCTGGGGGCGTGGGGCTGACCACTGTCCTGGGGTGAAGGACAGAACAGGCTTTACTGTGGTCTGGGTGTTAAGCCTGGCAGTACATGAGGGGCTCTGATTGTCCCATTAAATCCATCCAGCTCTCCCATTAACTTCTCCCACTTCCAAATATGGGGACCTACTCTTTTCTGGGCACCTGGACACCCAGGCTTCTTGGCCTATTGTTTGAGACAGACGTCTCAAAGGAGCCTTCAATGTCAAAGGTAGAACTCCACCAGAGAGAAAATAAAGCATCAGGGGAGGAGTAAGGAGCAGTGGTGGCAGCAAAATATGGGGCTTCCAGGGGTTCCTCAAACCAAGAGGCTAACCCTGGTGGGGGAGTTGGTTCTAGTCCTGGCTCTACCACTTCTTAGCCAAGTGGCTTTGGGCAAGTCACTTCCTCTCTGGGTCTTGGTTTCCTCATCTGAAAACAGATCAGGATGAGCAGATAATACAAGAGGAGGTGCCCTGTAACCCAGGGACTTTTCCCGGCCCGTGGCTCCCTCTTTGGCCAGCTCCCTGTGATAGCATCTTCTCCAAACGCTCTCTCAGGAGGCTCCAGCCCTCTTCTTTGGGCTCGAAATGTGAGCTGATTCAAGCCACTGTGTTCTGGGTTCCCTCCATCCAGTCCCCAGATGGATATCCCTACATAGGGCACATGTTTCCAGGAGGGTGGCAGGTGCAGGTACCCCCATTTACCCCTGCTTCTGGGTGTCCCTGGGACTTTCTCAGAGGGGAGGCAGTGGGGTGGAGTGGAAGGAACACTGGTCTGTGGCCCAGCCCAACTGCCCCACTTGCTTGAGGCCAAGACACTTTGTCTCTCTGGGTCTCAGTATCTTCATTACCAAGTGGAGCTGAGAACTTGTTTGCCTCCTTGCCCCAGGTCTACCGTGAAGCTGAAATACCATTCAGATGTGACCAAGGCTCTGGCCAGATACAAAAGCACAGGGGCTAAATAAGCTGGAGACACCAGCTGCGGAGAGCAAAATGAAGCCCTGCTGTTCTGAGACCTCACTTCAGCTGGAGTAGAAGTGGGGTACAGCACCCCCAAAGGCATGCCCAGGGCTAGGCCAGGACTGGCCATGCTCTCCCCCTACCATTGCCCCCCACCCAATGAACCCCTGGGCCAGGCATCAGGACTGAAGTTTTTTTTTTCCAGAGCAGATCCCTTACATGACATAAACACTGCCTCAGGGGCTGGAAGCAAAACTTTCCAAAGAGCTGAAAACAGAAAGTAAACAGCCGGCTGGCTCTGGCTGGCTAGGATAGGGCTGCCAGCAGACTGCTGCTTCAGAGGTGAGTGAGGCTCGGTAGAGCCACCTGCCTTGTTCAACTTTCACCTCCTTGGCTGCTGCCTTCCCCTGTGGTGGCTCCCAGAGTCCTCTCCAAAGGCTGGGACTAGGACTTCCTTGTGCTAAAGAGAGTAGCAAACTCAGCAGCTGCAACTAGGAGCAAGGGGGAAGCGAGGATAAGACACGCAGACCAGGGGCCCAGCCTTGGGAGGCAAATCCTACATCTGACCACCTAGCCCAGCCGCAGTGTGGCTGGGCTCCACGCTCTGAGCTCACCCTCCATTCCTGCCTTAGAGTTCTGGTCATGTGGTTCTCACTACCTACACGCTGCCTCTGTTCCTCCCCACCCCCCGATGCCTCCCTTTCCTTCCTCCGAGAAGGCTTCCCTGACAACCGGCCTATTCCGCAGGGTCTGGGTCACCCCCTCAGCCCGGGCCTCAGTCTCCCAATCTACACCGTGGAGACGCCAGACTAGATCAAGGCTCTTCAACCTTCTGAACCCACTCCCTGCCAGTGAGAGGGAAGGGTTAAAGTGACACTCTTGGAACTCCTGGCTCCTCCCAGACTCTGGCCTCAGCGCTCAGGCAACTTGAGCCTAGCACCTGCCCAGCAGACCCGTAGGCCCTTTCCCTCGCGGTGCCGGCCAAACTGCATCTGGGCCAAGGTGGGCACCAGCCAATTCTGGCTGCTTCCGCTGACTTCTGTACACCCTTGGCCAGAGAGCTCATCTCCTCCTCAGAGCTTTGTGTGGCCTTAATCAGAAGCTCTTTGACCTTTGGGACTCCTCCTGGGGCTCTGCGGAGGGCTAGGGACTTGGTAGCTAAAAGAGGTGAGGTAATAGGTCAGGGCTTCTTGCCCCAAGATGGGCAGCTCAGCCATCAGGCCTGGACCACAGGCTGAGAAGAGGACACCAGGCTCAGGAACTTCTCTTGGACTCCAACCATCTGGTCTGGTGATTTTGTGGAGGACTGGGTTCCTCTACCAAGACTGTGTTTCTCTTAGATGGCTCTGGGCTTGGGGAAGGGAAACCAAGGGACAGAAGAATTCTTTGGGCTCCTCAGAGAAAAGCAGCAGCCTCAGGACTCAAAGGCAGGCAGGCCACGGACTTCTGAGGCTAGGGCTCTACCATCCTTAGGTGGGGGCAGTGGGTCATCCTGGGCCTCTAACTCAGGGTCTGAACTGAGCACACAATCAACTCTAGGGCCCTGAGCAATGCTCTCCATCCTTCTGGGGCTGCCCTGTGGGGTCTAACTTCCTGGCTCCCTGCGGCTCCCTGCGCCCGGTGCTAAGCTTTTGATGATGTCCCTATCCCTTAGCATTTTTTTCCTACTAGTCCCCCCAGAGTGTAACAGCACAAGAGGGGAAGTTGTCTCAATAATAATGATGATAAAAATAACAATAGTTAACATTCATATAGTTCCTACTATGTCATGTGCTAAAAACTGCTCTAAGCACTTAACATCTTACTCAGTTAACCCTACACAAGCTCTAGGAGGCAGGTACTGTTTCACACATTTTTCAGATAAAGGAACTGAAGCACAGAAAAGGTAGGTAACTTGCACCAGGTTACACAGCCCGAAAGTGGCAAAACTGAGCTCTGAACTTAGGCTGTCTGGATTCAGAGGCCATGTGCCTAACCGCTATACAAAACTGCCTGGTAGGAGAGAAGAGGGACGTATAGCCACAAATTAAGTCCGTGTTGCCTCCTCAGACGGCCAGCAGCAGAGCCAGGGCAAGAAACCAGGTTTGGGCTTCCCTGGTGGTGCAGT
Organism: Eschrichtius robustus; assembly: GCF_028021215.1. Taxonomy (NCBI): domain Eukaryota; kingdom Metazoa; phylum Chordata; class Mammalia; order Artiodactyla; family Eschrichtiidae; genus Eschrichtius; species Eschrichtius robustus. Next base: position 61,316,245 of record NC_090834.1, on the reverse strand, counting down.
GGTTAAGAATCCGCCTGCCAATGCAGGGGACACAGGTTCGAGCCCTGGTCCGGGAAGATCCCACATGCCGCCGAGCAGCTAAGCCCGTGCACCACAACTACTGAGCCTGCGTGCCACAACTACTGAAGCCCGCGCGCTTAGAGCCCGTGCTCTGCAATGAGAGAAGCCACTGCAATGAGAAGCCCACGCACCGCAACGAGAGTGGTCCCCGCTCGCCGCAACTAGAGAAAGCCCGCGCGCAGCAACGAAGACCCAACGCAGCCATAAATAAATTAAAAAAAAAAAAGAAACCAGGTTTGCTGACTCAGCTCCCCAGCTTCCTGGAGTGCCTCGATCCCGATGATGTCTGAAACACTGTGGTCTGGCCAAGTGGAGGTGAGAACTCTAAGGTGGGGGGGTTGGACAACTCAAGGCTTTCAAGGGGACACTCGTGCCTGGCCTTGTTGCCGACCTCCTGCCTCCTACACGCACGCCTCATGAACAGTAGCATCTGGCCCCAGGCCTGTGGTTAGTCCAGGAGCTCAGATGACAGGTGGATTCTTGCTCTTTACTTCTGATTCCTATCCTGACTGCTTTGGTCCAGGCTGATCTCTCCCCAGCTCTGACCTCCTCTCTAGCACATATTGTTTGTACTTCCCAGTTACCAGATTCTGTTGATTCTCTGAGAGGTTTCTTTTCTCCAAATCCACAGCCTTCAAAGCCTTTCCTTCATCTTTGCTGAATTCTACTCATGCCACCCTACATGGCTCTGTCTTCCTTTCCCTGTACGCATTCTCTTTGTTTTGTTTTACTTAAGTACTAATATAGGCTAATGTCATTTGAGAAAGTTAGTGAGTGGTTTGGTGGCCAGTGCCTCTCAAGGAACTGTGACCTCCCTGAAGAGCGTCCATGGCACCACGTCTAGCACTTTAAGCACGACGGACGCTTGGTGGAGTTGGTGGAACTTACATATAAAGCTTAGTCCCCTGGGGAACTGTGAGCTTTGGCGGGGGAAGGGACCACAGCTCCTTCTCTGTCTACTTCTGCACCTAGCTCAGGCCTATGGCTTTGTAACTTGCTGAAAGATGTACATTTCAAGTTTGAGGCCCAAACTACTTTCCTACTCTTTGGTCTGCCTGTCCTCAGACCCACCTCGGGCTCTCCTAGTCATCGATGGTAAGTTACTGGAGGGTTCTGAGTGGAGAAGTCACATGATTTATTTGATGATTTACTTAACATCTTAAAAACTTAACAGGATACTGTATGGGGAATGGGGGCAAGGGTAGAAGCAGAAAGGCAAGTTAGGAGGCTCCTGCAACAATCTAGGCGAGAGATAATGACAGTTTAGACCAGGTAATGGTGGGAGTGGTGAGCAGTGGATGGAACTGAATTTAGAGGTAGAGCTGCCAGAATTTCCTGGTGGATTGGAAATCAAGGCATCAGAGAGGATTCCAAGGGTTTTGGTAGGAACAACTAAACTAGAAGGATAGAATATCTATTAACTGAGATGGGGAAGACCAAGGAACAGATCTGAGGAATAAAATCTGGAGTTGAGTTTGGATATATTGAGTAGGCAGCTGGACATACGAGCCTAGAGTTAGAGGAGAGGTCTGGGCTAAGATAATCATTATGAGTCTTCGGCATATAGAGGGGATTTAAAGCCTTGAGATCAGACAGGATCATCTAGAAAGTAAGTGTAAATAGAGAAGTCTAAAGACCACACACTGGTCACCCCTATTAACAAGTAGGGGAAATGAAGGAGAACCAGCAAAGGAGGCTGAGCAGGAGCTGCCAACAAGGGAAGAGGAGAACCAAGAAGCACTGATGCCTTAGAAACAAGTGAAGAAAATGTTTAAAGGAGAGAGATCAACTGTGTCACATGCCATGGAGAGATCAAAGAAACGGGGCACTCAGATTTAATAACTGGTTTAGGAATATGGAGGGTTTTTTTGGATTTTGACAACCTTGAAGAGTCCCTCCCTCCTCCGGTGGTAGAGTGGGGTAAGAGTCGGATTACAGTGGCCAATCACACTGGCTGCAGTATGGAGATGCATGGTGGTGGGAAAGTGTGGCTGTGAGTAAGAGTAGTTAGAAACAGCTATGGGGGAGACGACTGGGGCTAGCTACTGAAATGGTGAGAAGTGAGTGGATTCAAAGATATTTAGGGGACAGAATTCACAGGCCTTGGTGATGGTGGGTTGTGGGGGATAAAGGCGTAGGAGGAGGGGAAGACGACACACATGCTCTGGCAGGAGTAACTACATGACCGTGGTCGTGTTTACTGAGATAAGGAATGCCGGCGGTAGAGGGGGTGTGCAAAGGAAGATGACAAGCTCAAGCTTTGGATGTGCTGAATTGTTTGTAACATCAAGTAAAAGACTTCTAGGATGTAGCTGGATCCACGTGTGTCTGCAGCATGGCAGAGAAGTCTGGACTGAAGATAAGGATTTGAGAGTCATCAAACTGTAATAATAACTGAAATAATTGAAGTGGTTGAAATTTTCCCAAAGAAGCATCTACAAGAGCAGAAGACTTAAGTCTGGGGAAAACATGTACATTAGTGCTGTCTCATCCTCTACCTCCCCTTTTAGAGAAGTTGATAAAACTAGTTTGCCCCTGGAAGCTAAGCAAACAGAATCAGAAGTAACTATAAATAAAATCAGGGAGCTGTCCCATTGAAGAGTTACTTTATCACAAAGAGGAAAGAGAAAGCAGAGGCAGCAGAACCTGACTGATTCATAAGGAATTTCAAATGTGCCACTGGATGGCTGTTCGATGGTCCTGCTAGACCCGCCATCCTCCTCCCTCCTTTGCTTCTTGAAGAGGTGACAACCAGAAGATGAAACAGTCATGAGGAAGGGGGGCTGAGAGCTGGCCTCTATTCCCTATCTGTGTGACACCTGGTGCTCTTCAGTGCAACCATGCTTTGAGGCCTGATAACCCCATCTGACAGATGACACAGACTCAGAAAAATCAGAAGACTTGATGAAGGTCACACAGAGAACTGTATCCACTATACTGTGGGGAAAAGAGGGGAAAACGCCTGTTTCACAAATGCTAGAAATAGAGACTGTCTGGGAGGTTCCTGGGTTCAGGTGCATTTTTTCAGTGTGGTTGAAGGATTAGGCCTTCCCTTAGATCTTGTGGTGAAGCCAGGTGAGCTAAGTATAGCTGTCCCAGGACACTGGTTGAGAAGAGTCAGCCTCTCAAAATGCTCCTCTTCAGCCTTCAGAGCCTTAGGAAGAGGCAAAATAGATGGAATCCTCAAGTTGGGGGTACAGGACAAGGCTCCTACCCTCCCCTGCCCACCTCTCACTTTGAGCTGTTGACTGTGCCTGAAACATAACCAAAAATAGAAGACAGAAGAGAAAACAGGGACTTCCCTGCCAGTCCAGTGGTTAGGACTCTGTGCTTCCAATGCCGGGGGCATGGGTTCGATCCCTGGTCGGGCAACTAGGATATCGAATGCCAAATGGCATGGCCAAAATAAATAAATAAATAAATGGACATAAGAGAAAATAGAAGCTTCCATCAAATGGGAAACTCTATCACCAAATCTAATCCTATCTGCTTTAGCACCCATCTTCTCTGTCTGCCTGTATGCTTGTATGCTACAGGGTGAGTTTTCTTTTTCTTCTCAACAGGCTAATATCTCCACGTGCTCTGGATCCAGGGACTAGTCTTTCTATTCTCTCCCTCTCCTGCATCTTCCCCTTCTTCTTTTCTCTACTGGTCACTGCACTGCCGTACAGAAAAAACTGAAGCCTTTCCCATATAAAAAAAACAAAACAAAAAACCAAAAAATCTTACCTTATCTCAGATGCTACCCCACCCGCTATCCTATACTTCTGATCCATATTCACAGCCAAATCTATGGAAGGACTTGGTGTCTCCATTTTGTCACCATTCAATCATTCTTAAAATTTAAATTACATACGATTTTGTGATTTCATGATGTAATATACCAAAGCATACTAACATATTTAAATTATGAAGCATGATAAAAATGAACATCAATAAACCCACAACCCAACCTAAGAACTAAAACATTGTTAATACTGTTGAATAGACCTATGTGCTCTTCCTCCCCCATCCTATTCCCTGCCTCTGCAACTATGAACATTGTAGTCAAACTCTTGAAAACCAAAGAAAAAAATCTTAAAAGTAGCCAAAGAACAAAGGTCACATAACATTCGGGGCAAGAGCAATAAGAATGATAGCTGCTTCTCATCAGAAACAATGGAGGTCAGTAGAATGTGGAGTGATAGTTCTAAAATGCTAAAACAGGTAATACCCTGGCGGTCCAGTAGTTAGGATGCGGAGCTTTCATTGCTAAGGGCCAGGTTTCAATCCCTAATCGGGGAACTAAGATCCCACAAGCTGCGTGGCATGCCCAAAATTAAAAATAAATGAATGAATGAATAAATAAAATGCTAAAACAAACACAATTCAAGTTAGAATTCTATATCCAGTGAAAAAACATCTTTGAAAAATGAAGGCAAAATACATTTCAGCCAACTGAAGCTGAGAGCATCAGTTCCCAGTAGGTCTGCACTACATGAAATTCTAAAGGAAGTTCTTCATGCTGAAGGGAAATGGTAATAAACTGAGACCAGGGTGTGAAGAAGGAATGAAGCCAAGAGCATAAGTTGCAGAAAACATGCTGCTACAAACACATCAAGTAGTGAGAAAGGCTCATCACCAGTGAGGACGATGAACACCCTGATGTTTCCTGGATCGTGGGACTTTCAATGCTGAAAATGAGACAGCTCTGGGTGAACTGTGAAGACTGGCTACCCTAACTAGGACCCAGAATAAGGTCCCAAGGAGGGAGGTGTTCCTGAGAGCAGCAGACAAACAATGGAGTTTTGCTGTGGGCAAGAAAGAAAAAAGGCTACAAAGTGTATGAGACTTTATCTTCTCAAAACTAGACTTGCCCTTTAACTGAAGTAAACATTATTACATCCCTCTCCCACCCTTTGTATCTTATGTTTAATAGATCAAAGATAATAAGTCCCCCCAGAAGCTGGCACATCAAGAAGGCAGAAACACAAAAGCAGGAACAGCACAAAAGCAGGAACAGCAGTTCCGTTTGGCAGTTGAGAGCTGACAGCTTGGACACAGTGACTCACAGACCTCCCTTCCTACAAGGCACATCTCACTCACATTTCACCCACTTGGCTGGGAGGGGAAGAGGGAAAGGAAACTAACAGTGTCTGCTTTTTTCCTCTAGGGTAATTCTTGTCGTCCTCTTATTAGGTAAGAATTCTATTAGCCTGATGTTACTTTAAAAAAAACCCAAGACTCAGAAAGGTCAAGTCACTTGCCCAAGATCACTTAGCCACGTAGCAGATTCAGTATTTCATGTCATAGATGTCTTGTTCAAAAGCTTGTGCTTGGTGCTGGACACAGCCCTGCTACCCTAGCATAAGTGCTGACGTGAATACATGGGGCATGCAAGGGAAGATGCAGAGCAGGAGATGAACTGGTGACCTGAACCAGAGGAGAAATAAGGCCACGGAAATGCAGAGCTTCTGGTGGGGACTGGCACCTCCCCTCCTCTAGGACAGGAATACAAATTTGATAAAAACTGAGATGTGTGGGAATTCAGACTTATCAATGTGCCAAAGAAATGAGGTGTCCTCAAAATGGTGCTGGGGAAGCTGAGGGAGAAGTTGGGAAGGAAACCAGTAAAAGAACTAGACATCTTATGGCTTCTCTTTAGAACTATACCCCTAGGCTCCCAGCATACTTCTGGACTGACCCCATCTGTCATCAAAGTAGGCTCCGGAAGAACATAAAAAAATGTTTAAACGTTAACTGCAAAATGAAACCTATATAAAGAAGGCAAATTAGCTAGAAAAATATACCGTAAGCCAAGTGTCATGATTTTAAAGTGGTGCAACGGAAAGCACAGAGTTTGGAGTCATACTGGTTGGGAGACCCTGGGTAGGTGACGACCTACTTAACCTTTATGTGTCTCAGTTTCTACAGAATAGAAACTATAATACCTTGTAAGTCTGTATGGGAAGTTCTGTATGGGAACCTCAGTTTTCTAGTCTATTAAATGGGGATAACAATAGTACCCCTCTTATTGGGTTCTTGGAAGAATTAATTCAGTTTACACATGGAAAATGCTTAGAATAATGTCTAGTGCACGGTAAGCATTACATAGGGGTTGGCTACTATAATTAACAAATAAGCTAATACATTTTGCTCATAGCATGTATTATTCTCTGAAATTGTTTTTTTCAAAGCTCCACAATCCACCTCCTAGAGTAATGAAAATAAAAACAAAAATAAACAAATGGGACCTAATTAAACTTAAAAGCTTTTGCACAGCAAAGGAAACCATAAACAAAACGAAAAGACAACCCACAGAATGGGAGAAAATATTTGCAAATGAAGCGACCGACAAGGGATTAATCTCCAAAATATACAAACAGCTCATGCAGCTCAACATCTAAAAAAACAAACAACCCAATCAAAAAAAGGGCAGAAGATCTAAATAGACATTTCTCCAAAGAACACATACAGATGGCCAAAAAGCACATGAAAAGATGCTCAACATGGCTAATTATTAGAGAAATGCAAATCAAAACCACAATGAGGTATCAACCTTATAGCGGTCAGGATGGCCATCATCAAAAAGTCTACAAACAACAAATGCTGGCGAGGGTGTAGAGAAAAGGGAACACTCCTACACTGCTGGTGGGAATGTAAATTGGTATAACCACTATGGAGAACAGTATGGAGGCTCCTTAAAAAACTAAAAATAGAACTACCATATGATCCAGTAATCCCACTCCTGGATATATATATATGTGTGTGTGTGTGTGTATGTAAGTAGTGCTGCAATGAACATTGGGTTGCATGTATCCTTTTGGATTATGGTTTTCTCTGGAGATATATATCAATGTATAGTGCAACTGTAACTAGTGCTGCAATATATATATATATTACAGCACTACTTACAATAGCCAAGACATGGAAGCAACCTAAATGTCTATCAACAGAGGAACGGATAAAGAAGATGTGGTACATATATACAATGGAATATTACTCAACCATAAAAAAGAGTGAAATAATGCCATTTGCAGCAACATGATAGATAGATAGAGATTATCATACTAAGTGAAGTAACTCACACAAAGACAAATATCATATGATTTCACTTACATGTGGAATCTAAAAAAACCAATACAAATGAAGTTATTTATAAAACAGAATCAGATTCACAGGCTTCAAAAACAAATTTATGGTTCCCAGAGGGGAAAAGTGGGAGGGGGAGGGGTAAATTAGGAATTTGGGATTAACGTACACACACTACTATACATAAAATGGATAATCGGGACTTCCCTGGTGGTCCAGTGGCTAAGACTCTGTGCTCCCAATGCAGGGGGCCCAGATTCAATTCCTGGTCAGGGAACTAGATCCCACATGCCACAACTAAGAGTTCACATGCCGCAACTAAAGATCTCACATGCCACAACTAAAGATCCCGCATGCCTCAACTAAAAGATCCTGCACGCAGCAACGAAGATCCTGTGTGCTGAAACTAAGACCTGGCACAGCCAAATAAATAAATAAATATTTTTAAAAACCCCAAAAACCAAAAATGGATAATCCATAAGGACCTACTGTATAGCACAGGGAACTCTACTCAATATTCTATAATAACCTACGTGGGAAAAGAATCTGAAAAAATATGGATATGTGTATATGTATTACTGACTCTGTTTGCTGTACACCTGAAACTAACATTTTAAATCAACAATACTTCAATATAGGGACTTCCCTGGTGGCGCAGTGGTTTAGACTCCGCCTGACAATGCACAAGACACGGGTTCAATCCCTGGTCAGGGAAGATCCCACATGCCACGGGGTAACTAAGCCCGCATGCCTGGAGCCCGTGCTTCGCGACAAGAGAAGCCACCGTGATGAGAAGCCCGCGCACCACAACGAATAGCCCCCACTTGCCGCAACTAGAGAAAGTCCGCACACAGCAACCAAGACCCAACGCAGCCAATAAATAAATAAATAAATAAATAAAAATACATTTAAAAAAAACCCCAACAATAATTCAATATAAAATAAAAATTAAATAAAAAGAAAAAGAGTCTTCATTGGACTGTTGGTGAGATGAGATGAGCCTAACCACTGCAACTGTACAACCAATAGAAATTTACTCCAAGATTTCATTTACTCTTATAAACTGCGTGCCCAAATAATAAAAAAGGGAATTAAAAATAAAATAAAATAAAAGCTCCATGAGGCAGGGGCTTTGTGTCTCCTCCTCCATATAGCACAGTAGTTAGAAACACAGATTTTGAAACCAGACTGCTTGGGTTCCAATTCTGGTTCTACCACTTAACTACCTGTGTGAGGCAAGTTACTTAATCTCTTTGTGCCTCGGTTTTCTCATCTTAAAATAGGGATAAAAGTATGTACTTCATCAGGTTGCTGAATTAAAGGAGTTAACCTAAAGTGCTTCAAACAGTGCTGGGTACCTGGCAAGCACCACCATGATCATCGTTTTCAGCTTAAACACTGCTTCCTCAGGGAAAGCCTGTTCTTTCTCAGAGCATCTAGGACTCATCACAATTTGTAAATATTTTTTGTTTACTGTTTGTACTCCGTTAAGACAGGGAATTTGCCTTATTTACTACTGCATGCTCAGCACCTAGCACAATGCCTGATACAGCACAGGTACTCGGTAAATATATGCTGAATGATTAGAGAAGCAGATATTATTTCCGTGCCACCTGCGAGAAAGGTCCGGTGCTGTGTCAAGGCAGAAGAGGGCACAGCTAGGATTTGCACCAAGGTTCCAACCACCTAACTCAGCTGCATGACGAATAGTTATGAGGTATTCTGTAAACAACAAATAGGTCTAACACTCTGTTACTCTCTTCATCCAGACCTTACTCATCTGCCACGGTCTCCCGAGGTGGCATCTCCTGTTTGAAGCTTCCTCCATTCAAACCCATCTTTGCTTAGTTGGAGCTCCCACAGCACTCAGTATGCGCTTCTTAGCTGAGTCCTGTTTTTACACTTCTGTGCTATTTCTTCTACCTCAGCTGATGACGCCCTTGCTCTTAACACATTTGCTCTGCCTCACTTTTCCCGAGCTCCTCCCACTGCTGGGCCCACAGGATACGCTCAGCACAAGCTTGGAGAGTGACCACTGCTGCTGCCTTTCCAGGAGCATGGCCGGGGCCACTCTGCATTCTGTATGCTTTCATGAAAGAGATGACGACTCTATAGGAAACAGGAGGTCGGCCAGGTGTCCTCTTACCTGATCTGCTGTGGCTGGTGGTGGCAAAGCTGTAGAGAGAGAGAGCATCCGCAGGGAGGCCTCCAACTGCTGGGGAGGTAAAAAGAAGTTGGGCACCACAATGGGCTCTGGGCTATAAAGGTAGTTAAGGGACACAAATACCTAGAAATCTTCCCCAGACCAGCATCTCCTCTGACATCTACCACCCCTTTGTTTCCTTCCAATTTATTCCTGCCCATGAATCCTTTGCTCAAGTGGTTCCCTCTGCCTGGAAGGCCCTGCAACTCCTAACAAATTGGTCTATACTTTATGGGTCACTTCAGATCCTGCGTCCTCCCGGAAGCCTCCTCTAAATCTCAGCCACAGTGATCCCTCCTTTCCTAGTCTAGAGCCCAGTCTGAAACACAGGCTAATGCTTATTTAGTCTGATATGATTCTCAATTTGTTTCCCTCAATATTCCCTAAGCTTCTCAAAGGCAGAGGTGGTGTATTTCCTTCAGTAACCTCACTACTTCCCTAGAGCTCCATGAGGCTGGCAGGTAGCAAGCACTGGATGATACTTGCCGAGGACCTGCTGGCCAAAACCTGACAGACAGGATAGGGGTGGGAAGGTGGCTCCAGGGCAGCATCTTAGGCTGGAAGGTGCTGCCTGGCATTGAAGGAGGGCCTGTCCTCCTGGGTGTTCTGTGCTCACATCCAGAAACGAGGGCTCTGCATAAGTAGGCACAGCTGATCCACCACCTGGACGTGAGCCCTAGAAGTTGGGCGCTGTATCTTGCATTTCTCCATATCCTCTGGAGGTACCCAGTACTGTGTTGAGAACACAGTGTTCCACAAATTTGTTCAGTCAAAGCAATGATTCAGTTTGGGAGGGGAAGGAGGGGACTGTTTTGATGGTCTATTTGTTTCTGTTCAATAAGCTAAGTATGGTTCTGATGCAAATTGGTCTATCACTGTTCTTCCATGCTAGACTTTGAACTCCAGGAGGGCAAAGATGAGCTCTTTTTCATACTATATTCCTGTCACCTAGCATAGTACCTGAGACACAATAAATGTTCAATAAATATCTACTGAATGAATGAAATGCATCATTTCCTGCTTTGGCTCAAGTCCCTGATTTTTCTACAGAGAGGTGGGGACGGAGTTGGAGATCCTGAAGGGAAAGAGCCCTTTGACCTCAGCCTTCCTCAGAGACCCCGGTGAGGTAAGGCCTATTTGCTGTTGCCGCTCTGACTGCTGAGGACTCTCAGCCTGACAGTCAGCTTGGCTGTGAGGTGCCCAGGGTGTGCTGAAACACCAAACTCCCCTGCTCAGCCCAGCACCACCTGTCTTTCTAAGGGTCCTGCTCCAACAGTAACCTCTGTCACTTATTAGATGGTACCTTCACAAAAGTTCACACTTTGTGCTTGTTCCTTCACCTGTAAGATGGATATAATAATTGTACCTTTTGAGAATTAAATGACATTATATATACAAAGTGCTTAGAATGGTGCCTGACACATAGCATGTACTCAGTAAATGTCAGCCCTTCCTGTCTCCCCAGCTGAGGGGGAAAAGTCACCACTGGTTCCCTCACACCTACTGAAATCTGCTTTCCATCCCCACCTCTGCACTGTCCTCCTGATGCTAAAGCCAGCGAATACATGTCAGTCCACATTGTGCTGGACGTCTTAAGCATCAGGGTGCTGACCACCACTCCCCGAAACCCTGCTGCTCCCATCTCTCTCACCGGCTCTCCTCCACCTCCTCTGTGGGCGCGTCTGCTCCCCCTGCCCTCACGTACTGGTGATCCTCAGGGCTCTGTCTTGTGTGGCTCTCCCTTTCTCTGTCTCCTTGCTGTTCTTGTCTGTTTCCAGAGGTATCTACCTTCATAGCTGATCTCATCCTGAAATCCAGGCCTGCATTTCCTCCTGGACGTCTCACAGGCACATGTGCAAAACAGCAATCTGCCTCTTCCCTCCAAACTGTCTGTCTTTATGTGCTATTTCTTACCTAGTAAATGACCTAACTTGTGACAGAAATCTCTCAGTCATACTTTCTGTTTTCCTCTTTCTCATCCCCTGCCCCTGTCTAATCCTCTCAGATCCCTCCTCCTTTTCCTCATCATAAAGCAGTCTATGCTTTAGGTCAGACTTTCTTCATCTTTCATTATTACTGCAAGTTTCCTACCTGGTCTCCTTGCTTCTGGTCTCTCCTGACCTAATCCACCCTCTACAAGGCACTGGGAGAATTTTCTAATATGTAAATCTGACCAATCATATGCTTGCTTAACATTTACTGAACACTATTTACGTACCAGGCACTATGCTAGGTAGTTTACATTGTTAATTTAATTTTCACAACAACCCCACAAGAAAACTACTGTTATTACTTACTTATTTAAAGATAAGGAAACTGAAGTTTAATCTGCTAACAAGACAGAGTCCAAGTACCTTAGCCAGATATAAAAGGCCCCTTAAGATCCAGCCCAGCTTCACCCCTCACCACCCCTCTTATCCGGGGGCTCTAACCACAGTGACTTCTGCCCACAGGCCAGGCTCCTTCAAGTGGCTACGCCTCTGCGCACACAGTTCGCTGTGACTACAACGTTCTTGTCCCTGCCTACAGAATGGCTATTCATCTTTGAGGTCCAGCTCTACTGGCTCTCTTTCTGGGGTACCTCCAAACAGAGTTATGGCAGCTTCCTCCTCTTGTTCCCTAGCATTTTGTCCATGCCTTAGAACAACAAAGGCTATTTATCACTGCCTATTTACTGTTACTGTCATTACCTGTCTCCTACCTCATAATGGGAACTTCTCGAGGTAAGGGCTGATTCAAATCTCTGTCCTCATTACACAGCACCGGGCCTGGCAATACTCACTTTTTGAAAGAATGAGCAGTTGGGAAGGCCCGAATTAAAGCAGTGCCCTTAGCACCTGGCACATGTGACTGCTCCTCCACTGACCATAAATTCTGAGCACAACTAAATCGACTGTAGAGGCAGAAACATCAGAAGCCAGGAAGAACGAGGCCAGGAAAGAACACCGAGGCACTCTGCTTTCAGTGCTCAGCCTCCAGCCATTTCACGCTTTAAGCCTCTCCTGAGCCCATACCCCCTACCCTCAGGTTTCTCTCTGCCTTACATCAAGAATCACATCTGTGTGGTATGTACAAATGTTCCCACTCATTTGAGTTTCTCAAGAATCCTGTGAAACTGATAGCTCATTTCAATCTATATTTACTGATCCTTTCTGTGTGTCATGTCTGGGGACATGGAGAAAGACAAGGTCCTTGACCTACCTGCGAGTGTACAGTCTGGTGGGTAAGGGATTACTACCTCCATCTTACAGGTGAAGAAATCGAGGCTCAGAAAGGTTAAACTATATGCTTGACGTTACACAAGTAGTAAGAGCTGGGTCCGAATGGTCAAAGTCAGGCCCCCTGATTTCTAGTGGAGAAAGAACTGCAAAGCACTACAAAGGCAGCCTGCTTCACCCACCAGCCCTGCAATAACCCCTGCTTATTGTTGGGATATCAGGTGAGCTGATGTGATCAGCTGGTTAGGCTACAGATGTGAGGGCTACTGATGGTCCCAAGTGGTTTCCTTTCCCCATAACATGCCCATCTGCATTTCAAAGGAGGAAGAGGGGGAATGTCAGACGCCCCTCTCCCCATCAACACTGCCATCCTGGGGGGGCTTGGGTAAGACCATTTCAACACTGCCCACTTTCCCCTCCCCTTGGCCCCATCACTTGCCTTTAAAAAAAATTAATTAGGCAAGTCACTAAAACTCTGAGTCTCCATTTCGTTACATGCAAAATAGAAATGATACCAACTTTAAAGACTTGTGTGACCGAATGCAAAATGTACGTAAAGTGCCTGGCACATGCTAAATGCTCAATCCGTGGTAGGACTCTTCTTTCTCTACACCCTCCCCTGGAATTTCAACTGAGATTAATGGTCTCATTCCTTAGATGCAGAACCTTGCCTTCAGGTGTAAAATACCCAGAGATTAATCAGATAAATCAGGCTAGGATAGGCTAATGAATGTACTACCAACATCTAAACCCAGTTCAAAGCATTATGCTTCAGAGGCCTGATGATAATGGTAGAATCGTAGCACCTGATCAGTACAGGTGAGTCTTCAGCAGGAAGGGGCTCCCCAAGCCCCTGAGTGCATTCTATGAGGGGGGCCACTGCTCACGCTCATGCGGCTGGCCTAAGCACCAGCACCCAAAATGCCTAGAGATGGCTTAAGGGGCTACCTGGGGGAAACACCAAAGGATACAGGAGGATGCTCTGCTTCGTGGACACCTCTGACCCAGATGTCTCCTGCTTCTGCCTGATGTCAGGGCAGTTGATGGGTGGCTGCTTATGGTTTTCCCTTCTGCTCTGGGAGGCTGGGTGTAGAGGGAGCTTCTCAGAGCTATCAGCAGAGTCACTTAGCTCATCGGAGACCACTTCCTTCTCAGCCTGGGCCTCTGGCTTGGGCTCCTGGTCCTGGTCTGCCTTTGGTGAGTGCCACCCAACACAGGTTTTGCTCTGTTGGGCTCCTGAGAGTGTCACATGGGAGCTGAGCTGAGGGCCTGCTGAGGCAGGCTCTCCAACCCTGGCCTTACAGGCCACACCCTCACAAGGAACAATACTGTGGCTAGGAGAGCCCTGCCTATGCAAGTGGGGGCTAACAGTCCTTTCCGGGCTGGACAGAAAGCTACTTCTGACCTTGAGCTCCTCTCTGGGGAAAGGCTCTGAAGGACAAGAGGGGCCTTCCCTCTGCCCCTCATCAGGCTGAGGGCTGATGATCTCACTTGCATCTGACATGAAACTGGACCAAGGGCTAGTTTTGTCTGTTACGGTGGTGATCTCATTGAGGGTCCTGGGCTCAATGATGTCTTCTTCATAGTCCTCATCACTGTAGGCCGGGCCTGCCTTGGTGTCCTCACTGCTCTGCATTCTTGTGATGGGTACCGTGTGCCCCAGGGCCTCATGAAGCATTCCTCTTCCACTTGAAGTCTCTTCAAGAGTAGAGGGAAGTGGGGAGTTTCTGCCCTCATCTGGAGCTCTTGCCAATGGCAGGTCTGGAGTTGTGCTTCGTTCTTCCATGGCTACTGTGTCCTGAGCATCTGGGAGGGTGGTGACTTCTCTGCTTCTACTCCTCACTTGGTGAGAACGCAAAGATCCTTGAGAGCTCCGGGTGATAGTCTGCAGATCTAAACAGTAACAGATATCACTCTTACTACAAGGTAGGGCCACAGACCACTCAACTTTCCCACATTAGCTTCTAGTTTCAGATGTAGTCTTGCAATCAGACCTTTGAACAAACCTTAAAGATAATAGTTAATTTGCCCCCGAGAGTCAGTGAAACTATTTTCAAGGCAGTACAATTTCTAGCATTTTATTCTAATATCAGAGGACCAAAATCTAATCCATTTATAGCTGTGGTTACGTCTGTGGAAACACTTTCAGAGACTATCTGCTCATGCTCAGGAATTCTTGGGAGCTGGGAGTCCTGGTGGGAACGTCCATGCTTCCATTTACTTCAGTAATTACCTATATTAAAAACCAAAATGAGAATCCACTTATTTACCTATTTGATGACAGTTATTAGAACTATTTTATTTGGAAAATAAAAGCAAAGAAATACCCATCACCCAAATGATAAGGCTGTGGAGATTTGTGAAGAAAATGGAGGCAACATGGTGTGCTGGAAAGAGCACAGGCTTTGGAGCCAGTCAGTCTTGGGTTCAAATCTCTACTGTCACTTGTCAATTTTGTGGTTACGAGCAAACTATCCTGAGTCTGTTTATCTTTAAAATGTGATAAAACACCACCTTTTTCACAGCGTTATGGTGAAAAATATATGAGATAAATGGGCATACATTGTGTAGCACATATATAGGCATTCAGTAACTCCTTTCAAAAGTCATCCTCTCCTTGTGAAAATCAGTTCTCCTTCTGTCATCCCCTTGCTTAGAACTCCCCCTTTTCTTCCAGGATAAAGATTAAACTCCTAAGCTTGCCTTCAAGGCCCTTCGGCTTCAAGCCTTTGATTCTCCTCACTCTCCTCTTTTAATATGACCTTTAAAGGGATTCTCCTTATCCACTCTCACCTCCACCCCAAACAAGCCTCCCTCTGTTTTGCTCTTATGCTTTCTTTCTGGGGGGCAGCTTCTTTGGTTGACTACAGCATGCATGATTGATGAAAGCACAGACAATGCCTGTCTTGTCCACCACTGTATCCTGCCAGAACTAGTGACACAATAATGCCTGGCACAGCTGGTGCTCAATAAACAGTTGACTGATTATTTCCAAGCAAGTACACAGTGTACACAGAGTACACTTCTGTGGTCCTGGCTACCAACAGGTTAGGTATCTGGGAGAAGAGGGTAGGAAGGTTTGTGCCTAATATCAACCATGGTGGCTTTTTTTCCCTTTAAAGAGAAAAAACTGAACTTATTCATCCCTGTGTAGAATCTACACATTCTGCTTGAGAAAAACGATCCCGGGAATTCCCTGGCAGTCCAGTGGTTAGGACTCCGTGCTTTCACTGCTAAGGGCCCAGGTTCAATCCCTGGTCAGGAAGCTACGATAGCGGTGTGGCCAAGAAAAAAAAAAAAGCTCCCTCAATGATATAAATACAGTCAAAGTGAGAACCACCAGTTAAGGGGGCTTTTCAAAGGGTAGACTATGGACCACCAACACCTAGAATCATCTGGGGTGCTTGATAAAAATGCAGTCTTCTGGCCTCTGAGAATTAAAATCTGAAATATGTTTGTAGTTGAGTTTTTCCGAAAATAGAGTGGCACGAGTTCACGAACTGCCACTGAAGAACTCATCTAATCCATTCCCCTCTTTTTCTGGTTGGGGAAACTGAAGCTCAAGAAGAGAAAGGGTATGCTCAGAGTCAAACAGTAAGTCTGTGCCACAAACCCACCAAGGATTCAACTCGGGTCCCCTGCCTCTCAGTCCCATGTTCTTTCCATTGCACACGTTCCAATGCCACACTACTATGTCTCTCCTTTCAAAAGGAAGACAGTAAATAAGTAAGAGAGATGGTGAAAGCTGTTGGTCTCTATTTGCCATAAAGACTTGTCTGAAGGCACACATTCAAATGCTTTTTGAATAAGCACCCATGACCATAACTCCTCAACAAGAGCGGCCCTGAGCCATACCCGTGATTAAGGAGCTGACTTGCAACACCAGGTTACTGGATTTCTCCAGGATGCAATGGTTTTCGGGGTCTAGGCTGCTGGCTCCTGGCCGAAGATGGTCCCTCTGACTCTCTTGGCACTGCGAGATGGCAGGATGGGTCTGAGGACTGAGGGGAAGTAAAGGCTTGGTGAGCTTCTGGCTGAAGTACCGCTGGATCTGATCTAGCTCACTCAGATTCCTCCTGCAAAAGAAGAAGGGGAGAAGAAAAAAGGGTCATTCACTGTGATTATGAGCATCTTTTATGTTCCCCTGACCTTCCATTGCTTGAGCTAGGACCTTAGCATCTCTCACTTGGTCTATTAACAGCAGGGCCCCTCTCTCTCCAATCCACCAATTCATCCTTCACCTCTCTGACTACAATCCCACTGCCGGGGACAACATTTTCCCTCTCTGTCTGGTTAATGGGATTCCTCTTCTGATGTCCAGCAAGTATTCTACCTCCTTATAGGGAACAATTCTTATCATCATTCCAATCCTCACTTCCCCTTACTCTGGTCTAGCACTGACCTCTGCTACCTTTTAACCATTCCTGATCCTTCAAGCAAGTGACCTCTTCCAGCAAGCCTTCCCTGACTCTCTAAGTTGGTTTAAGGGCCACTCCTCTGTGCTCTAGTTCTTTCTGTACTCTTCAACCATATCATTTGTTTGTTTCACATCAATTTCCCCTGATGTGATGTGAACTCTGTGCTGATTCCTTTATATCTACTGCACCCAGCACAGTGCTTGGCACAAAATAAATGAATGCTGAATGGATAAATAGACATGAATAAATGACCTTTAAAAAAATCTTCTGGGGGCTTCCCTGGTGGCGCAGTGGCTGAGAATCTGCCTGCCAATGCAGGGGACACGGGTTCGAGCCCTGGTCTGGGAGGATCCCACATGCCGCGGAGCAACTAGGCCCGTGAGCCACAACTACTGAGCCTGCGCGTCTGGAGCTTGTGCTCCGCAACAAGAGAGGCCGCGATAGTAAGAGGCCCACGCACCGCGATGAAGAGTGGCCCCCGCTTGCCACAACTGGAGAAAGCCCTCGCATAGAAACGAAGACCCAACACAGCCAAAAATAAATAAATAAATTAATTAATTAATTTAAAAAAAAAATCTGTTCAAAAACCTTTAATGGGGGCACATTCATTCTTACTACTCCAAAGAGAAATCACACCAACTATTACCACCTTCACTTGCATAGGATTTTACGTTTTATGCTTTCAAACACATTACCTTGTTTAATTCTCATCCAACCAGATGAGATCAGTAATTACTGTTTTACAAATAAGGAATGTGAGGTCAGAGAATTTAAGTGATTTGTCTAGGGTAAGTAGTAGCATGCAGCTACTCAGAAATTGTAACTCCAAGACTTATGCTTTTTCCATTATAGTAGATGGGCTCTGTCCCAACTGGGTTCATTTCTGCCTCACACCCCTGCAGGTTAGAACCCGAGTTCAAGCTGCTCCCTGCTCTGTCCCTGTCCTATTCACTTTTTAAGGTGCAGCTCATATTTCTCCTTTTAAAAGTCTATTGTCCCAAGTCATTAGGCCACCTCTCCCTTAAACTCCTTCACTCTTGGCATCTAACCTTCTGCCTTAGATTTTCCCTTAGTTTTCTCATTATGTGTTAGTTTAGTTTCCCTAGCTAGGCCATGCGCGTCTGGTAATAGAAGATAATATCTCAAACTTCTCTATTTCTCTAGTATACTCAGTGTGCCCGGCACAACTGGCACAACACAGACACTAAATAACTGTGAAGTAAACAGAAAGTCTTTCTATCCTTTTGTTAAGAACAGTCTGCATATCTTAGAGTCAAACGTAAATTAAATGAGAGGACAAAGCTGATCCTTATTCTATCACTAGAAGCCACAACTCTATCAAATCATAGTGGATTTACTTAGGTGTCTATATTTGGGTTTATGCCACATAGATAAATACCTGTAGCAGGAACATGCAGACAAATGTCAACTTGGTGAAGCTTTAGAAAATATGCAAACCCAACTGGCCTTGTCAGAGGTTCTGGGTATAGAACCTATTAACACCTAGCTGCAAATTCCTCATTTGTGGGAAAAGTTTGGTAATACTTGCCCTGCAGGCCTCACAGGATTGCTGTGACTCAAATGAAACACTGCTTTAGGGCTCCATGAACCCAAGGAAGTAATGCAAAATTGACATCATCTTGTTTCATCTGTTTCGTAGGGAATTTGTCTACGGCAGTGGTTCTCAAAACCTGGCTCTAGGACTGGCAGCATCAGCGTCACCTGAGGAGTCGTTAGAAACGCAAGCTCTCAGGCCCTATCCTAGACCTACTGAATCAAGAGCTGTATGGGTGGGTCCCAGCAATAACTGTTTTAATAAGCTCTTCATGTGATTCTGACACACACTAAATTTTGAGAACCACTCCTCCAGGGCAGTGGTTTTTAGCCTGATGGTTTTAGCTCCAAGGGGACATTTGGCAATGTATGGAGACATTTTTGGTTGTCACAGCTGGGGGAGGGGTGCTACTAATATTTAGTGGATAGAGACCAGGGATGCTGCTAAATATCCTAGGATGCACAGGACAGGCCCCCACAGGCAAAATATCTGGCCCAAATGTCAACAGTGCTGAGGTTGAGAGAAACTGCTCTAGGGTGAAGGAGAGTTTCTTTCTCTCCTTCCTCAGTGGGTGCTAAAGTATGCCATGTGAATGATCCAATAAAATGCAGCCACACTGTTGATGGTTTTACTTAGCCTCCAATCTCCAGCATCTTCCTAAAATGAGAATCTGAACATATTACTTCCTTATAAGTTTGAGCAATTTCCCCGTCTATAGCACGACTGCTCAGTCCTTTCTAACCCATGTCCCACCAAAAAAGATTTTGCCAATCTTTCATTCTGAGCTTGTTTTATGAAATCAAATAATAGATTAGTTTTTTTAAAAAGTAAAATCCTTGGGCTTCCCTGGTGGCGCAGTGGTTGAGAATCTGCCTGCCAATGCAGGGCACACGGGTTCGAGCCCTGGTCCGGGAAGATCCCACATGGCGCGGAGCAATCGGGCCCGTGAGCCACAACTACTGGGCCTGCGCGTCTGGAGCCTGTGCTCCGCAACAAGAGAGGCCGCGACAGTGAGAGGCCCGCGCACCGCGATGAAGGGTGGCCCCCACTTGCCACAACTAGAGAAGGCCCTCGCACAGAAACGAAGACCCAACACAGCCAAAAATAAATAAATAAATAAATAAATTAAAAAAAAAAAAAAAAAGTAAAATCCTTTTTTATATTTGTTTCCTCAAACTTTACACATTCTCTTCCTCCCGGCCCCATCACTTTCCATTTGAGAATCACTGATGTAAAAGTGCAAACTCTTGGCCTGACATTCAAGGCCCTTCGAGAACTGACTCCCACACAACTTGCCCTGCTCCCTACATCTTATGCTCAGCCTCACCCTAACTGCACTGCTGGTGTCTCCCCAAACTGGGCTTATTGTTTCATGCTCCTGGGCCTTAGCACATTTTTTTTCTGCACAGAATGCCCTTCATATTTGTTGACTTGTTCCTTTAAAGACCAGTTCAAATGTGACTTCTTTATATCTTTCCATGACCAACCTAGAATGTTACTCATTCCTTCATGTACCCTTGGCCAGGAAACCTGGAACTCTTATCATACATGGTTATAATTATAATGGCAACATGGCTGTCTCCTCTGCTGGGAATGGCAGAGTCAGGATTGGAAATCAAGTCTATCTGACTCTGGAGCCAAGTCCTTTCCACTGCACCACACTTCTTACTAGGTAATCCAGGGGCTGATCCAAATGATCTCTAATGGTCCTTTCAATTCTCACAGTGCTTTTCTGGCTCAGATGCTGACTAAACTAAGAAAGAGACAGGGAAGCATTAACAGGACAGATGCTGGTCTGGAAGAATCCAGTGGCTGTGAGGATAAAGACAGTGAGACAGTAGGCAGGATCAGGCTTTGTAAATTGTAGAGTAGATGTGAGGGTGGTTATTATGAAGTCTGATGACCAATCTAAAGTTTCTATATTTATAGGTGGACCAGAAATATAGCCCCCTGAAGGACTGGAAGGCCCCAAGCTGCGATAGATTCATCTGTGAGGAATCCTGTGAGGCTCCAGGTCCACTTTGAAGCTAACATACACGAAAGCCCTTGCTAAACATCCCGGAGCGGTGGTAGCTGATAGAAAGCAGTACTGCAGGTTGCCTTTGCCCATTCACCTTGTGCTCCACTATGGTTCCCTGTGTCTTTACTCAGCAGAGAGCCTCACCTGAGAGAAGTCAGAATGGAAGTATGGGAGGACAAGGGTGATGTGGTCAGTTTGTCATCACTTGGCAAGATTGCCTCTCCCTGCTGCAGGGATTCATGGAATCGGCGGATGTTCTGCACATGCTCTTCGTGGCGTGATGCCTTGCTTCTTGTGGTACTGCTTCTATCAGGAATAAATGGGGGCAAAATAAATTCCCAACCAATGAGAAAACAAACAATAAATTTGTGACAACAAACAAATCACCCTCCTGACATGGTACTGCAAATCCATCCCCACTACCACAGTTCTGGCTTCATCGACTCAATTGCTTGGATTATAATTATCTCCTGAATAATTCTGTCTTCAGTCTTATTCATTCCCCTTTTATAAATTCTCTACATTATAGCCTCAGTGATTTTTTAAAAACACAGAACTGAAATAACAATAACAACAACATTTATGGAGTCCTTATTATGTGCCAAGCACTGTTCTAAGCATTCAACATGTACTAACCTATTCAATTACTATCATTCCTTTCTAACTTTGGCTTCTCTTTTTTTATCTTTAGAACAAATTTCAAGTTCCTTAGCATGGTATTCAAGAACTTGATCCCAGCAATAATCATCTTCTTTTTGTTTTTTAATTAACTAATTTACTTTTTAAATTATTTATTTATTTAAAAAATTAATTTATTTATTTTTGGCTTAGTTGGGTCTTAGTTGTGGCACGCAGGATCTTTTGTTGCGGCGCACAGGCTTCTCTCTAGCTGCGGCACGCGTGGGCTCCAGAGTGCATGGGCTCTATAGTTGTGGCACATGGGCTCTCTAGTCATGGTGTGTGGGCTCAATTGTCCCGCGGCATGTGGGATCTTAGTTCTCCAACCAGGGATCAAACCTGCATCCCCTGCATTGGAAGGTGGATTCTTAACCACTGGACAACCAGGGAAGTCCCTTCTTCTTTTTAAATAACAGCTTCATTGAGATATAATTCACATAACAAATAATTCACCCATTTAAAGTGTACAATACAATGGATTTTAATATATTCAGAGCTGTGCAACCATCAGCACAATCAATTTTAGAATATTTTCATCACTCTAAAAAGAAATCCTATACCTAACAGCCATTACTCCGTATTTCCTCCTCTCCCCTGACCCTCCACCCAAACCTCCCAGCCCCACACAACTGCTAATCCACTTCCTGTCTCTATAGATTTGCCTAATCCAGATATTTTATATTAATGGAATCATACATATGTGATGTTTTGTGACTAGCTTCTTCCATTTAGCATACTGTTTTCAAGCTTAATCTATGTGGTAGCATATATCAGTACTTCATTCCTTTTCATGGCTGAATAATTTTCAATTGTATAGATATATCACATTTTGTTTATGTACTTACCAGTTGATAGACATTAGGGTTGTTTCTATTTTTTGGTTATTAGGAATAATGCTGCTACAAACAATCATGTACAAGTTTTTGTGTGGACATATGTTTTCATTTCTCTTGGGTATATACATAGGAGTGAAAGTACTGGATCATAAGGTTCTTCTATGTTTAACCTTTTAAGGAACTACCAGACTGTTTTCCAAAACAGCTGCACCATTCTACATTCCCACAAGCCATGTATGAGGATTCCAATTTCTCCGTATCCTCCCCAACACTTGTGATATTTGTCTTTTTGATTACAGCCGTCCTAGTGGATGTGAAGTGGTATGTCATTATAGTTTTCATTTATATTTCCCTTATGGCTAATGACAAACACCTTTCATGTGCTTATTGGCCATTTGTATATCTTCTTTAGAGATATATCTATTCAGATCATTTGCTTATTTTTAATTGAGTTATTTGCTTTATATTATTAAGTTGTAAGAACTCTTTATATATTCTGGATACAAGTCTCTTATCAGATCTATGATTTGCAAATATTTTCTCACATTCTGTGGGTTGTCTTTTCACTTTCTTGGTATCGTTTGTAGAAGGAAAGTTTTAAATTTTGATGAATCCAATTTATTTTTTCCTTTGTTGCTTCTACTTCTGGTGTCATATCTAAGGAATCATTGCCTAATCAAAGGTTATAAAAAATTTACTATGTTTTCTTCTAAGAGTTTTTATAGTTTTAGCTCTTATATTTAGATATATGACCCATTTGGAGTTAGTTTTGTATATGGTCTGAGGAAGGGGGTCCCACTTCAGTCTTCTGCTTGCGGATATCCAGTTGTTCCAACACACTTCTTGAAAAGACTATTCTATTAAACCATCTTGGCACCTTTGACATCTTGGCATCCTTGGCACATGGGTTTATTTCTGGACTCTCAATTCTATTCTATTGATCTTTATTTCTATCCTTATACCAGTACTGCATTGTTTACTGTAGCTTTGTAGTAAGTTTTGAAATTGGGAATGTTTTTCTTCCTTTTCAAGATTGTTTTGCCTATTCTGTGTCCCTTAAATTTCCATATGAATTTTAGGACTAGCTTGCCCATTTCCATAAGGAATCCAGCAGGGACTGTGATATAGGGAGTATGTTGAATCTACAGATCAATTTGGGGAACTGATATTAACAATATTAAGTCTTCCAATCCATGAACATGGGATATCTTTCCATTATTTAGAACTTCTTTAATTTATTTCAACAATGGTTTATAGTTTTCAGAGAACAAGTTCTGTACTTTTTTGGTTAAATTTATTCTTAAGTATTTTATTCTCTTTGATGCTATTGTAAATGGAATCATCTTTTCAATTTCATTTTGGATTATTCATTGCTGATGTACAGAAACACAATTGATTTTGTATATTATGTTTTAAAAGTTTCTCAGTTTGGGGGTGGTTGCAGGGAGGGATAAGTTAGAAAGTTGGGATTAACATATACACACTACTATATATAAAACAGATAACCGGGAATTCCCTGGTGGTCCAGCAGTTAGGACTCTGTGCTTCCAATGCAGGGGGCACAGGTTTGATCCCTGGTTGGGAGACTAAGATCTTGCATGCTGCACAGCATGGCCGAAAAAATTAAAAAATTTAAAAAAAAAAAGATAACCAACAAGGACCTACTGTATAGCACAGGGAACTATACTTAATATTTTGTAATAACCTATAAGGGAAAAGAATCTGAAAAGGAATATATATATATATATATATATATATATATATATCACTGAATTACTGTGCTGTACACCTGAAACTAACATGATATTGTAAATCGACTATACTTCAATAAAAATAAAAATTAAAAAAAATTGTAAGAAATTAAAAAGTGTCTCCATTTAAATTTCTAATATGGTAAAAACTGATAGTTATAACCTACAGAAACAAACCTCTTTGAGGTCATCAATAATTTTTAAGAGTATAAGGGAGTTCTGAAGTGGAAATGTTTGAGAACCACTGCTTTATTAAAGTATAACCGGTATATAATAAACTTCACATATTTAAAGTGTACAATATGTATTTTGACATATATGTACCTCTAAGGAAACCATTACCACACACATTAAGATAATCAACATATCCATCACCCTTAGAAGTTTCCCCCTGTCCTTTGTAATTCCTCCCTCTTTCCCGCTCCATTCATCCTGCGTTATCCCTAGGCAACCACTGATTTTCTGTCACTATAGATTAGTACATATTTTCTAGAATTTTATATAAATGGAATCATATACAATGTACTCTTTGTCTAGCTTCTCTCTCTCAGCATAATTATTCTCTCTCTCAGCATAATTATTCTGAGATTCCTTTGTCTCACTGATTGGCTATGGTCAACGTAACACCTATAGAATAGATATTGGGATCTAGGATTTCACATACACATGGGCTCCCTTTATGCAGAGGGCAGAGGCTCTCTTCATGTGGTAGGAAAGCTACATAGCACTGAAATGGGTCTTTGAGTGGCTAAGCAGTATTAGAGTATCTTTCTTGGAATAAAGGGTCTACTCAGTAACTGCTGCTGTAGGAGTATCTCGTATAAGATCCCTTGCCTTCTCCCTGAGGTGGAGAGAGAGACAAGGAAAAGACTGATGGAGGCAGGGGGATGCAAATGACACTAGGGCCTGAGGGGAATGGGGTGGAAAGAAGCAATCTTAGTCTTAGATTCTACCCTTTGACAGGATGGAATATGCTCTAGCCCTGATATCCATATGCATATTCACAGTTGGCTAGGTGATAAAGGTGGGCCAACTGCTTTTCACAAAATAACCTGGCATGTAGGTTTGGGAGGGGAAAGGTCATGATATGTTTCTCACACAGCTGATGACTGATTTTAGGGATGAAGGTTAAAGGCCTCTGAGGAAAAGAGAAGAGTCCCTTGCACTGAAGCTACCCTTTTGATAGCAGTAAAACTTTCCTTTTTTTAAAAAAAAAAATTTATTTATTTATTTTTGGCTGCGATGGGTCTTATTTGCAGCATGTGGGATCTTTCATTGCAGCACGCAGGCTCTCTAGTTGTGGTGTGCGGGCTCCAGAGCACGTGGGCTCTGTAGTTGCAGCGCACAGGCTCAGCTGCTCTGCAGCACGTGGGATCTTAGTTCCCCGACCACGGATCGAGCCTGTGTCCCCTGCATTGGAAGGCAGATTCTTAACCACTGGACCACCAGGGAAGTCCCTAGTTTCTATCTTATAAAAACTGTTTTCATAGGATCTTGGGGTTCCCAGGGGTTATGAAAGAGGGTCAATTGTCTTTCCCTGTCTCTCATTTCTTCCTCTAATAAAGGAAAGAGAGAAATGACAAGCTAGTTTGCACACTTCCACTCTTGACCCCATTTCCTTCTATCATCACGAAATCACTCACCTCCCAGGAGAGGAGAAATCAACCTCCTTTGATGAGGTGTGAACAAGTTGTTCTGGAGTCTGTCCTGCAATGCAGCCGGGGAAGGCACCGTACATATCAGAGGCAGGGAAGGAAAAGGTACTGTATATTGGGATCTGTAGAAGCAAAGAGAAAAATGGCACACTTGTTGCCACAAATCCTTTTGGAAAAAAGCAGTATAAATAAATTTGTAAAATTTATTGTATGCATATAATTTATTATTTTCTATGTATTGAACACTGTACTAAGCAAGGTACATGCATTTTCTCATTTAAACATCACAGTCTTATGAGGTAGGTACTATTATTATCCCCATTTTACAGACTACATTATCAGACTGCTTTTTTTAATTTTTAAAAAACATTTAATTAATTAATTAATTAATTAATTAATTTTTGCCTGCATTGGGTTTTCGTTGCTGCGCATGGGCTTTCTCTACTTGCGGTGAGCAGGGGCTACTCTTCGTTTCAGTGTGCGGGCTTCTCATTGTAGTGGCTTCTCTTGTTGCGGAGCGTGGGCTCTAGGCACGCAGGCCTCAGTAGCTGTGGCTTGTGGGTTCAGTAGTTGTGGTTCGTGGGCTCTACAGCTCATGCTCAGTAGTTGTGGTGCACAACTTAGCTTAGCTGTTCCACGGCATGTGGGATCTTCCTGGACCAGGGATCGAACCCGTGTCCCCTGCACTGGCAGGCGGATTCCCAACTGCTGTGCCACGAGGGAAGCCCTCAGACTGCTTTTTAAAAGCTGCTTTATTTTTATTTATGCTCTTGTTTCCTCCATTAGTTTGTGAACTCCTGGCTGGACATCTTACATTTTCCTTACATGTGAGGATAATCTGGCTGTGATATTTCTTGTCTCATGATTACCAGGGCTGATGTAAAGAAAAGACCCTCCTATATGGGGACTATTTAAACTCTTTGTCATTTTCTCACGCATGCATTTATTCACTCATTCATTCATTTGATATTTACTGATGCCCACTTTACCAAACCCTGGGCCAGGCATGCGTGACAGACAGATGAGTAAAACACAGTGTTTGCCTTGATAGAGCTCTCCTATCTGGGACAGTCTGGAAAATTCTCCTTTCCTTTACAGTTAAACTCCCTGAAAGAGTTGTCTGTACTTACTATCATCAATTCCCCTCTTCCCATTCTCTTTTAATTTTTTTTTAATAGACCAATGATTTTAATGTAACAGCGTTTTTTTTTAAAAAGTTCATCCAGTGTGGTTTCAGATTCCACACTGCAACTCATCTTACTTTATTTAAAAATTGAGATTTAATTCATGTATTATAAAATTCACCCTTTGAAAGTGTTCAATTCAGTGGTTTTCAGTATATTCAGAATTGTGCATCCATCACCACCATGTAATTCCAGAACATTTTCACCCCAAAAAGGTCATGAGGTCATTATGAGACACAAATGTATTCTGTATGCTGGAAAGTACCAAACACATGTAAATTATCTTCTTATAGGTTTTGCTCAGTAGAACCCTTATTGGTTAAGGATGTGAATCAGGATACATACCAGTGATCCTGAGGTCTCCATCCCACGTCTTGCTTGCCTTTCTTCTCTGAAGTGCATCAAACTCTCCAAAGGGGAGATGGCAACTTTTATCTGCCCTTGGCACTCTCCACTGAAGTCTGTGATGTTGTACCAGCCACAGACAAACTGGAAGCCAGAGAGAAGCGGGGAGAGGTCCACTGAGGCAAAGCCAATCACCCTCTCCTCATCTGTGGGGGAAAGAGAAGAACTGGGCAATGTGGCTGGGCATGTCCTGCCACTGAGATTCGAGGTGGCACACAGAGAAACTGATTTAGAGGATGGGAAGGTTCAGTGATTCCACAATCAACAGAGAAGACAGATAATGAGGATGAGAGACTGGCAACCACAGCCTGCTTTCTAACTACTGTAAGTTCCCTTTTTGTATGGTAGGGAAAAACTGGCAGGGTTGAGTTCTGTCCTCTTGATATAGGCCACTAGAAAACACCCCTTAAACATAAAAAACACTTGTTCTTTTCCCTATGTTATCACGTCTCACTGATTTTCCTTAGGGCAGTGGCTCTTGAAATAAATCATTTGAAAGACCATCACCCTTGGAATTATGAGGGATTTACATTTTCTTATTTTTACTTGTCTGTATTTTCCAAATTTTCTATAACATACACTTGTATTATATTTAATTAAGAACAAAAGAGACATAATTCACACAAAAAAGGACAAATACCCCCCTAGAAAACCAGTACAGGGTGCAAAATGAGCTTGGGCTATGGCCGCTCATTTTTTGGGTTTGTTTTTGGCCGCATTGCACGGCCTGTGGGATCTTAGTTCCCTGACCAGGAATTGAACCTGGGCCACAGCAGTGAAAGCTACCTGAAGTCCTAACCAGTGGACCGCGAGGGAATTCCCTCAGGCCGCTCTTAATGACAGAGAGCGGGTAATCTGTGGGATTACCCCTAACATACATATGTGTTCCCAGAACCATCAGTGCCGTGGTTTTACTTGGTTAAAAAAAGAAAAGGATTGGCAAATTGTCAACATGATGTGAACTTATTTTTACAACCAAGTAATATAGAGTTCATACCTCCTTTATGCCAAACTTTGAAGACCAGAGTTTGTTGTGGGTCCAAAAGAAGCTCTTTTGATAGCCTATTAAGAAAAACAACCACCATAAATTAACTGCATAGGAAGCTCCTCTAGTATTAAACTTAGACTTGAAGAACATCTTATAGTTGCAAAACACTTTTCTAACATTTTAATTTCATGCTTATGATCATCTCCTAGGATATATTTTTATCTTCACAGTTAAAAGGAGGGAATGGAAGCTCAGAGAGGTGAAGTAACTCGGAACTTGTCAAGACCTAAAAACAAGCAACTGTGATGTAGTATTCTTCCCCCTACCCCGTTTTATTGGAGCAGGTAAGGATTCTTCTTATGCCTTGTGGTGGTGCGTGGAGATGGTGAGAAGAGAGGAAAAAGAGTGTTTATTGAGTACCTACCTTGGGCCAGCCATGGTGTCAAGTGTTTCTTATACATGTAATCTGCACAAGAACCTATGACATGGACATTATTATCCTTGATTTACAGATGATGAAGCTGGGCTCAAAGATGTGAAGTCAGTTTTTCAAGGTCACATAAGAGTCAGTAAGTGGCAGAGCTGTGATTTGAACCCTAGTTTGCCTGACTCCAGAGCCACACTGTGCAGAGGCAAGGCACCGAAATAAGAAAGTACCCAACTTTCTTACCAGGTTAAAGAAGTCAATGTGGAACTCACTGAGCACCTCTAATATATTTTCTATGAAGTGAATTATATAGTTTTAAACTACAAAGCAGGTACCCTTGCTCCAGGTGAGCAAGATGGAGAACCAGAGAAAACTAAGAGACTTAATATCCTTCTCCAGACTCCACTGGGGAACTAAAGAGAGCCGACTTCAAGACCAGTGAGAGGCACTGTGCTAACTTGGAACAAATACTGTGTCAGAGATTTGAATTCTAGCCGGGGGTCAAAATATCCACCTCTGAAGTCTAGCTCTCCTAGTATCACCTGAGTGACCCTGAGCACTCAGTCTCTTTGAGCCCTGCTTTTCCTACCTGTTAAACGGGATATTATTATCTACCTACAAGGTTTCTAGGAGGATCAAATGAAACAATTTTGTGATAAAGAAATTGCAAACAGCACCATCATTCATTTTTCTTCTAATCTTGCCTCTGTTACCAACAGACTATGTAACCTCCTTGGGCCACAGTCTCAACTGTATAGTAATGGGATGAAATGAGGTGATTGTTAATGTTGTTTTAACAAGTTAGTAAAGTTAGGTTCTGAATGAACAAATCACCCTCACTTAGAAGCTCAGCCCTCTGGTCGCCTATCTTTTGAGGCAGATTTGATATTTCAGTACTGGCCACTATGGCCAGAATACCTATAATTTCCAGTAGCTCGCCATAGACAGTACTGAGTTATCATTGCAGTTATAGCTCCTGACTCAAGTCAACCACTCAGATTTCACAACACTGAACATGTGAGCAACTGCTGAGACTCGAGTAGGTACATAAACACTGTGAGAAAACAGCAGATCAGATACCATGTGGCATGGCTGGTGTTGGTGGACAAGAATTAAACTTTGCAAAAGGTGATGCAGTGTAAAGATAATAGTAACAATAATTAGTAATAGAATCCCACTTTTAATGATAATGCAACAGGTAACAGAAGAAAAGGGAGGAGAGCCCGGTACCGCAGCAGTGGGCCTCTGTACCAGCCCCTGACCTCCAAGCTGCACTGCCACATGGTTGAAAGGACTCCATCGCCCCCTTTTTTTGAGCTTCCAAAGAAGATCTGTCATTTGTTATGTACCTACCACGTACCAGGAGGTAATTTCCCTAAATGTCATGTAATTTGGACCTCCTAATAACCCTGTAAAAATTACCTCCACTTTACAGATGAGGAATCTGAGGCTCAGAGATGTTATGTAACTTGTTCACACAGCTAGTAAATGACAGAGATGGGGTATGAGGCCAAGTCTCTCTAGTTCCAAGCCCTGGCTCTTTCCACTGCAACAGAAATCTTTTCCAAGGATGTATAATCCACAGCCTTTCCTGAGATCAGTCCTCTCTGCCTTCTTCACCTAGATAGCTTGTATACATTCTTCCACACCTAGCTGAGGGGTCTTCAGGGACTGTCTTAATAGATTATCTTTAATTCACACTGCCCAGAACAGAGCAGAGCATATAAGAGGTCTTCACTGAATAATTTTTGACTTGTACTGAGCAGAGTTAAAAAACACCACAACAAAACCTTTAATCCACCACTAGCTGTGAATTCATAAGCACTAGGATTAAATAACTGTTTGATAAGGAAAGCATTCTCCAACTCTGCTCAATATTGTTGTGTCTGTTACATTCCTCACTCTGAGTTTGTCTCTTGGAACAAAAAGCAGATTTTGGAAGGCTGATGGAACATCATAAAATACAAACCTTGACTGCTGTTGAAAATTCCAGATGGGGGAATCTGTGTTTTCAACCACTGAGGTGTAGATAGGAGATGGCTCATCAGCTGTTGTGAAGGATACACAACAACTGGGTATTGATACTTTCCTCTGTGTCAAGGGGCTCCCTGAAATAGAAAAGAGTGGAGTGACTATACTTTAGGGTACCAAAAAGAATGTGTTGGAAGCCTCTCATTATGCAGGTACAAGAAGAACCATTCTTAGCTCTCTCCTACCTTTGGGTCCTTCTTTGAGCTATTCCCTGTGTCTGCTACTGAAACTGTCCTTTAAAGGTTCAGTTCATAAATACTACCCAGCAAGAAACAACTTCTCCCATCTCCTTGTACTCTGTGGGATGATGGAAAATATTGGATTAAGAGAAAAAAGACAGAACTGCAAAGAGCCTGGACTCACAAGTCAGATGATCAATGATTAGCTCTGCCATACACATTCTGTGTAACCCTGGGCAAGGCCTATCTAGGCCACCGCTTCCTCAAATGGGGCGTATGATACTTACACCTCCTCAGATGTTGTAAAGATTAAAAATAAATAATATAGTGGGTGACACTTATATAACACTTACTATGTGCCAGGCACTATTCTAAGAACTATACATGTATTAACTCATTTAATCATTACAACAAACCTATGAGGAAGATATTATTATTATTCCCATTATATAGATGAAAAAACTGGGGTACAGAGAGATCAAACACTTATTAAGTGGTCACACATTTACTAAATGGTAAACTGAGAGTCAAATTCAAGCATTCTGGCTCTAGAGTCCAAGCTCTCAGCCATTGCCTGTATTGCCTCCACTAGAGTTAAATGAATGTAAAACACTGAGTACTGTGCTGATGCTAATTTTACAAGATCAGGTTTCCAATGTGGGAGACTCAGTCATTTATTTTCTCTTAAAACAATGTAAAATGAAGACGGATGACATACTAGATAGTCTAACTCAGCTGTCCAACAAGATAACCACTAACCACAGGTGGCTATTTTACTTTAAATTAGTGAAGATTAAATAGGATTAAAAATTCTGTTTCTTAGTTACACTAGCTATATTTCAAGCACTCAA
Source organism: Eschrichtius robustus (assembly GCF_028021215.1). Classification (NCBI taxonomy): domain Eukaryota; kingdom Metazoa; phylum Chordata; class Mammalia; order Artiodactyla; family Eschrichtiidae; genus Eschrichtius; species Eschrichtius robustus. Next base: position 61,284,715 of record NC_090834.1, on the reverse strand, counting down.
TAGCTACATGTGGCTAGTGGCTACCATACTGGACAGTAAAAATATAGAACATTTCCATCATAGTACAAAGTTCTTTTCAACAGTGATGAGTAACACAGATTCTATATAATGTAGTAGACTCTATACATTCCATAAGATCCCTTTCAGCTCTAAAATGCTATGACTCAGGATTACAGATGAAGGAAAGAGAAGAGAAGAAAATAAGTATGTCTTAAATATTATTTATGTGATCCAGAGGAACAAATTCTGTATGTGGATTCTAAATGGTTTGTCTTCTTTCTACCTGACTAGCTCAAGGCTTCCCCAAATGCATAATACCACTTTACTTTGTAGGTGAAGTTAATCTTTGAGGCTCCACCCTGCTCCTTCTCTGATTGCTCCTTTCAGTAACTACTCTTCCAAAGACCCCAGGCTGTCCCTGTGGACAGAAAATCCGATGAACACATTTATACTCAGGAATGCTGATTTTACTCCCCTCCACAAGCAGTGTAACATTTAATAAGTAGCCTTTAAAAGACAGACTCTAGCACCTTCTACTCTGAGAAGCCTCTCTTGACTCTCTAGGCAGAAACTCTGAACGTTATACCCCCATCATTAGATCTCTCCAACTTCAACGTTCTTTAGGGAAACAGAAGTGCCTGCAATTTTGCTTTGCTGTGTTTTCCTCAACCAAAAGAATTTCCATTAGAGTAGACCAGTTTTTGGGTTTTTTTTTTGTAGTTTTATTAAGTGCTTTTTTAAAAAAAAATTATTTTATTTTTTATTAAAGTATAGTTGATTTACAATGTTGTGGCAATCTCTGCTGTATAGCAGAGTGACTCAGTTATACACACACAGACATTTTTAAAAATATTTTTTCCATGATGGTTTAATCACAGGATATTGAATATAGTCCCCTGTGCTCTACAGTAGGACCTTGTTTATCCATCCTACATATAATAGTTTACATCTGCTAAGCCCACACTCCTAGTCCTTCCCTCCCCCACCCCCCTTCCCCTTGGCAACCACAAGTCTGTTTTAATTTCCATTACAGTAGACCAATTCTTTTCAAATTTTCCCACCAAAGTAACAACTTTTAGAGACAAGTAAATACTAAAATCTGGAGCATTGGGGTTCTTGTTGCCTTGAAAGAGCAACAACACACATGACATCTATTAGCAGGCTTGTATTTTATCTAAAATTTCATGAGGATTTTACATTATCTTCCATAATATAGCCCTATTTGTTTAAACTAAAAATGATATTTCCCCTCCAAATCTTGGTAAAAAATTTACATCATGTTATTTAATCTCGTGACTTCTAACAACCAGATCAGATGGCATTACTTTTTAGTCCCTCTTACTGGGGATAATTAATAAAGAAAGAAAATGGGTGATGAACAGAGACAAAGGAGTGGAGATTTTGCAACGAGGCCTTGGGAAAGAGAACTGAAGAGGAGGAAGAGGAATGCTAGCCTTAGAAGTGAGAGCTGGTAGTAGCTGCGAGGCAGGAGGGAGCTGAGGCGTGTGCAAGAGTTGCCAACAAAGCAGGACCTGGAGAAAGGCTTAACCAGGAGGCAGAGAAGCACTAAGATACACAGAACTACAGGAGGAACAAAATAAAACAAAAAACCATTGGCTACAACCTGGCAAAACCAGTTTACAAGCATATTCTTGAAAGAGCAGGAAAAAGTGATTCTAATAAAATGGTAGTAAGCAAAGAATAGTTAATGGAAATCAGTAATATAGCACCTGTCGTTACTAATGTAAAATGTACAGAATAGCACTAATAGTACCTTCATCTAGTGAGCTATCTTCTTAAAAAAGTTTTATTTTTGTGAAACTCAACAGTATTACATGGACTGACTTGCTCAGCATCCACCCCCACTAACTTTTACTGTATTGTATTCCTTTACTGTAGAGACTGAAAGGGTCACAGACTCTTTTGTGCTAGAGTATGGATACAAAGAGGTCTCTATCTGTTATATGCCATTACAACAGATCTGGAAGGCAGACGTGAGGCAAAGGACATGTTCCTTTCCCTTTTGCTTTTGCTACTAGCAAGGATGACACTGAGTTTTCTGCTCCAGGGTTTGGTCCCTGAGGCCCTAGAGGCCCGATGTCAATAGTGCTGATGAGCGTTTCCGATCACTGGACTGCAGTGTTGGCACCGTATTTCAAACTTAAAAGATCTACTGGTTCTCTCCTGAAAGCTTAGCCTAGAGCCCACTCCTTGAGCCCTTCCAATAATTTGAAGTACCTTAATAATCTATATTAAACTCCTCTCTGTTTAAAATGGCTGGAGTGGAGCTTCCCTGGTGGCGCAGTAGTTAAGAATCTGACTGCCAATGCAGCGGACACAGGTTCAAGCCCTGGTCCGGGAGGATCCCACATGCTGTGGAGCAACTAAGCCCGTGTGCCACAACTACTGAAGCCCGCACACCTAGAGCCCATGCTCCGCAACAAGAGAAGCCACCTCAATGAGAAGCCCGCGCACTGCAACAAAGAGTAGTCCCCCTCGCTGCAACTAGAGAAAGCCTGTGCGCAGCAATGAAGACCGAACACAGCCAAAAATAAATAAATAAATAAATAAATTTATAAAAATAAATAAATAAAATGGCTGGAGGGAGTTGTTTCCTGTAACTGGACTCTCCCTGACACAGCTTCCATCTCTCTCAATCTCACCTCTCTCTCTCTCTGTCTCCCATTTTCCTTAGTATTAATAGGTCTCAAGCTTCTCAACTGATTTCTTCCAATAGAATGTCATAAATCCTCACAGCTAGGGAGAGATAATCTGCCTCTATACTGGCAGCTTCCATAGTATTCTACAATAATCTGTGTGTGTCTGTGTTTCCCTCACTAAACTAATGCACAGAGTAGGCCCACGGCCCTTATTAAAGGTTTGCAGACTCCCTGCTGCCCTTTGTCTACAGATGATTGCCAGGGTTGGAGAAGAGAGAGAAGCTGCCTTGTGTGCGTGCCGAATGCTCTGAGAGAGATCAGCAGAGAAGACCAACTGTAGTTCTGAGAGATAGGACCCCTCGGTTCTGGTGTACTCTGCCACTGATTTAGTGTGACATTTTGGGTACTTCATTCTGGCTCTCTGGGCATCAAGTTTCTTCATCAGAAACATGTGCTCTCAAATTACTTCCTACGATAAAATTCTATGATTCTAGATATATACCAATACTGCTCAGATCTCTCTCTCATACCTCAACCCCCCTTTTAAGGTTCGTTAATTTTGAGGCTGCTATTTGCTAAAGTCCCTGAAAGAGAAGTACTATTTTTACTTTGGAAAAAAAGTGTTCCTTATTCAGTCTTGAACAGAAATACTCCTTTCAGCCAAAGAGGCAGGTGATAAAGAAATCTGCTTGGGTCTATCAGGTTTCCCCTGGCTCTCCCCTTGTGGTTGGAAATTTAGCTGGGCCTGTTTACCTTCCTGGAAAAGGTCAAGTTCTGATATACTTTTGGAGGCAGCCGAGATGAAAACTGCTATACTTCCTACTGGGTTGGGACACACATTGAGAGCAGTTAAGAGGACTTGAGATGAGCCAGCTTTACCACTTTAAGAGTTTTCACTGGATTTCCTGTGTTTTACATAAGTATGAAAAGTAGTAGTTTTATGCATCAAAAAATGGTATGATTGCTTCAATGAGATTAAAATAACAACCCCTTATTTTTAACACTTTACAGCTTACAGTTTTCTTATCAGCACTAAACTTGTGCTGATGACATCCTTGATAATCGCACAAGATGGGTGTCTCTATCTCTATTTTACAAATAAGGCAACCAAGGAACAGAGAGGTAAAGTGGCTTGCTTGTCACACATCTGGTAAACTAGCATTTGGAAGATCCAGCCAGGTTTCCTAACTCCTATTCCAGGGATATTCCATTGCAATAGTTCTAATTAATTCTACCTGGTTAAGAGAAAAGCTCTCCCTCTGGCCTGGAGTGAACAGATGGAAACTTTCCCTCAAGCAATGCCCAAATTTGTATGTTAATAAAAACCTAGTTCAGTTTTGTTAAGCTAACATTAACTGACAGCTGTTCTGTGGCACACCTGCACAGATGAGTCAGATCTGATTCTTGATCTGGAGGCAGACACACAGATAATTATAATACAATAAGATAAAGACTATGCCAAAAGCACAGGGGACTGTGGGGACACAGAAGGACCCGTAACTCTGCCTGGGTAGTTGGAAGAGAGCCTCTAAAAGATGATGATACTGAAGACGGTTTTGATTTTCACTGAGTATAATTTAGATTACCTCAAATCACTTTACCTTTCTGTTCCTTGATTGCCTCATTTGTAAGACAGGGCTAGAGATACCGGTCATGTTGAGTGTAAGTACACAAGTCTTATGAGTACTGAAGCTGATTCTTGAAGGTTCCTTAGAGCTTTTTCTAACAAAAGTACCCAAGAAACTCTTGTATTTCAGAACCAGGACCACAGTGGGGACTATGCTGCCTCAGGTTTAAGGCATAATTCAGGGCTGTTAGTGAATCCTCTGCATGCAGCTTTGCACTAAGGAATCATTCGTTTCCTTCCTCAAGGAAGAAGCTTCTAAGGCGTGAGAGGGACAGACACACAGAGAACACTGTTGAAGGCAGGAGGACAGCCAACGTGGATATTAAGGAAGCATCTACATGGTTTTCACAAAAGCTTGGCAATTTATAGCTGACTCACAGAGTGTGGGATATGCTGCCCTCAGCACCATATTCTTAGAAGATGAGAGGTGAAGAGAATCTTAGAGATGATCTTATATGACCATCACATTTCACAGCTGAGGAAAAGAGAACTGGGTTTGCCCAAAGTCACTAAGCAAGTTAATGGCTTAGCTAGGGCCAGAAGCCAGTCTTCTGACTCCCATTCCAGAAGTCTTTCTATTATATCATCATTCGGAAGGCAATTTCAGAGATATGATGGGCCGGTCTGTACACTCAGGGCCCAACACAGGGTCTGACCGAAGCACAAATATTTGCGGGGCGAAGGACTGACTATATGGGCCTATCACTGCGAGGGTAGGACTTGGGAGACAAGAGACCTCTGAAAGTGTCCACTCCGAAGCTTGATCTGCCCTGGCTAAATGGAAAGAGGCCAAATAACAAGTGATTTACAGATTTGTAACTCATACCAGAAATATGAGAGGTGTTGAGCATCATATTCACAAACAAGAGGACATTATGCTTGCTTAGTTGCATCAGGAAGACCCATGTGTTGAGACACAGAAATAAACACACAGTCCCTGTCCCCAAGGAACAGGCAGCCTAGTGGAGAGACACATTAAGAAACATTTTCAGTACAAAGTAATAAGTATAACCTCAGTAGTATAATGAAAAAGATATTGAAAGAGAATATTGTTCACAGCAATCATTGAAAGGGCTACCCCATTAGTCCAAGTTTCTGAAGGCTGAACAAGCAAGGAGGCAGTGAGAATAGAGAAAAGGTGACAGAAACCTTCTGTGTAAGAGGACATGATCCTATACCCTGTATTAGACATAGCGGAACCCTAATAACTATTTGTTGAGTGAATCTATTAATCCCTGCAACTTCTCCTCTGCTAAATTCCACATAAGCAACTTTCCTGCAGGAGAGGCAAAGCATAAAATCAGAGAAAGTATTAAAAGGAGAAAAAGGGCATTTGAGCAAGGTCTCATATTCATCTGCTCCCTCATTTAACAAATATTTACTGCTTATTATGTGTCATACACAGTTCTAGGTGTTGGGGATTTAGCAGTAAATAAAACAAAAAATTTCTGTCTCTGTAGGACTTATCTTTTTCTAGAAAGACAGAAAATAAACAAAATACACTATTTAAAGGCCATAGGAAAAAATAACGCAGGAAAGAGGGACAGGTATTGTTGGAGAAAGGCTGTAATTTTAGATGGGTGACCAAGGAAGGTTTTGCTGAGCCAGTGATTTCAGTAAAGACAGGCCAGGAGTGGGGAATATTCCAGGCACAGAGAGAACACCAGATTCAAAGGCCCCAAGCAGGAGTCTGCCTATACATTCAAGAAAAAGCAAAGAGGCCAGCGTGGCTGGAACAGGGTGACTAAGAGGAAGTGCAGGATGTTGGGGAGAATTTGGTAACTGGGGAAGGGAGAAAGGAATCCTGGCTAAGAAAGGTGCATGAGCAAAGGCCCAGGGAATGGCTTGCCATATGTTATGATTGGAAGGGAAAGGAAGCCAAGCACTGCTGGAAAAAGTAAGCCTTGTGCCACCAGTATGTCCACTGCCACTCTAAAACCGTGTCAATTAGTTTTAGTTGAGCCCTTGCTGCAGTTCAGCAATTTTCTTATTTATATCTTCATGATTCTCTATAGATCCCTTGTAATGACGATGAACTTCAGCCAAAGAGGATCAATTGCCACCACAATTCCCCATGTTTGCTCCAAGTAGGTCTAGAACATACACTTTCCCACTTCAATATGTTCGTTCAAGTAGAGATAACTACCTGGAATTTCATTCCCACCTTTCTGAAATCATATTCATTCTAAAAAGTTCTGATTTCTTAGATATGTCTGATTTCTCTGTTTCTAAACTCTCTAGACACTAGATATATATTTTTTGTGTGTTTCTTTTTTTTTGAATTTTATTTATTTTTTATACAGCAGGTTCTTATTAGTTATCTATTTTATACATATTAGTGTACATATGTCAATCCCAATCGCCCAATTCATCACACCACCACCATCCCCCCCGGCACTTTCCCCCCTTGGTGTCCATACGTTTGTTCTCTACATCTGTGTCTCTATTTCTGCCCTGCAAACCGGTTCATCTGTACCATTTTTCTAGGTTCCATATACATGCGCTAACATACTATATTTGTTTTTCTCTTTCTGACTTACTTCACTCTGTATGACAGTCTCTAGATCCATCCACGTCTCTACAAATGACCTAATTTCGTTCCTTTTTATGGCTGAGTAATATTCCATTGTATATATGTACCACAACTTCTTTATCCATTCATTTGTCGATGGGCATTTAGTTTGCTTCCATGACCTGGCTATTGTAAACAGTGCTGCAATGAACATTAGGGTGTGTTTGTCTTTTTGAATTATGGTTTTCTCTGGGTATATGCCCAGTAGTGAGATTGCTGGGTCATATGGTAATTCTATTTTTAGTTTTTTTAAGGAACCTCCATACTGTTCTCCGTAGTGGCTGTATCAATTTACATTCCCACCAACAGTGCAAGAGGGTTCCCTTTTCTTCACACCCTTTCCAGCATTTCTTGTTTGTAGATTTTCTGATGATGCCCATTCTAACTGGTGTGAGGTGATACCACATTGTAGCTTTGATTTGCACTTCTCTAATAATTAGTGATGTTCAGCAGCTTTTCATGTGCTTCTTGGCCATCTGCGTGTCTAGAGACTAGATATTGTACTACTTATCCTTCTGGTCCATAGAGCATTCTGCTTTATACATCAATAATCATGTAGTTGCTAATCCCCTTATCTGGGTTATCAGCTCTTGGAGGACAGAAACCATGTGTCATTTGCTCTGCACTTTCTGTACCTGGCACTGGCCTGGCACAGATTTACTACTTGATGAACTGAACCACCATTCTTGCAATATAAGCACAGGACTGGGTGTATAGTACATAGGCACCTTTTTAAATACAGAGAGTAAACAGGACTAACTGGTAAACACAGTTTATCTCATACCTAAGAGTCAGGATGGTATAGAGGAAAGAGCACGGGTTTTAGGTCCAGACACAGCTGGATTCAAATTCCAGCTCTGTAGAGCTTATTAACTGTGTAACTCAAGTCATTTTACCTTTTTGAGCTTCAGTTTCCTCATTCATAAAATGGGTATGTACTGTAATCTGTTCATAAAATAACCCCACTGTGGTAAGGATTAAATGAGATAATTAATGTACAAAAAAGAGAATAAAATTTGGCACAAGGAGATGCTCAATAAACTATTGTCAATTGTCAAGCTGTATTTTAAAAATGTAACTCTGTCTAATTGAGAAGTTACAAGTATATTTGCTTTTTGCAATATGGGGGCAACCCCTAAAATGGACTATAACCATATTTTTGCACATTAAATTTTATTTTCAATGCAAAAACAAAAAACCAAAACAGTTCTTGCAAAAAATCAAAGCTTTTTTTGTGCTTTCCTTAAATTCATTCATGTATTATTTTTCTCTTTTTAAAAAATTCAGTTTTTACAAATCAGACTTGTCACAAATGGGCTGCTTTGGTAGGGCAGTAAAAAAGCAAAAACTGTTTCCCAACTTTGTGACTCATACAGTATGGACCTCAGTATCTCTAATACAGCACAGCAAGACTATGTGGGGAAGACTTTGTCCTGGGATAGAATGTTTCAGGGTCTCTGACACACAAAGGTTATGAGAAGGATGAGAACCTCAGAGTCTTTGTAGAAGCTTATAATCCTGGAAGTAACGTCTGTTAGTAGTGTGTATATGGAGAAATAGAAATGAAAGACAGACAACAGTTACTAGGAGCATGAATTTTGTTTCTGTTCCAAAGTAATAAGGATACACAGAAAAACTGAGGCAACACAGAATTGATAGGAACCAAGGAGGGAGGCCAAACCAGAAGATGTATATTGAAACCTTCTGGACTCATAAAGCTATGGTTTTCTGGCTCTCAGAACCATCATACATCTCAGAACTGTTAATCACAGCCGTTTACAGATGAGAAATTCAAGATACAGAGAGACAGTAACTTGCTCAAAGTCACAAACACACACAACTTATTGGAAATACAGGGCTGAATACATTCCTACTAGAATGTAAGCTCCACAAGGGCACTATTTTGTCTGTTTTGTTCATTGCTTTATTATCCCCAGCACCATGGACAGTGCTCACATAGAGCAAATACGACATAAGTTTTGTTGCTGAATGAATGAATAATGAATGAATAAATGAATGAGATAAGGTCTTTGCTCTTAAACAGCCCCTACCTAGTGGAGAAGAAAATCATGCAAACAATGTTAGTACATGTGATATATGCTATGATTAAAAAGGGCAAAAGTGCTAGGAGAGCAAACAGGAGGCAGCCTTTATGTCAGAGAAACTCTGGTAAATGGTGATGTTTGAGCTGAGTCTTGAGAGAGGAGTGGGAATTAAGCAGGTGAAAGAGAAGGGTGATGGCAAAAGGGAAAATTTTAGGAGAGATTACAAGGCTGAATAAAAAGTAAGGCAGGGGTTCCTTGTGCCATGGATTACTTTGGCTGTCTGGTGAAGTCTATGGGCCTCTTCTAATATATATATATTCTTTTTTTTAATTCTTATTGTAAAATACATAAGATTACAAAGAAATGAAATTATATTGGCATAAGTTATCAAAACATTAAAAAACAGTGACATAGTAATCACTATAGTTTTATTAATGCATAACAAGATCTAACTGTAGGTTTAATAACTACTGTAATTTTGAAGTAATGACAGGTATAAATGATATTCCAAGATATCTGCAGTAACTAAAATGTGATATGAAAATACCTGTGATTTCTATTGTTGACAACATCACAGGTACTGTTAATATTACTAGGGTCTATTGCTTACACTCACAACTGGAGGAAATGTTCAATTTTAGTTAGAGATTAATAAAGATGTAATTATTTTCCTATCCAAGTCCACCTACCCTGACTTTAATCCTTGGATCCCTGTGGGCTTATGGATCCAATGCTAAGAACCCTTGGCCCTAGGTACATAATGAAGAGGGCCTGAGTTGGAAGGAATAGAGAAGAAGGTAGAGATCTAAGAGAAATTTAAGAGATACAACAATTTTAATGGATCTGATGATTTGATGGTGGAGAAGGAAAAGAGAAGTATCTAAGTTGATACTCAGGTTTCTGGACTGGGGAATTTATGATATGCAAAATTAGGATAACTGACAAGGCCCACTTAGGGCCTCAGAAAGGCTTTCACTTGGCTTAAACCTTTAGGCTTGAGAAATATAATTATGATTAAGATGATTAATAATTCTTCCAGACCCTGTCATGATTAGAAAGATTTGTGAAGACAGGACCATAGCTTGTGGAGTCAGATACCTGTTTATGGATAAGTGAGCAGAACATACCTTTCAAGCTCAAGTGCATTGCTCTTTCCACCAGGATACTGACTGCAAAAGTTCCATCCAATGCAGTAGGGCCCTCCTGGGCCAGGCAGACTTCAGCTGTGGTGCTGCTGCAGGGGACCTGGGTGGAGGCCGGAGACTTCTGGTGGTCATGTGGTGGAGAGAGCTGGAGCTCATCATTTCCTCTGGGGAGCTGCTCAGACTCACTGTGGCTGCTGCAGTCCATGGAGTCCAGCTCATTAGTGGGCCCAGGGTGTGAAGAAAGAGAGGAGAGAACCACATGAACTCTCAAGGCAGCTCCTGAGAGGTTGGAAGCATTTCGTCCAAATAGAGGATACACACCTGCAAGAGGATGAAGGAGGATAAGCCTAGGCAAGCAGGGACACTCTCTAAACCTGGAGATGCTCTCTGAGGTTGCTTGTGGCCCTCTCTCCTCTGGCAGGGCTACAGGCCCTAATACACCAATTTGCAAAGAAACTGTGAAGTTAACACACACTGTGAGAGTTTTTACTGCCCCCCCCACCCCCGCCGCCCATCACTACCTGCAACAATGGAAAGTAGTGAGAGGTCTGATTTCAAGGCAAGAGGATAAAAAGCTGGTGGGAGTGGAAAAGTATGAGGGAATGGACAATCTGAAAAGTTGAATACTGCCTTTGGTATCCCTCAATAAAAAGAGGTATTTGTGTTTGAGTTCTGATCCCTAAATCTATATTCAGTTTCCTAAAGCTACTTGTTCCACCAGAGCGAAGTTAAAAGCCTGTCTTTAAGAACTTTAGTTCAAGTGAGACTTGCACACTTCGAGGACTTTTTCTGTAGTCTCTTTGAAGTGACTCTAGGCCAGCCCAGATAAAATAGGGCACACGGCATTTGATGAGGTGCTCAACAGAGCCAGAATTATACCTGCTGGGTCCAGAGAGAACCAGAGAATCCGGGATGATCACCCAGATGCTCAGTTCTCCCTCTTTAGCTTGGGTCACCCGCTCAACAACAGGGTCAGAGCACAAGGCTAACAGAGCTAAAATAGGGTTGTGACTCAGTTTCTTCAACCGTATAGTGGGGGAAATAACTAACCTTACAGGAACGTCAAGATGAATAAATATGACGTTTGTAAAGAGTCTAGTCTGGCCGTCTCCAATTCAATCTGTACTATAGTTGCCAGCCTTATTTATCTAGAAAGCAAAGCTGTGTCATTCTTCTCTTCAGAAGCCATTAAAATAGCTTTCCATAGCTCTCACAAAAAAGTCCAAACTCTCCTGCTTAGAAGAGGCCTTCAACATAGCACTCCTGCCCAGCTGTCTAGCTTCATCTCCCATCATTTCCCAAACTATATATCCTGTGACCCAGCAGTACCAAATTACTTATGGCGCCTAAAACGTATCAAACTGCTTCCTGCCTCTGTGCCTTCACCCACGCTGTTCCCATTTAGAAAACCCTTCTTTCCCCCTTTTCGTGACTTACTCCTAAATCCTCTGTAATTCAGGTCAAGCATCATCACTTCCACTGAGATGCTGTCCTTGAACCAAAGAGATGTTGTGTCCCTGTGCTCCCATAGTGCCACTGAGAATACCTTTTTCATAGTTCTTATACTTTGCTGTAATTGTTTATTTACTACTCCACTCTCCCATTAGACTATAAGCTCATTAACTATTTCTGACTCATCTTTGAATTCCCAGGGCCAAGTACATGTAGCAAATACTGAACAAATGTTTGAAAGAAAAGCACCCATAGTGCCACTTGCAAAATGTTACCTTTCTCCTTTCAAACCAGTTTATTACCACGTAGATTTTATGATTCCAAGATGTGCTGACCAGAGAGACAGGATATCTTAATCTCATTAGCAGGTACTCTTTTCAGTGTATTTAAAAACCAACATTCTAGATTATAATATAGGCTCTTATACAGGTGGTTAAAGGTAGTCTCCTAAATGCACTCATTTTTATTTTACATGTATTAACTGAGGGCTTACAATGTTCTAGCCACTATGTTAGGTGCAACAACCTTATGAATTTGGATGTAGTCTAAGGCTACAAAGTTCAGCACCAGTTCTTAGATCTCAGACAGTATACCTTAGACTCCACTAAGGTACACTGTCACTAGATAATGCCCTTCTTAAAGCATCCAGCGAACCTCCTTCTGAAATCTCTGCAGTTTTAAGAAGCATTACTAAATTACTATTAATCTTTCAACATGCAACAATGGAAAGAACACTTACTAGCATGTGACCCTGGGCAGTTACCCAACCTACCTGAGCCTCCATTTTCATGACTGAAAAACAGGTTTGATACCTACCTCACAGGATTGCTGGGAGGATCAAATAAAAAAATGTCTGAGAGGGTGTCTCACACAGTGCTTGTCATGGAACAGCAGGTGCTCAAACCACAAGTGCTAAGGCTGGTTCCTCACTTACCACTGACAGTTAGTGTCCTTGCTGACCTCTCCCCAAGTCTGGCCAGGTCCACATAGGCTGAGCCAATCCAGCTGTCTGTCTGATGGGGCCTCTCCACACTGTCATTGCCATAAGCCCGCCACACCTGGATCTCTAACCTCTCCTCTCTGAAGTACCAGAGCAGTGATGGGCTCCTAGTGACTTCTGCTCTTTTGGATGCCTTGAAAGTAACCATGACCTGCTTTTTGTTTGTAGATTCCTTAGGCTTCTTGAGAGGGGTCCAAAAGCCTTCATGATCGTACAGCTTGTAGCGGAGGTAGCAATATGTATTCTTATGAATGTGCTTCTGGCCAGCAAGCAGCACGCAATGGATGGGCAGCCAGAGCCTCGGGGTGGAGATGGTAACAGTGGCTGGCTCCTCTTCATCCATCTTGACAAAATCCTTCAGATTATTCTCAAAGCTCCAGCCCAATAGCTCAGCAGCTTCCAACACCCGCTCTCTGTCTCCAGGATGGGTGAAGGAAATGGAAAGCTCCAGACCACCCACAATCTTCTGCATGAGCTCCAAGCCGTGAGGCAGGGCCCCCTCTTCTGGTAAAATGATAGGATACCATCCTGTGATCCCTTATGAAAGAAAAGGAAGATTTTTCAATTATTGTTTTAAAAGTAAAAAGACTTAGCCACTTTCCACCCCGCAGCCACTATCACCCTGGCCCAAGACAGAAGAGAAAACATATATCCACAGTGCATTGAAGTTTGTTTCATCTGACCACTGAAAGACAATGAGATCACGTTGAAGAACAAAGGCTAGGAGCTGGAAGACCTGCATTTTCTTCTTGGCTCAGCCCAAAACTAGTGGTTCAGTCTGGGTAAGCCATTAATTTCTCTCAGCCCTATTTCCTTACCTGACAAATGGGAAAAATAGTGCTGATCTTGCCTACCAGACAACCTTATTATAATTGTCAAATGAGATAATGATTTTGGAAGAGCTTTGAAAGAAAATAAAAAATGTGAAATATTATTATGGTACTATGAGTACAATGGAGAAGGCATGGGACAAGATCAGGAGATCTGGGGTCTAGCCCCCGGTCTTTCACCAAGGGAATTGCCACTTAATGAACACAAACCAAGGACCAGGCACTAGATTTCAAAATAACAATTTAAAATATTAGCTGCTTGTTACTGAGCATCTATTATGTGTCAGAAATTCTCTTATGCTTTATATATATTACTTCATTTAATTCTCTTAATAACCCTGTGAAGTTCTGAGGATTAAATGGGATAATAATCCCTATGTTGCAGATGAGGAAATGGAAGAGACCTGCCCAAGTCGTTATAGCTACCAGGAATTAGAGCCAGGATTTGAACCCAGGCCTAGCTGGCTTTAAAGTCTACACACCACCTATTATAGGTTCACAATATCTTACCTAAAACCCTTAGGGTCAGATTTGTTTCTGAATTTAAAAATTTTCAGATTTTAGAAAGATAATGGTACATAAACTGAATATTATGTACTAGTCAGTGGTCACATAGGTCAGGGGTTGGTAAACTTATTCTGTAAAAGGCCAGAGAGTAAATATTTTAGGCTTTTGGGCCATATGGTCTCTGTTGCAACTATTCAGCTATGTTGTTGTAGTGAGAAAGTGGACACAGAAAATATGTAAATGAATGGGCACAATGTGTTCCAATAAAGCTATATAATCAGGCAGTGGCCTAAGTCAGAAAATAAAGACTAAATAGTCTCATGTCAGTTGAGGTCAGGTTTGGCTGCTTAATGAGTTAATAAAAAACTTTTGACTTTCTGAGCTTTTTGGATTTCATAATTACGTAAAACAGATTGTGGATTGGTATAATATTCACAGCAATTTTCTGAGAAAGGTTTTGTATTAATTAAAATTATAGATGGGAAGATTCAGACTTATTAATTTGCCAAAGGCCACTTAAGGTGTTACGATTTTTGGAAAAGGCATTTAATTTTTTTGGGCCTTCCAAGTTTTCATTTATAAAATGAGGACACTGAAATGAGGAGGTTGATCTCTATTGACTCCATTTGACTTGGTTGGTCTAAGAACCTATGGCTTTGGCTTTAGTAATTTCTCATCACTTGGGTATTAATTTCCTCACAACCTAGTGCTTCTTAACATTATTTGGTCACAGACCCCTTTGGCTCTAATGAAAGTTATCTCCAGAAAAATGTACAAATACATAAAAAATTTCACACCACTTCAGCATGTAAGTGGATTAGATCATTCCTCTTGGTCTGTGATTCTGTAATTGAGATTACTGGCAGGAAGAAACAAAATAGAATGTTCAATGTAGAATAACTGAATATAAAGACAAATGATACATTCCAAACTGTCTAAAAGGTTTATTTCCAAGGGGTTAAATTTAATTTGTGAAGGTGGGATTTCTCAGATGGTGCCTATTCTCTGACAAACTCTGTAGTAAGTTTCAGAAGGAAGGAGACTGAGGTGTCCTATGTGCCCAGTCCTGTGCAAAGATCTTTCACGTGTATAATTTCATTGAATGCTTCGATAATCTTGCAAAGATCTTATTATTTCCATTTTTAGAGATGAGGAAACTACGGATCTGAGAGATGAAATGACTTGTTCTAGATCACAAACAGTTAGTGACAGAAGTGAGATTTGAACCCTATATCAAGTTGTAGAGACTTCTCTCTGGCAGGCACATAGTACCTGTTTATTGAGTATTGCTCAAACTTCAATTCACAATTAAATTTGGGAGACGTGTGATAAAATTGTGGAAACTAGATTATACAATGCTAGGGAGGAAGATGGGCAAGAGAAGGAAAACTAATATTTACTGAGTGCCTACTATGTGTCAGGTACTTTATATATCCTATTTCATTGATTCCTACCTCGTAGACTGGTCAGCATTAACAGTCTCCATCCATAAGGTAAGTGGGGCTCAGAGAGGTCAAGGTCACTCTGTCAAGGTCACTGAGCTAGTAAAATGTAGGACGGGACCAATATTTCCAGACTACTGCCCTGGTGGTTGTGCCTTCTTTTGTGTCTTTACCTCATACCCTTATTCCTTCTTCAGTGAGAGAGGAGAGTATAGTGAAAAAGAACAGGCAAATCTGGATTTGATTTCTAGTACTCTACTACCTGGCTGTGTGGTTGACAAATCACTTAACCTCTGTAAGCCTAAGTTTTCTCATCTGTCAAATGAAGATAATCCTGTATCCCCATCAGTAAGAGTTACCATGAGGCTCAAATAAGATCTGAGAAAATATTTTACAAAGTGCTATATAATGCAATGGGTATTGCCATATTTATTATAAGTAGTATCACCATCATTATCTTTCCTGGAGTAAGATGACAGTACAATGTTTTGAGCTTCTTTGCTTTATTAGAAGGCCTTTGAAATGATTAGGAAAGGACTTAAAATGTTTTTGAGAAAACCTCTGAGGTATTTGGGAGAATTCAGAAGCATGTGTTAAGAGGTTTTTTTTTTTTTTTTGCATATCTTGCAAGAGAGCCAGACAAGATGATCTCTTGCAGGGAAGTGAACGGGAAAGGGTAGGATGAGAAAGTGATAATCCAGGATCCCTACCAGATCTCTTGATCAGCAGATCTTTTGTTGGAATCTTTACTACTCCAAGCAGATAATCTTTGAATGAGTGGATACTGGTTATATCACTGGCTGTTAAATCAAACAAAGAAAGAGAAATTACTTGGTGGTCTACTGACCAAAGGGCTTGTATTACAATATAGCCATATAATCCTCCACTTACACTCAGTGAATTTCAGTGTTGGAAGATGCATTAGAGATCATCTTGCTCCAGTCAAAACTTGAATGCCCTCTAAATCATTTTAATTAAATCATTAAGTATGTGTATGCACACACTTAAATTTTGAAAAATTCAGGCATACAGAAAAGTTAAAAGAATACTACAATGAACTCCTATATACCCTTCACCTAGATTCACCCACTAACATCTTGACACATTTGCTTTACCTCTCTCTACATTCTCTCAAACACACTCAATACATATTCTACATATTTTTGCTATACCCTTCAGAAGTAAGTTGCAGAGAATATGACTCCTCACCCCTAAACACTTCAGCATGTATCTCCTAGGAAGTGCTATACCATTCAAAACAGAGCCCTTTTTAATTTTGATTGTGAGTCATTTGGTGCTCACCTGACTTGGTATCTTCATGATAAATAGCAAAAGTAACTTCTGCAAACTCCAACAACTCTGCCAGGAAACAGGCTTCTCCACTGCAGTGCTGAGTTACCAAGTTACATGAGAATTCACTGTGATGGGAGAACTCAGGGCAGAAGGAACAGGCCACAGGGCGGGTTTGGCGCTGTTCTCCCTTGGGCAGGAAGGACAGATGAGTGGTGACAAAGGCATTGACCCCGACTGTGGCACTAAACTGCAGAGCAGGTTCCTGCTCAGCCAAAGCCCTGTAGGGGAGAAGGGTGGGAATGAGAAGGAGGTAATATCAGAAATCAGCTTGACTGCCTAGAAAACATCACCATTTCCACAAGGCCACCAAGAACACTAACCAGCCATGTGTTTCCTATTTAGGTTTTTGGCAATGCCACTATGTGTTTTCTTAGTAATCTCGATATCACAGTGTATGTGTATATGAGGGAGACAATACTCATCTGCCTACTAGAGTGATACTACAAGGACACTCCATTGTACTGGTCTGGCTTCTTGCCCTTTTTTCTTGAAAGCGCAACACAGACCAAATGCGGGACTTACAAAAAAGTGCCTGCCATCTAATCTGACTTTCCCTGTGAGTTCCCAGAGAGAAAAGCAACTGAGTTTCTTATCTATTACTCAGTCTCTCTGAGGTCTACTGAGTATCGAAATTCCAAGTCCTTCTCTGTCAATTAAACAGTAGTTAATTTAACACCATGTTTAAGAATTCTGACCCGGGCTGGGTCTTACCCACAACAGGTACTCCATTATACACAAGTTTCATGCCTCCATGGCCTTTGCACATGTTCTTCTCTTTGACCAGAATAATCTTCAGCTCTCTTGGGCATTATGATTAACTCCTACTCTTCTTTCAAGACTCAGATTAAGATATTCTGAAGGGTCTTGAATGCCACGTTGAGCAAGCAGGTTGGACCTTATCCTGTGGACCACTACCCTAAAGTGGAGTGAGTACAATCTAGGGGGTTCATAGGGTAAACTATTTGGGCATAGGAAAAAAATTATTAAAACTTTTAGAGTTGTTATCTCATATATTAAAGTTTTACTACCCTCTGGTATATTTTATAGTGTATATATTAGTGTAGTAGTACATGAAGATGACTTATACATGAATAAGTATACACATATTTAGAGAGTATGCTAAATTTTTATTTTTTTATTAATAGGAATGTAAAATTAAAATTAGGAGACCACTGCTACTGACAATGAGAAACCATCAAGAGTTTGAATATATGAGAAAACATGATTAAAAAACTGCCCTGGCATCTCACTAACACTAAGATGTTCTCAAGCAATTATTGGAAAAGTCTATTTGGAGAATTTAGTGAGGAAAAATATTAATTAGACTGAACATTTTACCAGCTACTTCAGTGTCAGATCTCACATGGAAGTAATCCCATTAGTTATTTAGCAACTATGAAGTTAAAGGTAAATAATCTGACCCTAAGTTGTAACAAGGGAAAAAGTTAAGGGCTTCCCTGGTGGCGCAGTGGGTGAGAGTCTGCCTGCCAATGCAGGGGACACGGGTTCGAGCCCTGGTCTGGGAAGATCCCACATGCCGCGGAGCAACTGGGCCCGTGAGCCACAATTACTGAGCCTGCGCGTCTGGAGCCTGTGCTCCGCAACAAGAGAGGCCGCGACAGTGAGAGGCCCGCGCACAGCAATGAAGAGTGGCCCCCGCTTGCCACAACTAGAGAAAGCCCTCGCACAGAAACGAAGACCCAACACAGCCATAAATAAATAAATAAATAAATAAAGTCTTTAAAAAAAAAAAAAAAAAAAAGATAGAAGTTTCTGAGAATAAAGATGTGATTTAAAAAAAAAAAAAATGTTAAGGAGCACTTGCCTCTTTCTTGAATTCATGTCCAAAGTGAGCTAGCCTGCCTCAGGATCGTGATCTAGTTCTCCTTACTGGGCACCTGATACGTGCTAGAACTATGCTATGTGGTGGCGGGGACAGAGAGGAGTTCAGGCAGTGTCTGTGTCTACAGGAACTCACAGCCTAGGTGAGGAAAACTCATGTATGCAAATAATTGAAACAGAGTGATATGTGCTAACCAAGGTGCTAATAGACAAAGGACAAAGCACCGATTCTATCTACATGTAGGAGAGACAGAGGAAGGCTGCAAAGTCTTGAAGAAAACAGAAGCTTGTTTAGAGGACAAAAGGAGGAAGAACATCCAAATTAGAGAGAAGAATGAGTGAAGACCTGAAGGAGGGAAGAGAGGGCCATGCTGTTTATATATAGAAACAGTGTTTCGGGCAGAGAAAAGAGCAAGACAAAGGCCTTGAGGGGAAAAAGAGCGTGGTGTGTTCAGAAGTAATAAGAAAGCCAGTGCCTGGAATGGAGTGAGTAGAGCAGCAACTACCAGGAAGAGAGGAGGTCATAAAGATAACGGGGTCAGATCATGTGGGGTCTTACAGCCATTTTAAAGACTCTGGCTTTTACTCTGAATGAGATGGAAAGGCATTGGTGGGTTTTAAGTAGATGTGTGTCAAGACCTGATTTAAGTTTCCATAAGATCACTGGCTTCTGTACTGAGAACAGACTAAAGGGGAATAAGCTAGAAAAACAGGAGGTGGCACTCAGAGATTGAACATGAGAGACTATAGAGGAGGTGTAGTGGTGATTGGTCCTGGCATGGTTGGTGGGCATAGGGTCTGACCTTGGGAATAAGAGGGTAAGTAGGGTAGAGGATAAAATCGCTGGACAAGGTCAAGGAACTAAATTGCTAATAACAGTTAAAACAGCAAAATTTGCAAGTGATTTATTCACTTATATTCCTATATGTTTTCTTAAGAGAAAAAGAGTAGAGTTGTGTTTAATAAACTGGAAATTGTACGCAAGAAAGTTTTACGTTATTTGGGCATCACATATCATGTGGACTGCAGTGGAGAAAGGTTTGCTTTGAGAACTGCTTTTCTAAGGTGAACTTACTTGGCTGCTGCTTGCAAACCACAGGCTCTGATAATCTGGACTGAGATGCAGACGGCTCGGGCTGCAACAACTCCCTCCGCTGTCCTTGGAGTACACCTGTACCTTAGGCCCACATCCAGTAAACCTAAAGAATGAGGGCAAAAGGAAAAATGAAAAGAAGGTTGGTTGGAATAATCTCTGTTCTACCAAACCCCAAGTCTAGTCAGGAAGGAAGGAAGAGGATAAACACTATAATCCTGATGAACAATATGGGGCCTTAGCAGTGAAACAATCTGTGGTCAGAATCACATTATATTATTGTACTTTAGGATTAATACAGCAGAACAGACGTCACTATTTTCACTTTATATCCAAGAAACTACGGCTCAGAGATTCAACTGCTTGCCAAAATCACATTAACTATCAGAGGCAGAACTTAATCCCAGTTATTTTTATAGAATTGAGATGGACTCTAACCTTTCTTCTTTTTTAAACCTTTAAAAGGTTTTTGCACTCATATATTTCTGTCACCCTCCTACTACCACCACCTTAAACACCTTCACATGCCATCTTTTTATAAAAATTCTCCTATCACATTCCAGGGAAAGCTTTAAGGAACAATAGAACAAGCTGATCAGTGAGGGTCAGGAGGAACAACTCAATCTTAATCATAGCAAGATAAAACCTTTTGTTTGGGCAGATACTCTACAGTAAGAATGAACAGTAATTTGATTTAGAAGGCTAATTCTAGTTATTCATGATGTATTTGGAGGGTGGGTCATCCAGATGGAACCATTAGGATATAATTCAAAACTCCAAATTCTAACTAATCCCTTCTAACTTTAAATCCTGACTTCTTCCTCCCTCACAGTGAATTCCCAGTTCATGTTGACTATATTCTTCCAATCCTACATCATGTTGCCTTAGAATAATAATTCTCTGAGTACATCTATATGATACTTAGGTTTTATGCCATGAGGGCTTATCAAATACTTGCTGAAGTTAGAGGTGAGATGAGACAAGCAACATTTATATACAGAGTCTACATAACTATGAATTTTCTAAAATTATATGCAAAATTTGCAGTGTATATTCTACACTCATTTTCTAAGAGAAGGTGTCTCCTAGTTTTTATCAGATTCTTAAAAGGGTAAGTACCACAAAATGTGAAGAATCACTAATTTAGAGAGAAAATGGATATTTATATATACTAGGGAAAGAAAAACTAGTCTTCAGTTACCTGATGATTGGTTCCTTAGTTCATTCCTATTCTCAAGCCTGGGGGTTAAAGGGAGATTAAAGGTCTGCATTCCCACATCCTCACGGCGCTGCATGGTTACAGTGGCACAGATCCTCGATAATGGCAAGGTTCCTCTGGCGACCATCTGGTCTCTCACATTAGGATAATAGTACCTGTAAGCCACAAAAGCACAAGCTGTCAGTTGAAAGAATAAGGTGGATGAATGATTCACTCTGCCCCAGGGATCAGCTTTCAGTATCTAGTTATCTTTGGCGCCTGATTGTTCTGTATTTCTGGTATACAGCTGTGGCTGTGTCTGGCTGGATTTACTGTCCATTACTTGGAGGAAGAACCCCATAAATTATACCCTGTGTTTAAGACAAAGCCCAGCTTCTCACAGGTTTTCTGTTTGAGGAATCTGCATCTGGCTTGGCCCTTTGGGAGTAGCCACTCCTGAGAGCATCCATCCTGCAGCACAAGTGGTTCTAAGTAGTGCAGTTCCAATCTCTTCTATGGCTTCAGGCCCATGCCCCTCAAATCTGAAGGGGCGATGAGGATCTGTTAGTACCTACTCTATTTCCTCCTCACGTTAAAATTATTTTAGTTGGTTTATTGGGGGTGAGGATGCAAAGGGGGAGGTTAAACATCTGTATTCATGCCATTATCTTTCCTGGAAATCTGCCGAAGTCTGTGCCATGAGTGGAATTATATTTTACAAAGGCCACTCTTCTGGTGGTGGGAAGAACGGATTACAAGAAACGATTCTAGAAGTGGGGAGACCAGTTAAGAGGGTATTACAATAATTTAGGCATGATATAGTGAGGGCCTGAACTATATAAGGCAGAAAGAGAAGCAGAAAAAAGGTGACTGATACATTTAAGTGACAGTAGGAGATAAAACTAAAACTTCTCTTCCAAATATAAGTAATGGTTAGAAATATGAGATACAACTGCTCCCAAGAGCCTAATAACTGAACAGATTTCAGTAAAATCTGGACAAGAGTCATTATCAAACCTAAATAATATTAAACAGGGCAGAAGGGGGCTCTTTGCTTGCTTATAATTCAACCTGGGCTAATTAAGGGAAGGATGCTCTGTGACTGTGCACTTCCTTCCTAGGCACAGGCATGGGTTCTCCACACTGTACCTGCACCAGATTTCAAACTGGACTCCACCTCCAGGTACAAGCCCATGTGCAGAGAAGGCACCGAGTAGGAGCCTTTGCACTGGAATTTCAGCTGGCAACAGGAGAGAGTGACGGTGCTCACTATTAAAGATGGGGTCTGGAACGCAGAGTGTGGTTGCAGATCTGAAAGGCTTCAGAGTGAATCCTTTGGAAAAGAAAAGCAGTTCAGAATAATCCAACACATCATTTAGTGTTTTACAGGGACTTCCCTGGTGGTCCAGTGGTTAAGAATCCGCCTTCCAACGCAGAGGACGTGGGTTCGATCCCTGGTTGGGGAACTAAGATCCCACATGCCGTGGGGCAACTAAGCCCACGCACTGCCAACTATTGAGCCCATGCACCACAACTAGAGAGCCCGCATGCCGCAACTACAGAGCCTGCATGCCCTGGAACCTGCAGACCACAACTAGAGAGAAGCCCACATACTGCAACCCAAGATCCCGCAAGCTGCATCTAAGACCGGACGCAGCCTAAATAAATAAATAAATAAATAAATAAATAAATAAATAAATAAAAGAAGTGTTTTATATGCAGTTTTACAGTATGTTAATATCCAGTATTGTTCAATTTTGTCCTCACAATACTCCTGTAAAGAAAACAAAGTAGGTATTATTTCTCCTACTACACAGATGAGGATATGATACCTTGATGTTACATGTCAACTCAAAGGTCTTAGAGCTAGTAGGTCACAGACCTGGAACCGGAATCTGTATCTTCTGACTGTATTACTCCTACCAAGGTCCATTTCCCTAGCAGCTCTGGTCCCCTGAGATGCCATGGTAATACAGAAGAGATTCCTTTGTTGGTAGACAACGTGTAAGAGTTCCAACTTCTTCACTTCCTTACCAACACTTATTAGTCTTATTTTTTAAAAAAAATTATAGCCGTCTCAGTGAGTGTGAAGTGGTATCTTGTGGTGGTTTCAATCTTTATCCCCCAAATGACCAATGATGTTAAGCATCTTTTCATGTACTTATTGACCATTTGTATATCTTTAGGGAAGTGTCCATTCAGATCCTTTGCCCATTTTTAAATTGAGTTGTCTTTTCATTACTGATTTGTAAGAGTTCTTTATATCAATATATCCTGGATACAAGTCCATTATTTGAACCTCAAAACCAATACTGGCAGCACTTTCACGGTTATTCAAGGACATGCTCAGAATAGCAGAAAATTTGAGTCACCCAACTTGCTCATTCCCAGCTGAGATCAAACAAGGTGACACTCTGTCTTCTTGTTTTAGCTCTCAGAGATGGCCAGAGGATCAGATGGCAAGGGACAGTGCAATGTAGTGCAGGGGCTCTGGCTCTGGGGCCGGTTGGACAGGGTTTGAATGCCAACCTTGGCACTTGGTAGTGGGGAGGCCTCAGTCACTAACACTCTGAACCTTGTTTTCTCTTCTGTAAAATAAAGAAAATAGAATCTATGAGGATGAATTGTTTTAGGATTTAAGATTATGATCTATGTGAGATATGTATATGTACATATTTCCCCCAGGAGCAATGGTTTGGTATTCTCTTAATTCAGTGCTCTTGATGACTTTATAGACTATAACTACAGTGGATAATGAGAATCAACTGTATGTTAATAGATGATAAGAGTGAGTAGGCATGTAAATGATATAAAATGAGACAAAATGTAAATAACTGATGGACCTAGGTAAAGGGTATACAGAAGTTCTTTGTACTATTTTTGTAACTTTTCCATAAATTTGAAATCAAATCAAAATAAAATTAAAAAACAATTTAAGAAAAGTAAAAACTCAGGCTATCTCCTGTACTGCCCAGGTAAGGCTGGAAATACTGACGAACATAAAACTGACTCAGGAAAAAAAATCCCTAAGCATACTCAATAAAAGAGCCACACAAGAATGAGAAAGCCTAATCTCCCAAACCTACCATTTTCAAGGAACTCAGGTCCTTTCAGCACACTGGGTTGCGAGTCTTGAACTGGAAAGTAGTACTGGACATAACAATCTGCTTCTCCCCAGACTGTTGCCTGAAGAGGGGCGAGCCCTTTAATCTTGTCTATAAGGAGTTCAAAGTGGTGCTCCATCAATCCATTTCCTTGGTCCCCTGCCTATTAAATGAAACAGAGATACTGGGGAGCTTTAAAGAGTAATTTGTATAGCGTATTCATGCTTCTCTATGAAGTCTGAGAATAGATGAAGAAATAAGCATAATTGGCTGATACTAAAACAGATACTTAATTTTCACTGTGTATAAATCTCACAACTGTTCACTGTAATCAGATCAGGCAGGACTTACTCTAGGCTGTGAGACTGGGTCAATATCAGGAAATCCATAAATGTAAGAGAGTGCACTAACAGAGGAAGAAAAAAAAGTGACTATCTCAATACGGCTAAAAAGGCATTTGATAAAATTTAATCAGATGTTCCTGATTCTTCGTACACTAAAAACAGAAGGCTATTTCCTTAATAGGATAAAGAACACATATTTGAAACAAGTTTTCATTTACTTTATTATTATTATTATTTTTTTGGCCATGCCACATGGCACGTGGATCTTCCCTGACCAGGGATCAAACCCGTGCCCCCTGCATTGGGAGCGTGGAGTCTTAACCACTGGACCACCAGGGAAGTCCTTAATTATTATTTCTAATGAAGTTAGGAATAACACTGAGACTGTTTATTAATGGGGAGGTAGTGAATACACTGTTACTGAAGGCACTTCTACTACTAATATGATAAATATATAATAGAAAAAGTTTAGAGTTCATAACAAATAAATAACCAAAAAAAAAAAAACAAAACAAAAACAAAACCAATAACCTACTAATAGGTATTTTCTTAATAGTTCTTTCTCTGCTAGAGACATTAAATTTGTCATTCAGATTAAAAAACATAACATACTTAAATGGTGTGGACACTGAGACTTGGCTATACTAATAAAGACATCAAATGTAAGATAGAGGAGGACATGATACAGTGGACTTAAAGAGTCAGAAGACCTGTGTCTGAACACCAATTCTCCCATTCTCAGCTGTGTGACCTTGGACGAGTAACATAACCTCTTTGATTCTGTTTCATCACCTAAAAAAGAGACTGACAATGACCTACCTCATGTAGTTGTTAGGGGAATAAACATGATAAAGTATGTCAATGTGCTTTCTCAACTGAACAGCACTGTACAGAACAAATAACTTTTAAGTTATTAGTAGAAAAGCAAGGAACTTCACTTTAACTTTCCAACATGGATTTGGTCAAGAAACAGAATATTTTGCTGGTTTACATTTGGGATCACTCTTCATCTCCATCCCCATTTTTTCCCCCAGATTACCTTTTCTTTTTTTTTCATTGAGACTATTTTTTTAGAGCAGATTTATGTTCACTTCAATTTTTTTAAAAAGGCAATTAAGTTAGTAAATTAGAGGATTAAGATCTGGTTGTCCAATTACATTTTCTTTATAAATTCAAGGAGCTCAGAGGGACACAGGTATCCATTTAAACAAAGAAAGAAAAATACCAATGATTCTTTTGAGCTACAGCAAGCACTGAAGTGCAAGTATGTTCTTTTGTTGAGCCTTTCACTATTGAAATAAGAATTTGGGGCAATGGTTTCATTAAAACACGCAAGATAAAATGAGATTACGGTGCTTGAAATTTGTTAAGAGAGTAGATGTTAAGTGTCCTCACCAAACACACACAAAAGGTAACTAGATAAAATGATGGATATGTTAATTAGCTTGATTGTGATAATCATTTCACAGCATATGCATGTTATCAAAACATCACCTTTTAAGCCTTAAAATAAGATTATGTTTTTTGTAAACAATCAAGTGTTTAGTCACTACCATAGCAACAGATGCTACAGATGGCTGGTCCAGGAAATGGGCTGGCCTGGGGTTGAAGGGAGGAAGTGTTCCTTCTTCATTCTTTAATCTTTGCAGTGCTATTATCTGATCTGAAGAACCCATAGCTAAAAAGACTCGAAGACTCCCATTTTGGTGGCCTGAGAACACATCAATCACAGGCATGTAGCTGTCGACAGCAACAACTGGATATTGAGCATCAAGCAGCAGGAGAGAAATCTTGGGATCTCTAAAGGGAGAGAAATTGTGCACGAGTAAGTAACAATCATCAATCATGTCATAGAGTTGCTTCATTTCTTACTTGGCTTGTTTTCTCAGTTTGTTAAAATGGATCTACAGGGACTTCCCTGGTGGCGCAGTGGTTAAGAATCCGCCTGCCAATGCAGGGGACACGGGTTCGAGCCCTGGTCCGGGAAGATCCCATATGCTGTGGAGCAACTCAGCCCATGCGCCACAACTACTGAGGCTGTGCTCTAGAGCCTGCGAGCCACAACTACTGAAGTCCGTGCGCCTAGAACCCGTGCTCCACAACAAGAGAAGCTACTGCAATAAGAAGCACGCGCACCGCAACGAAAAGTAGCCCCTGCTCGCTGCAACTAGACAAAGCCCGCGTGCAGCAACGAAGACCCAACACAGCCAAAAATAAATAAATAAAATATAAAAAAAAAATTTAAAAAAACCAAAGGAAACAGTATACCAATTCCTCAAAAAAAATT
This sequence comes from Eschrichtius robustus, assembly GCF_028021215.1. Classification (NCBI taxonomy): domain Eukaryota; kingdom Metazoa; phylum Chordata; class Mammalia; order Artiodactyla; family Eschrichtiidae; genus Eschrichtius; species Eschrichtius robustus. The sequence goes on along the minus strand of NC_090834.1, from coordinate 61,258,214 downwards.
AAAAAAAAAAAAAAAGGATCTACAACTAGAAAAGTAATGGTGGTTCAAAAAAAATATATGATTCTATCGATAATCTATCAAACAAAAATGACCAGGCAGATAAGTTCTAAACTCAGCAATTTGACAGGTGGGGGGAATGTGTCTAACTTACTCTGTATCATCATGGCCCCAAGGCTTGCTGAATAGCGTTATTCTAGAGGTAGGCAGTGTGGTCAGCTAGAAAAAGTATAGATTTTAGAGTCTGGCAGATAAGATTTGAGTAATATTACAAATAATATCGGCCATTTACTGAGTACTTACTATGTGGTAAGCATTTTACAATGTTTCTATAATCCTTCTAACACAGCAAAGGTTGCTATTATCCACTATTCACAGATGAGAAAAAAGTCCAAGTGCTCTTCATTACACCATGCTGAACCTCAGATCTGCCTCTTACTTGCTCTATGACTCTAAGTAATCAATATAAGTTTTAAAAGTCTGTTTCCACATCTGTAAAATGTAGGTAATAAAACTTCCATCAAAGGGCTGTTGTTAGGACTAAACAGAGATAACAAATATAAAATACCAACATGATAAGTGCTTAGTAATTGATAGTTATTACCGCTTTATGCTCTCTCGGCAATGAATGGGGCCTAAGGAAATGAGAAGGAAAGGGGAATACCAGACCAAACTAATACTACAACAAAAAAGGGGAAAAAGCCAAAAGCTTACAGCTGACAATGACATCCATGATTCCAGCAGCACTCCTTAGCCTGACCAGGCTTCCCAACGTTACCATCGTATAAGTACTTAACTGTTCACTGAAGGCTTACCCGTTTATTTTCTCAATGGATCCTCACAACTGCTCCAAGAGGGAGATAGGAGATCTGTCATCACCCTCATTTTACAGATGATGAAAACAAAGCCAGAGAGGCTGACATCTCCAAGTTAAATAAGTTTCCTCATTTGTATAATGGGAATAATGACAATACTTCCTGGGGTTATAGAAAGGCTCACATCACAGTGAGCCACAGTGAGACAGTGCCCACAACAGTGCTCTTTGCAAAATGTAAAATACAGCATTTAAAACACAGAACCATGAGAAGGCTGTTAGGAAAGAGGTCAGTTCTAAAATAATTAAAAATCACTGCCTTGAAACAAAAAATGAACAGTCTGTACTGAGGATAGAAATAATCTTCAGATAAATCAATACCCCATCTAGGTTTTGAGTAGTGATAAGTGAGGTACAGCAATCAAATCTGAAGGTCTAAGAAACAATGCTCAGTACGGAAATCTTGCAAATGGCTGATGTGAACAATACTAACTGAAGTTTGGAACAGAGAGATACACCATCAGTTTTTTGAGGTGATAACTTGGCAGTTGAGTTTCTTGGTGAGGAGAGTGGACTACAGAGCCAGACTCTCTGGGTTCTAACCCTGGTTCCACTACTTACAATATATATGACAACTTATTTAACTTCCCTGTGCCTCTGTTAACTCATGTGTAAAATAGGGGAAATAAAATTTACCTGCCTCATGAAGGACTGTTGTGAGGATTAAAATGACTTGATATATGTAAGGTTCTTAGCTTAGGGCCTAAAACATGGAAAGCAGTATCTGTAATATTGCTATAACATAGGATAAAAAGTAGCAACTGTGGTGAAATTGAGAAAAGTCCTCCAAGGAATTATTGGGTTGTTCATGTTTGCAAACCACAAACATTCCTCTTCAGTTCATACAAAGTTAAAGATGTAAAAAAAGAATACTTCAAAAGGTCCTATTTACTTGAATGACATGTAAAACTGATGGAGGGGGAGTTTCACCAGCCCGAGCAGCTTGTCCTCTCCTGGGCTCCGCACCTTGTTCCAAGTTTCAATTATCATCACATTGTTCTTAAGCCTTTCCAGGCATTTGGAAGACAGAGAGACAGGAATCACCTGGGGAGAGGAACAGCCGAAAAAAACAAAACAAAACCCCACATCTGAGACAAAGTATTAATTTATACTTTTATTCAACAAGCATTTACTAAAGCCTATTTGTGTGCCAAGCACAGTGCTAGGAGCTGAAGATGTCAAAATAAAACCCACTCTGTTATCCTCGGTCTAAAGCCACAGTCTTGTGTTAGAGACAAACACATAAGGGCCAAATACAAAATGGCATGAATTCTCTGAGGACAAAGCTCATATAGATAGGGCTTCTGGGACACAGGTAGGAAAAGAGGATATTCAGGAAATGCAAGTAGCTGAGCACAGCTGGACTACCTAGTGTGAAGAGAAGAGTGGCCTGAGTTGAGACTGGAGAAGTATAGGTAGTTTTAAAGGGTCTTGCAGTCCAAACTTAGGGTTTGGATTCTATCCTGAAGGCTACGGGTAATCACTGAAAGGCTTTCAGCAGGAGAGTAAAATATTCAGGTTAGTGTTTTAGAAAGATCATTCCTGTTGGTGCACAGAAGAAGAAATGGACAGGGAGAGACAAGAAACAGGACAGTCTGAAGGCTAGGTGGAATGAGAGTGAGGGTCTGAAGGAAAGCAGTGGCAATGGAGTGGAGATAAGAGAATTTATTACAGAGATAATTAAGTTTGCAGCATCTACTGGATTTGGTGAATCTTTATGTAAGAAAGACTCAAGGACAACTTTTAGGTTCTGCTTGGGTTTCTGAGTAAATTATAATATGAATTAGGGCAGACAGGAGGAGGAGGAGGAAGAGATTTGGAGGGAATAATAAATTCAGATTTGAATACATCTGAATTTCTTCTTCCATTTACACATCTTTATTGGATACCTGCAATTTGCCAGGTGATGCGTTAGGTGCCAAGAGGAAAGTGCTTTTGAGATATCCAGGTGGTGACGACCAACAAGCAGTTAGACACAGAGATCTGAAACTACAGGGAAATGCCTGGCCTGAAAGAAGTGTGGATTTTGAAGTCATCTTCACACAACTGAAGCTATGGGAGTAGATGTGGCGACCATGGGGAAAAGAGGGTTGGTTTGGAAGAATGCCAAGGATAGAGTAATGAATAGGAACACTAATAATTAAAAGTAGGAGAGAGGAAGAAGTACTGGGATCACAACTCTTTTCCTAGTTTTCCTACTGGCCCAGTGACTGAAAAAAAACAGTTCTTGAGTCAGGAAGAAAATAAGAGGAGAGAGTTATGAAAATCAAGAAAGGAAACAATTTAAGTGATAGCATCAAATTTTACTGAGAAATCAAGTAAGATGAGTACTGAAATCAGTGGAGGAATAAATGAGATCGAGGAAAAATAAATAAACAAAATAAAGAAGGAGAGATTGGAGAAACAGAAAAGAAAGAAGGAAGTTCAACTGATCAAAGCCCTAGAGGAAGCAGAAAGGAACAGAACTCAGAATTCAGGCAAAAGAAACAGTGGGAAACCATATCAACTGAGATAGAATAGAAAGAAATAGACACACAAAAAGTTTTAAAATGTTGGCAACGTCTTTTCCTCTTCCCATACAATAGTGGGATTGGATCTGCATACCAGATAATTATAAAAGTCCCTCCAGTCTGAAAATTCTCATTTTTTTTTTACAATGGAATTATGATTTGGGAAACATACTTCTCTCCCCTCCCCAACTCCTGCCTTCATCCTTAATGCATATGGAATGTTAAGACATGTACAAAGTTACCTGAGAAAAGTTAAAGACTGGTTTTGTTGTGCCCCATGCAATGACAGATCTGGTGACTTCTTCTGTGCTGAAGAGCTTGCAATTTAAATAAACATTGCATGATGGTTGTTTCTCAGATTCTCCAGTAATGAAGTCTTTCCCATCCGGCACCATCAATAGCACATGCAACAGCAAAGCACTTTCTTTTGTTGACACATTTATCTGATTTATCAAATCGTGAGAGGCTGGCACAGCCGTGAAGGTTGAAGGACTTAGTACAACAGGGCTTGGTGACTTCGGGGTGGGGAGCACCAAATTTTGTGTTTTCTTTACAGTTTCTTCATGAATTTGATTTCGGTTCTGTGGATTTTTGGTACAGGTAACATGTTGACTAGGTTCTGGCAGTGTCTTATCTGGACTTGTAAGAGCACAAAGTGGGCTATGTTGGGTGTTGCTACTTAACTTTGTATTGACACCAGCGAAATCCTTGTTATCTATAACAAGCTCCACAGTTACCTATAGAACATAAAAGGAAGAGAGTTAATAGGAATATTTTCTAGAATCAGAATCAGAATTTTGGAGCTAGGAGCAGCATCAGATTGTTAGGATATAAATTAATTCATCCTCAAATACCACAATAGTAGGAACATTAATAGACTGCACATACATCACCTTACCAGGACTAAGAAAAGCTAGGCCGATGATTTATTAATAATACAAGATGAGCCTAAAACATCATCTTGTGCCATAAGTAAGTAAGTGCTCAGAAGAGAATGGAGACATATTTAAAGGACACAGAATCCAGTTGAAGGGGCTCCCACTGGACAAATCCAGGACAAGTTGAGTTTCAAAATGAAAAATAATAGTAGTGGATTATAACCTTTTTAATAACATAAGAATCCATGAGTCCATACCAATATAAATAAATAAGGGAGAAGGGACAACTCTTCTATATAGTAGAATGCCAAATAATAAATGCACAGGGAATGATGGAGTTAATGGTGAAGTTAGAAAATCATATTCTTTCAAATATCATAGTAATAAGTGATTCAGATAAACCCCAAATAGAGGACATTCTACAAAGTAACTGGCCTTACTTTTCAAAAATATCAAAGTACTAAAAGACGAAGAAGGGCGGCAGAACTGTTCTAGGCTGAAGGAGATTAGAGATGACATTTAAATGCAATGGGTGTTTGCTTCTTGAGTCTAAGATACAAATCCGTGTAGTATTTCTGACACACTTTCACTTATTAATGACTGTTAATGGCCTATAATCAAACCTTATCCATTAGCTATGCAAATAAGACCATTATGTAAATTGAGGTTAATTAATTGTTTAAAGGTTCATCCCTTCTTCAGAATTAGCTACCCTATGATCTTTAGCTCTATCACATATCATATGAATAAAGGTAATAAAATAAATTTAATTCATTAAAAATAAATAAATAAATGCAATGCATGATCCTGGACTGGAAAAAAAATGCTACAAAGGGAAGTATTGGCATAGTTGGCGAAATTTGAGTATGGACTACAGACAGAATATACTATTGCTGTTAAATTGATCTTTATAACTGTACAGCATTATGTATAACGTTGCCTTTGTTCTTAGAAAATACACACAAGAAATTAGGGACAAAGAGGTTTAATGTCTGTAACATATTCTCAAATAGTTCAGAAAGAAATTGTGTGTGTATGTGTATAGAGAGAGAGTGGGGAGGGAGACAAAAAGAGAGAGAGAAAGAGACAGAAGAGGTAGATAATTATAAAGCAAATATGACAAATAATTGCTGAGTCCAGGTAAAGGGTATATGAGTTCTTTGTAGTATTTTTGCAATTTTTCTTTAAGTTTGAAGTTATTTTTAAAAGTTTAAAATGTTAAAAAGTAAAAAAGGATGTGGGATAAATGATGAAGAATGAAAGTGGTCACTATTACGAGACTTAATTACTAGAGATAAAGGGGACTTGCAGCTCCTTTTATTTAAAACCCACAGCAAAGTTCTTTTGCTCTACTGAATATAGACAGCAATCTATTTAGAACAGTACTTCTCTCAACAAAGCCAGGACAGAAACAATTTCCAGTCCATCAACTCTATTTATTACCCCTTTCTGATTATAAACCTTGCAGTCTAGAATGAACTAGGAAAGCAAGAAATAAAACTTTGGTAGTGGAAGAATAATGTGATGTTAATTTTTTGCAATGGTAGTCGAACAAGTTTTTAAAATTAAATGGTATCTATTACTAAGAAGGCCAGGAAGAGGGCAGAGAGGGCTTCCAAGAAGAGGAAGCAGCATGAAAATCAAGAACAAAAGCATGGATGCATAACCCAGCACAATACTTTAGCAATTCTTTACATAGTTTGACATGGCTATTGGTAGGGAAGCTGGAACAGAGAAAGCTGCAGTGGTCAGCTGGGGTCATATGGTATGCCCTGTATTTTATCCTCTGGGTGATGAGGAGTCATGGAAATGTTTTATGTATGGCTGTGATGATTTCAAAAGCTCGCCAGTACAACAGGACAAAGCTATAGTGAAGCCACACATTCAAATTCTTCCACCTAACGGGAATGTAAATTGGTGCAGCCACTGTGAAAAACAGTATGGAGGTTTCCCAAAAAACTAAAAATAGAACTACCATATGAATGAGCAATTCCACTCCTGGGTATATATATGAAAGAAACAAAAACACTAATTCAAAAAGATACATGCACCCCAATGATACCAGCATTATTTACAACTGCCAAGATATGGAAGAAACCTAAGTGTCCATCAACAGATGAATGAATAAAGATGACGTTGTACTTATACAATGCAATACTATTCAGTCATAAAAAAGAATAAAAGTTTTGCCATTTGCAACAACATGGATGGACTTACGGGTATTATGCTAAGTGAAACAAGTCAGACAGAGAAAGACAAATACTGCATCACTTATACATGGACTCTAAAAATACAACAAACTAGTGAATATAACAAAAAAGAAACAGACTCACAGATATACAGAACTACTTAGTGGTTACCAGTGGGGAGAGGCAAGTGGGAAGGAGCAATACAGAAGTAGCAGATTAAGAGATATAAACTATTATGTATAAAATATGCAACAAAGATACATTGTACAACACAGGGAATATACCCAATATTTTATAACTATAAATGGAGATAATCTTTAAAAATTGTGAATCACTGTATTGTACACCTGTAACTTATATAATATTGTATATCAACTATACTTCAATTAAAAGAAAATGATTAGGGCAAGCTCTAAAAAAAAAATTCTTCCACCTAAGAAACTGATGCTTCTGAATAAAGAACCCTCTCTCCGATGAATTACACATAGCATTCATCCCACCACACACAAACTCAGCCACTTCTCTCCTTGTTCACTGCCACTACTCTAGTCCAAACTATCAATCATTTCTTTTCTGGACGAACGCAACATTTTCCCTCCTGCACCCTACAATATTCTCTACCCAGTAATCTTTTAAAATGTAAATCAGATGTCACTTCCATGCTTCAATGTCCTTTCTTGGCTCTTAGGATAAAAGCTAAACCTTTTACTCTGACCTACAAAGGTCTGAGCGACATGGCTCCCGCCTGCCTGTCCAATCTCCCTTTTGGCTCACTATCCTGTGGCAACATTCTGCCCCTTGATGAAGTGAAGCCCATTCTCACTTTAGGGCCTTTGCATGTGCCATTCTTTTCTCTGGAACGATCTTTCCTGTGCTTTTTACTTGGTGGCCTCTTCCTCTCATTCTTCAAATCTCACCTTAAATGTCACCTCCTTAGAGAGACCTTCCCATCTCCTACTTCCTCCCAGGTACTTACTATCACATTGTACCATTTAGTTCCTTCCCAGCAGTTTTTTTTTTTTATTATACACGTGAAATAAATTCATTCATTTACTTATTTTTATTTTTTATTAATTAATTAATTAATTAATTTTATTTTTGGCTGCACTGGGTCTTCATCACTGTGTGTGGGCTCTCTCCAGTTGCAGCAAACGGGGGCTACTCCTTATTGCGGTGCGCAGGCCTCTCATTATGGTGGCTTCTCTTGTTGCGGAGCATGGGCTCTACGCGCGAGGGCCTCAGTAGCCGTGGCACGCAGGCTCAGCAGTTGTGGCTCACAGGCTCTAGAGCGCAGGCTCAGCAGCTGTGGCACATGGGCCTAGTTGCTCCACGGCTTGTGGGATCCTCCGGGACCAGGGCTCGAACCCGTGTCCCCTGTATTGACAGGCAGATTCCCAACCACTGAGCCACCAGGGAAGCCCCCTTCCCAGCACTTTTGTTGTCCTGTTTTAATATAAGCTGCAAGAGCAAAGATGCTGATTTTCTTGTTCACTGCTATAATCTCAGGGCCAGCCAGTAACACATGCTCCATAAATACTTGACTACCTGAATGTGAATCTACATACCTTGAGGGGGCCAAGTGGAGTCTGACCATTTTCCTGTTGCACTGGAAGCTGGTCACTGAAAGAAAGCAGCTCAGACTGAATGACAGATCTCAAAGGAAGTGATGCAGATCCAATGACTTCAGGCTGAGAAAAGAAGGAAAGAAAAAGTTTAGGTTAAAGTAAAGAGAAGCCACAAGGGACTTTAATTGAAGTGACAACATATGATGATTTATAAAGGAATCCATGCTTTATGAAGTCAGTAGCTTAATTATTTGACTGAGGCAACTCTAAGTGGGAGCCCATATTCTGTCATTTTGTTCTCCCTTCTGGGTTTTACCAATTCTCCCTGGAAGATTAGAGAGGGTTTCATGAGTCACAAAGAGGTCAGAAGATTATCTTTTTATATTTTTAAGAGTTAGTTCTTACAAAAAATGTTCAACTTCACGCTTAAAAATAAAAAGTGCAATTAAGATGATGCAAATGTTTGCCATTAAAGCTGGGAGAATTATAAAACATGCCCGATGCTATCAAGGCTATGGAGAAACAGGGGCTGTCATATGCCTGAAGTTGGGAATATAAACTGGCAACATACTTCTGGACAGGAAATTTAGCAATAAATATAAAAAGCTTTTAATAGTCATACTCTTTTGCCCAGTAATTTCACTTTTGGAAATTTATACTGAAGAAATAATAAATAATACATAAGAAGCTTATATACAATGTATATTTTAAAAGTTAACAATGAGAAATAACTATATGTTCAAAATCAGGAATTATTAATTATAGCACATTCCTAGAATGGAATAATATATAGCTATTAAAATGATGTTTACTAAAATTAGAAATAATATGAAAATATTCGTAATGTTTATTAGAAATAGGGTATTAAATTATATATAGTAAACCTTCACATATTTATAAAATTACGTGGAAAAGATTTACATTTTTGAAAAAAATGAATAAAAATCCTCAAGACAATGTTAAATTAAAAAAAAGCAGGATAAAAATTGCATATAAAATTATCCTAATACTGTAAAAGATTTACATATATAATGTATTCATTTGAAAAAGATAAAAGAGATACACATAAATATTAACAATAGTTATTTCTCGGTGATAAGATTAAAGGTGATTTTTGTGTTTTAAAAATATTTTTCTATTAAAAACATGTATAATTCTTTTATAATTAGAAAAAAGCCTTAACTACGTGATTCAATGCAAATATACTGAAATGCTTATAGAGGTTGTCTTGAGGTTGTGAAATTATGTGTTTTTCCTTCTCTTCCTATTTTGCTATATTTTCCAAAATGAACTTGTATTATTTAGATCTCCTGAAAATACAAACAAAAAGTAAACAAGATGCATTCCTCATACTATCCATACCAAAGAGGAGGTCAAAGATTATAAAAACTACTCTTTTAATTGAAGGAAGTAAAAACTGCTCATGACATAGTTTGATTTCTGTTGTACCAGTTGCAAGTGGATTTTATAAACTTGGAATTAGCTGATAAAACTGCTACCCACATTATATTATTTTGGATATGGGATGGATAACTTATGTATTCTGTCTGAAAAAAGAAAGTAGAGCCTCAAATTAAGGCTACTATCCTGTATCAATCCAAACCCTCTATAGCAGGGAGCATAGTAAAGAGGTTAAGAACTTAGGATCTAAAGACTCGGGATAGAGTCCTGGCTTTGTCTTTTATTAGCTTGGGTGAGCTTAGACAAGTTACTTCACTAAATCTTGGTTTTTTTCATCTGTAGATTGAAGATAATAAGGTATCTAATTCACAAATTGTTTTAATGATTAAATTTGATAGTGTTGTTCACGTAGAGCCTTTAGCATAATATCTAGCCTATAACAAATATCAAATAGAAATTTAAAATTATAATAATAAACAATAATCATAAGTATTAATATCGTTTGAGCCTGGAGAATTTCCTAGTTTAGGTAGGAATATAATTTTAAGTATGCTCCAAATCCCTAGTGTGAATAAATGGTAAGGCAAAGGTCAAAATCACTTGAAGTACCTTTAACTGTGGGGTTTTCTTTGTGTAAATTTGGAAAGTAAGATTGGAATTCCACCAGTGTTCTATCATTGGGCCACCAAACTGTACCGGAAACACAAATCTCTGCTGGAATTTCACCACTGTAAGGAGAACCAGACACATAAGCACATGTCACACCACCCAACTAGAGCTATCTCATCAATCCATGCCTTGATACCACCCACCTTCCTTTCAAATCTAACTAAGATCTCTTTCAGGAATCCAGTCAGTGTAATTTCACAAAAGTGTTAGGGTTATTAGGACTGAAGGAACAGAGACAAAGAGAAAATCCTGGGTACAGCACAGAGAAGATAAGCAGGGCTATGTTGCTCTGCTTTGCTATGAGAAATGAATGTCAAGCATAGGAGCACAGGATGTGTAAAGAGACATACCATACACTTCACTGGGTGTAAGGTATGACCAGTGTTTTAAAAGACAAGTTGATAGGTAATGTAATGAAAGAAGGGGGCTGGCTGGATGTGGGACAATGAGGGATAAATGAAGAGAAGAACTGAATCAAAAACTGTAATAATGAAAATGAGTTTATTTTCTGGCTGAAGACTAGGGGACTTCTCCTGTCACACTTGTACAAGGTTCTAAGTACTGATCTTAGTTTGCAGTGTTAGGCAGAACGGAGTCTGTCTTTTCATAGATGGAAAGGAAGGGGTGTCTGCTGTAATAGCAAGTGTAAATGGGATAAAGTGATGGTAGTATCTGAGTCTGTGCTCACTGCTATGCGGATTTAACAGGTTTAAAAAAAAAAAAGGAATTTGGGGCTAGAATCATTTGATATGAATAAGTTCTGTTACTTACTAATGAACCACTTCAGCCACAATTTATCACCTGTAAAATGATCTTCCAGTCCATTCACTTCTAGACCCTTAAAATGGATCTGAAGAACCCACGCAAAAAGGCCCATTTACAGAGAATCCACTATCTCTGATATTCATTCAAACTGCCCATTTGACCTACTGATCTCTATCCTTGCCATCTTACTTCTTGACTCTTTTTATTTCTTTTGGTACTCATGGACAGGATCTGGGTCTTGCTATCTGGATCCATCCACAGGAGCTGTGAACAAAAGGTCTGGGCCCAGCAAGCGCACACCCACTAGACCAGTTTACCTGCTTATCCCACCACGGAAAGAAAAGTAAGACAACACCTACACCTCAGTGGTGTGCTGAGAGGATCAACTGAGGTAACAGATAAAAAAGCACTTTAAAACACTATAAAATCTTTTATGTACAAACAGAACTGTATTTCAACCTGGTGCTACTCAGATTTCTCCTTACTACTTAAGTATGTTTTGGTACTATATTATTGTATTTGTCATATAATTCTCTGTTTCTTAAGCTTATTTTTTTTTAAAGTAAGTTAAGGCAATAATGGAAGAAGAAATTCATGTAAATAAATTGCTAACAATATGCCAAAGAAGACTTTTTTAAAGTGTTGGAAGGGATCCTGAAAATAACTTGTCCATTCCATATTATTGTTAAGAGAGGCCCAGAGATGAAAAGTCATTGTGTCTAGGGTCACACAATTAACTGTGTGGTATAACCAGAACTAGAACTCTTCCAATTCCTGGCTTGATGCTTATTCCACATGTCCCATACTATCTTTCTCAGAAGGACAAAGGGAGAACTCAATCGCTGTGGCCAATAATAATAATAATGCATGAGAAGCAATATAGATTAAGAGCACACGATTTGGAATCAAAAAGGTTCTAGTTCAAATTCTAGTTCTACCATAAACCAGTTGTGTTATCTTAGACAAGTTACTTAACTGATTTATGCCTCAGCTTCCTCTTTCTTCATCTGTGTGTGTGTGTGTGTATGTGTTTTAAAGGATTACATGATTAATATATATAAAACACTGAGTAGAGTTCTTGACACATAATTTAGTGCCCAATAAATGTGAGCTAGTATTAGTTACATACGACTTTAGAGTTTAATGCTTTTACATTCATTATCCCATTTGACTGTCCATTAAGCCCCTGTGTAATACAGGCAGTCCTTGCTTTGTAGATACTATGTTAACTGAAACTCGTGCATATCAGAACTGTGTCCTTGCTGTACCTCAATTTTACAGATGGGGAATCTGAGGCTCAGAGAAGTTTTAAGGAACTCATAAATGTCCTGTAGGTAGAAGGAGGTAGAGGGGGAAGACCTGAGAAAAGAATCCAACATTTCCATTGTAAAGCAATTATACTCCAATAAAGATGTTAAAAAAACAAAAGAATCCAACATTTTTCTTTGCATTGGGGTTTGATAAAAACAGTTTAATTGCATTAAAGCTCCTCAAACACATTGACTTCAGCCAGCAGAATGAAGTATACATTCTCGAATGCTTTTAACAAACCTCCAGAGCACCTTCTGTTGCTATCGATAATTTAAGCATACAGAAAATAAACATATGAAAAATTTTAAATGCCCTAATTCTTCCTTACGGTGATGGGGAAAGTGAAACAATGTACTCTAGTAAAAGAGTATATTAAATTACTTTAGGTGCTGTTTTTAAGGGTAAATAAGTATTTATTTTAAACGCTTGTGCTGGATATACTCACATCAAATGAGAAATGATACATGTGCAAGGTTATTCACTGAAGCACTGTCTTTAATAGAGAAATATTGAAAACAACTTAAATATTAAAAGTTGAAAATATTACAGCAAGTCCAAAAAGCCAGTCACAAATATCACATATTATATAATTCCATTTATATGAAATGTCCAGGACGGGAAAATTGAGAGAGACAGAAAGTAGATTAGGAGTTGCTTAGTGAAAGGGGGCAAAGAGAGAATTGAGGAAAGAATGCTAATAAGTACGGGATTTCTTTCAGGGGGGATGAAAATGTTCTAAAATTAGATTGTGGTGATGGTTATACAACCTATAAATATATTAAAAATCATTGAGTTGTATACTTCAAATGGGTGAATTGTATGGTATGTGAATTATACCTTGATAAAGCTATTTTTAAAAAGGGAAGAAAAGAAAAACGTCAATAGTTGAAAGAACATGATCTAAGCATCAGGAGTTCTGAGTTACAGTTTCAGCTATGTCACTGCCTTTCTGCCTTGCATCAGAATAGTCATAGGACCTCTGGGCCAGTTTCCTCACTTGTAAAGTAAAGGAATTAGATTCACTTCAAAATTCTTTCTGCCTCTAAGATTCTACGATAATACAGGAGTATATGAATAATTAGGGATTCAAAAATTCTTCCAAAGCCAAAATATCTAAGGAGCAGAAATCAAGTTCTCTCTTACTTCCATCTGTAATTTTACTGGATGCGAGTCGAACCACCTCAGTGATCAAAGCTGTCTTTGTCAATCCATTTTTGGAAAAGCCCACAGGAAAGTGATATTCCACAAAGAAGGTGCTAAAAAATCAAAACAAGAAAAGTAATTAAAAAACAAACCAAATAATAAACCTATTTTCTCTCTGATAAATCCTACATATCTTTCAAGGTCCTATTTTTAGAACCTCAGGTCCTCAGAGGACCGACCTGCTCTTTTCAAAGCCTTCACCAGTTTTGCGTTCCCACAGCACTTTTCATATAGAACATCTCTTTTGGCCCCTAAAGCCCTATCATATTGGGTTGGCCAAAGAGTTCCTTCAGGCTTTTTCTGTAACATCTTACAAAAACCCGAACGAACTTTTTGGCCAACCAACAGATAGCCATTTAAATGTTTCTCTCTCCTGCTGACTGTAAGGCATGGAAGAATGGAGCCTCAGTCTTAATTTTCTTTATTCTCGTACTTTTAACGCTTGGGACCTAGTGGGGGATTCACTACATTTTTGTTGATTGAATAAAGCATATGAAAGCACTTTACAAATCATAAAGTACTACGTAATTATTTATTATTACTACCAGACACACTTTCCAGAAATGTCAAATTTAGTTTTCCCATGTTAGAGACATACCGCTTTTTTGTTGTCAGCTTAGGTGGTCTCCCAGGAAAGCTTTTTTTGCCAGGCGTCTCCTGAGGACTATCTGGAGGAACTCCCATTGTTTCAATGATGATTCTGACTGAATGTGTTCTGCCCAGAAGGGCCAGTCTATCCACACTTAGGGTCATCACTTGGGCATCTTCTGGAGTTTCTGATAGCATCTGTTGTTCAATCAAGTTTCTGAAAGGAGTTCATATAGACAGTGAGGAAGATCGTCAGAAGCCAAATATGAAACGATCTAGTTGGTACAGGCAAGAGGAGGAAGGAGGAAAGGCAGCAGGCATCTTATTTCACAAGTTATCAAGGATTGGGAAATGGCTTTAATCATAATTCTGGTCCTAATCTACATGAAAGAAATCTCAAAAAATGTAAAAACAGAGACTTCCCTGGTGGTCCAGTGGTTAAGACTCCACGCTCCCAATGCAGGGGGCCCGCATTTGATCCCTGGTCAGGGAACTAGATCCTGCATGCCGCAACTAAAGATCCCACAGCAAAGATCCCACATGCGGCAACAAAGATCCCGTGTGCCACAACTAAGACCCATGCAGCCAAAAAAAAAAAAGTAAAGGGCTTCCCTGGTGGCGCAGTGGTTGAGAATCTGCCGCTAATGCAGGGGACACGGGTTCGAGCCCTGGTCTGGGAAGATCCCACATGCCGCGGAGCAGCTGGGCCCGTGAGCCACAATTACTGAGCCTGCGCGTCTGGAGCCTGTGCCCCGCAACAAGAGAGGCTGCGATAGTGAGAGGCCCGCGCACCGCGATGAAGAGTGGCCCCCGCTTGCCACAACTAAAGAAAGCCCTCGCACAGAAACTAAGACCCAACACAGCCATAAATAAATAAATAAATAAAATTAAAAAAAAAAAAAAAAAAGACTGCTCCGAGTGCAGGGGGTGTGGGTTCAATCCCTGGTTGCTGCACGGTGCAGCCAAAAAAAAAAAAAGTAAAAACATTCTTGTAATCCAAAGGCTTATTATCTCCACACAAGTACAGAAACTGATATAACAGAATTAGGTTTTCAACAAGGGATACAGACTTTACTTCAGTTATTCACTACTTTAATATAACTACTATCATCACTTTTGTGTATTCCTTTTCATTTGCTTTCTTTATGCATATTTTCTACATTAAGTGTAACAGAGCATACATACAACTTAGAATTCTGCTTTCTCCCTTAACTATTTTATCACATCCATCTTTTCATGTTACTGCATGTTTAAGGACTGCAATACTTAATGAGTTACTGTAACTCAACCAGTCTGACAGTGTTGGCAAACACAGGTGATTTCACTTGAAGAGATCTTGTGAAAATAATCTTCCTTTGCTTTTGACTCTAAACAAGCATTCATAAAGAGGCTCACCTATTTTTCTTGCCCACCGCCTTCTTCTTCAACTTATGATCATTTGACTCTAGAACCTTAGAAGATCTGGCAAGAGCTTTTGACTGGCTCATTTTTTTAGAAGGGACAACATCATCATCTCCACTGAAGACATCACTGACACTGGTATCAGATTTCTATGGGGGGAAGAAACAAAAAGAGAGGCACTAAAAGATAACTGCTTTGGGGATAGTGGTAATGAAAACATTTCTCTAAAAGCAGTAATCAAAAGAGATAACTGACACCAGGGAGAAAATCCTGTTTCTCCTGGCTATACAAAAATAATATGAAGTTCACAAAAATAACCTACAAGTTCAGTTCAAAGAAAATAAATGAAAATAGATTCTTCTTTCGAATTCTCAATAATAATAACAACCACTATTTACTGACTGCCTTCTATGTATCTGGTACTATGTTAAATGCTGCATGTGTATTTCTAATACTTAGTACATTCCTGTAAGGTCTCCCCATCTCAATTTTTACAAGTGAGAAAATGAAAGCTGAGAGAAGTTAGATAGCTTTGTTTACGATTCACAGCTGTAAATGGTAAAGGCAGATCTTGATCTCCATGAGTTCCAAAGCCTGTATTTCTACCACAGTTTGAGGGAAAATGATGGCACAATATCACCTAACTATATGGGTGCAAAGATTCTACTTTTTTTCAGCACTCTATACTCCTAATGACTCATTCTGCTTTTAATCTTGCTAAGATGAACTGTTTATTATACGTCACAAATTTTCGTAATGGCAGAACTGGTGGGTTAGCCCCCTGTAATTTTATCGTGAGAAAAGGCAGCTGGAACTGACTAATCAGCTCTAACACAAACGCAAAATAAGAAGACAGCGTTACAGTTATTTGGCTCCAATTTTAAAAAAATCTTGCTGTTATAAATGCAGGAGACCAATCCAAAGTAGTTTTAAGCTTATCACCTCCAACTCCCTTTTTTCAGCATCTCAGGGTGTATAACGTATTGACCTGTCATAAGGGTAACAAATTAATAGTTAAATAGGCATGATCAGAATGTCCTTCTAGGAGGCAATGTAACTTTTCCAAGGTGAAATTACAAAGCTTTTTGCTCTTAATTTTTTCTTTGTTAAGTGGCAGCTTCTAAAAATGGTTTTGACAAGGTGATCAAAAGCTAGATGGGTCCATAGCCTGAAGAAAATTAGAGTAAATATAAACCAGGTTGTTCAAAAGCTCATAATTTCAGGAAACAAAACCACAAGGTAATGCTGAATTTCTAAGCTGTGGATGTTATTCAATATTAAGAACATTAAACACTGACCCCAGGGAAGGACATGAGCATTCTAACTCCCTGGTCTTCCCAGTGCCTCAAGGCCAATTGGTTCACTCCTTCTTCCAGTAAACAAACATTTTCTAAAATTATTTTGTTCAGATAGCATGGGGGATTACTTAGTACCATTCACACATTCATTCGTTTATTCATTAAGAATTCACTGAGTACTCAAATTCTATCAGGCTTTGTTTTACAGGTAATAAGAAGATAATGAAGACATGTTTTTGTTCATGAGGAACTGTATCATACAACATAAGGGCTCTAAGAGAGGTATGTGCAGGATATTGTGGACATTCAGGCAACAAACTCTGCTTAGAGGAGTCTGGGATGGTTTCTTCATAGAGGTGATGAGTTGATTTTTAAAGAATGAAGAGAAGTTTACCAGATGTATAAGGGCATTTCAACATTTAAAGTAGAAGGATCAGTATGAGCAAGAGATATGGGGATGGAAAAAGCTAGACTGTGGAGTGGTGAGACAATCAGTATGACTGGAGTCTCCAGTGGTTACAGGGCAAAAGTGGGAGATGATGTTAGGGAGGTTGTCAAGATCAGATTCTAATGCTATGCTCAAGACTTAGGAGATGGTGTGTTCTAGTGGGAACAACATGCGCTTTTTGCCAGACAGACTAGGGTAAGAATTCTAGTTCTGCCTAATTACTAGTAATTAATGTCTCTAAGCTTTTATTTCATGATATATAAAGGAGATAACACTATCTCATGGGGCTAGTAAAAGAATTAAATGAAATAATGAACTTAAAACATTTGGCACAGTACTTAATAAATAACAGGTAACGTAAATTCCCTGGCACACAGAAAATGTGTACTAAATGTAAGTTCCCTTTCTCTTTTCTCCTACAGGTAACATAGTTTCAGTGATGACTTTTAAGGTAGAAAGTCATGAAATCCTAACAATTCACAGTATCTTTTAAGTCCATCTCCTCCTTTCCAATCCCACTGCTGCCACTCTCATTCTGGCATGCTCTCTCTCTCTCTCTCTCTGTCTCACACCTCCAATAACACAATGGCTTCCTTTCTGCTCCCATTATTCTCCCCTCAGTTGACCTCCTACATCATTGCCAGATTAACATTCCTAGAACACTATTTCAGTCATGTCATTTCTTCCTCACTCGACATTCAAACGCTGTTACAGACTGCTTGCAATGCGCTAGCCTGCCTCGTCAATGTCTCTTCCACACAAATTCTTACCCAGTCAAATTAGATGCCTTGTAGTACACAAACTGCTTCTCTAAGTAGGTCATTCTTTCTATTCCTATTTCATATCGTTTATCTCTCTGAACACTACTTTTCAAGTCTCAGTTAAAATCCCTTATCCCTCATGATGCTCCTTCCTGACAATCTCATGTAAAAGTCCTCCCTGCTTCTTCTGCACCCTGGTCGCCCTCATTGCTTTTCCACTGAGCTAGTTATAAACTACATTGTATTTCAGGTATCTTTGCTGACCTGGAGAAAAAGAAAATAGGGAATATGACAGCAATCTTCACAAATATGATTATTTGTGGAACAGTGAATGAACTCATTTTGTATACACTCTAGAAGATGTTAAACCAATGAATAGAACATACAGCTTGACATAAGAAAGAACTTTGAAAATGCTAAAACTGCTTGAAAAGAGAATGTTCTGTCTTAAGGGTCAGTAGAGGTATTTGTCCGCCATGAGTAGAGGTGTTTCTGGAACCCCTGTATCAGAAAAGATACCAGTCAACAGTGGTTCTGAGAGTATACCTACATTAGCTCTTCCTTGAAAGAGCTCTTAGGAAGTCATATAATATATTAAGATTATAGGCTTTGGACTCAGGTAAACTTGAATTTGAATCCTGGCTCTAACACTTACTTGTTATGATGTGTCCTTGGACAAAATAATTAATCTTAGTAGGCTTATCTCCTCATCTGTAAAATGAGGATAATACTCTCCTCTTCAGATTGTGATTATAATTAAATAAGGTATGTAAAATGGATAGCTTTCTGTCTGGCAAGTGGTAACATGCCTACACCCACTAATATTATTAATACTCTTGTTCTCCAATTGCTAAAGTTTCAGATTCAGTGACTTACAGGTGCTGTGTAAAACAAGTTCTCCAGGAGACTCTGGTCATACTGAGGGTCATTGGGCTCACTGCTGCAATACACATCACTCCCAGGAGATGGGGAATCTGGAGGAGAGCCTAGCCCGTCCCAGTAACGACCTTGGGATAATTCAGCACTGCAGAGATAAGAAAAACAAAGCAGGACTTTAAGTTTCAGCTGAGCTGTTCTTTTTTTATTAAACGTTCTGAAGTTCTAAACATGGAAGAAAATATGTTAAACAGAAGACTTACATTAAACAGAAGATTATCTGATAAATAGTTTCATACTATATTCCCCCTCCTCTGGGGTGTCAACAGCTAGCATTCAAAAAATACACTACTGACAGAGATTGTGATCGCATTCATTTATTTAACAAACATTTTACTGGGTAACTATTATGTGCCAGGCATGGTGTTAGGTCCTGAATGCTACAGAGATGGCTAACCTAACTTGTTCTACTCTTGTGCTGCTTATGGTCTAGTAGGGAGGAAAAAAGACAAAGAATTAACTATAATTCAATGAGTTAAATGTTATATACTGTTTTTGTGAAGAATGGCTAATTCATAAATATGCCTTCTTCTATTAAGCAAAAATATGTGTATTTAGGTTAATTATGGCAAGATTTGTTCTATGTGGGATAGAGAAATAAGTAAAACAGATACTCTACTTATAAAGAGTTTGTAAACTAATAAACATAAGCATACAAATATGTGTATATTTCATTCATTTTTGTTTCTCCTATAGTAACTAGCACTTAATGAACATCTGTAAATGAACTTACTGATTCTTAATGAACATGTTATTAACAATAAAAACAATATTTATTAAGTACTTAATATGTGCCAAACACTGTGCTAAGCATTTCAATTATTCTTTCAACTTTGCTTCCCTTTCAAGCTAGCTACTATACTTTTTTTCCCTTCTGTAGTTTCCCAATAATACGTGATCACTACCTTCAAATTAGATCGTGTTCCTATAATTCTTGGAACAAAGAAATGCTCAACAAATAGATGCTCAATAAATGTTCCTTTCTTCACCTTTCCTTAATCTATAGCAGAGTTTCTCAACCTTAGCACTACTGACATGTTGGGTCAGATAATTCATTGTCACTGGGAGCTACTCTGTGCATTTTGGATCCCTGGACCCTACTCATCAGAAGCCAGTAGCACTCCTCCAGGTGTGACAACCCAAAGTATCTCCAGACATTACCAAATGTCTCATGGGGTAGGGGTAGGGGAGAACTGCCCTCCAGTTGAGAACCACTGATCTATAGTAATCTCTCTCTCAAAGGTCAAGAACAACTTCCTAACTGCCAAAATCCAACTAACAACTTCCCAATCCACACAGCTTCTCTGCAGCTTGTGAGCACTGCTCCTTTTTGAAGCTCTACTTCTTGGTATTCTACACAATTCTCATTTGCCACTTATGGTTCCCCTTCCCAGCGCCCTCCCCAGCACACCCCCCTCCACCAGTTGCTTTTCTCCCCTCTTTGCACACCCTTAAATTTATGAATTCTGTTCAGTATATAGTCCTCTACCTTCCCCCCACCCCAAATTAACATTTCTTTGAATTTATTCTTCTGTCTTTGACACAGAAAAAGGTATGCCATTTCCCTCCATGCAATATTTAGGACATACTTATAACCAGAAACGGGGAGAGGTCAGAGATATTTTGCACAGGCCAGAGGCCTGGGGTTCCTGTTGGGAGGGCAGGAGATATAACAGTAAAAGAAAAAGGGGGGGGGGGTTGGAATTTGCCTGTATTCTTTGGCTACAAGACAAGTCCATTCTCAGAACTTCCTTCTTTTTCTTTTTAATCATGTTTTAATCAAAGAACACATGTACCTATTTTATATTTTTATTTTAAAAAAAATTTATTTATTTTGGCTACGCCAGGTCTTAGTCTGCAGCATGCGGGCTTCTTTGTTGCGGCATACACACGGGATCTAGTTCCCTGACCAGGGATTGAACCCGGGCCCCCTGCATTGGGAGCCCCGAGTCTTACCCACTGGACCACCAGGAAGTCCCTACACGTACCTATTTTAAAAGTCAAATAGGACTACCAAGACATAATGAAAATCAGTAGCTGCCTGCCTCCTTAGAATCACTTTCAACTCCTTAAGATGTTTCTTCTGGTATTTACCTTCATATTTCTAAGTAACACATGTGTACTGCTATTTTCTGATTTTTCACTTTTCTAAATGATTTATGGACTTTCTAGTATGAAAAATGAAAGATCCACTCTCTTATACCATTATTCTTGGAAACGGATATCCCTTTCCCCCATCTTCTCAATTTATATTACAATTTTTTGTTGTTAATCTTCAGGGTTAACATCATATCAGAGCCAAGTATAATTTACTATACTTTCTTTACAACTTCTAGTTTTCCTTGTTTTAATAACTGTCTTAATTTTCATTTACTTAGTTTTCTACGTGCCTATTACTATTTCATTATTGAACTCTCCAAGAGAATGGACAGATTTCCTCTCATTCTGCTCAAACACAGGAGAAATGTGTTTCCACCTACCCTTTCCCCTCCTTGGAAATATCCCTACTGAAGCCCTGTCCTGCTTCCATAAGAAGTGTTTGCTCTCTAAATATGACACAGGCCATAAAGCTCCTTTTCTCTTTCTTCTCTGTTACATCCCCTACTTCTTGGACTCCATGCCTTGCTCTTTATTCCTATATTCTCTCTGTTGTAGAGAATACCCTATGGTTCCCTGAGAACTAGTGCAAGAGAGGCAATCTTTCGAGTCCCTGCATGTATGAAGATATTTTTACTCTACCCTCACACGTGATTGATTGGAAACGGAATTTGAGGTCAACAATTAAGAATTTTCAGAATCCTGGGGCCTTCCTCGTGGTCCAGTGGGTAAGACTCCATGCTCCCAGTGCAGGGGGCCCAGGTTCAATCCCTGGTTGGGGAACTAGATCCCACATGCATGCCGCAACTAAGAGTTCGCATGCCACAACTAAGAAGTCCACATGCTGCAACTAAACATTCTGCAACGAAGATCCCGCATGCCGCAACAAAGATCCCACGTGCCTCAACTAAGACCTGGCGCAGCCTAAACAAACAAACAAAAATAAATAAATAAGTAAATATTAAAAAAAAAAAAAGAATTTTCAGAATCCTGAAAGCAATTTTCCACTGTCTTCCATGGAGCTGGTAGAAAAGTCTTTTTTTATTTCCGGCTTTATTGAGGTATAATTGACAAATAAAATTGTAACATATTAAAAGTGTACAATTGATGACTTGATATACATTGTGAAAGAATTCCTCTCATTGAGTTAATTAATGCATCTATCACCTCACATATTTCCTTTCCCCTTCTTTCTTCCTTCCTTCTTTCCTTCCCTTTTTATTTTCTTGTGAGAACATTTAAGTTCTACTCTCTCAGTAAATTTCAGTTATGCAATACAGTGTTATCAACTATAGTCACATTATAACTAGATCCTCAGACCTTATTATTCTTATAACTGAAAATTTGTACCACTTTACCAACCCTTCCCTATTTTCTCCAACCCCCAGAAACCACTTTTTGACAATGTTTCAATAAATTTGACTTTATTTTTGATTCCACATATAAGTGATACCATGTAGTATTTCTCTGTCTGGCTTATTTCGCTTAGCATAATGCTCTCCTGGTTCATCCATGTTGTCACAAATGACAGGATTTCCTTCTTTTTTTAAGGCTGAATAATATTCATTCCATATTTTCTTGATCCATTCATCCACTGATAGACACTTAGGTTGTTTCCATACCTTGACTATTATGTATAATGCTGCAATGAACATGGGAGTACAAATATCTCATCAAGATAATGATTTCAAGCAACCTAAATGTCCATCAACAGAGGAATGGATAAAGATGTTGTACATATATACAATGGAATATTACTCAGCCATAAAAAGGAATGAATAATGCCATCTGCAGTGACATGGGGGAACCTAGAGATTGTCATATAGAGTGAAGTAAGTCAGAAAGAGAAATCAAACATCGTATAATATTGCTTATATGTGGAATCTAGAAAAACGGTTCAGATGAACTTATTTGCAAATCAGAAACAGAGTTACAGAATAGAGAATAAACTTATGGTTACCAAGGGCGGATGGGGGGTGGGATGAATTGGGAGACTGGATTGACATACATACACTGCTATATATAAAACAGATAATTAATGAGAACCTACTGTATAGCACAGGGAGCTCTACTCAATGCTCTGTGGTGACCTAAATGAGAAGGAAATCTATACAACAGTGGATATAGGTATATATATAACTGACTCACTTTCCTGTACAGCAGAAACTAACACAACATTGTAAAGCAACTATACTCCAACAAAAAAAAAATAGATAAACAACAAGGACCTACTGTATAGCACAGGGAACTCTACTCGATACTCTGTAATAACCTATATGGGAAAAGAATCTGAAAC
Organism: Eschrichtius robustus; assembly: GCF_028021215.1. Taxonomy (NCBI): domain Eukaryota; kingdom Metazoa; phylum Chordata; class Mammalia; order Artiodactyla; family Eschrichtiidae; genus Eschrichtius; species Eschrichtius robustus. The sequence goes on along the minus strand of NC_090834.1, from coordinate 61,235,027 downwards.
AGAATAGATATATGTATATGTATAACAAAACCACTTTGCTGTACACCTGAAATACAACATTGTAAATCAACTATACTCCAATATAAAATAAATGTTTTTTTAAATTTCAAAAAAAAACCAGACAATGATTTCATTTCCTTTGTATATACAACCAGAATTGGGATTGCTGGGTCATATGGCAGTTCTATTCTTAATTTCTGGAGGAACCTCCATACTGTTTTCCATAGTGACTATACCAGTTTACATTCCCACTGACAGTGTACAGGGTTTTCTTTTTCTCCAAATTCTCACCAGCATTTGTTATCTCTTTTCTTTTTGTAACAGACATCTAAATAGGTGTGAAGTGATATCTCATTATGGTTTTGATGTGCAGTTCCCTGATGATTAATGATGTTGAGCACATTTTCTTGTACCTCTTGGCCATTTCTATGTCTTCTTTGGAAAAAAGGTCTATTTAGGTCCTTTGCCCAATTTTTAATTGGGCTATTTGTTTGTTTGTTGTTTTTTTTTACCATAGAGTTGTATAAGTTCCTTGTATATTTTGGATATCAACCCCATATCAGATACGTGGTTTGCAAATATTTTCTGCCTTTGCATTTTGTTGATGGTTTACTTTCCTGTGTTTTAGTTTCATGTGGTCCCGCTTACTTATTTTTGCTTTTGCTCCCTTTGATTTTGGTGTCAAGTCCAAAAAATTATTGACAAGACCAATGTCAAGGAGCTTACCCCCACTATATTTTCGTTCAGGAGTTTTATGGTTTCAAGTCTATGCTCAAGTCTTCAATCCATTTTGAGTTGATTTCTGTGTACAGTGTAAAACAGTGTCCAGTTTCATTCTTTTTTTTTTTTTTTGGATTTATTTTTTAAATTTATTTTTTTATTCAAACAGAAAGTCACAAAAATTATAATCATCCTCATCAGTTCACTCAGTCCCATGTAATTAAATTTTTTTTATCTTGATCTTTTGTTAGCACTTTTATGAATTCATCAGTTTTCCATTAGAGTTCTGAAAATGCTTATTCATTCAGTTCAGCAGTATAGTCAGTTACCAGAAACCCGTGCTTGTCACAATCTTTTCCATGAATTCCTTGAAGATGAAACCCTTTTATAGGAACATTTTTGCAAAAGCATGAGAGTACACCCAGAACTGTCTGTAAATGACAAGACTTAAAAATGACCACGGTTAAAGATTTGATGAAGTTCATAATAATGCAACTGACAAGGAAATTTAGTTATTTCTAAGATAAACATTTTAAAATAATAACTAGAATTATGACTTATAACACTATACCAGAACATATAAGATTTTTAGGAATTTCATGTAATGTCTGAAACATTTATATTAACATATTTCCACACAAATAACCCAAAGAAAGTTTAGTATTAGTCGTTTTTTTGTTTTTTGGTTTTTTAAATTTTATTTTATTTACTTTTTTATACAGCAGGTTCTTATTAGTCATCAATTTTATACACATCAGTGTACACATGTCAATCCCAATCGCCCAATTCATCACACCACCATCCTCAACCCCCCGTGGCTGTCTCCCCTTGGTGTCCATACGTTTGTTCTCTACATCTGTGTCTCAACTTTTGCCCTGCAAACGGGTTCATCTGTACCATTTTTTTAGGTTCCACATACATGCGTTAATATACGATATTTGTTTTACTCTTTCTGACTTAACTTCACTCTGTATGACACTCTCTAGATCCATCCATGTCTCAACAAATGACCCAATTTCGTTCCTTTTTATGGTTGAGTAATATTCCATTGTATATATGTACCACAACTTCTTTATCCATTCGTCTGTCGATGGGCATTTAGGTTACTTCCATGACCTGGCTATTGTAAATAGTGTTGCAATGAACACTGGGGAGCATGTATCTTTTTGAAATATGGTTTTCTCTGGGTATATGCCCAGCAGTGGGATTGCTGGATCATACAGTAATCCTATTTTTAGTTTTTTAAGGAACCTCCATACTGTTCTCCATAGTGGCTGTATCAATTTACATTCCTACCAACAGTGCAAGAGGGTTCCCTTTTCCCCACACCCTCTCCAGCATTTGTTGTTTGTACACTTTCTGATGATGCCCATTCTAACTGGTGTGAGGTGATACCTCATTGTAGTCTTGATTTGCATTTCTGTAATAATTAGCGATGTTGAGCAGCTTTTCATGTGCTTCTTGGCCATCTGTATGTCTTCTTTGGAGAAATGTCTATTTAGGTCTTCTGCCCATTTTTGGATTGGGTTGTTTGTTTTTTTAATACTGAGCTGCATGAGCTGTTTATATATTTTGGAGATTAATCCTTTGTCAGCTGATTCGTTTGCAAATATTTTCTCCCATTCTGAGGGTTGTCTTTTCATCTTGTTTATGGTTTCCTTTGTTGTGCAAAAGCTTTGAAGTTTCATTAGGTCCCATTTGTTTATTTTTTGTTTTTATTTCCATTACTCTAGGAGGTGGATCAAAAAGATCTTGCTGTGATTTATGTCAAAGAGTGTTCTGCCTATGTTTTCCTCCATGAGTTTGATAGTGTCCGGTCTTACATTTAGGTCTTGAATCCATTTTGAGTTTATTTTTGTGTATGGTGGTAGGAAGTGTTCTAATTTCATTCTTTTACATGTAGCTGTCCAGTTTTCCCAGCACCACTTATTGAACAGACTGTCTTTTCTCCACTGTATATCCTTGCCTCCTTTGTCATAGATTAGTTGACCATAGGTGTGTGGGTTTATCTCTGGGCTTTCTATCTTGTTCCATTGTTCTATGTTTCTGTTTTTGTGCCAGTACCATATTGTCTTGCTTACTGTAGCTTTGTAGTATAGTCTGAAGTCAGGGAGTTTGATTCTTCCAGCTCCGTTTTTTTCCCTCAAGACTATTGGCTTTTTGGGGTCTTTTGTGTCTCCATACAAAATTTTAAGATCTTTTGTTCTAGTTCTGTAAAAAATGCCATTGGTAACTTGATAGGGATTGCATTGAATCTGTAGATTGCTTTGGGTAGTATAGTCATTTTCACAATGTTGATTCTTCCAATCCAAGAACATGGTATATCTCTCCACCTGTTGGTATCATCTTTAATTTCTTTCATCAGTGTCTTATAGTTTTCTGCATACAGGTCTTTTGTCTCCCTAGATAGGTTTATTCCTAGGTATTTTATTCTTTTTGTTGCAGTGGTGAATGGGAGTGTTTCCTTAATTTCTCTTTCAGATTTTTCATCATTAGTGTATAGGAATGCAAGAGATTTCTGTGCATTAATTTTGTATCCTGCAACTTTATCAAATTCATTGATTAGCTCTAGTAGTTTTCTGCTGGCATTTTTAGGATTCTCTACGTATAGTATCATGTCATCTGCAAACAGTGACAGTTTTACTTCTTCTTTTCCAATTTGTATTCCTTTTATTTCTTTTTCTTCTCTGATTGCTGTGGCTAGTACTTCCAAAACTATGTTGAATAATAGCGGTGAGAGTGGACATCCTTGTCTTGTTCCTGATCTTAGAGGAAATGCTTTCAGTTTTTCACCATTGAGAATGATGTTTGCTGTGCGTTCGTCGTATATGGCCTTTATTATGTTGAGGTAGGTTCCCTCTATGCCCACTTTCTGCAGAGTTTTTATCATAAATGGGTGTTGAATTTTGTGAAAAGCATTTTCTGCATGCTTTGAGATGATCATATGGTTTTTATTCTTCAATTTGTTAATATGGTGTATCACACTGATTGATTTGCATATGTTGAAGAATCCTTGCATCCCTGGGATAAATCCCACTTGATCATGGTGTATGATCCTTTTAATGTGTTGTTGGATTCTGTTTGCTAGTATTTTGTTGAGGATTTTTGCATCTGTATTCATCAGTGATATTGATCTGTAATTTTCTTTTTTTGTACTTTGTCTGGTTTTGGTATCAGGGTGATGGTGGCCTCACAGAATGAGTCTGGGAGTGTTCCTTCCTCTGCAATTTTTTGGAAGAGTTTGAGAAGAATGGGTGTTAGCTCTTCTCTAAATGTTTGATAGAATTCACCTGTGAAGCCATCTGGTCCTGGACTTTTGCTTGTTGGAAGATTTTTAATCACAGTTTCAATTTCATTACTTGTGATTGGTCTGTTCATATTTCCTATTTGTTCCTCGTTCAGTCTTGGAAGGCTATATCTTTCTAAGAATTTGTCCATTTCTTCCAGGTTGTCCACTTTATTGGCATAGAGTTGCTTGTAGTAGTCTCTTAGGATGCTTTGTATTTCTGCGGTGTCTGTTGTAACTTCTCCTTTCTCATTTTAAATTTTATTGATTTGAGTCCTCTCCCTCTTTTTCTTGATGAGTCTGGCTAATGGTTTATCAATTTTGTTTATCTTCTCACAGAGCCAGCTTTTAGTTTTATTGATCTTTGCTATTGTTTTCTTTGTTTCTATTTCATTTATTTCTGCTCTGATTTTTATGATTTCCTTCCTTCTGCTAACTTTGGGTTTTGTTTGTTCTTCTTTCTCTAGTTCCTTTAGGTGTAAGGTTAGGTTGTTTATTTGAGATTTTTCTTGTTTCTTGAGGTAGGCTTGTATAGCTATAAACTTCCCTCTTAGAACTGCTTTTGCTGCATCCCATAGGTTTTGGACCGTCGTGTTTTCATTGTCATTTGTCTCTAGGTATTTTTTGATTTCCTCTTTGATTTCTTCAGTGATCTCTTGGTTATTTAGTAACGTATTGTTTAGCCTCCATGTGTTTGTGTTTTTTACGTTTTTTTCCCTGTAACTGATTTCTAATCTCATAGCATTGTGGTCAGAAAAGATGCTTGATATGATTTCAATTTTGTTAAATTTACTGAGGCTTGATTTGTGACCCAAGATGTGATCTATCCTGGAGAATGTTCTGTGCGCACTTGAGAAGAAAGTGTAATCTGCTGTTGTTGGATGGAATGTCCTATAAATATCAATTAAATCTATCTGGTCTATTGTGTCATTTAAAGCTTGTGTTTCCTTATTAATTTTCTGTTTGGATGATCTGTCCATTGGTGTAAGTGAGGTGTTAAAATCCCCCACTAGTATTGTGTTACTGTCGATTTCCTCTTTTATAGCTGTGAGCAGTTGCCTTATGTATTGAGGTGCTCCTATGTTGGGTGCATATATATTTATAATTGTTATATCTTCTTCTTGGATTGATCCCTTGATCATTATGTAGTGTCCTTCCTTGTCTCTTGTAACATTCTTTATTTTAAAGTCTATTTTATCTGATATGAGTTTTGCTACTCCAGCTTTCTTTTGATTTCCATTTGCATGGAATATCTTTTTCCATCCCCTCACTTTCAGTCTGTATGTGTCCCTAGATCTGAAGTGGGTCTCTTGTAGACAGCTTATATATGGGTCTTGTTTTTGTATCCATTCAGCGAGCCTGTGTCTTTTGGTTGGAGCATTTAATCCACTCACATTTAAGGTAATTATCGATATGTATGTTCCTGTGACCATTTTCTTAATTGTTTTGGGTTTGTTTTTGTAGGTCCTTTTCTTCTCTTGTGTTTCCCACTTAGAGAATTTCCTTTAGCATTTGCTGTAGAGCTGGTTTGGTGGTGCTGAATTCTCTTAGCTTTTGCTTGTCTGTAAAGCTTTTGATTTCCCCATTGAACCTGAATGAGATCCTTGCCGGGGAGAGTAATCTTGGTTGTAGGTTCTTCCCTTTCATCACTTTAAATATGTCACGCCACTCCCTTCTGGCTTGTAGAGTTTCTGTTGAGAAATCAGCTGTTAACCTTATGGGAGTTCCCTTGTATGTTATTTGTTGTTTTTCCCTTGCTGCTTTCAATAATTTTTCTTTGTGTTTAATTTTTTCCAGTTTGATTAATATGTGTCTTGGCATGTTTCTCCTTGGGTTTATCCTGTATGGGACTCTCTGTGCTTCCTGGACTTGGGTGGCTATTTCATTTCCCATGTTAGGGAAGTTTTCAACTATAATCTCTTCAAATATTTTCTCGTGCCCTTTCTCTCTTTCTCTGGGACCCGTGTAATGCGAATGTTGTTGCGTTTAATGTTGTCCCAGAGGTCTCTTAGGCTGTCTTCATTTCTTTTCATTCTTTTTCTTTATTCTGTTCTGCAGCAGTGAATTCCACCATTCTGTCTTCCAGGTCACTTATCCGTTCTTCTGCCTCAGTTATTCTGCTATTGATTCCTTCTAGTGTAGTTTTCATTTCAGTTATTGCATTGTTCATCTCTGTTTGTTTGTTCTTTAATTCTTCTAGGTCTTTGTTAAACATTTCTTGCATCATCTTGATCTTGGCCTCCATTCTTTTCCCGAGGTCCTGGATCATCTTCACTATCATTATTCTGAATTCTTTTTCTGGAAGGTTGCCTATCTCCACTTTATTTAGTTGTTTTTCTGGGGTTTTATCTTGTTCCTTCATCTGGTACATAGCCCTCTGCCTTTTCAGCTTGTCTATCTTTCTGTGAATGTGGTTTTTGTTCCATAGGCTGCAGGACTGTAGTTCTTCTTGCTTCTGCTTTCTGCCCTCTGGTGGATGAGGCTATCTAAGAGGCTTGTGTAAGTTTCCTGATGGGAGGGACTGGTGGTGGGTAGAGCTGACTTGCTCTGGTGGGCAGAGCTCAGTAAAACTTTAATCTGCTTGACTGCTGATGGGTAGGGCTGGGTTCCCTCCCTGTTGGTTGTTTGGCCTGAGGCAACCCAACACTGGAGCCTACCTGGGCTCTTTGGTGGGGCTAATGACAGACTCTGGGAGGGCTCACGCCAAGGAGTACTTCCCAGAACCTCTGCTGCCAGTGTCCTTGTCCCCACGGTGAGCCACAGCCACCCCCGCCTCTGCAGGAGACCCTCCAACACTAGCAGGTAGGTCTGGTTCAGTCTCCCCTGGGGTCACTGCTCTTTCCCCTGGGTCCCGATGCACATATTGGCCTATAATTTTCTTTTCCTTGCAGTGTCTTTGTCTGGCTTTAGTGTCAGAGTAATGCTGGCCTCATAAAATGAGTCTGGAAGCATTCCCTCCTCTTATGTGTTTTGGGAGAGTTTGAGAAGGATTGTATTAGTTCTTTAAACGTTTGGTAGAATTCACTACTGGAGTTTTCGGGACCTGAAATTTTTTTAAAAATTTATTTTATTTAATTTATCTTTTTGGCTGTGTTGGGTCTTTGTTGCTGTGCACGAGTTTTCTCTAGTTGTGGTGAGCAGGGGCTACTCTTCATTGCGGTGCACGGGCTTCTCTTGTTGTGGAGCACAGGCTCTAGGTGTGCAGGCTTTAGTAGTTGTGGCTCAAGGGCTCAGTAGTTGTGGCTCGCGGCCTCCAGAGCAGAGGCTTGGTAGTTGTGGCGCACGGGCTTTGTTGCTCTGTGGCATGTGGGATCTTCCCGGACCAGGGCTCTAACCCATGTCCCTTGCATTGGCAGGCAGATTCTTGACCACTGCACCACCAGGGAAGCCCTGTAATTATTTTGTTGGGAGGTTTTAAATTATGATTCAGTCTCCTTGCTAGTAATCAGTCTGTTCAGATTTTTCTGTTTCTTCATTATTCAGTTTTGGTAGATTGGATATAAACTTATCCATTTCTTTTAGGTTTTGCAATTTGTTGGTGTATAATTTTTCATAGTAGTCTCTTACAATTCCTTGTATTTCTGTGATATCAGTTATAATATCTCCTATTTCATTTATAATTCCATTGAAGTCCTCTCTCTTTTTGTCTTAGTAAGTCCAGCTAATGGTTTGTCTACTTTATCTTTTCAAAAAACCAGCTATTAGTTTCATCGATCTTTTCTATTGTCATTTTAGTCTCTATTTCATTTATTTCTGCTCTGATCTTTGTTACTTCCACTCTGATTTTTGTTATTTCCTTCCTTCTGCTAACTTTGGGCTTAGTTTGTTGTTTTTTTCTAGTCCCTTGAGGTGTAAAGTTAGTTTTTTAGTTGAGCTCTTTGTTTCTTTATGTATGTGTTTTTTAATGTCTTACATGTTATGTCTTACAAAACCTTACATGTTTCTTTTTTTTTAATTTTTATTTTATATTGGACCATAGTTGATTAACAAGGTTGTGTTACTTTTGGGTGTACAGCAAAGTGGTTCAGTTTTACACTTAATGTACATGCTTACTGCTATAAAATTCCCTCTTAGATATGATTTTGTTGCATCCCATAGGTTTTGGTATGTTGTGTTTCCATTTTCCCTTGTCTTAAATGATATTTTTACATTTCTTATTTGATTTCTTCTTTGACACATTGGTTGCTAAGGAGGCTGTTGTTTAATCTGTACATATTTGTCAATTTTCTAGTTTTGGTTATTGACTTTTAGTTTTATACCATTGTAATCAGAAAAGATGCTTTATATTTCAATCTTCTTAAATTTACTGACTTCTTTTGTGGCCTAACATATAATCTCTCCTGGAGAATGTTCCATGTGTGCTTGAGAAGTGTATGTATCCTGCTGCTGTTAGATGGAATGTTCTGTATATGTCTGTTACGGACATCTGACCTAATGTGTCATTTGAGTCCGACGTTTCCTTACTGATTTTGTTTTGATGATCTATTCATTGTTAAATGTGGGGTACTGAAGTCCTCTGTATTGCTGTTTATTTCACCTTACAGATCTACTAACATTTGTTTTATATATTTAAGTACTCCTAGGGTGGGTACCTAAATATTTACAGGTGTTGTATCCTTGTGATGAATTGACCAACTATAATTATATAATGACCTTCTTGATCTTGTTATAGTCTTTGGCTTAAAGTCTATTTTTTTCTGATATAAGAATAGGTGCCCCCCCCACTCTCTTTTGGTTTCCACTTGCATGAAACATCTTTCATATCCATTCACTTTGAGCCCATGTGTGTGTCCTTAAAGCTGAAGTGAGTCTCCTGTAGGCAGCAGATAGTTGGGTCTTGTTTTTTAATCCATTCAGCTATTCTCTATCTTATGATTGGAGAATTGAGTCCATCTACATTTAAAGTAATTAATGATAGGAGTGAACTTATTACTACCATTTTGGCAATTGCTTCCTGGTTGATTGGTAATTCTTTTGTTCCTTTCTTGCTCTCTTCCTTTAGGATTTGATGACTTTCTGTAGTGGTATGTTTTGCTTCCTTTCTCTTTCTCCTTTGTGTATCCACTATAGGCTTTTGCCCTGTGGTTACCATGAGGCTTACATAAAACATCTTACATTTTTAACAGTCTATTTTAAGGTGATACCTTAACGTTGAACACATATCAAAGCCCCTCCCACCCATATTTTAAGTATTTGATGTCACAATTTGCATCTTTTTACATTGTATGTCCATTAACAACTTATTGTAGTCATATTTATTTTTATAACTTTTGTCTTTTAACCTTCATACTAGATTTGTAAGTGATTTATCTACCATCATTAGAGTAATAGAGTATTCTGAATTTAACTGTATACTTAACTTTATCAGTGAGTTTTATACTTTCATGTTTTCTTGTTACTAATTAGTGTCCTCTGGCTTCAGTGTGAAGAACTCCCTTTAATATTTCACGGAAGGTTGGTCTAATGGTGATGAACTCCTTCAGTTTTTGCTTGGAAAATACTCTCTCTCTCCTTCAGTTCTGAAGGACAGCTTTGGCAGGTAGAGTATTTTTGTTTGGCTGTTCTTTTTTTTCAGCACTTTGAATATAACATCGCACTCCCCTTTAGCATGCAAGATTTCTGCTGAAAAAATCTGCTGATAATCTTATGGAGGTTCCCTTGTCCATAACAAGTTGTTTTTCTCTTGCTGTTTTTAAGATGCTTTCCTTGTAACTTGACAATTTAATTATAACATTTCTTGGTGTGGGTCTCCTTTGAGTTGTCTTACTTGAAACTCTCTGGGCTTCCTGGATCTGAATGTCTGTTTCCCAGGTTAGGGAAGTTTTCAGCCATTATTTCTTTGAATATTTCTTTTTTAAAAAAAATATTTATTTATTTTTTTGGCTGTGCCGGGTCTTAGCTGTGGCATGTGGTATCTTCTTTGTTGTGGCATGTGGGACCTTCATTGTGGCATGCGGGATCTTTAGTTGCAGCATGTGAACTCTTAGTTGCAGCCTGCGAACTCTTAGTTGTGGCATGTGAACTCTTAGTTGTGGCATGTGGGATCTAGTTCCCTGACCAGGGATCGAACCCGGGCCCCCTGCATTGGGAGTGTGGAATCTTAGCCACTGGACCACCAGGGAAGTCCCCATTATTTCTTTGAATATGCTTTTTGCCCCTTTCTCTATCTCTTCTTCTTCTGGGGCCTTTATAATGTGTATATTGGTCTGTTTGTTGGTTCCCCAACATCCCTTAAGCTATCTAACTGCTTCATTTAAAAATTTTTCCTTTTTGCTCCTTTGATTGCATTCCACTGCCCTGTCTTTGAGTCTGTTGATCCTTTCTTCCCATTGATCTAGTCTGCTGTTGAACCCCTCCTGAATATTTCATTTCAGTTATTGTATTCTTCAGCTCTGTGATTTGTTTGGTATTTAAAAAATTTTTCTATCTCTTTGTTGAAATTCTCACTTGGTTCATGCATTGTTCTCCTGACCTCAGTAAGCACACCTTTATGAACATTATTTTTAACACTCTATCAGGTTAATTACTTATCTCTGCTTCATTAAGATCTGTTTCTGGATGTTTATCCTGTCCTTTTCTTTGGAATATATTCCTCTGTTTCTTTATTTTCCTTGCCTTTCTGTGTTGGTTTCTGCTTATTAGATAAAACCGTCACCCGTCTCAGTCTTGTTAGAATGGTCTTGTGTAAGAGATGAACCTCATTGATCAGCCCAGCCCAAGATCTTAGTTGCCTCATATGCTTTTGTGACTTTCTAAGCCTTCTTCTTTGTTCTTAGTGGCTCCCAGTAGTGGAGGGTGTATTAAGACCCATTAGTGTCCCAAAGGGGAGGATCACAGCCAACACCTAGATGTAGGCTGATTAGAAGCTGGACCCCCACTAGCAGCACCTTCCAGGGAGAAACTGGGAGATGGGTGTTTTTGCCTGCTTCCTCTGTGCTGGGTCCAGGTGTACAGCTGTGAGGGTGAGGGTGCTCCTGCACCCATTATGTTTTGGGAGCTCATCTCTCTGGTAGGAATCTTAAAAGTTGGGAATGCTAGATGTGGGGTTCAAGTCCTTTGCTCCTCAAGGAGAAGCTAGGAGTTGGGGATTCCCTTTTGATTGTATGGTGCGTGTTGGGGGTGGGGTTTATGGTGAGAGTGTTTCTCAGACTTTCCTACTCGTTTGATGATATTTTCCCATTCCTCTGATGTGTAGGAGTTGGTCAGTTACTTTCTCGATCTCTTTCAGAGGGAACTGCTCTGTGTGCAGCTGTACATTTGGTGCATCTGTGGGAGGAGGCGAGCTCAGAAGCCTCCTATGTCTCCATTTTGGTCAACTCTCTGGAATGTGATGTTATTCCAATTCCTGATATTGTATACATGACCTTTTTTCCTTCTTTTTGGACATTTTTAAGATTGCCTATTTATACTATTTTGAAAATTCATGATTGTATATCTTGGTGTAGTTTTTTTTCATTCACTGTGCTGGATTCTTGATTCTTATTTTTTTTTTAAACAGCTTTATTTAGACATAATTCACATAACATACAATTCACCCATTTAAGGCGAGCAATTCAATACTTCTCAGTATGTTTACAAATATGAACAATCATCACCACAGTCAATTTCAGAACACTTATGTCACCTCAAAAAGAAACTCTGTATTCAAGACCTATCATCACTTACCCCTCATCCATCACACGCAGCCCTAAGGAACCACTAATCTTTCTGTCTCTAGAGATTGGCCTATTTTGTACATTTCATATAAATGTAATCATAAAATATGTACTCTTTTGTGACTGGCTTCTTTCATTTAGCATGATGTTTTCAAGGTTCATCCATGCTGCAGCATGTTACCTGTACTTTATTCCTTTTTATGGCCAAATAATACACCATTGTGTGGATATACCACTTTAAAAAAATCCAGTAATCAGCTGATGGACATTTTTGACTATTATGACTATGGAAATTCATGTACATGTTTTTGTGTGGACTTATATGTTCATTTTCCTTGGGTATATACTTAGGGAGTTGAATTGCTGGGTCATATGGTAACTTGATGTGTAGCAATTTGAGGAACTGACAGACTATCTTCCAAAGTGGCTGCATCATTTTACACTGCTATTAACAGTGTATGAGGGTTCCAAATTTTCCACATCCTCACAACACTTAATCTGACTTTTTGATTCTAACCATCCTAGTGGGTATGAAGTTTTTTATAGTTTTGATTTGCATTTTCCTGATAACTAATGGTGTTGACATCTTTTATGTGCATATTGGCCATTTGACTATCTTCTTTGGAGAAATCTCTATGTAGATACTTTGCCCATCTTTTAAATTGGGCTATTTGTGCCATAATTATTAAGTTGTTGGGTTCCTTATATAGTCTAGATATAAATCTTTTATCAGATATATGATTTGTAAATATTTTCTTCCATTCTGTGATCTTTTCACTTTCTTAATAGTATCCTTTGAAGCACATTTTAAATTTTGATTAAATCTAATTTATCTACTTATCTATTTTTTATTGTTGTTGGTTGTGGTTTTGATGCATATCTAAGAATCCTTTCCCAAATCCAAGGTTATAAAGATTTACCTCTGTGTTTTCTAAGGATTTTATAGTTTTAGTTCTTCCATTTAGCTATCTGATCCATAATGAGTTAATTTTTTTATATGGTTTGAGGTAAGGGTCCAATTTCATTTTTTGCATGTGGCTAGCCAGCTGTCCCCGTACCATTTGTTGAAAAGACAATTCTTTCCCCATTTAATGGTCTTGACACTCTTGTTGAAAATCAGCTGACCATAAACACATGGGTTTATTTCTAGACTATCAATTCTATTCCATTTATTTATATGTCTATCCTTATGCCAGTACCAAACTAACTTGATTACTCTTGCTTTATAGTAAGTTTTAAAATAGCAAAGTGTGAATCCTATTTTTTCTTTTTCAAGATTCTTTTGGTTATTCTGGGTCCCTGTAATTTCACAGTAATTTTATAATCAGCTTTTCAATTTCTACAAAGAAGCCAGCCATGATTCTGACAGGGATTGCATTGAATCATGAACATGGGGTTTTTTCCATTTATTTAGATCTTCTTTAGTTTCTTCCAACAATGTTTTGTAGTTTTCAGAGTTGTTTTACACTCTTTTAGTTAAATTTATTCCTAAGTATTTTATTCTTATCAATGCTATTATAAATGGAATATTTTCCTAATTTTATTTATTTATTTATTTATTATTGTTTTTCTGGCCATGCTGCGTGGCTCGCAGGATCTTAGTTCCTTGACCAGGGATCAAGACCAGGGATCGAACCTGGGCCCCAGCAGTGAAAGCAGAGTCCTAACCACTGGACCACCAGGGAATTCCCTTAATTTTATTTTTTGATTGTTCATTGCAAGTATATAGAAGTACCATTGACTTTTATATAATGAACATATATCCTGCAATCTGTCTGAATTTATTTATTAGTTCTAATAGTTTCTTAGAGGATTCTTTAGGATTTTTTTACATACTAGATCATGTCATCTGTGAATAAAGATAGTTTTACTTCTTCCTTTCCAATTTGGAACCCTTATATATTTTTTTCCTGCCTAATTGTTCAGGCCACATAGGTAGTAAGAGACAGACCTCAAATTTCAACTTGTGTCTGTTTAAAATCCATGTTCTTTTCATTATAACCTGCTAGCTAACCTTGGTGTTGGGGAGAGACATGAAAAATAAGAATGGAAAGGTAGATTGGAGACCATTCTGTAAGTGAAGCTAAGACTAAAAGGCTAAAGATTGTATTTTTATTTAGTAGGTAGTGAATAACCAAGGGAATGACTTGGTTATTCTAAGGAAGTGTTGCTTTAAGAAGATAAATCTGTTAACAATGTACACAATGAATTGGAGGAATAATTTAAAAGGAAAGAAAGCTAGTTAAGAGCTCTTACCTGCCCAATAGCAGCTGTATGGCTCTGGTATCAGCTTTTGTGTCATGTTTCCAAAATGTATTCTCAGTTGGAGGCAGGAGGTGATTTTCAATGTGGTCTTTAAATTGATTCCTAGACAAGGCTTTGATTCTAAGGAATGAAAAAAATACTTTTTTAGTGGCTAACATATGGGAAAAATCTAAATCAGAATTAATTGAACATGGAATATTTAACATACTTCAGCCTTCACCTTAAATATATATAAAACTTCACAATTTACAAAGCCCTTTCTTATATTAGAATCTCATTTCATTTATGTAAGAGAGGGAGGAGAGAATATACCCATTTTTTATATAAGCATGCTGGTTCAGAAGGAGTTAAGAATTTAGCCACTTACATATTTAGCAAGCGTCAGTGCTAGGTCTAGATTTTGGGTATCTTAACTCCTAGTTTAGGCTTCTTTTCCACCACATTAAGAATTACTTGCTGAACATTTCCAAGATTATTCAGTCCATATCTTGACAAAAAACACGTGTTAACAACTATCAAGAAATTAACTATTGGGGTTCATGTTTATCCGGTAACTTACTGTGTTGATGCTCCAAGAAAATCTTCCTTCATAGAAGGATGAACTTCTTCCAACAACATGCTAGTATCTGGGCTTGATTTCATTGCAGAAATCACCATGGCATTACGCAGTTTATTGCCTTGTTCTAACAGAGCTGAAGAGGGCAAAACAGAACACAGAAAATCTAAAATCCAACAGAAATACTTGAAATATTTAGCACCTTTCCTTCTCTCACAGGACTTACCATAGTGTACTATAATTGCTTACTTGTCTGCCTTCCCCACTAGCTTGAGAATCCCTTTAGGACATTCACCTTACAACAAACGTTTACTGAGCTTCTATCACGTGGACCGTTTTAGATGTTGGCATTACAGCAGTGAATGAAGTCTCCATTATTTAGAGACTGACCGCCTTACTGGAGCCATTATATACATGCATTGACTCTTCCAACTGGTGTTTGCACATAATAAATTTAGTAATATCTACATAATATATTATTTTTGTATCCAGCTATCTTACTGAATTCTCTTATTTGTAACAGTTTTAATGTCATTATTATTTGAGGAACACTAACAACTATATCAGCTAAACTGTTAGGAGTCATAGTGATAATCTAGTCCAAATGTATACTTCTATGGATGAAGAAAAGAATACCAAAACATTTCTATGACTTGTCTAAGATCATACATCAGGTTAACAGAAAAGTCAGGATAAAGTCTTTAAACTTTCTGATAGGTAAAATTTCTCTCATCCCTAAGCAACAACAACAACAATTACAGAGGATAACATTTATTGAACCCTTACCACTTCCTGGGCACTACTCTTAAGTATGTTATGTATAGGAACTCATTTAATCCTCCCAACCATCCTCTGAAATAGGTACTATCATTTCCTTCCCTTTCCAGATGACAAAGCTGAGGCACAGAGGATAGGTAACTTGCCCAAGTTATGCATGCAGTATAACCAGGATGACTCTACATCCTATGATTTAACCACTATACATATATGACCCCACTTTTTCTTAGACTTCTTTTTAAAAGCTTAGGACCAGTGGTATTATTTCAAGGAACACTGGGAAGAATTATTATTTTCTTGAGGTTCCACAGTTGCTTAGGAGGTAGGTAAGACTAGATACCAAATGCCTGTCTATCTTGGTCTAGAGTTTTATAGCTTCTAAAAATAAAGAAGATATGGCAGTCAGGCCAAGAAAAAAATAAGCCAAACAGATCCATAAACGTTCAACATTTGTTAGCATAAAGAGTTCAAAATATAGCTTAAAAACTCAAAACCACAAACCCAAAAAACCCTGAAATATCATATGTTCAATGTGTTATGTCAAAGTATAAGTAAAAGAAAATAAAGATCACCATCTGCGGTAGGCAGAATTCTATACTTGATCTTAGCCAAAAGGCCAAAAAGCGATGTAGGCAGAATTCTAAGATAGTTCCCCCCAAATTTCCAGCCACTGGTATACAAATACCTTCTCCCAGTGATTCAGTCATCTAGGTATTGCCATAAAGGGATTTTACAGATGTAATTATGGTTCCAAATCAGTCTACCTCAAGACTGGGAGATTATCTTGGTGGTCCCAAACCTTTATAAAGCAGTTTTTTCTGGCTGTTTGCAGGATATGAACTCAGAGATTTAAAGCATGAGAAGGATGTAATGTTTCATTGTTGTCTTGAAGATGGAGAGGACCACGTGGCAAGAAATGCATGTGGCCTTATGGCCTTTAGGAGCTGAGAGTGGACCCTGGCTGACTGCCAGCAAGGAAATGGGACCGCAGTCCTACTACTGCAAGGAACTGGATTCTGTCAACAAGAATGAACTTGGAAGTGAATTTTCCCTCAGAGCTTCCAGATGAGAATTTAGCTTGGCTGACACCTTGATTGTAGCCTATGATACCCTAAGCAGAAAACCGAACCATACCTTGCTGGACTTCAGACCCACAGAACTGTGACTAATAAATGGGTATTCTTTTAAGCCATTAAGTTTGTGGTTACTTGTTATGCAGCAATATAAAACTAATATTTCCATTAATGCCACTATCCACAAATACTGATTAACATTTTGATATATTCCGGATTTTTTTTGTGTGTGTGGCTACATTGGGTCTTCGTTGCTGTGCATGGGCTTTCTCTAGTTGTGGCGAGTGGGGGCTACTCTTCGTTGTGGTGCACGGGCTTCTCATTGTGGTGGCTTCTCTGTGTGGAACACAGGCTCTAGGTGTGCGGGCTTCAGTAGCTGTGGCTCGCAGGCTTTAGAGCGCAGGCTCAGTGGTTGTGGCGAACAGGCTTAGCTGCTCCGCGGCATGTGGGATCTTCCTGGACCAGGGCTCGGACCTGTGTCCCCTGCATTGGCAGGCAGATTCTTAACCACTGTGCCACCAGGGAAGTCCCCCGGATAGTTTTTAATCTATGCATACATACACCTGTATATGTATGTGTGTGTGTGTATATATATATAAATTTTTTCTTTTGCAAAAATGGTATATTATGTATACAGTTTTTTATTGAATTTTATTTTATTTTTTTTATACAGCAGGTTCTTATTAGTTATCTATTTTATACACATTAGTGTATACATGTCAATCCCAATCTCCCAATTCATCACACCACCAACCCCACTTTCCCCCCTTGGTGTCCATACGTTTGTTCTCTACATCTGTGTCTCTACTTCTGCCTTGCAAACCAGTTCATCTGTACCATTTTTCTAGATTCCACGTATATGCATTAATATACGATATTTGCTTTTCTCTTTCTGGCTTACCTCACTCTGTATGACAGTCTCTAGGTCCATCCACATCTCTACAAATGACCCAACTATGTATACTGTTTTATAACTGCTTTTTCACTTAATAATATGCATTAACTTTTTCTATGTAAATAATGGCTATATAAGTATGTATTTTTGTTTTTACTTATTAAAAAAAAAATCTCCTTGGGATTCAGTCAGAAAATGGCTGTCTTGTTTATTCAGTGAGAAAGGGTGAGGAAAACATGGTCTGCTAGCATTGGAAATTTGGTTAAAGAAGCTTGCTATGTGACAGGAAGCCCTCCTCCTTTTAGTTTCTAGTTAATACTTGGCTTAATTTGATATGGTTTAAAGTTCTTTAATGAGGTGGGCACACTCAATAAATGCTTTATGAATAAAGTAGTTAATGACAAGCAGTGTCAATAATAAACTTCATTTGATTTCAGGGCCATGTAGAAAAATAGTTTTTCTACTGATACCCAAAATGTCTCTAGAGATATTTGGTACTTGGTACTTTATAATCTAACCACACACAACTATTTTTAATTCCTTAACCACAATACATCCTTTGTGCTCTCAAAGTTCTGCGTATCTGATTCCATCAAAGAATTACCATGCAGTATTAAAACTGTCTATCTCACCCAAACAACTTTGAGAGGAGAGATTGGCTTTTGTTGGTCTTTGTATGCTCGGTGCCTAGTATATATCAGGAATTTGATTAAATGTTTCAATAAATACTTCCACTGTTGCATAATCATACAAAATTGTACTCTATCTGCTTTAGAGTCTGTTTCCTTTACTACAATGCATTCATTAAGTCAGGGACTATCTTATTTATCACTGTAATCCCAATACTCAAAACAATGGCTGACACAAAATAGGCACTCAAAAGATATCTGCTGAATTGAATTGAGCTTAAAGTTTTCATCCCTGCTAAATAAAATTTCCCTGGGAATAGTAATATTTTAAGAGTGACTTAATTAGTCATTAACATTTGAATAGGAATAGGTACTTAAGATACTTTACAATAGCAGGTTTTAAAAAAGAAATAAACATTGAAGACAACAAGTCGGACAAATCTGAGCAAGGGTGGTCTATTCATTGACCTCCAAGTGGTTTCTTCCTTGAAACAGCCATTCTTAGAATAGTTTCTCTAAAGTCTAAGGCATGGCAACAACAACACCTTAACTCCCCTTCTTAAGAAGAAGCTGGTTCCACACTAAAAGAGCTGTCATGGCATCTTCCTGCACCTCAACTCAATAATTATTTTTTTAACACAAGGGAAGGGCACTTAGTTGAGTTCATGACAAATGTTTCCCTTGTTTATTTCCTACATGCCATGGGCACAGCCCCTGCTAAACAGGGAGGTATACAGCTTCTGGGTTTTTTTCCTACTCCTTGCTATCTATTCTAAACCCCAACACTTAACAAACTTATGGTTACCAGGGGGGGAAGGATAGGGAGAAGGGAGAGTTAGGGAGTTTGGGATTGAGATGTACACACTGCTATATTTAAAATGGATAACCAACAAGGACCTACTGTATAGCACAGGGAACTCTGCTCAATGTTATGTGGCAGCCTGGATGGGAGGGGAGTTTGGGGGAGAATGGATACATGTATATGTATGGCTGAGTTCCTTTGCTGTGCACCTGAAACTATCACAACACTGTTAATCGGCTATACTCCAATATAAAATAAAAAGTTAAAAACAAAAAAACCGCAAACTCTTATAAGCAGGGTGTGTAGTTAGTGTTTCATAAATACTAGCTCGATGACTAATTCAGCTCTGTACCCCCCTTACTGGTATGATGTCAGTATAATAAAGACAAGGAAGATAATTAGGTTTATGTATTTGTCATAAACCTCCATGACTAGCTTTAGACCTACTTACTAAAATGACCCACTTAATCTTAGTGCTCCACGGTCTTGTGGTTGGAAGGGATCTTTAAAGATCATATCTGTCTACTTGATGATTTAATCCCATCTGTAAGAGTCCCATGACAAGGTTATCCAGCCCATACTTGACCGTTCCCAGTAATACAGAATTCACTATCTCTTGAAGCTATCCCTTCCCACTTTTGCCAGGTAGAAATATTAACCCAGACTGAGTCACAATCTGTCTTGTTTTATCTTTAAACCCAATGATCCTAGTACCTCTTATGGAAGAGATTTGCACATTGGCAGCCCATGGGTTGCACCTGGCATATTTTATTTGGCTTGAACAGCTGGCCAGCATAGTCTTGATTTTTAAAAAAAGCAGGCCTAGGTAAACAAGGAAGCTACAGTAGGATGAAGCAAAGGACTTTGCTGTACAGTTTAAGATAATGATGAACTGGAGCTGAGAAGCAGCTATCCCGTTTGATAGGGCAGAAGCTCCCTAACTGTGAGCCTGTGTCTTCATTTTAAAATGAGGATAACAATCCCAACCTCACTTGGTTTTTGTTAAGTTTTTGTGTATAAGGCACTTGGCATAGTAGGTAGCACATAATGAATGGTAAGTAAATGGTAGCTGTTTTCTTGAGGCTAAATATCTCTTGGTGGTCCCTTCCCCAGTCTAGGTACTCTCCTTAGAAGAAACTCATCTTCTACAGATCTTTAATATTAACTTCTTAAAGAAGACTTCCTTTGAGACTTCCCTGGTGGCACAGTGGTTAAGAATCTGCCTGCCAATGCAGGGGACACGGGATCGAGCCCTGGTCTGGGAAGATCCCATATACCGCAGGGCAACTAAGCCCATTCGCTGCAACTACTGAGCCTGTGCTCTAGATCCCGTGAGGCACAACTACTGAGCCCATGTGCCACAACTACTGAAGCCTGTGCACCTAGAGCCTGTGCTCTGAAACAAGGGAAGCCACTGCAATGAGAAGCCCACGCACCGCAACGAAGAGTAGTCCCCCACTCGCCGCAACTAGAGAAAGCCCGCACACAGCAACAAAGACCCAATGCAGCAAAAACAACAACAACAAAATTAAAAAAAAATTAAAAACTCCCATTTACCATTGCAACAAAAAGAATAAAATATCTAGGAATAAACCCACCTGAGGAGACAAAAGACCTGTATGCAGAAAATTATAAGACACTGATGAAAGAAATTAAAGATGATACAAATAGATGGAAAGATATACCATGTTCTTGGATTGGAAGAATCAACATTGTGAAAATGACTATACTACCCAAAGCAATCTACAGATTCAATGCAATCCCTATCAAGCTACCACTGGCATTTTTCACAGAACTAAAACAAAAAATTTCACAATTTGTATGGAAACACAAAAGACCCCGAATAGCCAAAGCAATCTTGAGAAAGAAAAACGGAGCTGGAGGAATCAGGCTTCCTGACTTCAGACTATACTACAAAGCCACAGTAATCAAGACAGTATGGTACTGGCACAAAAACAGAAATATAGATCAATGGAACAGGATAGAAAGCCCAGAGATAAACCCACGCACATATGGTCACCTTATCTTTGATAAAGGAGGCAAGAATATACAGTGGAGAAAAGACAGCCTCTTCAATAAGTGGTGCTGGGAAAACTGGACAGCTACATGTAAAAGAATGAAATTAGAATACTCCCTAACACCATAGACAAAAATAAACTCAAAATGGATTAAAGACCTAAATGTAAGGCCAGACACTATCAAACTCACAGAGGAAAACATAGGCAGAACACTCTTTGACATAAATCACAGCAAGATCCTTTTTGACCCACCTCCTAGAGAAATGGAAATAAAAACAAAAATAAACAAATGGGACCTAACGAAACCTAAAAGCTTTTGCACAGCAAAGAAAACCATAAACAAGACGAAAAGACAACGCTCAGAATGGGAGAAAATATTTGCAAATGAAGCAACTGACAAAGGATTAATCTTCAAAATTTACAAGCAGCTCATGCAGCTCATTATCAAAAAAACAAACAACCCAATCCAAAAATGGGCAGAAGACCTAAATAGACATTTCTCCAAAGAAGATATACAGATTGCCAACAAACACATGAAAGAATGCTCAACATCATTAATCATTAGAGAAATGCAAATCAAAACTACAATGAGATATCATCTCACACCAGTCAGAATGGCCATCATCAAAAAAATCTAGAAACAATAAATGCTGGAGAGGGTGTGGAGAAAAGGGAATCCTCTTGCACTGTTGGTGGGAATGTAAACTGATACAGCCACTATGGAGAACAGTATGGAGGTTCCTTAAAAAACTAAAAATAGAACTACCATACGACCCAGCAATCCCACTACTGGGCATATACCCTGAGGAAACCATAATTCAAAAAGAGTCATGTTCCAAAATGTTCATTGCAGCTCTATTTACAATAGCCAGGACACGGAAGCAACCTAAGTGTCCATCGACAGATGAATGGATAAAGATGTGGCACATGTACACAATGGAATATTACTCAGCCATAAAGAGAAACAAAATTGAGTTATTTGTAGTGAGGTGGATGGACCTAGAGTCTGTCATACAGAGTGAAGTAAGTCAGAAAGAGAAAATGAAATACTGTATGCTAACACATATACATGGAATCTAAAAAAAAAATGGTCATGAAGAACCTAGGGGCAAGATGGGAATAAAGACACAGACCTACTAGAGAATGGACTTGAGGATACGGGGAGGGGGAAGGGTAAGCTGGGAAAGTGAGAGAGTGGTATGGACATATATACAATACCAAACGTAAAAATGGAAGCAGCCGCATAGCACAGGGAGATCAGCTCAGTGCTTTGTGACCACCTAGAGGGGTGGGATAGGGAGGGTGGGAGGGAGGGAGACGCAAGAGGGAAGAGATATGGGGACATATGTATATGTATAACTGATTCACTTTGTTATAAAGCAGAAACTAACACACCATTGTAAAGCAATTATATCCAATAAAGATGTTAAAAAAAAAAAAGAACTCTAACTTAAGTCAAAAGCAAAAAAATAAAAAATAAAATACATAAATTTAAAAAAATTTAAAAAATTAAAAAAGAAAGAAGCCTTCCTTTGCCAACATACATAAAACAGCATTCTATCCTCCTTCCTTGCTTCATTTTTTTCCCATTGCCATTATCACTATCTAACACTACATACTTACTTATTTATCTAGTTTATCATTGGTATTCCTATCTAGAATATAAGATCCATAGGGGAGGATTTTGTGCCTTTTAAAAAAAAAATTTTTAATTGCTATATTCTTAATACCTAGAAGACTGCCAGACATTTAGTAAGTGCTGAATAAATAACTGCTTAATGAGTGAACAAATATTTTATCAAAGTCTGGTGCCCAGGTCTACACAAAATACTCCAGGTGTGGGAATGACAAGTGCTGAGTATAGTCAGACAATTTTCTTTCTTGTTAATGTAGCCTAGGGTTGCATTAAAGTCTAAAATTAATATAGGAACTTCTCTGGTGGTGCAGTGGTTAAGAATCCGCCTGCCAATACAGGGGACACAGGTTTGACTCCTGGTCCGGGAAGATCCCACATGCCGCGGAGCAACAAAACCTGTGCGCCACAACTACTAAGCCTGAGCTCTAGAGCACGCCAGCCACAACTATTGAAGCCCACGCGCCTAGAGCCCGTGCTCCGCAACAAGAGAAGCCACTGCAATGAGAAGACTGCGCACCACAATGAAGAGCAGCCCCAGCTCACCGCGACTAGAGAAAGCCCATGCGCAGCAACGAAGACCCAATGCGTCCAAAAAAAAAAAGTAAAAAAATAAATAAAATAAAATTAACATACATAATCAGAGTATATTTTTTAAACTAGGGGATCATAGACATTTTAGTTGAAAAAATATTAACACAATGTCTTTCTTCATTAAAAAAAAATCCTTACTAATGTAAATTTTGTATCCAAGTAGGTTTTTTTTTTTGTCTTTAAACTAGAATTTATTGGTATACAAAACTCCATTTCATAGATAAAGTGGCACATCTTTGCAGCTTCTATTGCACCAAGTATTGAAGATTAAAAACACACAAAAAGAAACATTAGGTTTTGAAAACACTGTAAATAGCCAAGTACAGTACTTTGTTAAATAAAAAATAAAATGGTTCAGAGTAACACAATCTGAGGAAAGAAACATTCTGGAGGAAATGAACTATGGACATCAGACAATGGTCACATTCCCCCCATCCAGCTCCACAGATAAGACAAGACTTGCTAAGTCTATGGATCATGACCCCACAGAGGTCCAAGTAGTTTTAATTTAAAAGACTTTTCTACTAACGCTGCAGATATTCTACTTTGGAAATTTTACTTGTGAGGATGGAGACAAATTTATGTCATGCTCTTGATGTCACAGAGATATATGGTTGACCATTACAGTGTAACATAAGGTACCAAAATTGCTTTTCATATAATACCACTACCTAAAATGAGGTAATCCAACCTCATTCCTATTTCCTTTTTAAATTTCAGTGTAAGCCCTTACACAGGTAAACTGACTCCTTTCTACTTGTTTGGCTGTCAGTCATATTTAATACCCAGGCGTAAGATCAGCAGTTTCTGTGCACTGAATGTTCCCACTGAAACCAACAGTTTTCAGAATATGAAACAGGTTTAGTACTAGCCTCTGCACAACGGTATAAGTAAATTCTGATGATGAGACAAAAATCTTATTTGCTTTGAATTATCTCGGAAAAAATCAGGACTAATATTTTTCTATGATAAAGGCTTTCCTCCCATACCCAGGTTCACTTTAAATGGTTCCTTCCCTAAACTTAAAATTATAAGTGCCCAGTAATTATTTAGAAGAAACTCAGTGGTTCAATAGAGCTGCCCTTAAATGGTTAGAAATTCTGGATTCTAGTAAGATTACTCACTTTTATTTGGCTATTTAGTTCAAACAGAAGTCTTGGTTCTCTTTGTAGGTTGCCTAATAAGCAGAGTGATCCCAATAAATATAGCTTAGTCTCAGTTCACAAATATATACATACCTAAAAGAAGGTCCTTGGTAGGAGGGTTGTTTGAAGAAAGAATGCATGAGTCACTGTGACTCTTGGCAACTGTCCTAATTTGAGGCTGGAATTCAGAACTGTTGAGAAGGGACATCTGCTTCTGTGGGGCTTTGCCTTTCAGAGTCATAGACTCTAAACTCTGTCCTGAATTAAGATGGTGCTGTAGTCCAAAGAAAGAGTCCTTTATTGTATCAGAGTTCTCTGCAAAGTACAAGTGGTCCTTTCCCCTGTTTTAAAATAAAGGAGAACTTCAGCAGTGTATTATCCATTATGGTAACATTCTACTTTGTCAGAGAAAGAAAGTGGATCAGTGGTGTACAGCAGTGTAGCTCAGACTTTGTAAATATGTTTTTCATTTCCCAAATTAAATAAATAATAGATGTTTTACCTATCATTGTATGGTTGTGGCTAAAGTGAGACAATGAAATAAAGAGCTCAGTGCTGAGCCTGACACAAAGCGAACGCCTGATAATTATTTAAAATCAAAATCTGTTTCTCTTACTTCATTCCATTTCACAGAACACTGCTTTTTCCCTCCTTCCCTTCATGTACACCTATCATGGCATCTCTATGTGACTTAGACATACTTATTTATCTGTATATTGGCCTCCTCACTAGATCGTGAGCAATCTTCAAAAGTAGGAATTGTGTCTTATTAATTTCTATGCTTAGCACCTGGTACTGGACCAGGAACATAGTGAGTACTTAATACTTATTTGCTGAATGAATGACTACCTTTAACCTTTTACACAACCACAAATGAAAGACGGAAATTATGAGTACACTGGGAGTTAGCAGACAGTGACTGGTATTAGGTGTAGTAATTACCTTGGAGTGGTTGACCTACTGCTGTTGGCTGCTAACTCTTTTCCATCAATTTTGGTGGTAGGGATCCTCTGAGGCCTTGATGGAACCAGAAACTGAGTATTGCCTGCTTCAGTATATTCTCTGAATCCTTGTTCAGATAAAAGCACATTTTCTGTCATGTCAGTGGTAGGAAGAGGATTGTAGCTGTCGTAAGTTTCTGACAAAGGCTCCAGGGCAAGTGAGACCTGAAAGGGACAGGTAATGTATCAGAAGTTTTTTTGTTTTTTTTTTTATAGCATTGATTAATTTTAAGACTCTCTAATATAAATTAATGGCCCCGTTCCTTATAGGATCTAGTTCAGATTCCTGCCTACCTCAGAAGCCTCATCTCTGTGTTCCCCTCCTCCATCTCTCTCTCCTGGATATACCAATTACTTAGAGTTTTCTAAATGTACCTTATATTTCATTCCCTTATGCCTTCATGTGCAAATTTCCTCCAGCATTACTTCCTCTGTGAAAACTTCTTTGTGTCCAGGCAGACATGTTATGGTCACTCCGTTTTTCATGTTTCTACTTACTTTGTATCTATCCATTAATATAAACACCATTTATTGAACACTTCACCAAAGGCCAGAAACTGTGCTATGTTCCTCACATAGAGAAGCTGAAGTGATGATATAACTGTCAGGAAAGTATATTATCCTAATCTGAAGATTAAAAAAAAAAGCAGAGACTTAAAGGAGGTATTTGTACTTCCAGTTTATTTGTCATCCTGATCAGATTATGAATTCCTTGAAGGCATGAACTGTCTTATTCATTTTTCTGTCGACTAATCAGTGTAAGAATACACTTAGTGTACAAGTATGCATAATAATGACTAATGGTCTGAAAAATAAAAGAATGACATAGCACCTGTTGCATCCTTATTGCTAGCTATTTGAGAAAAATAAGGCCCTAGTTCTATGCTGGGGATGAGGCAGGGTGAAGAGGGAGGAACATTAAGATGAAAAGTAATTACTTGAAGTTTCCTTTATCGTCCAACTCCTCTGAATTCAGGCACTCTACTAAAAAGCTTTCCAGGTCTCTGAAAAGCCTGATGGAGAAAAGCCTAATGTAGGAATAAAAAATAAAACAGAGCCTAAAGCAAAACTTTAGAAATTGAAGAATGTACTCCAAAAGAAAAGAAGAGCAGTGTTGAAAGTTCAGTTACAATGACATAGACAGCAGAAGGAATTGTTCAAGTAGCCAAAGAGAGTCACATAATGATGAATGGCCTAAGACAAAAATGAAAGATTGCAGTTAAATATTTTAAGAAGTCTCTGGGAAGGTCAATGGAATAATTTACGTGGAGAAACTGCCAAGGCACAGACTCAATAAACACACTTGAGTCTTGATGAGGAGAATTTTGTTCATGAACCAGGTAGCATAAAGTCCTTTAAATCTATTCATCATTAAGATTTTCTACAAAGACAAATGACCGGAATGCAGTGGGATAAATACTTTGTGCAGTCACTGCTATAAGAGGATCACATAAAATCCTGGCTGCCCGAATATAAGTGTCAGAAAATCGTCCCTTGCCTTTCATCACTTGCCAAAAGACTGCCACTTTATTCTAGAAACAAAGGAGACACTGAGAATAAAGGCTGCGTCCCTGGCCTTAACAATAACCTGCTGGCTGGCCAGAGTTTTGCTTTTGCCCTAAGCAAATTTGAACTAGTCCCAAAACAACTCAAAGGCCTTTACTACCAGTGAGAAAGAAAAGGAAAGTCCAGTTATCTGCCACACCCACCTTACAATCAAAATATAGGTGCTGGCCTAACTCCTTTGTTCAATTAACAAATATTTGTTGATACTAGTTCAGTGCCAGGCTCTGTGCTACCTGCCTGGGGCAAAGAGATGAATAAAACATGGAACCTGACCCAAAGGATCAGAGTATCTTGTAGGGGAATTTAAAAAGAAGTAATTTTAGTATAAAATGGTGAGTTCTGGGATTATCTACTACATTTATAACATCTGATATTGGAGAGAACATATTAGTATGTCTATTTTTCAGACTTACGCTAGTCAATATAGCATTTTAAAAGATTTCAAAATTATTTAACAGTGATTAAGAAAACAGATTTTATGTAAAAATTTGAATTTCTGGCTTCTCTTGAAAAATCAGAAGATCCAGCAATGCTGGGTTTCCATCCCATTGTGGCAAAAATTAGCTGGAGTAGACTAGTGGCTTTAGTCAGGGTATGTGCTCCAGCTTGCGAAGTCCCCAGCCACGTCCCAACATGAGGTAGAGGGACAACTTCTGTTTATCATCACATTTGATCTGCTACATTAAAAAAAAAATTATTTAATACAGTAAAATGGACATTTTTGTAAATATACACTTCTATGAATTTTAATCTATGTTTAGATCCATGTAACCACCACCATAATTAAGATATGGAACACTTCCATCACCCCCCAAAAACTCCCTTTGTGGTCATGCCCTCTTCTCACCTCTAACCTCTAGCAACAGTTGAATTTGATAAAATTCAATACTCATTTATGATCAAATCTCTCAGAAAACTTCGACTTTCTCAATGATAAAGGGCATCTATGAAAAACCTGCATCTAATACATATTTAGTAGTGAAAAGACCAAATGCTTTCCTCTCAAGAACAAGAACAAGGCAAGGCTATCTGCCTGGTTTCATCCAAGGCAAATGGATGAAAATTGTGTAATATCCATACAATGGAACACAACTCCGCAAAAGGGAATTACTGATACACAAAGTAATACGGATGAATCTCTAAACCTGGCTTCTTTCCGTTATTCTATTAATATTTCTTTTTTTTTCCTATTAACATTTCTTAACCTAGTTGAGGAGCCAATGGGTGTTCACTGTATGGTTATTTTTATATCTTATACATCTAAGATATTCTTTTGCATATCTATCTCTATTTAATAAAAACAAAAAAATTAAATGAAATAAAACACGTAGTGCCTAACATGTGGTAGGCATGCATATAATAAGTGTTGCTAATGGGAATTCCCTGGCGGTCGAGTGGTTAGGACTCCGTGCTCTCACTGCCAAGCACCTGGGGTTCAATCCCTGGTTGGGGAACTAAGATCCCACAAGCAATGTGGTGTGGCCAAAAAAATAAAAAATAAATGTTGCTAAAAAAGTTATCAGCATGAACTCCTTCAATGTTATCCATCTCAAAATGTTTCTCCTCTTTCCCTCCTTGTTGTAATTCCTCCATTCCAAAGGTAACCCCTATCAGTTGTGTTCTTAATAGAAATTCATTCCCATCTAATTCTCTTCAAAACCTTACTTGCTCAATTATCCTCTTTTATTTTCAATATCTTTCTTCACTTGCTTTTCTCTTGGTCTACAAAACAAATCAGGTCTCTAATACTCTAAAAAAGGCTCAGCAAACTCATTCTGTAAAGGGGCAGAGGGTAAATATTCTAGGCTATATTGCACATTCTTCTTTTTTAAAGTGACCCTTTAAACATATAAAAACCATTTTTAGTTAGAAGGCCAGATTTAGTCCACTGGGCAAAGTTTGCCAACTCCTCTTCTAAAGTAGCAACAAACTTCTTAATTCTGCTACCCACTATCAATACTTTCCTCTCCAATTCAAGTAAATTTGGCACGTCCCTGTCATGTGCCTAAGTACCATGTTAAGTGCTTTCATATTTTTTTCATATCATTTAATCCCTACAACAATGCTGTAAGGTAAAAGTTATTATCTTCATTTTATAAAATAGGATACTGAAGCTCAGAGAGTACAAATGAACACCAGAAATGTTTTCATAACCAGTTTTTCCATGTCCAAGTCTTGTGCTATTTCCATTAGGTCACACTACCTCTCCCTCTCTTCGCTGCCATTTATCTGGGAAACAGAAAGAAATCTCTGTTATTTCTACTTCTTCACTGTAATTACTACTTATTTACTTATTCCATAATCTTTCAAAATCTGACCTCTGTCTCCAAGGCTCTATTAAAACAATTCTCTAAAGAACACAATGGCATTTAAATAAAAAACATACAAGTATTATTGTATCAACTGACATTTAAATAAGGGGGGAAAAAAGATGCACCACCTTAGAAAACAGTCCAGTAGTTCCTCAAAGTTAAACATAGTTACCATATGACCACAATTCTACGCCTAAGTATACACCCAAGAGAACTGAAAGCATCTGTTCACAAAAAACTTGTATGCAAATGTTCATAGCAGCATTATTCATAAAAGTCAGAAAGTGGAAACAATCCAAATGTCCATCAACTGAAGAATGGATAAACAACATGTGCTATAATATACCCATACAATGGAATATTATTTAGCTATAATAAGGAATAAAGTACTGATTCATGCTACAACATGGATGAACCTTGAAAACATTATGCCAAGTGAAAGAAGCCAGATACAAAAGGTCACATATTATATTACATCATTTATTTGAAATGTCCAGAATAGACAATATATAGAGACAGAAGGTAGATTAGTGGTTGCCAGGGGTTGGGGAAAGGTAAAAAGGGGAATGACTACTAATGGGTATAGTGTTCCTTCTTGGGATGATAAAATGCTCTGGAATTAGCGTGATGGTTGTACAATCTTGTGAATACACTAAAAACTACTGAACTGTATACTTTAAAAGGGTAAATTTTATGGCATATGAATTATATCTCATTTTTTAATATGGGAAAAAAACCTACCTAGAATTCTACACTCCAACTGTTTTTATTTTCCCTTGTTTTTTCTTCCCCAGTCATTAATCATATGCATATATGTGGGTATAATTTTAATTCTCTTTTGTCATCAATCCAAAATAATTTTCCATGTTGCTACACAATCATAACTATATAATTTTATCTTTTATGGAAACAAAATATTCCACTAATAGACAAGTTAAAATATCATTGAATAAACTGTTTTCATTTTTTCAATACTAAAAGTGCATTTCCATAACCAGTCCGAAGCATATAACTTTCCTCTCTTTTTATGGTATTTCCTTAATATAAGACCCCAGGGGTAGAATTATTGAGGTAAATGATATTTGATAATTATTATGGCTCTTGAAACATAATGCCAAACTGTTTTTGCAGGTCTGATGCAAATCTGTACCATTATCAGAAAAGGAGGAGTAAACCAGTCCCATTTTACCATGAAGTTACCACCATAAGGTGTCACTATCTTTCAATATATTATAAATAAAAATATGATAAATAGAATATAGAAAATGTTCAGTTCTTTTACTTAGTTAAATCTATTTCTGGACTTTATTCTCTTCCTTTGACAATTATGTGCTTGTGGTTTTATAATAGGTTCTTACATCTGGTAATGTTATATGTTCTTTCCTCATCTTTTTTGAACTGTTTTCTTAAATACCTGCTTAAATTTCTATACATATTTGAGAATACATTTGACAAGGTATAAATTTCTCAAGGATTTGAATATTCAGAATTCTCTAGGAAGAACTCCCAGAGTCTCCCTCAGAAAGAGACCCTTCTATGTTCTTTCCCACGATCCTGTACATATCTATAGTATATGTGTATCAATATCACACTGCGTTATACTTGTTACTCTCTTCTATTTCCTCCTACCTGACTTTGGAAAACTAACTGAAAGGCCCACCTCTTATCTTTGTATCTTAAGTTAGTGGCACATAACAGCATATCAAAAAAATGTAGGCTGAATCAATGAATGAACAATCAACAACTGGTTATGGAGATGCAATTCTAATACTGAAAAATATGAAAACAGTTTATTCAACAATATTAAAATCGTAGTCTATTGACTCATTTAAGATACCACTTAAATGAGTCAAACAAGCCATTACTGCTTGGCACTATGTTAGGAGCTGTGGGAAAAACAAAGAAAATAGAAAACACTGTCCTGTCTCCCAGGGAATATAGAAACTAAAAGGAAGGGAAATTAAAGGGAAACTACAAATACAAAATTTTGGAGACTATGTAGGATTATAACTGAACAATGATTACGTAATTCATGTTATTCTGAATTTCATAAAGAGTACAGCGAAGAATGAGTGCAGTAGGAGCTGCGAAGGTCTCTTGGAACTTAAGATGGGCAGCAAAGCACTAAGAGGATATGGATAAGTGGGAAATAAGTACATGACAGTCTGGGTAAAAACATGAACAAAAGCATGAAGTGGGAATTTGCATGGTATGTGGGAGTCACGTACCTACCCATTCTACAAACAGACTCAACTATTTGTGCCCCCAAGGTTTTATTCTATGTAGCAGAGAATTATAATATTTTTACCTGGAGTTCTCCAAGTTTCTTAGATGTTGGTGAAACAATGGTAAAAAATCCATTGATGTGATGGGTTGGAGAAAGCTGGGCTAGTCCACTGATCTGAACTCTACCAACCGGAAGATGTTCAAGTTTGGTGATTACTTCCAGCACCAGCACAGCCATATCTAATCAGAAACAATTACAACATAGGCAGACAGTTTTCATTTACTTTTTTTTTTGGAAGTGGGAAGAGGAATATACATTACAAAATTTTTTTACTTAAAAAAATCATTTTATTTTCAAATAAACTATGCACTTACCATATCATTCGGGGGTGGGGAAGAGTGAACCCAAGATCAATAGAACAACAAAGTTTTAGAGAAGAGCAATGACAAATACCTCAAATGGAGAAAAAAATTACATAAAAATATTTAGAATATCAAGTATTTGATAAGGAAAATACCTTTAAGAGAGTATATATATATTTTTTTACATATTTGGCAAGGACTCAGACTTTAGTTTTGAAATAAAAAAGCAACAATAAAAAAGTTCTCAGTTTTTAAATTCTCACCATTTCTAGTTTTGAACTGGACAAAGGGCTTCTCTTGTATAGATGCATGGGTTGGTCCCTGCCTCTCAGGAGTATTTTACTGCTTATTTCTCAATAATATCTGGAACACTGAAAGGTCGAGAGCACTTAGAACTAAAAGGAATGGAAATAAACTCCTTAACTGTATTCATCAATTGGTTGCTTAGACTTAACACCTTCATGGTCCTAATTTACAGCAGGAGAAATAAAATGCATGCATATGCAATCTGAGATTATTTCAGGACAGTGTAACTTCTGAATATTTTCTTACCAAAGTTGAGAAAGTGGTTCACTTTCACCCTTTGTTCAATGCTGTAGTGAAAGGAGTATTGGATTTACAATTAGAAGATTTGTGATTGTGTTGTGGCTCCAACATTCACAAGCTACTTCTGTGTAAGCCACAGCTGTCTATAAAATAGGCATCATAATAACTATATCATGGCTGTGTGAGGAATGGGAGTATTGCAAGTAAAACACATAGCACAGTATCCTCTTACATGGCAGTTGCTTAATGGTTGTTATATGACTTTAGGCAACTTACTTAACATATCACCGTCCCTGTCTTACCTAATCATGCAAGTTCTCTGAAAATTCTATGAGCTAATAGGTGTAAAAGTGCTTTGTAGACTATAAAATAACGTGCATATATAGAATAAGGGAAATGTACCAACATTTGCTGGTTTTTTACTAACAGCCAGGCTCACCTGTGTCTCATTTATTTTCTTAATGAAATATCTATGTGTATCTTTTAAAAGTTCTTATCACTTTCTACCTACTATTGTAACTAAACTTC
Organism: Eschrichtius robustus; assembly: GCF_028021215.1. Classification (NCBI taxonomy): domain Eukaryota; kingdom Metazoa; phylum Chordata; class Mammalia; order Artiodactyla; family Eschrichtiidae; genus Eschrichtius; species Eschrichtius robustus. The sequence goes on along the minus strand of NC_090834.1, from coordinate 61,202,437 downwards.
TTTGTGCATTTAGTTAGAATTAGATACTATTCTGATTAAATTTTTTGATTCATTTTTGTAATCTCCACAGTGTCTAGCACAACGTCTAGCACATGTTAAGTGTTCAATACATATTTTTTGAATGACTGAATTTTTTTCTTTATATTTTGATGTCTTCAAAATTTTCTTCTTGAAAGAATGCAAACTTAAGGACAAGTTAATCTTTAATTCACCTCTGGCTCTCCGGTATTCTTAGCCCAACAATATTTACATGATAAATGCTTAATTTTTACTGACTTGAACTGAATTGATTTGATAAGTCCACCATCCAAAATGTGTTTATATGAAAACTTGACCTGAATAGAGAAATAACACAGTACATTTAGAATGCTTTCCTTTAACAGAAATGAAGAAATTTTGGCTCCTGGTTCCAGTAGAGGGATCCTCCCTTCTCTGAAAACCTGTACTATTAACTCACTAAACCACTCAGTTGGTATTTAGGATGTATTATCTTGTATTATTGGTAAATTTTATATCTATATCATCTTTGCTTGAGCATAATGTAAGTCCCAGAGTAGAGACTACAGTTATTCCTTAAAGAAGCATGGTGTGGTGACAAGTGCATGAGTTTTTTTTTTTTATTCTTTTAAATCTAGTCTGCTCTTTTTTTTTTAAAGGAATTCCTTTATTTTTATTAATTAATTATTTATTTATTTATTTTTGACTGTGTTGGGTCTTCGTTTCTGCGCGAGGGCTTTCTCTAGTTGCGGCAAGCGGGGGCCACTCTTCATCGTGGTGCGCGGGCCTCTCACTATCGCAGCCTCTCTTGTTGCGGAGCACAGGCTCCAGACGTGCAGGCTCAGTAGCTGTGGCTCACGGGCCTAATTGCTCCGCGGCATGTGGGATCTTCTCAGACCAGGGCTCGAGCCCCTGTCCCCTGCATTGGCAGGCAGACTCTCAACTGCTGCGCCACCAGGAAAGCCCAAGTGCATGAGTTTTGGTGTCAGAGAGAAGTGGGTTCAAATCCTAGTTTTGCCATTTGTCAACTATGTAACCTTATAGAGCATTCATTTTATCTCTGAACCTCAGTTTCATTGTCTATAAAACAGGGAAAATATCTACCTTGCAGGGTTATTAAGGATTAGAAATAATATGTATCAACTGGTAGCACATAGTATACCCTCAATAATGGTGGCTATTATAAAACCTCTTTGACTCCTCAATAATTAACAATGCCATAGATACTAAGTACACAATAATACCTATTGTTAACAACATAATCACATGCTTCTTATTAGGCCTACAGGTGAAATGATAAGACAAAAACATACCTGTTAGATAAGAGGTAAACTGCTTTGGACCACAGCGAATAGCATAACGTGTAGTTGTTCTCACAGCTTTTGGTTCGGTCTGCAATGCATTCCTGGGACAAAAGAGTGTTCCTTCTGATGTTTCTCCCCACCATCTCACTCGAACAAGTACACAAGCAGGAGGCTTTGTAATCTTCCATATGACTTTATTAACAGTAAGTTTCAGAAAGCAGCGTAGCTGGCCTTCAACCAGGGGTGGTAGGCTTGTAGATGGAGAAATGTCACTTAAACCTGTGGAGGAATCCAAGAATACTAAGTCGAAATTTAGTCTAAATACAGAAAATACATAATCTGCTTTTAGAATGAAAACACACAAACATTTTAGTCTCTACAGAGAGAAGGCTTATTCTATTTATTCTAATACATGAGAAGTAACTAGCAAACCAGACCACAGAATAACCTATCTGGTCACTTAAGCCACCCTGACAACTAGTTAGTATTCAGGATTTGATTCAGGTAATTGTAAGTAAAGAACATACCAACTTAAGACACGCTAATACAAACTCCTCTTTAACTGAAAGATATTAAATGAAAAATACAAATACAATGATACAGTATACAGGTTTAAAAAAATCTATTAAGTAGTTGAAATTTTTCTTCCAAGTACTGTTATTCTGATTATTGCAATGACTACAGTTTTTTGTTTTTGCTTTTAAATTAATTAATTTATTTTTGGCTGTGTTGGGTCTTCGTTTCTGTGCGAGGGCTTTCTCTAGTTGCGGCAAGCGGGGGCCACTTCTCATCGCGGTGCGCGGGCCTCTCACTATGGTGGCCTCTCTTATTGCGGAGCACAGGCTCCAGACGCGCAGGCTCAGTAATTGTGGCTCACGGGCCTAGTTACTCTGCGGCATGTGGGATCTTCCCAGACCAGGGCTCGAACCCGTGTCCCCAGCATTAGCAGGCAGATTCTCAACCACTGTGCCACCAGGGAAGCCCCACAGTTTTGAAGATATGTTATCTTTACCTAATTCTCTTACTTTAAAACCATCACTAAACATAAAACAGCAACAACTCCTGTCAATCAGTTCTCAAATGAAGTCTACACCTTACAACTCAGCACTTCAAGAAAGACCACCTTAAACTGTGTCTTTTCTTCCTGCCGATATCACACAATGAGGACAGAAACTATCATCTTCAGATTATGCCATTATCTTTTAGCACAGTGCTGGGTTCATAATATTTATGGCTTTTAGACAGATAATAAAATGTAAATTAGGCAATTAATCATGGCTTTCTATAAAGCTTTCCTTTAATGACTCTGATTGTCTTCTATTCACGGTATCTTCTAACCATGACTTAGAGGAGATTTAAGAAGTCATTCCAATACTACACACACCTTTCTACTCCTCTCACTTTTCCCTGGGGAGTGGTCATGCCTCACAAGAAAAAAATATACTGGAGTCTATCAGATCAGGAATTTCTATAACTAATTCTTTGGATTTCTAAAGTGAACAGCCTCTCTGCTTTCTTTAGTGAAGAAAAGACCCACCATAATCTTTATGGATAACTAGTTTCAATATAAAAATTTCACACAGGTGTATACATGAGTATTACTGTATATGCATGTGGTATAATGAGAAGGACATTCTTACGTTATTTCTATTTTGATTTTCCTCCTATCAACCAAATATGCTTGACTGGTTTGACATAGGCAGCACCAGCACTGAACACTTCCACACTTCTGTTTCATATCCTCCCATCATTCCTGGAAGGAAAGGCATTGCCTCAAAACTGCCTTAGTTATCTTTAAACAGTTTGGATAAGGTTTATTCCCAGACTGCACCTTCAGTCCTCAATCCAATGGCCTAATGCACTATCATTATTCCTAATACCTCTTTGCCTATACTATAAAATGCAGTCACCCAGTTTTTGTTTTGTTTTGAGGCAGCCCTGTAGAGATTCCATTTCATTTCATGATCTGCCCTGGGTTCCCAGGGTGACTGTTCTTGCTGCAGCTCACGTTTCCCTGGTCTCTTCATAAGCTTGCTTCTTTTTGAGCAGACTAACCTGATGAGATCCTCTTGCTACACACTCTTCCATCATCTCAAATCCTTCAGAGATCTTCATGCCCTAACCCCCGCCACCCCACTCCAACCCTACCACACCGTCACTCCGCAGTCTTTCTTCCTCTCTCCTCCACAACTATCTTTTCCCTACTCCCACCTGTAGCCCTTCATGATTCATGACTGTCTCACGCTTCAGTCATTCAATTAACATTTACTAAGTCCTGCTTCATGTTAGCTCTTGGGGATTCAGTAATGTGTAAAACGTGATCCCTGCCTATTAGGATTATTGACATACTCTCCAACTTATTTTTCTTCCAGTTCTATGTGGACCTGCAAAGCTATACCTCCCCCCTCCCATCCCCACACATTTAACTTTTATCAAAAACACCCCTAAGTCATGGGGATTTAAAGTACAGCACAGTGACTATAGTTAATGATAGTGTACTGTATACTTGAAAGTTGCTGTAAAGTAGATCTTAAAAGTTCTCTTCACAAGAAAAAAAAAATGTTTGTAACTATGTATGGTGATGGATGCTAATTAGACATGTGGTAATCATTTCGAAATATATACAAACATTATGTTGTACACCTGAAACTAACATAATGTTATATGTCAATTATACCTCAATTTTTAAAAAGTAAAACCAAAACATTACTACAATTTTTTTGTTCCCTTCCTCTGGAAGGGTCCCCTTTTAGCCCTCACTTCGTCCCATTTATTCACCCACTTTGCCCCCTACTCCAGCCCCTATATCCTTTCCATTCGCGGGAGGGCCAATTGCCCTCTCTTTTAACCTTCTGATTCCCTGGTTATTCTCCCTCCTCAATCCCCTTTTTTTTTTTTTTTTTTCTTTTAACAGGCGGCTGTGGGAGGTCTCCCTAGAATGCTTCGCGCCCTGCTCCCCCAACTCCGCCCAACTACGCTTTCTTCAACCTTTGGTCGCTCATATTACCTCTCTTCTGGCGGCTACCGCCGCCCATAGGCCCCTGGGCTTTCCGTTGTTTCATGACGAGCCCCAGCTCTTCTTCACCAACTCAACTCCGGGCCCAGCACCTAAGCCGTAGCCTCCAGCCATCCCTGCCCACGGCGCTGGCGTTCCCCGGCAACCGGCGCCGCTGGGCAGCTTGGGAGGCAGGAAGAAAGCGATTCTTCCTTTAACAGCCTCTAGGAAGCCATGAGAAAGGGAGGCGCCAAGACTCCTTCCCGCCAATAGACTACAACACCCAGGATGCTTTGCTACACTACCTCTGCGGGGTTGGACGCGGTCGCCTCCAGCTGCGCAAGCGCAAAGGGATAAGCCCTTTGAGGACTCCATTGCCCAGGGTGCATTGCCTTCAGTAACGCTTCTCTTTCCGGCGAGGGTCGTCGAGTTCTCCGCTTGGGGTCTGAGGGATCACAGAGACTCCGTTACCCAGCTCTCTCTGTGGAGGCTGGTGCGCACTTCCGGTGGAAGCTCTGGGGCGAGGGGGTGGAGTTTACGGAGCCGGTGGGCGGTGCTGCTGGTAGCTGGGTGCTATCCAAAGGCGACGGGGCGTCGTTAGGGGAGCGAGCCGTGTGACCGGTTGGGCCGCACTTAGCGTGGGACGAAGCTTCGGCTACTGTTCGACTGCCTGCGGCCTCCCTTTCATGTCGGCCCTCGAGAAGAGCATGCACCTCGGCCGCCTGCCCCCTCGCCCTCCTCTACCCGGCAGCGGGAGCAGTCAGAGCGGAGCCAAGATGCGAATGGGGTAAGTAACCCGTACTCCTTCTCCCTAGAGGCCAGGGCCCGGCCATTGGAGAATGGTGTCTCTGGGCGTTTAGAGCGGCACGTCAAGGGAGGCTAAGGATAGGAGAGAATGTTGGCGGCGGCCTGGGGACGTTTAGATGAAGTAGAAGGCAGATCTGGGGACTAGGGGAGGCGCCAAGTCAATGGAAATTGGAGGATAAATAGTATTGGAGGGAGAAGGGAATGAGGCAAAGATTGAGGAAGCTGAGAGGATAGTTTAAGACATGTAGGAGGTACCTCCAGAAGAAGGGGTGGAGGAGGTTTGAGAAAAGGGAGAAGAGCGGTGACAAAGGTGGAGGGGAAATCTGCCAGGGATGGTTGAGGGAAGTGGGAAACGACGGAGAGAAAAGTTTAGGGGAATTAGGAGAAGAATTCGGAAAAGATTTGGGAGAGTAAATCTTTATCTAGTTTTTCTGAGAACTAGATAATAGAAAAAAGCTGGGGGAAACAGAGAACACCTGAGGCAGGGTTGGAGCGGAAAAGACAACCAGGGAACAGAAGGTTCTAGAGAGAGTTCCTAGGGGTGTAAGAGGCAGATTCTGGGAGTGAGGAAGTGACTTAGAGATTAAGTCTCTTAAGGGGTACTGAGAAAGTGGGGGGAACAGGCCTAAGGAAAGATGGAGAACACAGCCAAGAAGACTGTTAGGGGTGATAAGAATGTACTGAGAAGGGAGGGTAGGGAATAAGGGGAGGAGTGAGGAGGGAGAGGGCTGAGGGGCTTAGAGAGTAACCATGGGCTCCAGAGATTGAGAAATGACTAGGAATAGGGTCTAGTGAATGGCGTGCTGCAGAGGTAAGGTCTGGGAAGCTTGAAGAGGAAGATTTGGGAAATTGATTTTTGCTGGGCAAATAGGTCTGGTGGAAGCTATGTACTGATCTGATAAGATTCAATTAATGAAGCACTGAGAGGAGCCACTTAAAATGTTTTGGGGGAAACCGTCGTTTACTGGAATTGGGAGGAGCTGTGTTGGCTTTTGGAATTTAGGTTGCTGAATGGCTTGGGCCAGGTTGGGGGATACTAAGGTGTAGGAGAGAGAGTGTAATGAGTTGAACCTGGGAGAAGTAGAAGGCAGAGGTAATTGAACAGGCTGTTGGTTTTGAGGGGTATTTGTAGTATCAGATAGGATTCTGGAGACTAGTGACTGAAAAGAGAAAAGGGGTAGGAAAAATACTTAGGTATGTGGTAGTCAAGAGTGTGTGTTTGGGATTCTAGAGATGGGTTGGTAGACATTCTTGGGATAAGGACTAGAGAAGAAATACCTTAGGTTCTGAAGATTAATATGTACAAAAACTGATCGAAAAGGAGATTTAGATAGGAGATACAATACTGTGAAAGCAGGTCCTAGGAATGAAGAGAAAGGAGAATCCTATAAATTAAAACAGTGGCGTAGAGGGGTGGTGAGAATGGTTGGAAAAACTGGGGAAGGAAACTAAGAATTGAAGTGGAGACCTGACTATGAGACACAGTAGAAAACTGAGAAAACCTTGACAAGTGAAGATAGGTCAGTGGATGCACAGTACAAAGAGGTGGTAGAAGCCTACATGTAAGGTAAAATGAATATCATTTTGGCTTTGGAAGACAAAGGTAGGACTGTGACATGATTAAGGAGGATCTGGAAGCTGATCCATAGGAGATTATTTGGGAAAATTAACCTGGACTATAAAATTAATGTAACGTTTGTTGTTGATATGTATCTTAGTTGCCACCTTTCTTAAACTAAACTTTGATCTTTCAGTATTCCATCACTCTTCTCTAAAATATATATAAAAATACTAGCTTTTTAATAACCATATATCCTTCAGACAAGTTAGAGCTTAGCTTCTCACTTTATCAAAAGTTCTCTGAAGATGAAGAACTGAAGAAAAATACTAAGAAAAAATAAAATCTACTGATTAGATTATTAGTAACTTAACCTCTTTAAATAGATGCTTTGGTCCTCTTAATTTAGGTTAACTGCTTATCCTGGAAAATAAAGTTCTTTAGAAAAATGCTTCTTTATAGCACTGTGAAGAGAAGAGCATATATTGGTGAATTTTATGTGGTCCTCAAGTAGCTTATTTTCCTGTATTTTTATTTTCTACTTCCTTATTGGAACATAGGCATGCCTCATGTAAGCCTAATGTTAATGATAATATAGACTGTCTCCTCCCCTAGAATCGTAAAGCTGGAAGAGAGTCTCTGAGACCTATTGTGTTTTTTGGATTCATAGTTGTTATCGTTGGCAATACTTAATTTGAGCTGTATATCTTATTCCTTTGCAAATACTCTAGGATTCAGTCTTCCTTTTTCCTCAGTCAGTCCTGGTTTATGAAGTCTCACTCCTACCAATTTTACATCATCCTTCTTTATTTCTAACTTCTTCTCACTTGCTTTTTTTTTTTTTAACTCTTTCCATCTTTTCCACTCCCCAGTCCATCTCTTACTCTCAGGTTGGACCTGTTCCTTTGACAGTTTCTTATATGACTTACTCTTTCAACTATTTTTCATAATCTCTTGCCTTCAGTTTCAGTAAACCTTATTTAGATGTGTTTGCATATTCAGGGTGGTTTTGAGTTTTTGGTTTTTCCTGAGTTTCCATAGTTTTGTTTTTCCAAATGGATTTAGTAATTCCAGAGTATGGCTGGATAAAGCAATAATAACAATTACTTTTTTATTTTCTTTTTTTTCTTTTTTTTTTGAGTTAGTACTATGTGCCAGGCATTGTGATAGTAGCTTTATGTATGTTATTTCTCGGGTAAGGCCTGAAATCCTGGTTTTATTGTTCCTTGATAGATGCCAGTAGATGATACCCAAAACAGTGGTTTTGAACTTTTTAATTAAAGCTTTTGGAACTACTCTGATTTTAGAGCCCTACTTGCAACTGATATTAGTCTGTTAGGGCTGCCATAACAAAAATACCATATTTTTTTTTGCAAGAGTTCTAGAGGCTGAGAAATCCAAGATCAAGGCACCAGCAGATTCTGTGTCTGGTGAGGACCACTTCTTGGTTCATAGATGGCAGTGTTCTCACTGTGTCCTTACATGTGGGAAGGAAGAAGAGAGCTCTGTGAGATCTCTTTTATAAGGGTACTAATCACATTTATGAAGGCTACACCCTCATGACCTTATCACCTCCCAAAGCCTCCACCTTCAAATACTGTAGAGGTTATTGGAGATTAGGATTTAAAGTGAATTTTGAGGGGCACAGACTTTCAGTCTATAACACCTGGTGTGCTTGAGGGTGTTTTTATTTTATTTTATTTTATTTTTTATTATTTTTTTTAATTTTTTAATTTAATTTTATTTACTTTTTATACAACAGGTTCTTATTAGTCATCAATTTTATATACATCAGTGTATACATGTCAATCCCAATCGCCCAATTCATCACACTCCCACCCCCCCCCCCCAGCGGCTTTCGCACCTTGGTTTCCATACGTTTGTTCTCTACATCTGTGTCTCAACTTCTGCCCTGCAAACCGGTTCATCTGTACCATTTTTTTAGGTTCCACATACATGCGTTAATATACGATATTTGTTTTTCTCTTTCTGACTTACTTCACTCTGTATGACAGTCTCTAGATCCATCCACGTCTCAGCAAATGACCCAATTTCGTTCCTTCTTATGGCTGAGTAATATTCCATTGTATATATGTACCACAACTTCTTTATCCATTCGTCTGTCGATGGGCATTTAGGTTACTTCCATGACCTGGCTATGGTAAATAGTGCTGCAATGAACATTGGGGTGCATGTGTCTTTTTGAATTACGGTTTTCTCTGGGTATATGCCGAGTAGTGGGATTGCTGGATCATATGGTAATTCTGTTTTTAGTTTTTTAAGGAACCTCCATACTGTTCTCCATAGTGGCTGTATCAATTTACATTCCCACCAACAGTGCAAGAGGGCTCCCTTTTCCCCACACCCTCTCCAGCATTTGTTGTTTGTAGATTTTTCTGATGATACCCATTCTAACTGGTGTGAGGTGATACCTCGTTGTAGTTTTGATTTGCATTTCTCTAATTAGTGATGTTGAGCAGCTTTTCATGTGCTTGGCCATCTGTATATCTTCTTTGGAGAAATGCGTATTTAGGTCTTCTGCCCATTTTTGGATTGGGTTGTTTGTTTCTTTAATATTGAGCTGCATGAGCTGTTTATATATTTTGGAGATTAATCCTTTGTCCATTGACTCGTTTGCAAATATTTTCTCCCATTCTGAGGGTTGTCTTTTCATCTTGTTTATGGTTTCCTTTGCTGTGCAAAAGCTTTGAAGTTTCATTAGGTCCCATTTGTTTATTTTTGTTGAGGGTGTTTTTAAAATCACTACTTTAGTACATTCCATGACCATTTGAGAGACTGTAAGTTATTAAAATCATTTGACCATTTTCCAACATGTTTTTGGTTCATCAATAGTTTCTATAATTCTACTCTGTCTCTATAATTATCTCTTACGTTTTTATAGTGCTTTAACTGACATATATTAGTGCTGTTTTGTATTATTCCATGAGGTAAGTTAGGGCAAGGGTTAATATTTTCTCTTAATGAGGAAACTCAAATGTTCATTGACTTGCCTAGGATCACAGAATCATGAAGTGGCAGAAACAAGACTTCAGAAACCCAGACTTTAGATTTGTAGTCCGTTGTTGTTCTTGTTATTCCTTGGTGCAAAGAGACTGGTGTTTGAAGTGATAATGATCTGAGTTTGAAGGCTAGCTTGAGTATTTATTTTAGTTAAGTCATTTAACCTCTCATAGTCTGTTTCTTATCTCTAAAACTGGGATACTTAATGCTTACCTTAGAGGGCTGTGAGAATGAGATAATATGTGAAAAGCAGTTATGCCTCCTGACACATAAGCTCTTAAGGAATGATAACTAGTAAATTATTATATGTTGAGAACAATGAGAAAGGCTCATTCTTTATGAAGTAGAAGCACTCCTTTCAGTATCTTATAATGTCAGCTCTTTTTTCCCTCAAGCTGTGTATTTATTCATATCTGATCAGATAGTTTTTCATTCAACTTCTTAAGTTTATTACGGATATCAGGCCTCTTAGGAAGGCTTTAAGGGGCTGTTCACACAGATGGACAAATAAAGGGCAAAGTGGAGTGATTTGCTCAAGGTCACATATTAAGTTACTAAAAGAATTAAATCTTCGTGTATCTGTTTATGTTGATTATCAGTTTCAAAAAATTAAGTTATAATTCACATACCATAGAATTCACCCTTTCAGAGTATACAGTTCAGTGATTTCTAGTATCACCTTCCCCCAGCCCCTGGCAACCATTAATCTATTTTCTGTCTCCATGAATTTGCCTATTCTGGAGACATGTTAATAAAACCATACAGTACGTGGCCTTTTGTGACTGGCTTCTTTCACTTAGCATAATGTTTTCAAGTTTCATCTATGTTGTAGCATGTATCAGTACTTCATTCTTTTTTTTTTTTTTTTTGGCTGAATTATATTCCATTGTATAGGTATACCACAATTTATTTAATCATCTATCAGTTGCTGGACACTTGGGTTGTTTCCATTGTTTTGCTATTATGAATAATGCTGCTGTGAATATTCACATGCAGAGCTCTGTGTGGAAATAATGTTTGCCTTTCCTTGGATAATTACCTAAGAAAGGAATTGCTGGGCCATATGGTAAATTATGTTTAACTTTTTAAGAAACTGCCAAATTGTTTTCTGGAGTGGCTCTTTGAAGCTTTTTATGTATCAGGGATATTTTTTTCCTTATAAGTGTTAAAAATACTTTTCCAAGTTGCCTTTTTACTTTGCTTATGATATTTTTTGCCATGTAAAAAAGTTGTTTTTAAATTTTAATGTACTCAGATCTATCTAGCAAAATCCATTGCTTCTGGATTTTGGATTGCAGAAAGACATTTCCTTCTCCCAGGTTGTAAAACGATTCATATATTTTTTTTCCCTAGGACCTGTATGCTTTCTTTTCTTGCATCCATCTTGTTTATCTTGATGTGCAAAGTGAGGAACAGGTCTAATTTTACCTTTATCCATATGCTATCCAGTTGTTGTAACACAATTTATTAAAAAGTCCTTTTCCCATTATGTGAATTTCTCCTCTATAAAAATTAGTCCTTTTCCCCACTAGTTAAAATGACATTTTTATCATACACCAAATTTCTGCATAGATTTGGGTCTGTTTATGAATTTTCTTTCCTTTTCCCTCAGCTTATTTATTTATGTGCCACTACTATGCTTTAAATTGGAGAGGCATTATTAATATGTTTTAGTAAATGGTAGAGGTAGCTTCCCCTTCATTCTTTTTCAGGGTTTTCCTGGCTCCTCTTACTTGTTTATTCTTACAAATAAACTTTCTAATCAACTAGACTAGTGCCTAATAGTGTTTTTATTGGCATTATATTAAATATGTAAATTAACTTAGAATAAACATTTTTATGATGTTGAGTCTTCCTTGAAGAAATATGTTTTTCAATTTGTATAATCGCTTTTGAAGGAAAACTATTTCAGATCCCAAGTACTAACATGTTATATTTAATGTTCTATGTTATATTATGTAAACATAATGTTTAACATTGTATTTAATGTTACTTAAATATGTACAAAATAAAACTAGGGATAAATTTCTGTGTATAAGAGTAAATTCCATATTACTCTTATATAATTATAAAACTCAACAGATTTACTATTTAAATACAGCTAAACCTACAAAATTCCTCAAATTCAGATTAGCAATATTACATTAATGTGAAATAATCTAATTTTCTGTTAACAGCTTGTGATTTAAATGGAAATATTATTTATTGAAATAAGTAATATTTTTTATAAATAAGAAGTTCAGAGTTGATTCAGTTATTCAACTGTATCAATCATGACCCAGGCTTTTTGTATCCTTTCTTTTCCATCCTTAGAAATGTTGGCTTTTCCTTCTCTTGCTTGTCACCTTATGGTTGCAGGATGGCTGCTGCAACTCCACTTGCACCTTACCTTTATTCTGTCTTTCTAAATAAAAAGGAAGGAACAAGGGCAAAGACCTTTTCCTAACTTAGCTTGTCCCTGTTTTTTTTCCTAGAATGGGAAACTCCCCAGCAGGTTTTTCCCTTAAATCTCTTGGTCCAGAACTGGTTCACATGTACATCCTAAAACCAATCACTGGCAGTAGGGAATGGGATTACTGTGACTGGTTTAGACCAATTCTGATTTATTCCTCTGGGCTGGAGGAAAGATAACAAAAGATCTCTACTAGCTACCAAAACAGTTTGGAATTCTGTTAGGGAATACAGAGTGGTGGGAAGTGGGAAAGGAATGTCTGGAATAGAGAGTAAACAGCATCTGTTCGGAGTCCTGACATTAACAAGTGGGGGAGACTAATCTGACTTCAGATTCCCTACTGTTTTCATTGCTGCACAGGTATAGGAAGTGATTTCTTTCTTTCCTTCCCCCCACCATTTCCTCTTTATGCCAGGTTTGAGCCGCTTGACCTGAGCACTTCTGAGTGAATGTCCGTTTTTCCATTTTGCTAGACTTATTGCCAGCAAATCTATTTCTCCAAAATTGGGTAATTGGAATTTTTTTTAACCTAATGAGCCTTTCTTGTCATGTTACTTGATGTCAGATTTGAGGAAACGCCTCTGGTTAGTTAGGAAAAACTTTTTCCTTCATGATGTGAAATAGTTTCTTGTAGAGAAGAAAGTTTTAAGTAATAGCACAATTAAGAGGATGGTCCACTTATATACTACACTTAGTTCTTCAAATACAGTATTGACAACCAGTCCCAAGCACATACTACCAATATAGTTGACCCTTGAACAACAGGGAGTTAGGGGTGCCCACTCTTCCCACAGTGGAAAATCTGGGTATAACTTACAGTTGACCCTCCATATACCATGGTTCAATGTCTGTGGATTCAACCAACCTCCAATTGTGCTGTATTTACCATTACAATTGTGTAGTATTTACTATTGAAAAAAATCCTTGTGTAAATGGACCCATGTAGTTCATACTGTGTTGTTGAAGGGTCAAGTGTACTACACTACTACAATTGACGGTTGGTTGAATTAATGTATTTGAAATCTTGAATACAGAGGGCCCACGGATATGGAGGGCCAACTGTAAGTTATACACAGATTTTCAGTTGCTCGGAGGGTCTCACATACGCACACCCTACTCCTCCTCCCATGTTGTTCAAGGGTCAACTCTATATTTTGAAGATTGAATAAGAGATTAAGTTGAAAATTCTAGTCATTCCAAACCATAGCAGAAGGCTGAAGTTGTTTACTATCAGTCCTTTTCCACCGTGCCTCTGTGTGTGTCCTTTGCCATGGACTTTTTCCAGGTGTAAGTGGGAATCCTATCTCTGCCACTAATAAGCCATGTGGCTTGGTCAAGTTTTCCTCTTCCTGGGCCTCAGAAAGAACTCTGAGGTGTAGTAGAAAGAATTCTTTGGCACCAGACATGCTTGAGTTTAAATCCAAGCTCCAGGGCTATGGGAAGTGGCTCTGGGCAATGTATCTTATGTATCTGAGCCTGTATTTCTCATTTTTAAAGAGAATATTTTTCTTGCAGAATTCAAAATCCTACTTGATACATAATAGACAGCTAATTATTCCCTTCCATAAAGTAAGATTTGGGTTAGATGATCTCCAATAGCATGATCCAGTATGTAGTTTTTAGAATCTAAGTCTGCTGCTTTAATAAGATGCCCTTATCAATAGTAATGAACATACCAAACTATCATGACCTCAGACAGCCATTTGGTGGCCTTCTTTCCATTCTTTCCATCCTCTTCAGTGTTGCTAATGAGGATTTTTTTTTTTTTTTTTTAAATCAGTGGTGCCTTGATTTAAATAGCTGGCTGCAATTAAACTTCATTATTTTGTCTCCACTACAAGACTCCTAAACTGGAGAATTTGTGACAACAGTGACTAGGACTGCTACTGTGCAGCTCATGACTCATTAATAACTCTCCTATCAGACTTAAGCAGCTTAGTAGATGTTGAAGTATATTATGTCTTTGAATTTGAGACATTCGCTTAAAAACATACAACTTATATTTCCTATCCTTTGTTCTCTAAGTAGGCAGGGAAAATTTTTCCTCCCTCCTTTCATCCTTCCCCTCCCTTATTTCCTTAGCAGTCATATAATTTTGTTGGTTTTGCTTATTATCGCCTAGTAGGCATCATCACATAGTAGTCAACGAGTACATCCTCTATGCCCCCATAACCTTCTGTAGATATAACACTTATCCCTCTGACTATAATTATTGGTTGACTGTCTACTCCTCAAGACTTTAAGCTTCTTAAGGGTAGGAATTGTGTCTTAGTTTCCCTGGTGTTTCACATGCTGACTACTTAAGTGCTAACTGAATGAGAAACCGAAAGCCTAGACCTATTTAGCCTCATTCTATAAGGAAAATCTTATTTCCTTACCAGTTCCATTAAGGTGGCATAACTAAAGCTATACTCCCTTTCTTCTGAAAGCTGTTTTTCACTTCATAAAATAATAGAATCCGTACTTTATTTCAACATCAACATTTAGGCAGAGTGTGTTGTGAGTGTTTACAAATACATTGTCCAGTTTGAGATTTAAAATACTCATATGGTTGAAACTCATGCTTGGAATTAGTCTCTTGTATGTGCATATTCATGCCTGTTGCTTAGTTTTACTTAATTAAAATTTGACAATCCATATCTTCCTCTCTCGTTCCCCAAACCTGAAAGCAAGTCCATTACTATAAGAGAGCAAATGTCAATTAGTAATTATTTTCAGACCAGCTGCATTTTATAGGATTGGGGTTTTCTGCCCTTACTCAATTTCTCTCTTACTCCCTAAGAGAGAAGCCTATTTTCCAATGAGGCTGTATCTACACGCTGGTGACTCTAACAAGTGTGGGGATGAGAGCAAGAAGTCTACTGTTAAAAGTAGCATTAAAAGTTCTCCATAGTCATGTCCCAGGCAATGTCAATTTTCTAAATGTTTCTTGTACTTACCAACTGCCAAGTTTATTTTACTTTTGAGGCCTCCCATATCACTTTTTCAAGTCCTTCCCATCCTCTAAAATCCATGAAGCTCTTTCAGACTATTCTAGCTCATTCATTTGCTCTGTCCCTCCTCTGAGCATCTGTAGCACTTTATGTCATTTCGTCTTATTTGCCAATTGTTGTGCGTTACTACTTGGTATTGTGTTTTTTAATTGTTATGTCAAATTTATTATGGTAATTTAAATGGGTGATTACCATAAACATCATAATTTATATTTCATGTTTTTATTTTGTTTTTGTGTTTTTGGTCTTTTTTAGTTTCCCCAATAAAATTGGAGGTCCCAGAGTACAGGAACCTTTGTTTTTATTTCTTTGTGTATTCTACAGTAGCACAGTTTAAAAAATGTTCTCATAAGGTTTGATTTAATAGACATGTGGCACACAACATTCATATAAAATGAGATCCTGAAGCTTTTCCTGATCATCCAGCCTGCACTGATCTTTCCATTTTCTGTCCTTTTGTAGCACCTATCATTTATACCAGGGCTTGGCAAACTTTTTCTGTAAGTATTTTATGCTTTGCAGGCCATAGTTTTTGTGGCAACTACTCAATTCTGCCATTGTAAGGTGAAAGCAGCCATAGACAATATGTAAATGAATGTAATTGTATTCCAACTACATTTTTTTTGGTGTCACTGAAATTTGAATTTTATGTAATTTTCTCATGTCTTTAAATACTCCTCTCTTCTTTGTTTTTCCCCTCCACAACCTTTAAAAATATAAAGACCATTTGCAGCTCATGAGCCACACAAAAACAGGGGGTGGCTGGATTTGCACACAGGCCAACCCCATAGTTGCCATAGTTTGCCAACCCCATGTCAGTATGATTAGCTCTGTACTTCTGTTGTCTTGTAGTAGAAAGAATGTAGGTTTTAAATCAGCAAAATAAAATTCTCTTCCGGGCTTTACTACATACTGCTTATAAGCTTGACTATTATTAAAATGTGTGTAATAGTAACCTCACAGTGTTGTTTTTGAGGAGCAAGATATACATATGTGGAATTATTATTTAAATAGTAAAGCTGTGTAGTGGAAACTTATTTACTGTTTTTCATAAATTCTAAGATACATTTCTTTTCATATTTGAAATGATAGCTTCTTAATAATTTCTCTTGGTCAGGTAAGCTGTAACTTGGTTCTCATTGCCTGTACATGAGGGAACACCAAGACCAGTATCAAAACTTACAAAATAGGTGTTGGCAGCTTGGAAGAAAATCCTGGAGACAAAAGTGGAGCACTCTTTCAATCACTAAGAGCTGAATGGCTGTGAGGAGGGTGGGTGTTCAATCAGATGAGTTAAATAATATTCCTAAAGTGAGAGTCAAAAGTAAGATAGGTCTTCCTACATAATGGTAAAGTCAGCATATGAGCCGGTATTTAGTTTTTTTTTTTAATTATTGAAGTACAGTTGATTTACAATGTGTTAATTTCTGCTGTACAGCAAAGTGATTCAGTTATACATAATACATATATATATTCCTTTTTTAAAATTTATTTATTTTATTTATTTACTTTTGGCTGCACTGGGTCTTCGTTGCTGCGCGCAGGCTTTCTCTAGTTGCGGTGAGCGGGGGCTACTCTTCGTTGCATTGCGCGGGCTTCTCATTGCGGTGGCTTCTCTTGTTGCGGAGCACGGGCTCTAGAGCACAGGCTCAGTAGTTGTGGCGCATGGGTTTAGTTGCTCCGCGGCATGTGGGATCTTCCCAGACCAGGACTCGAATCCGTGTCCCCTGCATTGGCAGGCGGATTCTTAACCACTGTGCCGCCAGGGAAGTCCCCAGAAGTGAAATTTTAAAACTGTGATTATTAACAGTATATTTATATCCTTCTGTGATTCCATATTTATATCCCTCTATCTTTATCCTACTAAGAAAATATAGCCCAGGTTGTTGTGAGGATTAGATTTAGATAATGCTTGTAAAGTGCCCAGCATAAATACATGTGTGTCTGGTTTGTTTCATTTAATTCTTCTCATCCTTTTAATTAAACCAGCTTTTCCTTAAGCATAAGAACCATGGTTCTAGATATATTAATATCACTTTATTTTTACTATTTTTAAAATAAATTTATTTATTTATTTATTTATTTTTGGCCGCATTGGGCCTTCATTGCTGCACGCTGTCTTTCTTTAGTTGTGGCGAGCGGTGGCTACTCTTCGTTGTGGTGCGCCGGCTTCTCATTGCCGTGGCTTCTCTTGTTGCGGAGCACGGGCTCTAGGCGCTCAGGCTTCAGTAGTTGTGGCTCACGGGCTCTAGAGCACAGGCTCAGTAGTCGTGGCACATGGGCTTAGTTGCTCCGCAACATGTGGGATCTTTCTGAACCAGGGCTCAAACCCGTGTCCCCTGCATTGGCAGGCGGATTCTTAACCACTGTGCCACCAGGGAAGCCCAATATCACTTTAAATTTAGTTTTCTGTGTTAATCACCTGAACTACATCATTATTATTAGCTGAATTTCATCACAAATAGCATTTTAGTGTATTATGGCTAAATAGACTTGGGAATGGAACTTCCCAGAGAATCTACCAATATTTCATTATACTGTTAATCAGGGGAAATGTACTTCAGTTTTCCAACAACCTGTTTTACAAACGTTTGGAATATAAACCCATTTTTAAGTTGGAGAATGTGCTGACATTTGTTTTTTCACTGAATATTGGGAAATTGTATTCTTTACTGGTAATTAGAGGATTTGTACTTTTGCCTCTTCCCTATCCAGGTCATTGTTTAATAAAAATAGTACTTCAAATTTTTATAGCATTTGGTTTAACAAAATCTTCACACCAGACATAATCTTTGTGAATCCTTCTCTGACCTGGTTCCCTCCCTGTAAGTGTCCTGAGCAAGATTGAGTGTCCCATCTGTGAGCTCTCATGGTATGCTAGGCTTATTTCTGTCATAGCTATAGTATACAGTGACTGTTTACTTCTTATTTCCCTCCAGACATGAGCTCTTTGAGGTCAAGAACCAAGTTTTATTCATCAATGGGAATTTCGGGCCTGCTGATTTCCCTAGTGCCTAGGAAGTGTATCAGGGCCTACAATACAGGGCATAGCCAAATGTCTGTTTAATTGGAATTAAGTTACCTGTTTATATATAAGCAAGTTGTGACTGGAAAGAATCTCTCAAATAATTGCCCTAAAGATATTTGCTCTTTGTCTTTTTTCCTGGATCATTATGGCATTCAGATGAGTCTGGGGAAGGTGTTATGTGGCCATTGGTTCTGAAATATACTTCATTAGGATTTTCTGTATGGATTTTATTGGCTTTTAAACTCTGACCTCAAACCTGCTTGCTTGCTTCCTATTGTGATATGTCTAAGCACTATAGTAACTTACATGCGTTCTGATGACTGAATATCGCCACACACATTAAGAGAGTGAACAGCTCCATTTGGTCCTTGCAAAATATCAAAAAACCTTGTATTCTGTCTGCTTTTTTGCTTTCATTACTGATGTCTCACTGGTTGTATTTTTGTTTGAGGCCAGATCATTTTAGTAGAATTGTCATTATATCCTTTTTTCTATTTACTTTTAGAGTTTTGGAAGAAGAAGTTATTAATTATGCTGTTCTGATGTTAGGTGAATGGTAGAAATAAAATTTATAAAATTTTCTAACTTGAGTAAAGCAGAATTCTTTATTATCGGAGGTATAAGATTACAGTTCTTCTTGTGCTGCAGCAGTCTGTCCACATCCATTTAAAACAAAGCATGGGGATATAGTAATAAAACAATCATGTGCCTCTTATGGAGCTGATATTCTCATGGGGAGAGGCCAACAGTAAAGAAAAAGCATAGAGAATATGGTGTCCACTACAGATTTAAAAAATTTGGTAACCACACGCCTAGATATTTAAACATGCTCCTTTGTCATGGATGTTATTTTGAGGGAAAAGTTTGAGAGGTACTAAGATTAAACCTAACTCCAAAATAATGATGGCTTAACACTCACCATCCTCCCAACCCCTGCCAGTGCTCATTTCTGTTCACCCTTCTTCTCTTGTATTATCTTGAATAAAATAAAATTCCAAGAAAAATAAAAATAAAAAAATAAAACAAAGTATGTTTTTGTGTGATCTGACTCAGCAGGTTGGAAGTTCCCATACACTAAGTATCTTATCTGAAAATGGTTGTAAGTGAGGTTAGGTTTCATTCATTTGCTTGAAACCACGTTGTATGTTGGGCCAATGTCTAATGCAGAACTGTGTGAAATGCCACTATTTCCATTTTTGGATTCCATGATGCCCAATTAACATTAACACTCTCATCAATGGCCAACAGAGAAAAGTGTTAGGGATAGGATGTAGGATTTTCAAGCACATGGTAAATCAGTATATAGTAAGTTGGAACTCTTTTAAAAGGTCTCCTCTGTTCTTTCTTTGTGAATGACATCAGAAAAACTTAAGAATTGTCTTTGATTCTTCCTTTCCACTCCGCCCTTCTGCTTTCTCCCATCATTCATTACAGTTGTAAACCTTGACTTTCTTCTTAGTCTCCATGGTACTTCGGCTTGCTGTAAGGGTCCTCTACCAATCATTTTCCCTACAGCAGGAACCAATCCTCTTTCACCTCTTCCTGGGGTTTTCTGGGTGCTCATTCTTAGCTTTGATGATTTTAAGAATGGAGAGAGAACCTAGTATTATTTTGAGGGTAGTATTGAAAACTGATAAGGAAGTGACCCTAAGAATAAGATTCTAGCTGATCTGCCTTCTATGCTGCTGGATAAGTTATTGATATTTAACCTCCCTTGGCTTTACTTTTCTCATTTGCAAAAAAGGAATAATAGTAGCTACCCTAGAGAGTTGTTGTTGAAATTAATTCATTAATTCATCTCCATTTTCTCCCCAAACCCCATGAAATTATAGTAAAGTAATTTGGAAAAAAGAATATGATCAAAGGACAAAGAAGAGGAGGGAAGATAAGATACCAAGATTTAGGAAGATAGCAAGTTGAAGAATGTTAACTCACTAACAGAGAAGAGCAAACTGAAAACTACCCGCAGAAGGAGAAAGTGCAGACTAATCCATATCACAGCCCCATAAATGCTCAGGAATAATAGGTGCTAGGTACCTCTGAAAGGGCACTAAAAACAGGAGGATTGATTGACTATTAGACTCCCAGATTTTTTCCTTTCCCTCAATTTATTGAAAATAAATTTCTCAGTAATGGGAGACAGGTTAACTTTTGGAGGAATTGAACCAGATGGCTCTGGACTCAGTAGGCTTATGCGGGCAAAGATAAAGCAACTGGATGAAACAGGTATTAAGTGAAGGTGTGTGTTGTGTCTTCTAAATATGTTCATGGCTTTCTCCTTTACCTCCCTCAGGTCTTTGCTTAAAGATGCCTTTCCTGATCACTGATTTAAAATTACATTCCTTCCCAACCTGATATTCATTGTCCCCCTTCCTGGCTTTGCGTGGCACTTATTGCTACCTTGAAAATTTTTGCTATGTCTCCTTCTACTGAGTGTTAACACAAGAGTAGCGGGTTTTGTCTTTTGTTCACTTCAGTATTCCCAGTGCCTAAAATAGTATCTCATAGGTGCTCAGTGAGTATCTGTTGAGTGAATGAACAAATGAGACTATTCAGTTTCTTTTCCCGAAGGCTCACAGCTAGTCTTATGTCCCCAGGCAGGAGATTGGAGGATTCCTCTCTGGAGCAATGACTGGCCTAAGAGAAAAGACACGCAGATATTGATATTTGGTGGAAGAGTCCCCCATTTAAAAGGCTGGGTCTCTACTTGATAACTGTACAGGGATATTCAATAGTCAACAAACCCTGCTTTTTCATAGAATCACCAGCCATCAAGGGAAATCCTCTAACACAAAAGACAGGCAAAAACAAAATGGGAAAAGGAAACAATAATGCGTAGAACAAAAGAAAATACTAAAAAACCTAATATCTCTCGTCAGAGACAAGAGACAGTATGGCATCTGTGAAACAAGAACAGGATGCTCTTTTACAAAAAAAGGAACCTTGTTTCAGAGAACAAAATGTAAATGTTGGGAATGAAAACATGTATAGTAGATATAAATTCAATAGAAGAGAAAGTTTAAGGACTCTCCTAGGAAGAAGCTTGTTCTACATTAAGATTAAAATTTAGAAATATGAGGGATAAAAAGATTCTTAAAAAGAAATCTCAAAAGCTATACTCTAATATAAAATAAAAATTTTTTAAAAGTGGTAAGAGATGACAAAAAAACCCCCTATAAATTAAAAAAAAAACATCTCCACAGCAGTACCTCAATTAGAAGTTGATAGAAGAATGCCCTAAAGTTTGAGAAAGAACATCTAACCTAAAATGGTTTTGGCTAATATTTGCCTACTGTGTCTTTGTCCATTTTTTAAATTTTGGAACTTTTTGTCTCTTTTTAAGTAGTATATAGCTGGAATTTAAAAAAAAAAATCTCATCTGAGGGTATTTCAGACCTAGAGTATTTAGTCTACCCTTGATATATTTGGATTTATTTCTGCCATCTTATTTTGTATTTTGTTTCATCTGACCTGTGTTCCTTTTTCTCATTCCATTTTTTTCTCTATTAGTGTACTAATGATATAATCTATTCTTTGAATGTTGCCCATCATTTTTTGGTAACAACTTTATTGAGATAGAATTCACATACCATACAACTGAGTCATTTAGAGTGTACAATCAATGTTTTTTTAAGCATATTCCCAGAGTTCTGCAACCATTACCACAATTTGGAACATGTTCAGCACCCCAGAAAGAAACTTTATAGCCATGAGCAGTTAGCCCTCACTTTCCCCCAAACCAACCAATCTGTTTTCTTTCTCTATAGATATACCTAATCTGGACATTTACAATAAATGGAATTAAACAATATATGTGCTCTTTTGTGACTGACTTTTTTTGCTTACCATAATATTTTCAAGGTTCATCTATATTGTGGCATGTTGTAATATTTCATTCCTTTTATTGCTGAATAATATTCCATTGTATGGATATATACCAAATTTTATTTATCCATTCAACAATTGATGGACATTTGAGTTGCTCCTACTTTTTAACTATTATGAACAATGCTGATATGAACATTCGTATACAAGTTTTTATGTAGAAATATGTTTTCATGTCTTTTGGGTATACCTAGGAGTGGAATTGCTAGATCATATGGCATCTCTCTGTTTAACCTTTTGAGGAACTGACAAACTGTTTTCCAAAGCAGGTGTACCATTTTATATTATCATCAGCAACGTATGTGGGTTCTAATTCTCTACATTCTTGCCAACACTTGTCATTGCCAGTCTTTTTGTTTATAGCCATCTTAGTGGTGTGAAGTGGGTCTTTGTGTGGTTTTGATTTGCATTTCCCTAATAACTAATGATGCTGAATATCTTTTCATGTCCTTATTGACCATTTGTATACCTTCTCTGGAGGAATGTCTATTCAAATCCTTTGCTCATTAAAAAAATGGGTTGTCTTTGTATTGAGTTATGAGTTCTTTATATATTCTAGATACAAGTTCCTTATCAGATTTATGATTTGTGGGTATTTTTTCCCATTCTGTGGGTTATCCTTCATGGTTTTAATGGTGTCCTTTGTTTTTGTTTTTATTTCGGCTGCGCAGCAAGGCTTGTGGGATCTCAGTTCCCCAACCAGGGATTGAACCCCAGCCTGGGCAGTGAAAGTGCCAAGTCCTAACTACTGGACTGCCAGGGAATTCCCTTTAATGGTGTCCTTTGAAGCAAACATTTTTAAGTTTGATAAAGTTCAATTTATTTTTTTTCTCATGCTTTTAGTATCATATCTAAGAAGCCTTTCCCTAACCTAGGGTCATGAAGATTTATGCCTATGTTTTCTTCTTAGAGTTTTATAGTTTTAGCTCTTACATAGAGGTTTATGATCCATTTTAAGTTAATTTTTATATATGATGTGAGGAATGGGTTCAGCTTTGTTCTTTTGCATGTGGATATCCATTGTCCCAACACCATTTTTTTTTAAATTAATTTATTTATTTATGGCTGTGTTGGGTCTTCGTTTCTGTGTGAGGGCTTTCTCTAGTTGAGGCAAGCGGGGGCTGCTCTTCATCGCGGTGCGTGGGCCTTTCACTGTGGGGGCCTCTCTTGTTGCGGGGCACAGGCTCCAGATGCGCAGGCTCAGTAGTTGTGGCACACGGGCTTAGTTGCTCCGCGGCATGTGGGATCTTCCCAGACCAGGGATCGAACCCGTGTCCCCTGCGTTGGCAGGCAGATTCTCAACCACTGTGCCACCAGGGAAGCCCTCCCAACACCATTTAATGAAAAGACTCCTCTTTCCTCCTTGCATTATTTTGGCACTCTGGTCAAAAATCAATTGACCATAAATGTATGGGTTTATTTTTTAACTCTCAATTCTATACCATTGATTTATATATTTGCCTATATACCAGGATCACACTATTTATTGCTGTAGCTTTGTAGCAAGTTTTGAAATCAGGAAGTATGAGTCTTACAACCATGTCTTTTGTTAAAATTTGTTTTGACACTTCTGTGTCCCTTGAATTTCCATGTTAATTTTAGGATTAGCTTGTCAATTTCTGCAAGGAAGTTAGATACAGTTTTGTTAGTTATTACTTTGAATCTGTAAATCAGTTTGGGGAATATTGCCATTTTAGTAATAATAAATCTTCTAATCCATGAATATGGGATGCCTTTCTATTTATGTATATCTTTTTAAATTACTTTCAGCAATGTTATATCAATGCTATTATAAATGGAATTGTTTTCTTAATTTCATTTTTGGATTGTTTATTTCAAGTATATATAAATACAATTGATTTTTGTATATTGATCTTGTATTCTGCAACTTTACTGACATGTACTAGTTCTTATAGTTTTTTAACGGATAATGTAGGATTTTGCCTTAGACATTTTAACATGCATACTTAATATATAAAAGTGCAAGTTGAGGGACTTCCCTGGTGGCGCAGTGGTTAAGAATCTGCCTGCCACATGAAAAGTTGCTCAACATCACTAATTATTAGAGAAATGCAAATCAAAACTACAATGAGGTATCACCTCACACCAGTCAGAATGGCTATCATCAAAAAATCTACAGGCAATAAATGCTGGAGAGGGTGTGGAGAAAAGGGAACCCTCTTGCAGTGTTGGTGGGAATGTAAATTGATACAGCCACTATGGAGAACAGTATGGAGATTCCTTAAAAAACTAAAAACAGAATTACCATATGATCCAGCAATCCCGCTACTGGGCATATACACTGAGAAAACCATAATTCAAAAGGACACTTGTACCCCAGTGTTCATTGCAGCACTATTTACAGTAGCCAGGACATGAAAACAACCTAAATGTCCAATGATAGATGAATGGATAAAGAAGTTGTGGTACATAATATACAGTGGAATATTACTCAGCCATAAAAAAGAACGAAATTGGGTCATTTGTAGAGATGTGGATGGACCTAGAGTCTGTCATACAGAGTGAAGTAAGCCAGAAAGAGAAAAACAAATATCGTATATTAATGCATATATGTGAATCTAGAAAAATCGTACAGGTGAACCTATTTGTAGGGCAGGAATAGAGATGTAGATGTAGAGAACGGACATGTGGACACAGATGGGGAAGGGGAGGGTGGGACGAATGGGGAGATTAGGTTTGACATAAATACACTACCAAATGTAAAATAGTTAACGGGAACCTGCTGTATAGCACAGGAGCTCAGCTCGGTGCTCTGTGATGACTGGGATGGGGGGGTGGGAGGGAGGACCAAGAGGGAGGGAATATAGGTAAAGATATAGCTGATTCACTTCATTGTACAACAGAAACTAACACAACATTGTAAAGCAATTTTACTCCAATTAAAAAAAAAAAAGAAGAATTTGCCTGCCAACGCAGGGGACACAGGTTCAATCCCTGGTCCAGGAAGATCCCACATGCCGTGGAGCAGCTAAGCCCATGTGCCACAACTACTGAGCCTGTGCTCTACAGCCCGCAAGCCGCAACTACTGTGCCTGTGTGCCACAACTACTGAAGCCCGTGCGCCTAGAGCCCATGCTGTGCAATAAGAGAAGCCACCGCAATGAGAGGCCAGCTCACCGCAATGAAGAGTAACCCCCGCTCGCTGCAACTAGAGAAAGCCTGTGTGCAGCAATGAAGACCCAATGCAACCAAAAATAAATAAATAAAAATTTTTAAAAAGTGCAAGTTGAATCAATATTTCTGCCATTCTTCTGAAATAATACAAAGACTTTAGAAATCTGTGGCAGACAAAACAATGATATCCCAAAGATGCTCAAGTCCTATCACAGGAACCTGTGACTGGATTATTTTACATGGCAGAGGAGAATTAAGGTTGCAGATGGAATTAAGGTTGCTAATCAGCTGACATTAAAATAAAGAGATTATCCTGGATTATTTGAGTGGGTCCCATGTAATCACAACTGTTTAAAGAAGAGGGAGGCAGAAGAGTAGGCCAAAATCTGAGAGAAATTTGAAGATGCCGCATTGCTTGCTGGCTTTGAAAATGGAGGAAGAACCTGTGAGCCAAGTAATACAGGCAGCTTCTAGAAGCTGGAAATGGTATTTAAATATCTCAGTTTAGGCACTAGAGGAACTCATTGCTACTAGGTTGATTATTGCTATAGGCCTTTACAATGGCAGAGGTAGCATATTTTTTTTAACACAAAAGGAATCATTAGTTCATGTTGATATTTCCGATTCAAAATTAAGATTACAGGGTTTTTGGGAATTTCCTGGTGGTCCAGTGGTTAGGACTCTGTGCTTTCACTGCTGAGGGTGTGGGTTCAATCCCTGGTCAGGGAGCTAAGATCCTGCAAGGCACACAGCATGGTCAAAAAAAAAAAAAAAAAATTACGGGGTTTTTAAATTCTTTGACTTTATATCATCTCTTTTCTCTTACAGTGGGAATTTTGGTTCCTCATGATATTAACCTAACGACCTACTTGCTTTATATATGTATATAAATATGCACTTATGTGATGTTCAAAATAACCAATTATACCACCAATAAAAGCTACTAACAGGGACTTCTCTGGTGGCTCAGTGGTTAAGACTCCTCGCTCCCAGTTCAGGGGGCCCGGGTTCGGTCCCTGGTCAGGGAACTAGATCCCACATGCATGCCACAACCAAGGAGCCAGCGAGCCGCAACTAAGGAGCCTGCCGGCGGCAACTAAGACCTGGCACAACCAAATAAATTAATTAATTAATTAATTAAATTAAATTTTTTAAAAAGCTAGTAACAATGTGATTACTGAATACTGTTTAAGACTTCTATTCAGTTGTTTTTTTTCCCTTAAGGTATATCCCACCAGAGATACATAGTCAAATAATTATGTTTTAAAGTCACTTGGAATAATTGTTAGTATACCATTAGGTTAATTTGTTCCCTTTTTTGTTGTTGGTGGTGATTGGTTTTTACAAACTTTTAAACATATTTGCAAAACAAAAGTAAAATTATTTACATGACTACAAAATTGGAACTATAATAGTGTATTCAGAAAAGTATAGCATCTGTCCTTTTTCCCTCCAGTACCCTACAGATAACTATTTTCATTATTTTTTATTTAATCCTTCCACTTAAAAAAAGTGTATATATTTATATCCCCTTCTTTCTTAGATAAAAGATAACATATATACCATTCTGCTTTACTTTTTTTTTTTTTTAATTTATTTATTTATTTATTTATTTTTGGCTGCATTAGGTCTTTGTTGCTGTGTGCGGGCTTTCTCTAGTTGTGGCGAGTGGGGGCTACTCTTCATTGTGGTGCATGCGCTTCTCATTGCGGTGGCTTCTCTTGTTGCAGAGCATGGGCTCTAGGTACGCGGGCTTCAGTAGTTGTGGATTGTGGACTCTAGAGCGCAGGCTCAATAGTTGTGGCGCACGGGCTTAGTTGCTCCACGGCATGTGGGATCTTCCTGGACCAGGGCTCGAACCCGTGTCCCCTGCATTGGCAGGTGGATTCTTAAGCACTGTGCCACCAGGGGAGCCCCGGCAGGCGGATTCTTAACCACTGCGCCACCAGGGAAGTCCCTGCATATTACTTTTTAAAATTTAATATATCCTAATCACTCCTTAACAGTATATAAAGATTTCTTATTCTTTTTTTTTTCTGCAGCTGCATAGAACTCTATTGTGTGAATATAACACAGTTTATTCAACCAGTTTCCCTATTGATGGATGTTGGGTTCTTTTTATCGTTTTCTATTTCAAATAGTACTGAAATGAACAAATTAATGTATACGTCATTTTGCATTTCGGGGAGTAGGGACTGATTTTAACATAATTGTCTTTAATGTTGTGTACTTTTACCATAATATGGTAATTCTCTTAAAATCTTGTGTTTTGTTGACCTTCAGGAATCTGTGATTGGTAGTTTCAGTTATGAAAACTTCAGCTACTACTCTTCAAACCTTTATCCATTCTCTAATTTCCTGTTATAACTCTGATTTGACATATGTAAAACGTATTTCTGTTTCCTGCATATCTCTTAACTTCTTCCATATTTTTCATCTTTTGTTTTTATGTTGCATTCTAGATGTATCCAGATATACCTGAACAAATGTATTAGTCTACCTTTCTCCTTAGCTGTTAAACTGATCATTTTCTTTTTAATTCTATTCTTTTCATTTTAGAAGTTGTATTTGTTTCAAGTTTCTATTATTTTTTAAACATATGAAACAGTTATTTTATATTCTACCTTATAATTTCAATATATGAAGCCTTTATACATCTGTTTCCTCACATGTTTTATGGTTTTTGACTGTGAGATGGTCATGTGCTTTGGAACTTTATCCATGGGAGTTCTTGGTCCTGGAATGAAGGTTGATTCCTTCAGAGAGGATTTGCCTTTGTTTCTGTTGGGCTCCTGAGGGCACTGCTGGTCTGGGTTTACTTTAAACTAAATTCTCAACTTGAAACTTATTTGAATATTTAAGTGTATGAATTTAGCTAAAATCAGTTTAAGAGTTGTCTGTGGCTACAGTTTCATCAGAGAAGGACTTTTTGTTTTTTTTTTCTCTCTTCTCCCGTTCATTCAATGCCAAGTTTCAAGACATGTATTTTTTTTTTTCTTTTAGTCCTGGGATCAGAGTAGGGAGGAGAGCATTACTATTTTACCCTTTCACTGACGATACGATCCTTTGACATCTCAGCTTTATGGGAAAAATAACTTCTACTGGCCTCTCCACCAAGGATTCCCACCTTGTGCTTTGTGTCTTGTTCTGTGTGCCCCAGGAAACCCCCAAAACCTCAGGTTCAGCTGGTTGGCAAATGCCATCAAGATAAAAGCCAGCTTTAATGGACTGAATGCCTCTCTGAGTTCCCACCTACACTTAACTTTTGGCCTCAGTGTTCCATATTCCTTACTTTCTTGCCAGCCTCATCTATGCATTTAAAAAGAAGGAATGAATATAAGACCATTTATTTATTTATTTTCTTTTGGCTGCACAGCCTGTGGGATCTTAGTTCCCTGACCAGGGATTGAACCTGGGCCACGACAGTGAAACTGCCAAGTCCTAACCACTGGACTGCCAGGAAATTCCCTATGTATATTTTAAAAATATAATTAGTATAATTATATAAATATATATAATTATTTTTATATATTCATATATTTTTATACACACATACATATAATTTTAGCTAACATTTCCCAAGTTGGATCTACCAAGGCACCTAGTTATCGTTGACGGAAACAGTCCCTGACAAAATTTCTATACCAGAGAAAGCTGTCAGTCAAGTGTAAAAATGGGTAACAGCATTTCCTGACATGCAGAGTTTCAAAATTAATCCGTCTTTCTCAGAAAGCTAATGGAGGATGTGTTCCATCAAATAAGAGAGTGCATCAGGCTTCCCTCGTGGCACAGTGGTTAAGAATCCGCCTGCCAATGCAGGGGACACGGGTTTGAGCCCTGGTCTAGGAATATCCCACATGCCGCAGAGCAACTAAGCCTGTGCGCCACAACTACTGAGCCTGCACACCACAACTACTGAGCCTGCGCACCACAACTACTGAAGCTTGCACGCCTAGAGCCCGTGCTCCGCAACAAGAGAAGCCACTGCAGTGAGAAGCCCACGCACCACAACAAAGAGTAGCCCCTGCTCGCCGCAACTAGAGAAAGCTTGCATGCAGCAACGAAGACCCAACACAGCCGAAAATGGAGTTAACAAAAAAAAAAATGCATCAAGAAAAATGTGGGATATGGGAATCAGGGATTCAACACAGAAGAAAGGCAAGGGGAATTCCCAGGATGATGATGAAATGACAGGAATTCATTCTTTCCAGGGAGCAAGCAGTCCCATTTGGAGCAGATAAATAAAAGGTGCCAGAAAAGGGAGTTTCCAAAGAAAAAAATGAACCTGATCATTTAATGTGGTTGACCATATTAAGAGAAGTTTTATAGATTTCTCAAATTGTAAATTTATATAAATTTTATAGATTTATAAATTTCTTTTAAGTTAAATGTTTAATTATGAAATATAAGTTTAAAAAATATGTACAGTTTAAAAAATATAAGTTTAATAAATATAAGTTTAAAAAATATGTAAAGTTTAAAAAATATGTACAGTTTAAAGAAGAATAAAATAAATTCCCATGTATTCACCACCTAGCTTATGACATAGAACCTTTTTTTTAATTAAAAAAATTTTTTTTAACATGTTTATTGGAGCATAATTGCTTTACAATGTTGTGTTAGTTTCTTTGTCAGCACTTTAGAAGCTCATTGCCTCGCCGCAAGAGCATTTCCACCTCCACAGCCTTGAATTGCATGTTTATCATTCCCTTGCTTTTCTTTATATATTTACCACCTATTCATATATTCATAAAAATGTATTATTTCGTTTTGCCTGTTTTTGAACTTTATTACTAATGGAATCATACTGCATTTACTCTTCTGTGCTTATATCGTTTTCCAAATATACTTCTGCGATTCATCCATGTTATTGCATATGATTCTAGCACATCCATTTTCACATCAGTGCCATATTCAGCTGTCTGAATATATTACAATTTGTATATTCCACTGATAGTGAACATTTAGCTTGCTTGTTATTCTTTGCTTTTATGGAAATGCTTCTGTGAACATCCTTTTATGTGTATCTTAGTACTTAAGTACAGGCGTTTCTCTGTAAACTGAAACTACTAGATTGAATGACACCTGTTCAGTTTTACCAGGTGATGCCTCACTGTTTTCCAAACAGTTTTCCCCATTTACACTCCCACCAGCAGTGGATGACAGTTCCATCTGATCCGTATCCTCCCCAGGATGTGGTAATGTTTGGCTTCTTATATTTTGTCAACATGCTGGGTGTGAAATTATACCTTACTGTGATTTAAAATTTTATGTCTTTTGGAGTGAGTCAGTTTTCCTGGTCTCTCCTCTATATACATGTTGTTAAAGTTTGATTTTCTCCTGTTTTAAAAAAAATTATGTCTCTTGACTATGAATGAAATTGGGAACCTTTTAACGTGTCTATAGGCTATTTGTGTTTCCTCTTTTGTGAAATGCCTATTAATGTCTTTTGTCTATTAAAAGGTTTTGGGAAGCAATTAGTGATAGTTTAATAGAAACCTCAGTAAACAAAATAAAAGACAGTTATTAATTCTGGACAAAAGTTTTACAAGAAAAGAAAATATCAGTATACTATGTGGCTTAGCTATGAACAGTATTTCTATAATAACTAACATTTATGAAGTACTTATATGCCTGCTTGTAATCACATTTCAGAGCTTACAGTTGAGGAAATTAAGGCAGAAATAACTTAATAATGGTCACAAAGCTTATAATTATTGGAAATAAAATTTAACCTGAGGTAATCTGTACATAGCCATACTGTAAAAATATATATAGTGTTTTTTTAATTAATTAAATTTATTTATTTATTTTTGGCTGCGTTGGGTCTTTGTTGCTGCATGTGGGCTTTCTCTAGTTGTGGCGAGCGGGGGCTACTCTTCATTGCAGTGCACGGGCTTCTCCTTGCAGTGGCTTCTCTTGTTGCAGAGCACTGGCTCTAGGCACGCGGGCTTCAGTAGTTGTGGCATGTGGGCTTAGTAGTTGTGGTTTGTGGGCTCTGGAGCGCAGGCTCAGTAGTTGTGGCGCACGGGCTTAGTTGCTCCGCGGTATGTGGGATCTTCCCGGATCAGGGCTCGAATCCCTGTCCCCTGCATTGGCAGGCAGATTCTTAACCACTGCACCACCAGGAAAGTCTCTATAGTTCGTTTGTTTGTTTGTTTGTTTTGGCTGCATTGGGTCTTTGTTGCTGCGTGGGCTTTGTTTAGTTGCGGCGAGTGGGGGCTACTCTTCGTTGTGGTGCGCGGGCTTCTCATTGCAGTGGCTTTTCTTGTTGCACAGCATGGGCTCTAGGCGTGCGGGCTTCAGTAGTTGTGGCACGAGGGCTCAATAGCTGTGGCTCGTGGGTCTAGAGTGCAGGCTCAGTAGTTGTGGCATACGGGCTTAGTAGCTCCGTGGCATGTGGGATCTTCCCGGACCAGGGCTCAAACCCGCGTCCCCTGCTTTGGCAGGCGGATTCTTAACCACTGCGCCACCAGTGGAGCCCAGTCCTTATAGTTTTAATAAATAGTTTTAATTTTGGTGAAATCCAAATCTTCTCTTTTATCATTTCTGCTTTTGGTGTTGTATCTAAGAAATTGTTGCTTAACCCAAGATCACAATATTTACTCCTATGTTTTCTTCTTAGAGTTTTATAGTTTTAGCTCTTACATTTAGGTTTGTGATCCACTTTGATTTAATTATGTATATAGTAAGAGGAAAAGGGTCTAGATTCTCATACTTCTGCATGAATACTTTTGCAGTTGTCCTAACTTCATTTGTTGGAAAGACTATTCTTTCCCCAGTGAATTGTCTTGGCCCCTTTGTTGAACCACTATTGATGTAAAGGTTAGAGTTTATTTCTGGACTTTGAATTCTGTTCAGTTAATCTGTATGTCTACTCTCATGCTTGTACTACAGTCTTGATTAGTGTAGCTTTGTAGTGTCCTATTTCCTTTCATTGGAAGCCTTGTCAGGATTCAGTAAGGAGGATTCTGTTTATTAGCCTCAAAGCATAATAATAATAGTAATAATAATAATAATACACCAAGCTAAGTACTTTATGCACATTAGCTTATTTCGTACTGTCAACAGATAATCATCAATGTGTCAGGCTTTGAGAGTACACTGGTGAACAGATGGAGAACATTCTTGCTCTCATGGATCTCAAACAATAGCAAATTAGGTGGAGTGACTGAAAGATAATAACAAATACAGGAACAAACTAATTTTAGACAATGACTAGTTCTGTGACAAAAATAGAACAGGCTAATTTGAGGGTAACCAAGGGATAAGAAGACTACTTTAATCCTCATAACAAAGCGTGTAAAACTGATGATATAACCCTATCTGACGTGAAGAAACTCAGGCCTGGAGAAGTTAAGTGACTTGCCCAAGGTCACACAATTAATAAAGGCAGAAATAGGTTATGAAAACAAATCTTTAGTCTCTAGCAAATGGAAAATTAATTTAGATTTAGAAAGTTTTAAGGGTGGAGTAGCCCCTCATTCTTTTCTTCCTCTTTAAAAATTTTCCTCTTTCTGCTGGAAATAGATTGTTAAGGTCAACATATAGGCCAAGGGTTCTTTTTTTAAAAATTTTCTTGAAGTATAGTTGATTTACAGTGTTGTGTTAATTTCTGCTGTACAGCAGTCACTCAATTATAAATATATATATTTTTTCATATTCTTTTCCATTATGGTTTATCATGAGATATTGAATATAGTTCCCTCTGCTATACAGTAGGACCTTGTTGTTTATCCGTCCTATATATACTAGTTTGCATCTGCTAATCCCAAACTGAAAATCCTTTTCTCCCCCAGGCCCACACCCTTGACAACCACAAGTCTGTTGTCTATGTTTGTGAGTCTGTTTCTGTTTCATAGATATATTCATTTGTGTTGTATTTTAGATTCCACATATAAGTGATATCATATGGTATTTGTCTTTCTCTTTCTGACTTACTTTGCTTAGTATGATAATCTCTAGGTCCATCCATGTTGCTGCAAATGACATTATTTCATTCCTTTTAATGGCTGAGTAATATTCCATTGTATATATGTACCACATCTTCTTTATCCATTCATCTGTCAAGGGACATTTAAGTTGTCTCCATGTCTTGACTATTGTAAATAGTGCTGCTGTGAGCATAGGGGTGCTTGTATCTTTTCATATTATAGTTTTGTCCGGGTATATGCCCAGGAGTGGGATTGCTGGATCATATGGCACCTCTATTTTTACTTTTTTGAGTAATTTCCATACTGTTTTACATAATGACTGTCCCAATTTACATTCCCAGCAACAGTGTAAGAGGGTTCCCTTTCTCCACACCCTCTCCAACATTTATTATTTGTAGACTTTTTAATGATGGCTATTCTCACTGGTGTGAGGTGGTACCTCACTGTAGTTTTAATTTGCTTTTCTCTAATATTAGCGATGATGAGCATCTTTTCATGTTAGGCCAAGGGTTCTTAATTTGAGATTCATAGATGGGTTTCTTGAAGCTAGGGAATTGTATACGAAATATATGTGTATGCATTTTTTTCTAGAGTGAGGGCTCATCGGTCATCAGATTCCGAACAGGGTCTATGAGAATAGCAAAGGGTCCATAAACACACTTGATTCATGTGGTTTAGGTAGAAGCCATATTTCCTGTGTGTCTCTTATAGTACTATTTTGTTCCTTGGCTGCCGAACTCCTTCCTCTGGTAGCAGGAGATGGGAGGAAATGATACATTTATTTTGTTAGGTTTGAAATAAACTTTTTTCTGACATCAAAAATTTTGTATACATTTACCTCCCAAAGTAGATTTTTTTAAAAAAATTTTTTTCTTATTTTTATTTATTTATTTGGTTGTGCTGTGTCTTAGTTGCGGCCAGCAGGCTCGTTAGTTGCGGCATGCGGGCTCCTTAGTTGTGGCATGTGAACTCTTAGTTGCAGCATGCATGTGGGGTCTAGTTCCCTGACCAGGGATCGAACCTGGGCCCCCTGCATTGGGAGCACTGAGTCTTAACCACTGTGTCACCAGCAAAGTCCCCCAAAGTAGATTTTTATTTATAAATTGTTGGACTTAATAATTCATCTGTTAGTTCAGAACTTTAGAACTGACTTTGATTCTACTGTCAGTCATCTTCCAGATCTTGAACATTCCTGAGATTTGTTGATTGCCTTTTTGAAAGTTCTTTCTGTGTTTTCCTCCTTTTAAATTCCATTGTCAGTCTATACTCCCATCTTTTCCTACCCAGGTTATTGCAACATATTTTTTTCCAGAATCAAGTCCATCTTGTACCTCTCGCCACATTGATCTTTCTGAAATACTTTAATCTGTGCATTTTATTGGCTGCTCATTTTCTACAATACCATTCAAACCCTATCTGGCCTTTGGGATCCTAACACACAAATAACAGAAAAAGATCATATATTTTGTACTTTATTATTCTTTCTCCACTATCTGCTTTTACTTGTATCAGCTCTTAGTTTTCAAAACTGCTATACTTATTCCCACCTTATTGCATTTATTTTTTTACTTTGTTTTTTAATAGTATCCCCATGATAGGCATCATACCGGCTCCTTATTTGTGCCCTTCTCGCTCCCTGAAATGTCTGCCTTACCCCTCCCTATTTCCCTGCTTCCATCATCAGTCCAAATTCTATTTGTCCTTTAATGCATAGCTTAAATATTATTTTTTCTTTGAAGTCTCTATTTCCCAAGCTGAAAGTAATCTTTATTCCCTCTGAACATTCACAGCACTGTAGCTGTACCTCTTAGGCTATTTAAAGTATTTATCTGTACATTATGTTAGATATTTAGGTATTTGATATTAGCTTCTTGAGAGCAGAGGCATTGTCTCACTAGTTTTATGGTAATCCCAGCATCTCCTACCACCCCACCTCAGTCACAAGCCTGATACATATAATAGGTTCTTGGTGAATAAATCCTTATTTTTAAAGTATAACTTAACCTTGTTATGCTTTTGAAAGTTCTTTTCTTATTTCAGAATTCTTTCATTATGACTCCATGGAGAAAAAAGTCAGTAATTAATTCATTTAAAACAATTATAAGTAGGGAATTCCCTGGTGGTCCAGTGGTTAGGACTCAACGCTTTCACTGCCGTGGCCTGGGTTCAACCCTTTGTTGGGAACTAAGATCCTGCAAGCCATGTGGTGCGGCTAAATAAATAAGTAAATAATAAAATAAAAAATTATAACTAAAAAGAGCCTACACAGGCTGTAATGACCATAAAGTAGCTAGGCATAAAAGAATAAGAAACTATTTTTTAAAAGAACCAAAACTTCATCTCTAAAATACAGAGTATTCTTTCTGACTAGAATATAAAGATATTCTACTTCTTATCTAACCTTGTGAAAAATTTCCTGAAGTCATGGAGTGTATAAACAATTATGTGTTCAAATGCAGATGCTAGGAGTATGCCAGAAAAATCTCCGTGGGAGTAGGAGCAACAGTTTGAGGTACAGATTATTGGTTTTGTAACTAAATGGGAATTACTCATATGTTGTATAAGTTGGGTAGTCCCTGAAAATTTTTTTTTTAAATGAAGATTGGAAGTGGAGGCTGTTTTCCTAGGAATGATTGCTGATGGTAGGAAGTAATTTTTCTTTAACTAGTGCCTGGCCAACTTGGAAAGTTTCTGTGGCCTTGGCAAAGTCAGTCATATTTAGACTCTGAAAAGGAGACCTCTGATAATATGCCCTACATAAAGCCTTATTACTTTTCAGAAGTATAAATGAGAGAGGGAGAGACAAAAAAAATCTGAGAATTAATGTAGCATTGGAGTAAAGAACAGAGACTTTGAAGAGTGATGGAACTGGATTTGAGTCCTGTCACTGCCACTTAGTAGTTGTAGAACCTTTGGCAAGTTGCTTTGTATCTCTAAATCTGTTTTTTAATCTGAGAAATGGGGATAAAAACAACTCAAAGTTTTGTCAGAATTAAATAGAATCATGCCTGTAAATTGGCACAGTGACTCACTGTTGCGTACAGTAAATGTTAGGTACTATTACGACGATATCCTAGCTCTAGACATCAAAATTTCATGCATGGATTCTTAGAATCTATTATAATAGGTTTGGCATGCTATGTTATGATTGTTATATGTACTCAGATTTTAGTATATGCATAGATGAGTTTGTGAGTGACATAAGAAGAATTAAGAGTTCTGCTTTTAGAATGAAATTCTGCCATTTGTAGCAATGTGGATGAACCTAGAGAATATTATGCTTAGTGAAATGTCAGACAAAGACAAATACTGTATGGTATCACTTATATATGGAATCTAAAAAATAATACAGATGAATGTATATGCAAAATAGAAACAGACTCACAGATATAGAAAACAAACTAGTGGTTACCAAAGGGGAGCAGGAAGGGGGAGGGACAAATTAGGGGTATGGGATTAACAGATACAAACTACTGTGTATAAAATAAATAAGCAACAAGGATATATTGTATAGCACAGGAAATTATGGCCATTATTTTGTAATAACTTATAATGAAGTATAATCTGCAAAAATGCTGAATCATTATGCTGTACACCTGAAACTAATATTGTAAATCAACTATACTTCAATAAAAATAAATAACTGACTGAAAAAAAAAAAAAGGTCTGATTTTAGTTTTGCAGTAGGAATTCAAGTACAACCAGCAAACCAAAAAATAGGTCTAGGCTAAAGTAGTTTACTTCCACAGAGGGAGTTTTTCTATCAGAAGATAGGTTTACCCATTTACTGAGCAACTACCAAATGCCAGATGTATTAGATTATTTTAAAGGATATCTTATTTTACTTAGTCATTATAATCCAAGGCAGAAAGAATTTAGATAATTTGAATTTGCCCAAGTCCATACCGCAAGTGTTAGGAATTATAGGGAAATGGTATGAACTGTGAGGAATTTGAACTCCTCTCTCATTCCAAATCATATACTCTACCTTTGTATTTCTAGCACCTCTCTCTCAACTTGGGGAGCTTTAAAAATTATCAGTACCTAGGCCACATCCCAGACCATTTAAATCAATTTCTAGAGGTGAGATCCAAACATCAGTATTTTTAAAAGCTCCCCAGGTGATTTTATTGTTACATGGATTGAGACCTACTGACCTGTTTCAATGCCTAGTAGAAGGTAGATATTCAATAAATACTTGACTGTTGAGAGAATACATTCCTTACTGCCCAGCTGCCCCACTGTAATTCTTTCCAGTATTATAGTCAACCTAGAGTGCTTTTGTATTAACTTAAGTTGTTTTTTTTTTTAATTAATTAATTTTATTTATTTATTTTGTCTGTGTTGGGTCTGTGTTGCTGCATGCAGGCTTTCTCTAATTGTGGCAAGCGGGGGCTACTCTTCATTGCAGTGCGCGGGCTTCTCATTGCGGTGGCTTCTCTTGCTGCAGAGCACGGGCTCTAGGCGCGTGGGCTTCAGTAGTTGCAGCATGTGGGCTCAGTAGTTGTAGCTCACGGGCTCTAGAGCACAGGCTCAGTAGTTGTGGCGCACGAGCTTAGTTGCTCCGCGGCATGTGGGATCTTCCCGGACCAGGGATCGAACCCGTGTTCCCTGCACTGGCAGGCGGATTCTCAACCATTGCGCCACCAGGAAGCCCCTTAACTTAAGTTTTTAAAAGTAGCTTTGTATTATGCTTTGTACATAGTCTCAATTCGGTCCCATAGCATATACAAGAAGTTGTCAGGCAGGAGTTAATGTTTTGCTGCTGATGGAATTCTAAATTTCCTACATTACTGGAAAGAATCTGTGTGGAAATAGAGGAAGACTCAGGGTTTCTTTCTTGTGTTCCATCCAAGGTTGAAGACATAGGTTGTAAACAGATATTTATCGATTATTTTTGTTTTGTTTCAAAATAATTTAATATAATAATTTAAAATAACAATAATTTAAATAATAATTTAAAATAATACATGGTTCAAAGATCAAAAGATAGAAAGGGATGTACAATGAAAATTGTCCCTCTCACCTCCCAGTCACAGTTCCCCTCCCAGGTTACCATCAGTGTTATATCAGTATTCATCCAGAGATATTCTAAATATATATAAGCAATTACATTTATGCATATTTCTCATTTTTACTCAAATGGTACTATGTGCATCATGTTTGTTCCTTTGTTTACTTAACAGTGTATCTTATCCATAAATAAGGAATTTTATCAATACATAATCGCTTCCTTCTTTTTACAACGAAATATTATTTCTCTGTGTACCAAAATTTATTTTAATTAGTCACCTGTTGATATTTAGGTTATTTCCAATTTTTCTCTATTACAAGCAATGCTACATTGAATAGATAAGTCATTTCACTTCTGTGTGAGCTTCTCTTCAGATAAATGCCCAGAAATTCAAGGTATTGATATGGACAGTTTGCCTTCTATGAAGCTTGTATATTGATTGGTTGGGAAATGACAAAGAAGCATGAAAAAATGTGAAGGATTAAAGGTATGAAGAAGCAATAGTGACCAAAAATTATTGTAGCAGGAACAATATTAAAGTGGATTGAGAGGATAGGAATGAGCCTATAGCCAACAACAAGGTGAGAGAACTAGCAGGTTTTGTTGTGTGTATATACACACAATATATTTGTGACTAAAACATACTAATGAATTTCCTAAAATCCTAAAATTTTATACATATTTGAGCTTTTTAAAACGGTTTAATGTAATACTTTGTGTATGAAAACTCTTCATATCTTTACGAGAAAATATCTTGCTATTTTCATTTCAGATTTACGTTTAAGATTTGTTGATGAAGATTTTACCTTTTCATGCATAACTATTTTTTACTTGAAATCTCTCTCTTTTTTTTCCCTCAGCCCTGGAAGAAAGCGGGACTTTTCTCCTGTTCCGTGGAGTCAGTACTTTGAGTCCATGGAAGATGTAGAAGTAGAGAATGAAACTGGCAAGGATATATCCTTTGTAAAATGGCTTATTCTTTAGTAGGCTTATAACGTTGTCTAAGAAGATTTGTGTAGTTTCTAAAATGTTCTTTATTCCTGCTATTTATTTCATTTTCATTCTCTACCTGTTCCTTGTACAACATGGAATATTTCTTGTAAGACTGTGCCAATATCTTATTTGGCTATAGTTGTCTCATGCATGGGGAAGGGATTAAGAATTAAATTCTTAAAACTGATACATCTTTTGAGGGCCCAGGTTTTGAGGGGAAGGTTTCATGAGTCAAGTGAGTTGAACCGGTTTAGTGTCTAGAAACCAGGGACTGTGTCCTCATTAGGGCAAAGGGAATAGTTTTTTTTCCCATTGAAAAAGTGGTCATGGGCATTCCCTGGTGGTCCAGTGGTTAGGACTCAGCACTTTCACTGCGGAGGGCCTGGGTTCAGTCCCTGGTCAGGGAACTAAGATCCCACAAGCCGTGTGGTACGGTCAAAATAAAAAAAAATAATTAAAAAAAAAAGTGGGAAAAAAAACGTGGTCATATTGGCTCCATGCCTCAAAAACAGGTTTGGTGTCTCAGAAACTTCTGCTTGAGTGCCTCTTAGATTTGGAAGTCTGCAGCTTTGCTTATAGCTTGGTGCTGACTGAGTTTTCTGATCCAGTCATTATGACTAAGTAGTCAAAAACTTCAATGAGCAAAAGCTTAGATATGTTATCTTTAACTATTCATACACTTTTCGAGTTTACAAGAGTGGCTCAGAGGGTCCAGTCCTACTTCTTCTGCATGGAGGAGGCCATTCTGCCCTTTCTTGGGCTGTGTTCACGGTAAGTAAGCAGTTGATAGTGGAAGTTAATGTTAGTTAGCACAATCATTATTTACTTGGGGATGAATTTGACTAGCCTAACTTTCTTCTGTGCTCACTCACTTAGCTTCATATAAGATGGTTAGGGATGTAAGTCGATTTCAAACATTTATCATTGTAGGCCAAAATCATGTGTTCTTTAAACTAGAAGATTTTAACTGGAGTGAGCTTTAGCACAAGAAT
Source organism: Eschrichtius robustus (assembly GCF_028021215.1). Lineage (NCBI taxonomy): Eukaryota > Metazoa > Chordata > Mammalia > Artiodactyla > Eschrichtiidae > Eschrichtius > Eschrichtius robustus. Next base: position 61,162,329 of record NC_090834.1, on the reverse strand, counting down.
TCTTCAGTTTATAAAATGTTCTATATATATTGCACTGGGATGAAGGGGATGGAATTCTCCAAAGTGGGGGACTGTGTCTCAGTGATTTAAGTAATGGATAAGCAGACAGTCTATTTGGGTGCTTTCGATAATGTCTGTCCTTTGCCTCCCTAATAGAGCCTGCTGTAGTACTTAACACATCGAAATGTCCCATATATATTTGGAAAGTGTTCCTTCTTTTTTAAATAATGTTTATATTTTAATGGTACTAGTGAGCTACTAGGAAGTAATATTTGGTTGATGATACCCTGGTCTAGAGTACAGAATATGTGTCTATGTGAATACTGCCAGTTGTAGATCTTCCCGATATTCTTGACTCTGGGGTAAGGTAGCCCATATATAAGGGGAGATACTGTTGAGGAAGATACTGGCAACATTCCTATCTAAAATGAAATTGTCATCTCTTCTTGTATGTATCAAGCAGATATACATATGTCTTCTACTTACCACTAGTGAGTCTGAAGGACAGAAAGTGGGAGCAAGTGGGAATGCAGCACTATATACCTGGAGCCAGATAGCTGTGGAGTTGAGGAGGGCTCTGAATATATCATTTCGTTCTTGGAAGCAGGATTATTGGAATTAAGTATAAAGGTGCCTTCTCATGTCTTCTATTAGACCATGAATTCCTTGAGAACAGGGATAATGTCTTACTTCTTTTGTTTCCCAAATTCCTGAAACAGTTCTTGACACATAGGCACTTACTTAACCATTATTAAATTATTGAATGATTTGGCCCTTGTCTTGTTTGCTACTTCCTTTCTCTTACTGTGGAATGTAGCTGTATGATTTGCCCGTAAGTGCTAGACTCTTTCATGTCTGTAGACCTGTGTTATCCGGTAGAAATATAATGTGAGCCACACATGTAATTTTAAATTTCCTAATAGGGACATTAAATAGGTAAAAAGAAACATGTGAAATAATTTTTAATATATATTTTATTTTACCCATTGTACCCCAAATATTATAATTTCAACAGATAATCAATATAAAAATTACTGTTGAGATATTTCACATTATTTTTTGTACTGTCTTTGAAATCCAGTGTGTATTTTATACTTATAACACATATCAGTTTGGACTAGCCACATTTCAAGTCCTTAGTAGCATGGCTTTAGTCATTGACATCCCTCAACTAGATTGTGAGTTTTTTTGGAGGCAAAGACCAGGGTTTATTTATTCTGGGAACATATTGTATACTCAAGGAATGTTTTTTGAGTGAACAAGTAACAGCAACATGTGCCTGTTCCTAATGTAGCAACTATAGTATCAATAGTAAACATTTAAAAAGTAGTGAAAATCAGCCTTCAGTCCTTTTCAGTTTTGGTACCTCTGAAGGACCTGGGACCAAGTATGAACTGATTGAAGCCAAGAATTGAATCTGTAGTATCTGCTGATTTCTGTTTCTTTTCCCAGTTAATTCAATTCATGTTAGCAAATATTTATGAATGTATTCTGTATTTCAGGTTTTGTGCTGGGTTACTAAGGACAGAGAAATGAGAGTTCACTCTTTAATAAGATCAGCCAATCAGCAAATACTTAAACCGCTACTTTGTGCCAGGCATTATGCTAGGTGCTATAGATACATTGGAGAATTAAATGTATCCTCTTGTTTTTATATGATGTTTTAAGTCTAATGGGGAAAATAGGAAAAATGGAGGTAACACATATATATAGATAATACAGCAAAAATTTTAAGAAGCTTTTATCTCAGACAGACTGGGATTTGAATCTCAACACAACTTAATCTATCATGCTTTAGTTTCTTAATTTGTAAAATGGATATAATACTACCTAGTTAATAGAGTGGTTATGAGAATGAACAAAAGATGTGAGGTTCTTGATAAAGTGCTTGACTCAAGCACTCAGTTGTCAGGACTGCCCTGGTGGTCCAGTGGTTAAGAATCCGCCTTCCAATGCAGGGGATGCAGGTTAGATCCCTGGTCAGGGAACTAACATCCCACATGCCACAGGGCAACTAAGCCCACACACTCTGGAGCCAGCGCGCCACAACTAAGACCCGACGCAGCCAAATAAATAAATATTTTTTTAAAAAAGCACTCAGTTGTTAGATGAGTTTATAGCATCTGTACAAGACACAAAAGTAACAGAGGAGGGAATTATTAACTCTGATGATGGTTGAGGGGGGAGATTAAAGAAAGTTTCATAAGAGAAGGGACATCTGGGCTTTAAAGACTGAATAGAAGTTAGATTAGTAGAGAGGCATTTCCAGGAGAGATGAGTACAAAGGCAGTGAAGAGTATAACAGTGAAGTATGTTTTGGAAGTTATAAGTAGCTCGAGTATAAAGTATAAGGGTAGGGAGCAGGGAAAGATGTGACTAGAGAGATCACAGGAACAAAATTATGGGAGGGTCTTGTATGCCTGGCTAGGGAATTGCACCCCTATCCTTTAGTTCAGGGTAATAGTAGAGGGAGCTATTTTTTAACACAAAACTTCTCCTGTCCATAAACGGATTTTAGGCATGTCAGAATTAGAGAAGGGGTATGGAAAGTCTGATTTGCTTGAAACAATTGCAGACACACCCAGATTGTAAAGTTCTGGGAAACTGAGCATTATGATACACATCTACCTACTTGTGTAATTGAGTGTCACTGTTTTAGGCAATGGGAAGTCATTGAAGAGCTTTAGAATAATCAGGATGCTAGTATAGATGATGGGTTGGGCAGGAGACACAAATGGAGACAGCGAGACTAGTTAAAAGGCTGTCTCTTTTATTACTTAATTCTAAATATTTGATATCTTATGGAATGTTAGTTTCTTCTCCAAAGGAGAAAGTTTAATTAAAATTTTTCACCACGTAAAAATACTACTTAGAGTAGTACCGTTTTAAGTTACCCAATTCATTTGTGAAGGTAGCATCAGTCTAATACCAAAACCAGGCAATGACTGCAAGAAAACTGTGAGCCAATTTCGGTTATAAAATAGATGCAAAATCCTAAATAAAATAACAGCAGATCGACTCCAGTAGTGTAGTAAAATAGTAATACATTGACCAACTACGTTTTATCCCAGGAATGTGAGAATGGTCCAGCATTAGAAAATCTATCAGTGTAATTAATCTCTCGCCTCATTTGATACGAAAAAAGGACTTGACCAAGTACAACACCGAGTATGTTGAAAACTCTTGGCAATTAGGAATAGATGAAAAACTTTCTTAACTTTATTAAGTTTATATACCAGAAAATTACATAACTATACCTAGTGGTAAAACAGACACTTTTAAAGTCAGAGACAAGATAGGGGTGCTATTTTCAACCGTATACTGTAGCTTCTAGCCAAACAATAAAACAAGAAGGAAAAATGAGTTTTAAAGTTTTGAAAAGAGTGAGGACTGTCATTACTTGTAAATACTGTCTCTCTAGAAAACCAAAGAAAATCAACTGGCAAACTACTAGCGAAGCCATAGTTTACAAAGTAAATATTAAAAAATCTACTTCTCCTAAATATTAGCACTTACTAGATTTGGAAATATAAGAGGAAAAATTATTCTATCCATAAAAGTGACAAAACTATAAAATAACTGGGAATAAGTCTTTTTTTTTTAACTTATAAGACATTTATGGAGGAAATAGTACAGAAGAATATAAAGGAAAACCTGAATAGAGAAATAAATCATGTTCCTGTATGAATCTGACTAACTCCCCTAAATCTCAATGGGATTTTTCATGAGACTGTAAAATTCACACAGAATAAATGCCCAGTGATTGCTGAGATAATTTTGAAAAAGAGCAAGAGGGAAGAGACTTGCCCTCTCATATATCAGAACATATTCTAAAACTCTATCAATAGTATGGTTATTGGCAGAAAGAATCAAGAAATAGGCCCATGTTAAAAAATAAGTTAATATAAAAAAACCCAAATGGATTAAACTACTGAATTTAAAAAACAAACTGTAAGAACATTCATATATGACCTTGGAGCATCCAGAAGAAGAAAAAGCCATAAAAGAAAGGCTGATAAATTCAACTTTACCAAAATGAAAAACTCCTAGACAAGATATCTTAAAATTAAAACACAAGCTATGTGCTAGGTAAAAAGTATTTGAAATATGTGCAATATGAATAACAGACAAAGGGTTAACAGTTTCATTATATTAAAAAAAACTCCCGGGACTTCCCTGGTGGTCCAGTGGTTAAGAATCCGCCTTCCAGTGCAGGGGACATGGGTTTGATTCCTGGTCGGGGAACTAAGATCCCACACGCTGTGGGGCAACTAAGCCTGTGCGCTCTAGAGCTCGCATGCCACAACTAGAGAGCCCGCGAGCCCACGTGCTCTGGAGCCCACACGCTGCAACTACTGTGCCCGCATGCTCTGGAGCCCGTGTGCCACAACTAGAGAGCCCGCACGCTGCAACTCCTGAGCCCGCGCTCTCTAGAGCCTGCGCGCCACAACTAGAGAGAAGCCCGTGCGTCGCAATGAAGAGCCTGCGCGCCACAACGAAGACCCCACACAGCCAAATAAATAAACATTAAAAAAAAAAACCCTCCCAAAAAGCAGTAAGAAAAAGATAATCCAGTAGAAAAATGAGCAAGAGATATGAAGTGGCAGTTCACAGAAGAGGAAATATAAATAACTGATAAACTTATAAAAATGGGTCTACCTTACTATTTTTTTTTAATGTTTTTATTGGAGTATAATTGCTTTACTATGGTGTGTTAGTTTCTGCTGTATAACAAAGTGAATCAGTTATACATATACATATATCCCCATATCTCTACCTTACTATTAATGAGTAAAATATAAGCTAAAATAAAAGAATACCACTTTTCACTTATCAGATTAGCCAACATTATAAAGTTTGAGGATTTTATGTGTTTGTAAGGCTACCTATTTCTCCACACCTTTACCAATACCTCTCAGAACCTGTTTTGTCAGCAACAAAATTTGGGCTAATATTTTCCCAGCCTACTTCTCAGGGAGATAATTTAGTGAGATAATAAAGTGATACAGAATACCCAGATCTAACTTCCAGTCTTGACTCTTATTCTCTAGAGCTAGGCTAAACTTTGTAAATTAGAATCACTTGGGGAACTCTAAAATGCGTTGATATCCTGGACCCCTACCCAGATCACTTAAATCAGAATTTCTGGTGGGTTAGTACCTGGGGAGCAGTATTTCCTGAAGCTCCTTATGTGATTCTGTTATGCAGCCAGGGTTGTGAACCGCATGGAATCAGGCTGTTTGGATTTTAATTTTGGCCTCACCACTTATTAGCTGTTTGACCCTGGGCAAGTTACCAAACCTCTCTGTAAAATGTTCTCACTTGTAACATGATGAAAATTGTATCTAAATAAAAGAGTTGTGAGGAGAAAGATAATTCATTTGAAGCGATTAGATTGGTGCCTGATACATAGTAAGATTTAATAAAAATTATGTGCTACTGTTATTGCTAACACCGCAACTTCTATTGAGAAAATGGTTGGATAAGTCTAGTTCTTAAATAGCTGCTTTTTACTCAACCATTCCAGAAGTGGCAAAGTTGTACTATTTGAAGCGAGATCTAGAGTGGCTACCCACCATAGACATGCTCTCACAATTTTCTATAAAATTTATTACTTTCTGAATTTACTTTGCTCATTTATTGGTTTCTAGTCTTCCTCCACCAAACTAGAATGTAAACGTCATGGGAGCAGGAACATTGACTGTCTCTTTCATACTGTAACCCCATTACTCAGTTGGTGCCAGACTTTTAGCAGATGTACTTTAGATTTGTTAAATAAGTGAGTGAAAAATCTGTTTTTAGTATTATTGTCAGTGTTTTCTGACAGGCACATAAGATTGTGAATTCTTGCTTTCAAGTTAAAATTGGAATTGACATTTACTGCCTTCAATTGAATATTTTGTTGCTGTTTTCTGGACCTAGTTTCACCTTTTTTTTTTAAATGTAGAGCAATCAAGCAAATTTGACACTATCTTTGCCACTTAATTTTATTTCCAAAATACATATTTGTTTTTGGCATTAAAAGCTTTAGTACCACCATAATGCATTAAATAACTCCCGTAAATTAGCTTTCAGGAGCAAATAGCAAAGTATATTAGAATTTTAGTCCTTTGTTCTCTTTAAAGATATTCATTAGTTAGAGTAATGGAAGTAGAAACAGACTTGATTTTCTAGGTGATTTTTAAAATATGATTAAATACACTAACAATGAATTATCTGGAAAAGAAATAAAGAAAACAATCCCATTTACAATAGCATCAAAAAATAAAATGCTTAGGAATAAATTTAACCAAGGAGGGGAAAGATCTGTACATTGAAAATTATAAGACATTGATGAAAGAAATTGAAGACACAAACAAATAGAAAGATAGCCCATGTTCATGGATCATGAGAATATTGTTAAAATGTCTGTACTACCCAAAACCATCTACAGATTCAATGCAATCCCTTTCAAAATTCCAATGACATTTTTCACAGAAATAGAAAAAACAATCCTAACATTTCTGTGGAACAACAAAAGACCCCAGGTAGCCAAAGCAATCCTGAGAAAGAACAAAGCTAGAGACAACACAATTCCTGATTTCAAACTTTATTACAAAGTTATAGTAGTCAAAATAATATTGTACTGGCATGAAAATAGAAACATAGGCCAATGGAACAGAATTGAAACCTCAGGGATAAACCCACACATATACAATCAACTAATAATTGACAAGGGATCCAAGAAGACTTAATGAGGAAAAGATAATCTCTAAGATAAATGGTATTGGGAAAACTGAATAACTCCATGCAGAAGAATGAAATTAGACCCCTATCTTACATCACTCACAAAAATTACCTTGAAATGGATTAAAGACATAAATGTAAGACCTGAACCTATAAAACTACTGAAAGAAAACAAGGAGAAAGCCCTGTGGCAGTGATTTTTAGATATGGCACCAAAAGTGCAAGCAACAAAAGCAGTAATAAACAAGTTGGGACTACATCAAGCTAAAAAGCTTCTGCACAGAAAAAAAAAAGAAAGAAAAAAGAAAAAGTCAGCAAAATAAAAATGCAGCCTACAGAATGGGAGAAAATATTTGCAAACCATTTATCTGATAAGGGATTAATATCCAAAATATATAAGGGACTCATACAATTCAATAGCAAAAAAAACCAATCCAATTTAAAAGTGGACACAAGACTTGAATAGACATTTTTCCAAAGAAGACATACAAATGGCCACCAGGTGAATGAAAAGATGGTCACTATCACTAATCATCAGGAAAATGCAAATCAAAACCACAATGAGATATCACCTCACACCTATTAAAATGGCTATTAAAAAGGCAAGAAAGAAGTGTTGATGAGCCTGTAGAGAAAAAGGAACCCTTCTGCACTGTTGATGGGAATGTAAATTGGTATAGCCAAACTATGGAAAACAGTATGGAGTTTCTTCAAAAAATTAAAAATAGAACTCCCATAAGATCCAGCAATTCCACTTCTGTATATCCGCAGGAAATGAAAAAATGACCTTGAAGAGATACCTGCACCTCCATGTTCACAGCAGTGTCATTTGCAATAACCACAACATGGAAACAACCTAAGCATCAATCAGTGGATGAATGGATAAAGAAAATGTCACACACACACATACACACACACACACTGGAATATTCAGCCATGAAAAAGGGAATCCTGCCTTTTGCAATAACATGGACCTTGAGGGCATTATGCTAGGTGAAATAAGATAGAGGAAGACAAATAATGTTATTGTGGAATCTAAAATGTATATGTGGAACCTAAAAACGCTGAATTCATGAAATAGAGATTAGAATGGTGGTTGTCAAGGGCTGGGAGGTGGGGGAAATGGGGAGATGTCGGTGAAAGGGTACAAACTCCCAGCTATAAGATGAATTAGTTCTGGGGATCTAATGTACAGGATGGTGACTGTAATTAATTATACAGTATTAATACTTGAAAGTTGTTAAGAGAGTAGATCTTAAATGTTGTGTCCACACACACACACACACAAATGGTAATTCTGTGAGGGGATGGAGATTATTGTGGTAACCATTTTGCATATACACATATATCAAATTATCCCATTGAACACCTTAAACTTACATATGTTATAAATCAATAATATTTTGACAGAGCTGGGGAAAATGATCATAGGAAATATCCAAAGAGATGACATACGGATGGCAAATCAGAGGAGTTTTTTCTCCTCTCTTATTAATTTTCTAAATGTTCAACATTTTTATAATGTGAATGTATTCAAAATATGTTTAATCAGTTAAAAATAAAATGAGGGGAAAATGTGATTTAAGAGCTCTGATTTGTTTCATGGTATACATTGACTGTTATGTTAGTAACTTACCTTGATTCTGGTCTTATTTTTGCTACTAGTTGCATGACCCTGAGCAAATAATTTCCTTTCTCTTGACTTCAGTTTCCTCATTCATAAAATGTAAGAGTTAGCCTAGTTTTCCTATCTTATTCTTAAAAGTTAAAAAAGTGTTGATGACATTTACTAACACTAATTGTGATATATTATTGTCAAAGAAGCTAGTTCATTTGAGGAAGAAGATCCTCAATTATTTCAGGTTTGTTTAAACCTCTGAAATTATACTTCCTCATGATATTATGATTTCTTTTTCAATATATTTTTGTTTAACTGGTACAAACTTATGTGTACTCCTTCTCTGGCTTAAGTGAATCTTTGGTAGATTTCATGACTTGTGCTGCTTTCAAGGTTATTTCATGATCTGAGTGTCACATTTGTGTGATATCCTGAGCCTAGATATAAACTGACTCATGGTCCTTATCTAGAGAATTTCCCTTCCAGATTAGGGAAAAGATAACCAGTGAGTATGGATGAAAATCATAAGTAATAGCAGAGCTCAGAGGGTCATTGTATAAAGGTGCTTATTCTGTTTTATGAAAAGCTAGGAAGAGTTAAGTTTTAAAGAGGGATTTAGGTGGAGAAAGCCATATTTTGAAGTTGGGATATAACCATAATATGCACACAAAAAGCAGAGAATCATTATTTTTAAAATTTTGCTTTAAAGTGGAAAGTCTCTTGATTCTCTTGAGATCCTTGAATTCTGATGGCAGTTCATCCGACAAAGTTATTGGTAATGGGGAAAGGTTTGCTAACCCAGATGTATCTGAATACTTTTCCTTTTCCTCTTCCTCCTAGGCAGCAATCATTAGTAGGGTTCAATGTAGGATTGTGGCTTTGGATCTTCGAGGTCATGGTGAGTGAAGTTCTTAATTAGTCACTGATTCAATGATATATTTGCCAAGCCCTTTGAATAGTGTTAAATATTACAGATTTCATTGTGTCCTGGGCTGTTCCATTTGTGCATTTGGAGGGAAGTCCTAGCTTTCAGTTTTCATAAATATTTTTATACACACACATATATATTTATTGTTGTTTAGCTAAGAAAATGTCCACTAACGTAACCAAATTCTGATGCTGGTGATGTATGAGGAATGTGGAAAAATCTTTGCTACTGTAATTATCCTTCTTCAGATGGCCAACTATAAAGATATGTCTGTAACAGAAAATCCTTGCTATGCCCATCATATACCTTTATAAAATTCCAATTTCATTATCCCAAGGTGAGATTTTTTTGAAAGCAAGTACTCTTGCTTTTATGATTTATCTTCATGGGAATTTTATTTTTAAAATACTTTCTTTTTAGGTGAAACAAAAGTCAAGAATTCTGAAGACCTGTCTGCAGAAACCATGGCAAAGTAAGTAATCTAATACTGTTTATACAATCACCTGGCTTCCATTACTATTATAAATAATAGTATATCTTTATCGCTCTCCTGGTGAGATTGTTGAACAACAAGTAACACAGAGAAAATTTTACTTCTTTTCTCTTTCCTCTATATCTGGTGTTTCTTTACTATTTAATATTGAAAGAAACCTCCATCTTCCTTGGTATATTCAATGTGATGGTCATCACTTAAAGCACTTGAAAATTCTTCAAGGCACAGTTTAGTTTGTGTTGGCTTTTGAAGAGTTTTCTTCTGTTGACAGAGTTGAATAAAATCTGAATATCTATTGGGGACCCATGCTTGAAAAGTAGTTGTATACAAAAGGCTCTGTAAGATGTTCTTAAGATATCCTGCCCACATTCTTTGTCAAGCATTATAGTAAGACAAAAACAGGGTATTAAAGAATAACTGATTATACCCTGGGCCTCAAAGTAAAAGATGAGTATAGCACATGCAGTGGCTCTCACACCTGGCCACTCATCAGAATCATCTGAGAAGTGATTAAAGTACAGATGATTTGGCCCTACCCCAGACCTATTGAATTAGTGCTTCTACCAGTGGGTCTGGGCATTTAGATTTTGATAAATTTCTATAAAGGAATCTGATGCAGCCAGTCCCATGACTGGTGTTTGGAGACCACTATTCTATATTGTAAACAGGATTTTTCCAACTACCCTGCTTTTAATACGTACTCTCTCATGTGCTTAATGCATGCTCTCTCAAGTGTATTTTTGGCACCAAAAATATCTTGTCCCTTTTTACTTTAGCAGCTTTAATCCATGAGTAAACTATTTTTCCTTCAGAACCCAGTCATATGACCATAATTGTATTGTTATAGTAGGTGTTATTTATGTATTGTATAGTAGGTGCTATTTATGTGCTTCATTAAGTGTAAATTAAACATTTGTTAAGAATAAATTAATTATTTTAATTAGTCTGTAGTGTAAATATTATCACTATTTTTTACCAATGAGAAAACTGGCTCGGATGGGGTGAATAACTGCATGAGGTCACACAGTTAATAGACCAGAATTGTGATCATTCAACCATAGTGCTTGGCAGAGAGAGAGAAACAACACTGTGGGAGGACCATTCCACTCAATGAACATGTGCCTGAGAAACCATGAAAAGAGAGCCAAGAATCTGCTCCCTCAATTGTTCCTTTGTAATGTAAGAACAATAAAGCCCCAAAATAATCAAGCTTGTTAGTGGTACCTATAGAAAGATTTGTGAATAATTTTTAAAGCATTTCTTGACTGTTGACAAAAAAGTGAAATACATCATCTAAGTGGCCAGGCAGCCAGACAAGGGTGATGATGGCTTGACTGACATTCAAGAAGAAATTAAAGAATTAATTGATGACCTTAAGGAAACATTGCCTAATAATGTATCAGTCTGGGACAATCAGGAGAGAGAAACCACATAGTAATTTAAGCAAGGAAAGTTTAATATAAAGATTTGTTAACTGTAACACGGGATTGGAGTAATGAGGAATTGGCTAGTAAGAAGTAAAGAATACAGGGTTAATTAACTTGATTGTGGGAATCATGTCACAGTGTATACGTATGTCAAATCATCACACTGTATACTTTAAATATATTACAATTTTACTTATCAGTTATATCTCAGAAAGCTGGAAAAAAACTTGAAAAACAGAGAGAAGACTAGGAATAGCAGATGTAAGAAGCAGCCACTTCATATTTCCCCTCAGACTGAGATAGAACCTGAGTGGAAGAGGTTGAGATCCAGACCTTGTTGGAGAGGGCACAATGGTGGCTTACTGAAGGCAGAGAAGTCACTTGGATACTATGTTACATGGCAGAACTTGTCAGAAATCTGACCTTTAGGGTGCAGGAGAAGCTGTTCACAGGGAGGTATCTCACCAGTGGCACTTTGCAACAAAAATATTGGGGGTGTTCCAGAGATCTGCTGTACAACATAATGCCTACAGTTTGGTTCTTTTTTTTATTTTATTTATTTAATTTATTTATTTTTGGCTGCTTTGGGTCTTTGTTGCTGCTTTCTCTAGTTGCAGTGAGCGGGGGCTACTCTTCGTTGTGGTGCGAGTGCTTCTCATTGTGGTGGCTTCTCTTGTTGCAGAGCTGGCTCTAGGTGCATGGGCTTCAGTAGTTGTGGCGCGCGGGCTCAGTAGCTGTGGCTTGCAGGCTCTAGAGCGCAAGCTCAGTAGTTGTGGCGCACGGGCTTAGCTGCTCTGCGGCATGTGGGATCTTCCTGGACCAGGGCTCAATCCCATGTCCCCTGCATTGGCAGGCGGATTCTTAACCACTGCACCACCGGGACGTCCCCATAATGCCTATAGTTAATGATAAGATACTGTGTACTTAAAAGTTTGTTAAGAGGGTAGATCTCATGTTAAGTGTTTTTACCATGCATACATACACCCCCCCACCACACACACACACAAACACAAAAGAAATGCAAGGACTCTTTTGGAGGTGACGGATGTGTTTATTTCCTTGATCGTGGTTATGGTGACAAGAGTGTATATATATATACCCAAACTTACCAAATTGTATATATTAATTATGCACCATTTTTAAAATAAATTTATTTACTTATTTAATTTTGGGCTGTGTTGGTTCTTTGTTGCTGCACGTGGGCTTTCTCTAGTTGTGGTGAGCGGGGGCTACTCTTCGTTGTAGTGCACAGGCTTCTTATTGCGGTGGCTTCTCTTGTTGTGGAGCACGGGCTCTAGGCACGTGGGCTTCAGTAGTTGTGGTGCACAGGCTTAGTTGCTCCACGGCATGTGGGGTCTTCCCGGCCCAGGGCTTGAACCCGTGTCCCCTGCATTGGCAGGAGGATTCTTAACCACTTTGCCACCAGGGAAGTCCCAATTATGCACCATTTTTAATATACCAATTATACTTCAATGAAGCTAGAAGGGACCAACAAACACATGAAAGGATGCTCAATATCACTAATCATTAGAGAAATGCAAATCAAAACTACAATGAGGTATGACCTCACACCAGTCAGAATGGCCATCATCAAAAAATCTATAAACAATAAATGCTGGAGAGGGTGTGGAGAAAAGGGAACCCTCTTACATTGTTGGTGGGAATGTAAATTGATACAGCCACTATGGAGAACAGTATGGAAGTTTCTTAAAAAAACTAAAGATAGAACTACCATATGACCCAGCAATCCCACTACTGGGCATATACCCTGAGAAAACCATAATTCAAAAAGAGACATGTACCACAGTGTTGACTGTAGCACTGTTTACAACAGCCAGGACATGGAAGCAACCTAAGTGTCCATCGACAGATGAATGGATAAAGAAGATGTGCCACATATATACAATGGAATATTACTCAGCCATTAAAAAAAACGAAATTGAACTATTGGTAGTGAGGTGGATGGACCTAGAGTCCGTCATACAGAGTGAAGTAAGTCAGAAAGAGAAAAATAAATACCATATGCTAACGCATATATATGGAATCTCAAAAAAGAAAATGGTTCTGAAGAACCTAGGGGTAGGACTGAAATAAAGACACAGACATAGAGAATGGACTTGAGGACACAGGGAGTGGGGAGGGTAAGCTGGGACGAAGTGAGACAGTGTCATGGACATATATACACTACCAAATGTAAAATAGGTAGCTAGTGGGAAGCAGCCACATAGCACAGGGAGATCAGCTTGGTGCTTTGTGACCACCTAGAGGGGTGGGATAGGGAGGATGGGAGGGAGACCCAAGAGGGGGGAGATATGGGGATATATGCATATGTATAGCTGATTCACTTTGTTATACAGCAGAAACTAACACAACATTGTAAGGCAATTATACTCCAAGAAAGATGTTTAAAAAAAAAAAAAAGACATTTTGCTAAACGTTAGAAAAAAAAAAAGATGTTAAAAAAAACAAAAACAAAGATGAACCTCCCATTAGGTTCGAACAGCTCCCTATACCCCTCCTTCATAGTTTTATCCCAGTTTATACTTGGATTTTCAGTACCTCTTTGCTCACTTTCCCTCCCTGCAAATGTTAACTCCATGAAGAAGGGGACTTGTCGGCCCTTTTTACCACTGTACCCCCAGACCTGCCACAGTACCTGGCCTGTGTAGAAACTCAACAGACAGTGACTTAATAAGTGGAAGTGAGTCCTACTACAAAAAAAAAAAAAGCTAGAGGAGAGAAAGGAACATTGGGGATGGAAGGCTGGAGTGCTTGGAGACGCCTCCTGTGTTTCAGGACCTGGGCCCTGGGGAAGCTGTGTGTGCTTCAGGTCTTGGGTGCTAGACAAACTACAGGAGCTTGTGGAGTCAGTGCAAACCAGGAACAAAACCCTCTTTTTCTGCAGTATCTCTCCTTTGCCCTCTGTTGGCATAGCTTAACATCTTGCTGGCTGGCAAAGGAAAACTATTTAAAGGCCTCATCCAGTTTTGCAGAACATGAAATAAAGGGTGAATGAGAGCTAAGAGACAGTAAGTTGCTAACTCACACAAAAAGTTAAAAAGAAAATAAATGATTAAAACTTCTATAATAGATGAAGATAATTACTAAGAATCAGAAGAGCCAACAAGTTGGATTCTTGCTGAAATAGTTGAAGCAATAAAACATTTATATTGTTTCTGAGTTCAATCATTCTGTGAAACAAAAATCTCAAAATGGACATCTTAATGGGCAATTAGAGGGGTTTTCAAGTAGCACTGACAGCATGATTTTTGCCTTTGACATCAACTTCAGAACCTAAACCCTACATAAAATGCAACTCCACTGAAAGTGGAAGAGCCAAGATTTGAGTTACTCTGATACTCCTTTTTCTGTTATGTCTGTGATATGCTATACTGCTTCTCAGGAAATGAGCTAGTATTAATAAATATGATAGAATCCCCCTAGAAGTCATCTACCAAAATTGTGGTACATTCAGTTACTGACTAGATAATCTTTCATAGCATCCTTTTATTTTACTCATTATTTCTGTTATGAACCAAAAATTTTAGCCTTAACTTTAACTCCAAAGGAATATTAAACTATTATTTGTTTTCGCTTATAAAATTGCATGGCTTTATCTCCCATTTAGATTGTCTGCAGATGCTAACACTACCCTATTCACATCTGTAATTGTTGTATGAGATTTTTAAGATTAATTCCTTCATAAATAATTAATAACATTTACCTTTGCCATTCTGAATACTGTGGAGACCATATCTGAATGGCTGTGTCCCTACATTCACAACTGCTGTATTTGGCTAACATTGTGTGAGTGCCTGAGATATGTAGTGACACTCAGCAAGACAAAACTGTCTTTTGAAGTTGACTGACTCACCCACTCACAAAAGAAGACAGTAGAGGCAGTGGTCTGTAGAAACACACCTTACTTACCTATTGCTATAGCATAGAAGGCCCGTATGCAAATAAAAACCAAAGTTCCTGCTTTACTTCTCATTTTCAAAGCTTTGAGGTTTGACTTTGTTGAATAGATCCACTCATAAAGACTGGAACAGAAGCCAATAAAAATTAGCTCTGAACATCTTTCTAGTTTCTCAGAACACTAAATTTGTGTTCATACTTCAAACAACTTTACATAACAAATTGTAAATAATAGTTAACGTTTGAATAGCACTTTACTCTTTTCAAAGTAGTTTTACATTCAGTGTCTCAGTTAATCCTCAGAGCAATCCAGAATAGTAACTGATATTCTTATCTTCATTTTATAGATGTTGAAACTTCATCTGAGAGATTAAGTAGCTAATCCAAGTCCACATAGTAAATAATAAACTGGGGCTGCAATTCATCTTGTGATGTCAAACTTCACTACATTATAATGCTTAAAATTGTTTTCCTGTTTTACGGATGGGGAAACTGAGGCATAGAGCAGTTAAATGATTTGTCCAGAGTTTCAAGCTTAGGTTTAAAATAAAGGTATATGTTTATGTAATTGTACTAAATGTGTGGAATAGTGAAGGTGTGATGTAAAGGAAAATTAGAACATTTGGTTCTTAGTCCTTAAACTTCCATTTATCAGAAGAGCTAGCTGTGAGGCTACCCTGCGCGGGGGGTGTTAGGAGGTTTACATAGGTACATTTGCAAGATGGTCCAGTAGACCTTTACAGTCCTAGGACTGTTAGTTACAGATCAAAGGAGAGAGTTAGGAAAGAAAACTATCTTTACAGTGTTGTCAGAGTACATTCCATGCTTTTTTTCCTTCTCTTTGCAGAGATGTTGGCAATGTGGTTGAAGCCATGTATGGGGACCTTCCTCCTCCAATTATGCTCATTGGACATAGCATGGGTGGTGCTATTGCAGTCCACACAGCATCATCCAACCTGGTGCCAAGCCTCTTGGGTCTGTGCATGATCGATGTTGTGGAAGGTAAGTTTTGTTAGTGCTGAGCAAATCAAAATCTTTGACTTACCAAAGACATCCATGGTAGATTATTGTTATCTTGTTTTTATTTATTATTGACTTCTCTCATCTCGAAGTATGTTCCTCTGTCTTTTATATCTTTTTTTTAATGTTATTTTGTGGCAGAGGCATTCCCAGTATTTTTTTATTGGGATACAATTGACATATAACTTTGCATTAGTTTCAGATGTACAAAATAATGATTTGATATATGTATATATTGTGAAATGATCACCACAATATGTCTAGTTAACATCTATCGCCACACGTACTTACATATTTTTTTTCTTGTGATGAGAACTTTTAAGATCTATTCTCTTAGCAACTTTCAAATATGCAGTACAGTATTAACTATAGTCACCATGCTGTATGTTACATCCCTAGGACTTATTTATTTTATAACTGGACGTTCGTACTTTTCACACCTTCACCCATTTTGCCCACACCCCACATTATGTAATAATTTTACATGTCATCAAAAACTCTTCATAAACATCTTTTATGGCTGCATAATATTTCAGTTGTATGTATGACCCATAATTTTATTTAACATCTAAAAAGAAACTGCCATGTCTTCTATGACCCAGCATCAGAAGTCACACTATTGCTCATATAAGTCAGCCAGCCCTATTCAGTGTGGAGGGACTGTTGAATACCAGGAGACAAAAACCATTGAAGGCCGTCTTGGAAGCTGGCTATCACATCAGTCTTCTGAATTTTCTTAAACTGCTTCTTTTTTTCCCCCCAAGTGCCACTTAATTCTGCTGTCATTGAGGGGAGATGTATACAGTTGACTCATTAAGTATAAATGCTCAGAATATCTTAAGTGCTGTGGTTAAATTTTTTTGTTTAACATCTAGGTACAGCCATGGATGCACTTAATAGCATGCAGAATTTCTTACGTGGTCGTCCTAAAACCTTCAAGTCTCTGGAGAATGCCGTTGAATGGAGGTAACCCACAAATCTATATCGTCTATATTTTAAATGTTAGATTGTAGCTTTCCTTTTTCATCAGCTCAAGCACCAAGTTGAAAGGAATATTTTAGTTCCCATGCCTTAGCTTTATTGTAGTATCATGTATGGAAACATTTACATAAGGAGCAGATTTTTAAAAATATATTTTAAATGTTTGACTTGGCTCAGTTCTCTAAAACCCATCCTTTTTCCAATACACTGTAGTACCTCCTAGAATCTTAATAATTATGGATCATCTGCTGTCTAGCTGTTCCCATCTCTGAGGTGGGAGTTTAGACTAAATGAGATTCTAAGGCCTTTTCCATCTCTGACACTCCATGGTTCTAGATTCACTTTCTGTGTTCCAGAGAAGATGGAGAAACAGATGGTTGTGGGTTCCCTTCTCAGTTTTTATTTGGTTTTTGCATAAATAAAAACCCTTTGGCTAAATGGTTCTCGTAAAAATTACTGACAGAATTGGCTATGGCTTCCACTTAAGTAAAGGCTGTTCAGTCATTAATTATACACTAATTCAATCAATTATTTGAATATTTATTAAATGTGTTTATATTTATTGAACACTTTGTGCTAAAGGGTAGTGATTCAAAGATGAGTAAAGCACTGTCCCTCCCCCTAGGATATCAGTCTTGGGATAAAATATCTTCAGTGTCCTGTCTTCCTACCTATCCCTCAAAATCCATTTCTAGTCCCCTCTCCAGAACCCTTCCTATAACTCCTACAAACCACCCAGGTCCCTCCTTCAGCAAAATTGCTAAAGACCTTTAAGTCTGTATTATATTGTACTGTTTACCCCTTAAGTCTTCTAATCCTCCTTTAAGGGATATGCTTATATAGTTAATTTTCATTTCTGTCTTAATGCCCTTCCTGCATCATAAGGTCAGAAGCTATTCTCTATTTCTTTTGTACTTTCATATAGCATATAGCATACTGCTGGCTGCTTTAGCAGGCAGAACGTATCTATTTACTGAGTCAGAGATATCAAGTGGAAATTAAGGACCTGGTAAATATATCCTAGGGATTCCTCCTAGGACAGAGGATCTCATGCCAAATATGGCTTGCCAGAATGATATTTGTGTTTGATATGGTTGCTTTTGCCTCCCCTGTTCACTACTGTGATGCAAGATGTACTCTTGGAAGCACCAAAAATCGCTCCATCTTGAGCAGCCACACTGAGAATGCGGCTGCTGCCAGCTCAGCATGAACCTTGGGCACTCTGCCTGCTTCCTCAGTAACAACTAGTGAGAAAATTATTCCAAATAACTTAAAATTTATTCAGTAAACATTTTTTTTTTTAGTACCTAAGATGTGTCAGTGTCTGATCTAAGAACTGGGGATGAATCAGGCTTAGTTCCTGTCATCAAAAAACTGGGAACATACATACAAGTAAATGCATAAACACAATACAATGAAGAAGGTACAGAAGACAGGCACCCAAACCAGCCCAGGGGTCATGATGAACCTTTTGTTAAGGGGAGATAGAGTCTTGATTCTAGTGCCAGATGTAGGGTAGAATAGGCATTCCATTTGTTGAATGTTAAAGTATTCTGGGTTCTATGAGAGCCACTGATTTCTAGATACTTTCTGAGCCTAAGAATCAGAAAGAATACAGTGAAGTTTTTGGTAATTTTGTTTTGTGTCTGCTGGATATCTGAATCAAGTTTATGACTCATGGCCATTTTGGTTATTCTAGATAATTTTCTTTTGAAAAAAAAAGGTGTTGAAATACAAGACCAATCTATTTAAATTCAGTAAAGATTTAAAGCAAAGTGAATTTCTGCTTTTGCCCTCTTGGTCATCCAAATGAGAGGCAGTAGGGTGTAGTCATTAAGAGCCTGGGCTTTGAAATTTGAAAAAGAATAGATACAGGTGTATGTATAGCTGAATCACTTTGCTGTACACCTGAAACTAACACAACATTGTTAATCAACTATACCCCAAATTAAAATAAAAAGTTAAAAAAAAAAAAAAAAGAGCCTGGGCTTTGAGGTCACATATGGATTTCATCTTGGTTCCACCACCTGGCTGTTCTGAGGAAGACAGAATAGGGGAAGGAGTGGGGAGAGTAGGGGTGATGACAAAAGTGAGAAATTGGTTAGGATATAATCATAGTTGTAGAAAAGAGTAACAATGGTAATCATAGACTATGATGGCAACAGAGGAAGTTATGTGGTCATATTTGGAATGTATTTTGAAGGTAGAGCTGACAGAACTACCTTATGGATAGTGTGTTGGGAGAGGGGGTTGGGGGAGATGCAGTATTCAAGGATGACTTCTAGGTTTTTAGCCTAAGCAATTGGTGAATGGTAGAGACAAAGAACAGCAGATTTGAGAGCAGGCAAGGGGCAGGGTATCAGGATTTTTGTTTGGATAAGCTGAAATGCTTATTATACATCTAAGTGAAAATGTTAAATAGGCACTTGTATACACTAGTTAGAAGAGGTTGAGCTAGAGATAAATTGGAGAATCATCATCACATAGATAACATTTAAAGCCAAAATATTGAATGCAGTTACCTAGTTGATAGAAAACGATCCAAGAACTGAGCCTTGGGTTACTCTACAATATTGAGAGCTTGGGAAGGAAAGGAAGATCCAACAAAAGAAACTGAAAAGACACAGTTGGTGAGATAGAAGGAAAGCAAGAGAGCAGCATAGCAAGTGTTTATAGAAAGAAGGAGAGGGGATCTAGGTCAAATGCTGCTGAGAGATCAAGTAAGGTAAAGACTAAGAAATGACCATTAGGATTGGCATGATGGAGGTGACCTTGACAAAGGAAATCTCAGAAAGTAGGAGATAAAAACCTGATATAAGTTGGGGATATTGGTTGAGGAAAGGATGGGAGGTGACAAAGTGGAGAAAGCATGTAAGATAACTTTTTTGAGAAGTTTTGTTGTATAGGAGAGCAGAGAAATGGGGTAGTATCTAGAAGTGAATATGGGGTTGAAAATGTTTTTAAAAGGCTAGAGAAGGTTTTTATTTTTATTTATTTTTTGATGTGGATCATTTTTTAAAAATATTCATTCATTCATTAAAATTCATTCATTCATTTAGCTAGCTAGCTACCTGTGCCGGGATCTTTAGCTGCGGCATACAAACTCTCAGTTGTGGCATGTGGGACCTAGTTCCCTGACCAGGGATGGAACCCGGGCCCCCTGCATTGGGAGCGCAGTGTTAGCCACTGGACCACCAGGGAAGTCCCCTAGAGGATGTTTTTAAAGGATGTTTTATAGTATTCACTAGAGAAAGAAATAACAACATAAGAAAGAGACAGGATAAGTAAAGGAAACGAGGTCTTCATAAACAAGAGAGGATGGGAAACCAGTGCCCAACATTGGCCTTGAATAGGAACAGAGATATTTCACCTATTAAACAGTCTTCAAAGGCAGAGTATATGATTATAAATACTAGTGGATTTGTAGATTCAGTTTGTGGTGGAAAAACGACGTAGTAGTTCTCATTGCCTCTGTTTATCATTAAAATAAGAAACAAAGTCATTATCTAAGGGGGGGTACACTAAAATTTTATGTGATTTTTTTTGTTTGTTTTAAGCTAAAAAATGAGATTTGAAGAAATGTGTTCTTGTGGGCCTGCTTCAGGTGGTGTTTTCAGTTCCCCCTGGGACATGTCTTTTTGCTTGGGCCTTAGCCAACTCTGAGAAGACTAATCTATATTTATAGAGTCAAAGCTCCTAAGTTCTATCATGGCATGCAAGACCCTCTAGGAGCTAGCCCCTGCATGCCTATCCTTATTCTGTCACACTACTCCTTTACTCTCCTCTGCTCCTCCTTGCACTCTGCCTTCTAAAATCATCCTCCTCCTGACTTTTTCACATCACGGTGTCTTCATTCACAACGTGCCTTCTGCCTGTTTTGCTCTGACCCCCAGCTTTTACCTTCCGCTTAACTTATCTTCAGTCCTCAGTTTAGGCAAGACATTTGGGAAGCTTTCTCTAACCTCATTTAGAATAAAGTGGTTCCTTTGAACCTTGCTTTATTATATTAAAATTATTTGTTGTGTTTCTTTCCCCCACTGAATTATGTGCTTCTTGAGCGCAGGCCTGGCACATAGTATCCTACTGGTAAATATTTGCAGAACTGAAGTGATTTTAATGCCTTTACTTAATTTTTACTGCTTGGCTTATAGCCATAATAACCAAGTGAGAAGTAGTGGTAGTCTCCATGGTAAGCTACATTGGTAACCACACCTTTTTAGTAGATCGCACAGAATCTGCAGAATTATTGATTTGACACTGGTGACATGATAAGATGGATGCTGAATAACCTCCTCTCTCCTGTCTCACTTTTCTCTTCTAGTGTGAAGAGCGGCCAGATTCGAAATCTGGAGTCTGCCCGTGTCTCAATGGTTGGCCAAGTCAAACAGTAGGTCTTATTTTGCCCCCTTGGGCTGGTTAGAGGCTGAAACATGGTGAGGGAATTACAGATTGCTTTTTTTTTTTTTAACATCCAGATTGCTTTTATTGTCATATACCTATTCTACCATCTTGGTGAATGCCTTCATTATTTTAGATAATTTTTATAAGTGAGCTCATTAGGGCCAGCTACATAGATTTTCTTTTTTTCTTCTTTTTTGAAGAAATCCCAAAGCCAAATAATGTCTTCTGTATAATACTGGATTACCTTATTAGCACAACTGTAGGTGTTAAAAGGTGAAGAATACCAGAGAAAGGACGTTAAATTAAGTGTTCACTCCAGTGCTGGCAGCTATGGTTTCATTCTTTTTTTTTAACATCTTTATTGGAGTATAATTGCTTTACAATGGTGTGTTAGTTTCTGCTGTATACCGAAGTGAATCAGCTATATGTATACATATATCCCCATATCTCCTTCCTCTTGCGTCTCCCTCCCACTCTCCCTATCCCACCCCTCTAGGTGGTCACAAAGCACCGAGCTGATCTCCCTGTGCTGTGCGGCTGCTTCCCACTAGCTATCTGTTTTACGTTTGGTAGTGTATATATGTCCATGCCACTGTCTCACTTCGTCCCAGCTTACCCTTCCCACTCCCCTTGTCCTCAAGTCCATCCTCTACGTCTACATCTTTATTCCTGTCCTGCCCCTAGGTTCTGCAGAACTTTTTTTTTTTTTAAGATTCCATATATATGTGTTAGCATATGGTATTTGTTTTTCTCTTTCTGACTTACTTCACTCTGTATGACAGACTCTAGGTCCATCCACCTCACTACCAATAGTTCAATTTCATTTCTTTTTATGGCTGAGTAATATTCCATTGTATATATGTGCCACATCTTCTTTATCCATTCATCTGTCGATGGACACTTAGGTTGCTTCCATGTCCTGGCTATTGTAAATAGTGCTGCAGTGAACAATGTGTTACATGTCTCTTTCTGAATTATGGTTTTCTCAGGGTATATGCCCAGTAGTGGGATTGCTGGGTCATATGGTAGTTCTATTTTTAGTTTTTTAAGGAATCTCCATACTGTTCTCCATAGTGGCTGTATCAGTTTACATTCCCACCAACAGTGTAAGAGGGTTCCCTTTTCTCCACACCCTCTCCAGCATTTATTGTTTGTAGATTTTTGGATGATGGCCATTCTGACCGGTGTAAGGTGATAGATACCTCATTGTAGTTTTGTTTTGTTTTGTTTTAATTTATTTATTTTTGACTGCGTTGCGTATTCGTTGCTGCGCACGGGCTTTCTCTAGTTGCTTTGAGTGGGGGCTACTCTTCGTTGCGGTGCGCGGGCCTCTCACTGGGGTGGCTTCTCTTGTTGCGGAGCCCAGGCTCTAGGCACGCAAGCTTCAGTAGTTGTGGCACGTGGGCTCAGTAGTTGTGGCTCGCGGGCTCTAGAGCGCAGGCTCAGTAGTTGTGGCACACGGGCTTAGTTGCTCTGCGGCATGTGGGATCTTCCCGGACCAGGGCTCAAACCCGTATTCCCTGCATTGGCAGGCAGATTCTTAACCACTGTGCCACCAGGGAAGCCCTCATTGTAGTTTTGATTTGCATTTCACTAATGATTAGTGATGTTGAGTGTCCTTTCATGTGTTTGTTGGCAATCTGTATATCTTCTTTGGAGAAATGTCTTTTTAGGTCTTCTGCCCATTTTTGGATTGGGTTTTTTTTTTGATATTGAGCTGCATGAGCTGCTTGTATATTTTGGAGATTAATCCTTTGTCAGTTGCTTCATTTACAAATATTTTCTCCCATTCTGAGGGTTGTCTTTTCGTCTTGTTTTTGGTTTCCTTTGCTGTGCAAAAGCTTTTAAGTCTCATTAAGTTCCATTTGTTTATTTTTGTTTTTATTTCCATTTCTCTAGGAGGTGGGTCAAAAAGGACCTTGCTGTGATTTATGTCATAGAGTGTTCTGCCTATGTTTTCCTCTAAGAGTTTGATAGTGTCTGGCCTTACATTTAGGTCTTTAATCCATTTTGAGTTTATTTTTGTGTATGGTGTTAGAAAGTGTTCTAATTTCATTCTTTTACACGTAGCTGTCCCGTTTTCCCAGCACCACTTATTGAAGAGGCTGTCTTTTCTCCATTGTATATTCTTGCCTCCTTTATCAAAGATGAGGTGACCATATCTGTGTGGGTTTATCTTTGGGCTTTCTATCCTGTTCCATTGATCTATATTTCTGTTTTTTGTGCCAGTATATGGTTTTATTCTGATAAGAGTCTCCTTCTAAGCCAAACCTGGTTGTGAGGAAATTATATTATAAAAGCTTTGGCATAGCCTGAGTGAAAGCCAGATTTTAAGGGTGAGCTAAGATTATTTAGCCCAATTGATCCTCCTGGATAGGGTTACATCAGTCCTGGGTATTGCTATATAGTCACAAAATAAACTTTAGGTGAATTGGGAAAATGTTGCCCACCAGGACAAACAGCACAAGAGTTGATGAAAATGATAATGGCATTATTGAATGCCTGCTATTTGCCAGGCACTGTGCAAGGTATTTTATATACACTATGTAAAATTTAAAACCTTGTGTAATGGAAATCTTTCAAACGTACACAAGTAGAATAATATAATGAACCCCAATGTACCCATTGCCCATCTTCAACAGTTATGAACTCACGGAAAGTCTTGTTTCATCTGTGCCCCTATTCCCCTAAGGACAAAATATTTTGAAGGAAATTTCAGATAAACATAATTTCCTCTGTAAGATTTTGGTATGCTCTAAAAGGTAAGGACACTTTAAGCACAGTCACAAGACCGCTGTCACACCTAAAAAAATTAACATTTCCTTAATATCATCAAAGGTCTTTAGTATTCACTTACCTGATTATCTCATAAATTTTTTTAGTTCAAACCAGAATTATAATAAGGTAAATACATAGCAATTGATTGATAAATCTCTTAAGTATCTTTTAATCTATAGGTTCCACTTCTCACTCTCTCTTTTTTTTTTCCTGGCAATTTATTTGTTGAGGAAATCTAGTTGTTTGCCCTGTAGAACTTCCCACAATCTGGATTTGCTGATTGATTCCTCAAGGTGTAATTTAACATGTTCCTTTATTCCCTGTATTTTCTGTAAATTGTTAGATCAGAGGTTTGATCATTCTTAGGTTTGTTTGTTGTTATTTTGGTTTTTTTATTTGTTTGCAAGTATAGGTGATATTGTATACTGCCATCAGGAGGCACATAATGGTCTGGTTGTCTCTTTTATTTTTTTAATGTTAGTAGCCATTGATGATCACTACCTAGATTCATTCATTCATTCATTCATTTGCACTATCTCATTTAATCCTTACCATACCTCTTCAAGGTAACTATTGTTTTATAGGGGAGGAAATGGAAGTTCAGAAAGGTAAAGTGACTTTCCCGGGATCACATAGCTAATGAATGATAGAGCTCATATTCAAATTCCCGTGTTTTTGACTTCAAGGCCTATATTACGGATTTTATATCCATAATATATAAAAAGGGAAAGGGAAATTTGAGTAGTAATATCTGGCAGGCACAATGCAGAGGTTTTAAATAAGCTGTGAGGCTGCTCACTTTTCAATGCTTAAATATTTTGAGATCTGACTTGTCTAAGCAGTGGTAAAGCATTTTGAAAGGGAGTTAATTTACATGGCTTGTATGCAGGTAGTTCGCTGATTTGTAAATTTTTACTTCAAGTGGTGTTTTCTCTAAATATGTAAACCTATGTATGTAAGAGTCTCTGTGTTTTAATTGTGACATAGATATCTGCTGGAACCTTCTTGCCCTTCTTGATCTAGGTATAATTCTCTTGGACCTCCCAATCCACTCCCAAAGCACATGTTGTTTCTTTGATACTTTGACCTAGATGTGAAACTTGACACCCCAAGTTCCTAAGAAAACCCCCACTTAACAAAACACTTGTGAACATACAGGTCACTGAAGGTTTGGTAGAGGAGAGAGAGAAGGAGAAGTTATTCTTAAAAATCCACCACTGAAGCTTGACTGACCCTTGAATTTATCCCAGTCTCTTTTTGTCTTGCTTGTTCTCTCTCCTTTCCTCCCTTCTCTCTCCCTTTTCAAGGGCAAAATAACAAATTATCATGCAGAGCAGACCTTGGCCCTAGCTGCTGCATAGGCTGTTGAGGCTTTACCTTTAACACTTGTCAATGTATTTTTTTCCCAGTTCTCTTTTTTTTTTTTTAATTTATTTTTATTTATTTATTTATTTATTTATGGCTGTGTTGGGTCTTCGTTTCTGTGCAAGGGCTTTCTCCAGTTGCAGCGAGCGTGGGCCACTCTTCATTGCGGTGCACGGTCCTCTCACTGTCGCGGCCTCTCCCGTTGTGGAGCACAGGCTCCAGATGCGCAGGCTCAGTAGTTGTGGCTCACGGGCCTAGTGGCTCCGCGGCATGTGGGATCTTCCCGGACCAGGGCTCAAACCCGCGTCCCCTGCATTGGCAGGCAGATTCTTAACCACTGCGCCACCAGGGAAGCCCCGAGTTCTCTTTAAAAGGAATTATGGTACCAGCTATTCCTATAATAATTTTTCTACCTAATTACATAATAGAGATAATATTTTTAGATGAAAAACAACAATAATTGGTTGCATCAGATGTGCTAATCTCTAAGGTTTATCTGGCCCTGGTTATTTATTTTTTATTAATTTATTTACTTATTTTTATTTTTGGCTGCATTGGGTCTTCATTGCTGCACACGGGCTTTCTCTAGTTGCATCGAGCAGGGGCTCCTCATTGTGGTGGCTTCTCATTGCAGAGTATGGGCTTCAGTAGTTGCAGCATGCAGGCTCAGCAGTTGTGGCTCGCAGACTCTAGAGCGCAGGCTCAGTAGTTGTGGTGCATGGGCCTAGTTGCTCCGTGGCATGTGCGATCTTCCCGGACCAGGGCTCGAGCCCGTGTCCCCTGCATTGGCAGGCAGACTCTCAACCACTGCACCACCAGTGGCCCTGGTTATTGTAATTGCCAGTTTCTGTCAGCTCATTAAAAGTGGGGGCCTTTTACCAATCTGTTTGAGCCTTGTTCTACTACAGGCAGGGTACAGTAGAAAAGCACTATGCTTTAGAGTTAATTGGGCCTGGATCTGCCTCCCAGCCTCATCTACTCATGAGCTAAGTGATCCTGGACAAGTTTTTTAACTCTTCAGAGCTACTTTATAGGATTACTATGAGGATTATATAAGATAACGCCAATAAAACTCTTGTGACCATGCCTCAGGAAACGGTTACTCCCTTCTGTGGGTCAGTATATACGCTGCAGGAACTGGAAACCAGCCCTTGGAGTATAGTCAAACATTGGTGATGACTTCCACAGTCCTGGTCAACTTTTGTACATTTTAAAATGCACATTCTTCACACCCTCCTTCTCCCAGGAGCACTGTTAAGTTTTAACTAATATTTGATTATAAAAGGCCATAAATATCAGCATCTCTAAGGTAATTTGTGTGTAGAAGAGAGGTGTGTGATAACACTTTTTTTTTTTTTAAAAACATAGGTGTGAAGGAATTACAAGTCCAGAAGGCTCAAAATCTATAGTAGAAGGAATCATAGAGGAAGAAGAAGAAGACGAAGAAGGAAGTGAGTCAGTAAACAAAAGGAAAAAGGAAGATGACATGGAGGTGGGTGAAGGCCTGTATTCTTGGAAGGATGGGGTAGGGAATGGTTCAAAAGTGTGTAAGGTGCGAAAGGGAGGTAACATTGTTCTTTTTGTCCATCGTTAGATATTTTAGGAGACAAAGATACCATCGTAATAGATACTTAGATTTAACTATAAGATATAAAGCACTGTTGATGGCTCTGACAAATTGGAACATAAAACTTACAGTACTACCCTACCCTCAAGCAGACTGCTTTCTCATCAGGCCCTTTCTCACCTCTGTGCTTCTGTTCCTGTGATTTATCTCATGAGAAGATCCCATTTCGTACCAGTCTACCCTAAACTTATCCAGATCCTGCCCATCTTTCAAGGTGTATCTCCTTGGGGAAGCTTTCTGACCCCAGTTTATATTAGTCCCTCTGCAGTACAGCACTGAGAGTCTGTAGGACACACCTTAGCACTTTCTTTTCTGAAGTTGTGACCAAGTCATAGAACTGATTTTCATAAGCCACATTCAAAATATTATGGTTTTCTGATAGTCATCCCTAGAATACAGATTCAGTGACCTCTAATAACATAAGAATTGTCTCCCAACAAAAATAATCTATGTATTTTGAGGGCAGGAACTGATGTTCTGTGTGAATTTCCTTCAGCGTATAGCTCAGGGTTGTGTGCATAGTGAGTGTTCTGTGAGAACTTGCTGAGCAACTGATTTGAGGACAGCAGTGGGAAGGGGTGCTTTTTCTGGGAAATGATGAGTGAGTGTGAGCCACAGACTTTCTGGGATGGATTATGAACATCTTACTAATGACAGGGAATTAGTAAGATGTTACTAATCTTACTTATGTATACTTGGTGTATACCACATATTCCTTTGCATTTGGAGATGCTAGTGTTAGCAAGGAGGAGAGTGCATTTTTTTTAAACAGTATTTTTAATTTAATGAGGATCTTCTTGTCATCCTTAAGATCAATGAATAATACTTTGTACCTCTTTGGAGTTTACAAAATTATAAATAATGCATGATCAATTTGCCCTCCAACACTCTGTGAGGCGAGGGGAGACCTTTTCTCACATGTTAACACTATAGAAACTGAGACTCAGAGATTTGTTCAAGGTAATCAAGTAGTGTTTAGTAGATTTGAGACTGATACAAACTATCAGTTACGTTTTACCTTTTATGTGCTAGGATCTATACTGAATGCTTCACATTAATATCTCTGGTTCTCATTTTGCCTCTGCATTGTAGATATTAGCACTGTTTTACAACTCAGATGCAGATACTTGCTTATGGTCACATATAAATGTTAGTGCTGAAACACATCTAGATCCTCTGATTTTTAATTCCAACTCATTTTTTCCGTATAATTTTTTATAGGGCCTATTATATGGGGTTTTATGAACTCCAGCAGTTTTGTTAGGAGGACAGACTGAGGCATATCAGTCAGTGAGGGGCATAGCTAAACAGTCTCCACCTGAGGAAGGACACAGAGACACTCCAGTAGTCACAACTTCTTGCAACTAGTACATAAGTCCTGGAGATCTGATGCACAGCACAGTAATTATAGGCAACAACACTGTATTATAAACTTCAAAGTTGCTAAGAGACTAGATCTTAATTGTTCCCACCACAAAAAAATGATAATTATGTGACATGTTAGAGGTGTTAGGTAACACTATGGTGGTAATCATATTGCAATATATAAATGTATCAAATCAACATGTTGTACGCCGTAAACTTAAACAATGTTGTATGTCAGTTATATCTCAATAACGGAAAAATAAATAAATAAAAATGATGGAGAAAATGTTAATAATGCCAATTAAACTTAACAACAACAACACAAAAAAACCGGGCACAGCTTCGTAGGGGCATCTCTGTTTAGCACAATACAAAAAATTGTGTTTCAAATGACCCTGAGGCATACATAAGAGGTCAGTTGCATCCACTCTGCTCTGTAAAAGAAAACAAGCTATACATTTTTATTGGGGATAGGGAGAATCTAATACAAAATGGTTAAAATACAGAAAAGAAAGGGAAAACATTTAAGCTTTGATCCTTAAAGGAATAAACTTCACTTGTCCAGGAGATATTCCTTTATGCCTAAGTCTCTCTCTTTTTCAGACTGCTTTATTGAAAGGTAACTCATCCAAAGTATACCATTCAGTGATTTTTAGTACAGTCACAGTTGTGCAACCATCACAACAATCTAACCTTAGAACATTTGTGTCACTTTTAAAAGAAATGTCATACTCATTTGCAGTCACTTCCCATTTCTCTCCAACCTTTCCAGATCTAGGCAATCACTAATCTACTTTCCGTCTCCACAGATTTGCCTAATCTGAGCGTTTAATATAAGTGGAATTACACAATATGTGATCTTCCATGACTGGCTTCTTTCACCTTCGCATAGTGTTTTCCAGGTTCATTCTCGCTGTAGCATGTATCAGTACTTCATTCCTATTTATGGCTGAATAATATTCCATTGTATAGATAGACTTTTTTTTCAGATTTATTGAGGTATAATTGCCAATTAAAATTGTAAGATATTTAAAGTGTACAATGTGATGAACAGATGCATTGTGAAAGGATACTCCTCAATGAGTTAACACATCCATCACCTCACAGATTTACCTTTTTTGTGTGTGTTTTTGAGGACATTTAAGTTTACTCTCTTAGCAGATTTCAGTTATACATTACATTATTTTCAACTGTAGTCACTATAATTGTGTTTTATATTAATTAGATCCTCAGACCTTATTCATCTTATAACTGAAAGTTTATACCCTTTTACCAACTTCTATCTATTCTTCTACCTTCCAGCCCCTATCCTGGTAACCACTTTGATAGACCACACTTTTAATCCATTCATCAGTTAATGGACATGTGGGTTATTTTCACTTTTTGTCTATTAGGAATAATGCTGATATAAACATTCGAGTACAGATTTTTGCGTGGGCATAGGTTTTTATTCTCTTGGGTGTATACCTGTGAGTGGAATTGCCAGATGGTAACTCATTTGAGGAACAGCCATTCTGTTTTCCAGAGTGCCTGCATCATTTCATATTTGCAGCAGCAGTGTATGAGGGATCCAGTTTTTCTGCATCCTTGCCAGCACTTGTTACTGTCTTTCTTTTTGATAATAGCCATCCTAGTGGGTATGAAGTGGAATCTCATATCTGTGGTTTTGATTTACATTTTTCTAATGACTATTGATGTTGAGCATCTTTTCATGTGCTTATTGGCCATTTCTGTATCTTCTCTGGAGAAATATCTCTTCATATCTTTTGCCCATTTTTAAATAGGGTTATTTGTCTTTTTATTATTGAGTTGCTTTTGCAGATGAAATCTAGTATGCATTTGGGAGGGGCTTGTGAGATTATGCTGTCTCTGTGGAGCTGATCTCTTATAAATGACTCATAAATGGGAAGCACTGCATGCAATAGGACAGGCTGAGGTTCCAAGTTGAAATGACAGTTAGTGTTCATTTCAAAGTGTCCTGTGCCTGGAAAATATTAATAGAAGAGAATAGAATGAGTTGTTTAATGAGATCTGGAAGATCCAAGTTTCCTGACTCCCCATCCAGTGATCTTTTTCTTTTTTTTTAAATTGTGGTAAAAAAACACACAAACATAAAATTTACCATCTTAACCATTTTAAAGTGTATAGTTCAGTAATATTAAATATATTCACACTGTTGTGCAACCAGTCTCCAGAATTTTCTTATCTTGCAAAACTGAAACTCTGTACCCATTAAACAACAACTCCCCTTTCCTGCTTCCCCCAACCCCTAATAATCACCATTCTACATTCTGTTTCTGTGCATTTCACTATACTTTAGATACCTCATATAAGTGGACTCATATAGCATTTGTGATCATTAATGATCAATGCAAATCAAATCAAATGCAAATCAAAACCATAAATATCACTTTGTACCCATTAGGGTGGCAACTGCCAAAAAAAAAACCCAAAACAACAAGTATTGGCAAGGACGTGGAGAAATTGGAACACTTCTGCACTATTGGTGGGATTACAAAATGGTACAATCACTATTAAAAATTGTATGGCAGTTACTCAAAAAATTAAAAATAGAACTACCTTATGATCCAGCAATCTCACTTTTGGGTATATAGCCAAAAGAAATGAAAGCAGGGTCTTGAATAGATATTTGCACACCCATGTTCATAGCAGCTGATCTCTTAATAAGTGCTGTTGGAACATCTTTTCATGTACTTATTGGCTGTTTGTACATCTTCTTTGGAGAAATGTCTGTTCAAGTCCTATGCCCATTTTTAAATGAGGTTATTTGATTTTTTTGTTGTTGAGTTACAGGAATTCTTTATATCCTTTGGATATTAACTCTTTATGAGATACATGACATGCAGATATTTTCTCCCATTCAGTGGTATGCCTTTTCACTCTATTGATTGAGTTCTTTGATGCACAAACGTTTTTAAGTTTGATGTAGTCCATTTATCTATTTTTACTTTTGTTGCCTCTGCTTTTGGTTCCATAACCAAGAAATCATTGCTAAGTCCAATGTCGTGAAAAGTTTCATGACGCTTTCTTCTAGAAGTTTTATAGTTGTAGGTTTTTATATTTAGGTTTTAATCCATTTGAGTTAATTTTTGTATGTGGTCCAACTTCATTCTTTTGCTTGTGGATATCCAGTTTCCCCAGCACCATTTGTTGAAAAGACTGTCCTTTCCCCATTGAGTGGTCTCAGCATCCTTATCAAAGATCATTCGACTATATATGTGAGAGTTTATTTCTGGGCTCTCGAAGTTTTTATTCCGTTGCTGTATTTGTCTTTATATCAGTAGTATGCTGTTTTGATTACTGTAACTTTGTACTATATTTTGAAATCAGAGAGCATGAGTCCTCCAATTTTGTTCTTCTTTATTAAAATTGTTTTGGCTATTTGGGGTCCCTTGAGATTCTATATGAATTTTAGGAATAATTTTTCTGTTTTTGCAAAAAATGCCATTGGGATTTTGATATTGTGTTAAATCTGCAGATCATTTGGGTAGTATGAACATCTTAACCATGTGGTGATCTTTAATACAATATATGCTGTCTCATGCTCACTTCTAGATTTTCATATTTTGGTTGATATGTGGTCGTCTAATTATTTATTTCAGTTATAATATTTCAAAATTTTGATGCGGAAAAGTATAGAGAACCTTTTATTTGTTCAGCTTGTATTTAATGAGTGCATACTCTGTGCCATCTACTTTTATATCGAGATTTAACAGATATTGGCATTTTGTCATATTTGTGTCAGATTTCCTTTTTTAAATTACTGTTGCAGGAACATTATATCATTGTCATAAATAAAAATATAAGAAAACATGTTCTACGAACAAATCAACATATTTTCAGTTTTCCCTTCCAGTTCTTTCCCAAAGTATACCATATTTTTCCAGTAGTAATCCTAACTTAGATGACATGTTGTACTCTGCTTCTTTCACTTAATATTATATTGTGAGCATTTTTCATACTACAATGAGTTTTTGTAGTTTTTCTTCTGATGATGTGTTCTTTTTGCCAAATGAGTATAAGAAGCTCAATCTTGGCCTTACCATTTACTAGCTTTGTGATCTTAAGAAAGTTTCCTAGGTTCACTGAAACAAATAGAAGTAAAAAGTAAACTTCTAATTATCTAAACATGGAAATTACAACAATAACCTTTGTCACAAGGCTGTTATAAGGATTAAATGTATATTAAAATGTCAGGGACATGGTAAGCTCTTAACATGTGCTAGTTTCCTTCCCTTTCCTTTTCCCAGGGACCTAGTTTTTATCCTGTTCCTCCATGGGTTGCTCTCAGAGACTCAAAACTTGCTCTTATTCCTCCAGACCAAGAAAGACCATCCTTACACTTGGAGAATTGAACTGGCAAAAACAGAAAAATACTGGGATGGCTGGTTCCGAGGCTTATCCAATCTCTTTCTTAGTTGTCCTATTCCTAAATTGCTGCTCCTGGCTGGTAAGTGTGTATGTGTTTTTATTAGTCGGCTTGGGCTGCCATAACAAAATACAATAGACTGGGTGGCTTAAACAACAGATTAATTTTCCCACAGTTCTGGAGGCTGGAAGTCTGAGATAAGGGTTGCAGACTGGTCGAGTTCTGCTAAGAGCTTTCTTACTGACTTGCAAACAACCACCTTTTTACTGTGTTCTTACATGGCAGAGAGAGCGAGAACAAGCTAGCTCTCTGGTGTTTATTCTTATAAGGACACTAATCCTGTCCTATGAGGGCCCTACCCTTATGACTGCATTTAACCTTAATTACTTCCTCATTTAACCTTAATTACTTCCATATCTCCAAATATGGTCACATTGTGAATTAGGCCTTCATCATATAAATTTTGGGGGAACACAGTTGAGTCCCTAGCAGTGTAGGTATATTGTCATCTCAGCATGTCTTTGTTAAAACTATTTACCAAATGGGTAGCGACTTCCAAAGTGAAGTACCATCCTCACTCATTTGTGCCCTTTCTCCTCCCTTTGCCAAATCCCTAAACCTAACTAAGCATAAGCATCCACCTGGGATGGCCGAATTCTGGCCTGGCCTCTGCCTGGTCAAGCCCAAGTCCTTCTCCTTGAGTGGTATAAGGATATTCTGAGTATAATGGAAATTTGAAAAGTAAAACCCTATTTTCAGAAACCAGCTTAAACAAGCAAAGTGGTTATAGGGAACCTCAGCCTAGAAAGCTTCATGTGGTGAGAATATACCCTCAGGGAGTTAGGATTGGCATTAACATGAATTGAGAATGTCATCATGTTTACAACTCTGTAGCAATTTTTACTTCATTATTGAACAGCAAAGCCTATTTCACACAGCTTTTTTCTAGTAAGCTACTTATGGATTCTCTTATTTTGTTCTAGGTGTTGATAGATTGGATAAAGATCTGACTATTGGCCAAATGCAAGGTAAACCGTGAAGAAATTATGTTCCTAGGTCCCCTGAGGGCAGAGGAATGGGCAGAGTCATGTGGAAATTTTCCATCTAAAAATGGGAATTATACTACCACATATGCCTCAGAGTTGTAAGGATTAAAGTGAGGCAATGTCTTTGAAAGAGGCATTATAAACTATAAAGTACTCTGTGTAAATATACAATATTGTGAAAGGAGATATTCTGAATACTGATCAGTATTTTTATTATTGTTAGAATTCTTAGGAAAGTGAAAGGTCCAAGATAACCCAGATACAAAAAGGTTGAACTCTATTTAGAAGACAGCATAATGAGGTGGTAAAAGCAAGGACTCTGAGAACTGCGTTTCAGTATTGCTTCCTTCCTACTAATTTTTTTGACCTTGGGCAAGTTACTTGACCTGCCTTAGCTTTAGTTTTCTCAATATATAAAATGAGAAAATTGATGGCAACCTCACAAGGATCGTGAGGTATAATGAGTAGGAAAGTGACATGTTGTGCTTAGGTCCAGGTGTGTTGGCTAGATGACTGTGGAGGTAGTGGAACCAATTTCATGGAAGCTTTTGGCTTTAGAACAGATGAAAGGCCTGGTGAAGGTGAAGTCAGTAGGCACTGGCAACTTTGGGATATAGGAAGAAGAGGTGCCAACTCCAAGGCCAAGGTTTCGAGCTTAAGCAGATTCTGTTCTTGACCTTCCTTCTTTTCTACTTACTCTTCCTGGGCAGTGTCATGGCTCCCATTTATACCCTGATAACTCCCAAAGCTAAACATCTGACTCATACCTCTCCATGTATCAAACCTGCTGGACATCTCTACTTGGATGTCTCATGGGCCCCTCAAACTGTTCCTTGAGCTGTCCTCAAGCTCTCCACAGAGAAGGGGGCTGTTTTCCTTGATAATAGTTGTTCAAAGGCCTCTGAATGATTTATCAAACTCTGGCCTTAGACCCTCATAGCATACCCTTCCCTTCCCCCAACTACATAGTGTCCCGAGGCCTTGAGCAGAACCATGGGCTGGGACTATATAATTTTTTTGGCACTGATGTTGGTAATTCTGGTTTTTTTTTTTAATTAGTTAATTTTTAAATTTATTTTTGGCTGCGTCAGGTCTTTGTTGCTGCACATGGGCTTTCTCTAGTTGCGGCAAGCGGAGGCTACTCTTCGTTGTGGTGCATGGGCTTTTCATTTCGTTGGCTTCTCTTGTTGCGGAGCACGGGCTCTAGGCGCGTGGGCTTCAGTAGTTGTGGCACGTGGGCTCACTAGTTGTGGCTCATGGGCTCTAGAGTGCAGGCTCAGTAGTTGTGGCGCATGGGCTTAGTTGCTCCGCGGCATGTGGGATCTTCCCGGACCAGGGCTCAAACCCCAGTCCCCTGCATTGGCAGGCGGATTCTTAACCACTGTGCCACCAGAGAAGTCCTGATGTTGGTTATTCTGAGCTTAGACATTTTTCCTTAAATTCAATTAAGCAAACCTTTTCTAAGCACTCTTTCTGTGTAAGACCTGTGCTTGATGCTGGGCACACAGAAGAATCAGACATAGCTCTTGATACTATCTGAAAGCAGTTAATCTCGACTAGAATAGCATTTGGAATCAGTGTTGATCACCAGCCTTGGAAGCAGACAGTCCTGGGTTTGAATCACTCTTACTGGTTTTGTGGCCTGAGTGGATTGCTAACTTCCTTAATTCTGAGTTTCTTCACGTATCAAATGGAGATAATGAAATATCTCAATTCAACTGTGTGAGGTTTAAATGAGAAAATGTGGGTGAAGTAAAATAAATGATGGCTTCATTGTGTCCAGGAGGCACTCCTGATACCTCATTAAATCCCTCCTGTTTCCCCAGTAAGGTTTATGCCAAGACCACCTTCTCTTTCAAAGCATCCCATGAGTATGTATAGAGAGTAAATGGCTGGGATGAGGGATGACATCCATAAAACAAAAGGAAATGGCTAAATCACCACGGATTCCAAACCACAGCCTTCCCAGCACTGTTTAAACCAGCTGAATTAGTTACTGAATCCTAGAAATCCAGCACTCATTTATGGTGCAACTTAGGTGAATGATTTAGGCTCTCTGAACCTAAAGTTCCTCATCTGTAAGATTGGCAGGGAGGGGCTTCCCTGGTGGCACAGTGGTTAAGAATCCACCTGCCAATGCAGGGGACACAGGTTCGAGCCCTGGTCCCGGAAGATCGCAACTAAGCCCATGTGCTACAACTACTGAGCCTGCGAGCCACAACTACTGAGCCCACATGCCACAACTACTGAAGCCCGCGTGCCTAGAGCCCATGCTCCGCAACAAGAGAAGCCACCGCAATGAGAAGCCCACGCACCGCAATGAAGAGTAGCCTCCGCTCGCAGCAACTAGAGAAAGCCTGCGTGCAGCAACGAAGACCCAACGCAGGCAAAAATAAATTAAAAAAAAAAAATTGTCAGGGAGTTGGAAATATGCCCACCTCATAGAATAATTGTGAGGATTACCCATGATTATGTTATTTTATGTGTACTGGGTACAGTATTGTTAGTATATGTGAGTTCTCCCTGATTCCTTATACCCACTCTTCCAAAGAGGAGTGAAAAATGCACCGCCAGTCATCAAGGTTTGAGTTGTAAGGTTTATCAGGTTATTTGCTCAATCGTTCATTCATCCAAGACTTACTAAGCACTTATTTAATATCTAGCCCTGGCTTGGGCCCTATTAGGGATATAGAGCAAGTAGTGATATTAGCCCTGTTCTTACAGAAATGACACACTCCTGGGGAGGCAAGCACCAGTGGCATATAGATATTAGCTTACAGAACAACAGGGGCACAAGCTGCTCTGTGTTTGGATCCATTAAATGCATTAACAGTAGTACATTAGGAGACACAGTGGAGAGGGGACTAGGCTGGAGCACCCAGAGGCAGCTTACTGCAGGAAGAGGGGCATAAGCAGGACCTTACTGGAGGGAATGGTCTTAGTTCCTCTGCTGACTAATTAAGTGGCCTTGGGCAAATCACTTCACTAATCATGGCCTTGGTTTCATCATCTCAAAAAAGAATTTCAGTATTTGTCCTGCTTAATTTTATAGGGTAAATTTGAGAATCAACTTAAAAAATGGATAGGTGAGTATTTTGAAAAAAAAATTTTAAAGCACTGTGTAACTGGGGTAAGAATCCCAGAATGTGAAAACCAGAAGGACTTCCAGAGCTTACTCCCTTATTTTGTAAATGGAGACACTGAGGCTCTGAGAGTCTGCTCTCTCTACCTATGGGAGCTCTGGGTCCCATATTCTTTAGTCTCCTTAGAGATCTTGCTTTATCAATCATTTCTGTTCATTCTTAATAACTATCACATTAGTTGTGAGCTTACAGTGTTCTACAGGACAGTGTGAGAAAGTGCCTAGTACCATGTCTGGCACATAGTTAAGCACTCAAATGGTAACTTATTATTGTAATAATAAATCTCAAAGTCCTTAACATAGCCTACAAACCCCTTAATGGTATGGTCCCTGCTTACCTCTCCAGCCTCATTGTTAACTCTCATGAGCACCATGCCAAAGTTTTTCTTTTCAGGAGCAAATACCATTTCATCCTTCTTTCTTTGTGTAAGTTATTTTTTCTGTGTGGGAAGCCTTCCTGGATCCCTACTTGATTGCAAAGCCCCTCTTCCTGTGTTTTTCCAGTTCCATATGCTCTGTGTTATCATAGGAACTGCATGCTGCATTAAAATGTTGGTTTTTATGTTTTGCTCTCCCACTAGACTGTAGTGTATACAGGAACTGTTTCTATGTGTCTGGCCCAAAGTAAATGCATACTAAATAGATGCAGAAAGAAAAAGTGAAGGGAAAATGATTTGCTCAAGGTTACAATTTCAAGTATTACCATCCTCCTCAAAGGCTAGGTGTAATTGGGTCCAGAGTTTTGGCAGGGAGGGGATGGGGGAGTCCTGGCCTCCTGGAGTGACCTGTGAGGCTGCAGAGATGGTAAGGAGAGGACCATTTTAGTCCCTGAGGTGGCTTTGGTTTGTATCTTCCCCAGGGAAGTTCCAGATGCAGGTCCTACCCCAGTGTGGCCATGCAGTCCATGAGGACGCTCCAGACAAGGTGAGTCTGGTGCTTGATGACTGTAAAAGGACAACGTGAGAATAACTGTGGATCTCACAGAAGATGGAACCAGCCTCTGAGTCAGCCTCTGTCGCCTGCAGCAGCTGCTGTGGGGCCTACACAGATGGGACTCCACCAGCTCCCCAGACCTCTCCCTGGCAGCTGCTTCTGGTCTTGGCTTTGTGTGTATGGGCTGAGGAGTTACTGGCACCCTGCTATTTCACCCAGGGCCCTATGGTTAAGATCTTAAGCTCTACTTCTCCATTGCCCCCGAAAGCCAGATGGTAGAAGGGATAATTGGGGTAGAAACTGCTCCCTAAACCACAGTCACAGTTAGGAATTAATATGTGCTCCTCCTGTAGGAAAAAAGTGCTTTGTAACTCTAAGGGGATAAATAAGCCTTCATATCATTCCTCTTGACTTCTCTGGACCCATCCCTGGCAAATGGTGGGAAGGAGTCTCCCAGCCCTGCCAGGACCCAGGTCCTTTTGATTTCAGGCTCCTCAGAACTGTAGGTAGGACCCATGAGTCCACCAGAGAGCCTTACCTTCCAACAGAAGCCCACCAGACCTCCAAGGATGAACCCCGTTGCTACCCTTAACATGGCCTGGAATATCTCTCCCTCTTCCAGGTAGCTGAAGCTGTTGCCACTTTCCTGATTCGGCACAGGTTTGCAGAGCCCATCGGTGGATTCCAGTGGTAAGGAAGTACAAAGGTTTAAGGAGCCCAGCAGTGCTCCAACAAAGAGATATTTGCGAGGTTCTAGATATCTCTGCCTTACCCCTGCCTGGTTTAGGTCACCTTGCCTTTCTTCTTCCTCTTCAACACAGAGCCCAGCGTGTGTGTTTCTGCAAAGCCATGGTTGGTTCTTTCCATGTGCTCTGGTTCAGTGAGTTGTTGCCTAGCTGACATCAAATGATGCCTAGTCCCCCACCCTCACTGTGATGCGTACTTCTTCTTGAGATGCCCCTTCCTGTGGAGGCTGGGATGGGAATCCGTCCTTTTCCAGGCTCTTAGAGAAGTTCTATATGCCTTCTCCTGCCCTGCTGCCAAGGAAGGTGGGGCAGGCCTTGAGGCTGTGTAGAGATCCGGAGCAGGGGTTCCAACTCCAGCACTAGTAACATTTGGGGTGGGTAATCCTTTGTGGTGCGGGCTGTTCTGTGCACTGTAGCATGTTGAACAACATCCCTGGCCTTTACGTACCAGAAGCCGGTAGCACCCCCGAACACACACAGCTGTGACAGGCAAAAATGTTTCTAGATTTTACCAAGTGTCTCAGGAGAGGCAAAGTCATTCCCAGTTGAGAACCACTGGGTCTAGAGGAACAAGGATGCCCCTCATCCTGGGAAGCTCTCCGTGTGATTAGGCAGACATAGTAGGTCTCTTTGTTGAGGAGGAGGAAAAGAGGCATGGTGACCCAAACCACACGGTCCCGGCCCCACCTCAGGGAGCTCCCAGTCTTTGCTACAGAAGGCCCCTGATCCTCAGCCCACAGTCCTAATGAAGAGTCACACCTGCCAGTTGGGAAGTCTCTTATCTGATTTTGATGATGGTCTAGGGGAACTTGTTCCCCACCCTCAGGAAGTTTGAAGAAGAAAAAATGTTGAAGAAAAAGAAAGGGTTTCTGCATTAGGGAGTTCTGAATGCCAGGGCCTAGGAGGTGTGGATGACAGAGCAGGGTAGGCATTGGAAATGAGGACAGGAGCCTGGTACAGTGAGCTACACAAGTGATTCCCTTATGCCAAACCACCCCTCAAGCAGCTGACCATTGATGGATCCCAGGTATCAAAATAAAGACTTAGTTTCGCTTAATAAGCAGTGTTTGGGGCCCCTGGCCCATTTGGAGCTGTGGTCAAATCGGCAGTATCCTGAGAGCAGACCCTGTGTCTAGCCCTGGATGGGGCTGAGAAGAGGTGGGAGAGATCTACAAAGGCCTTGGTGATCATTAGGGAGGGTTTCCTGAATGAGACAGGGTAAGCAGGGGGAAAGCTAGTGATGGTCACATTTGTTTTCCATTCTCTTTCTACTCTTCACAGTGTGTTTCCTGGCTGTTAGTGACCTGCTCTCCTTCCCTCCCTCAACACTGAGCTCTGTTGTAAATACATCGCACCAGAGGCCACTGTGATGCCGCTGTCTCCTCCTCACCATCCTGCCCGACCATGTGACACCGGCTCCCTATAGACGGGCATCCCCAGATGTACAAACCCTTTCGTGTATTCCTGCCGAAAGCATTGTTTTCCAGGGCCTTTGACCAAAATTGGTCTCCCCAGTTTAAGGCTCCCCAGCTCCTATCCCTTCCCTGTTCAGGGGTAGCCCCTGCCTGTCCTCCCTGCCTTGCCTAGGGTGAAGCCTCCATCAGAACTGCCACCCTGGGCCCCTATTCCTGGCATTAGGCAATGCACCTGCGTCCATATGTTTCCCAGGCTCAGGGACCTCCATTCCTTGAGATTGTTCTTGCCATGGTCCTGCCCTACCTCATGGGGATGGACCACGTGCGGGATGGTCCTTATTTTTCCCTTTTAAATAAAATACCAGTCAGGTACCTTTTTATCCCCGTCTTACTATTCTAGGCTTGGAAGACCCAGAGAGGCCAGGATCTCATCCTTAGGTACAGGGGTTGGGGGTGGATAGCATCACAAGAAACCAGCCTGAAAATCAGGCCCAGCCAGTCCAAGCACATGGCCTCCCATCTGGGGAGGGCCCACGGTCCCTCTCCCACATGTCTGGGCACCTGCCCTGGGCTGAGGCCAGGCTGCTCCAGGGGTCTCTTGAGCCCTCATCTGGTTGCCACAGGGCAACCCAGGTTGAACACAGCCCACGCACAAAGCCACAGGCTAAGGCCCGTGGAGTTGTTTTTAAGAATCAAATTGAACCATTTTCATAATTGGTCCCTGGAGGTGTGCAGAGTGCCCGCTTGCCTTTTCTAGACCCACAGCTTATCTTAGCCATTTGTGGTTTCCATGTTACTCTTCATAGAAACAGTACAGCCCAGCATCCTCAATATTTGCCCTCTTCCAGCTGCCTCATCACAGCACTTCAGCCTCCCCCTGCTGCCCAGGCACGCCATTCCCAAGGGCAGGGAGGGGCAGTCTCCTGCAGCCCATCTTTTCTGTGACTGTCTTAGGTGATGCGTAGCCCCCTCCACCTTTCGACCCAACAACTTCCTATCCCTGTCCTGCTGCAGGGTCTGAAGTCTGGGACCTACTTTGTTTCTTTGTTATTTATGATCTTGTTTAAAGAAAATAAATCTCCTAACCTTTATCTATCTGGTCTTTATGGAGTTGTCCTTATTTCTGTTGATCTGGGGGCAGGGAACATTTCACTGGATTTAGTCACCATAGAGCACCAGAAAAACCTCTTTCCTGCAGCCTATCAACATCTTATGCTCTGCCTGCTCCCCAGATCCGTAATGCCCAGTGGAATGGACAGACCAGCCTCCACTGCAGCCCAGGAGACTATATGCCAGTCCCATCTCTTCCAGTTATTTGCTGTGTTGACTTTGGCCCAGAACAGGACAGTCTGTACACCGTCCACATGACCTCAGGCACTCAGGGCTTCAAATCTGCCAACACCCAAACTTTGTCTACAACCTAGATATCTCCTGAACTCTGGATACTTCTAGAGTTACTAGATACCTAGATACTCTAGGTCCATCTACTTCTCCATATCTCCCAGATGTCCAAAAGCCACTCATATTGACCATTCCTAAAACCGAACTCACCTTCCCCCTAAAACTTGTTCTTCCACCCACGTTTCCTAGCTCAGTAGTGATAGATACCACCATCTCTCCACTTGTCCAAACCAGGCAGCCAAAGTGCCCTAGATGGCACCCTCTCTTACATCCATATCCAGTCTACGACCAAACCCTGTCCATTCTCTGTTCTATGATGTCTCCTTTCCTTGCCTCAGCCCTTCCCCTGGTTATCCTCTACATACTGTTGGAGTCCTCTTCCTAGTAGGCTTTGGAGCCAGGCTGCCTAAATTAGAACCTAAGGCCCATCCCTTACTGGCTCTATGAGATAGCTGCGTACTCTCTCTCTTTGTGCTACAGTTTCCTCATGGGAAAAATGGAGATCAATAGTATTTACGCCAGGGAGTCTTGAGGACTATGCAAGTAAATATAGGTTAAGTGGCTCTCTCAGTAACTGACACAGGGTAGGCACTTAATAAATAGTTCCTGTCATGTCAATCCCATATTATATTTAAGACCTTATTTACTCAGAGTGGTTTGTGGGCCAGTAGCATCAGTATCATCTGGAAGCTTGTTAAAGATTTTGTCCCTACCCCAGACCTATTGAGTCGGTACTCATCTGCATTCCAACAGGCACATTAATCCTGAGAAGTTCTGGTTTAGATGTTCACTAAATATTTGAGTAAAGCATGAGCTCCCTAGCAGAGAAGAAAAGTGCCTTGTGTGTGATCTGCATCCTCCCACCAAGCCCTGTGGGGGTGGGGTGGGGAAAGGAGCGGGCCAAGGTCTCTTTGCTGGGCTGTGTGCACTCTCTACAGGGGGGCAGCATAGTCAAATGCACGGTTTTCAGGGACACACATCAGACACTTTTGTTCACCAGGCAAGTCATAATAGTCATCAA
Organism: Eschrichtius robustus; assembly: GCF_028021215.1. Lineage (NCBI taxonomy): Eukaryota > Metazoa > Chordata > Mammalia > Artiodactyla > Eschrichtiidae > Eschrichtius > Eschrichtius robustus. The sequence continues at coordinate 61,119,588 of NC_090834.1, read as the reverse complement.
AGTTGATCATCAGCTAATTCACTTTACACATATCTATTTAATCCTCATGACAACCCTATGAGGTAAGTGATGTTATGTTCCTTTTACAGGTAGGCATTAGGTCCAAATTTATATAGCTCAGAAGTGGTGGTGTCAGAATTCAAACCTAGGTTGCTTCCTCTTCACGCTTCACACAATATAGGGGACCCTGGTCAGAGTTCTTTTTGGTGCAGATACCTGGCAAGAGGATGATGACCAGCCTTGATGGATGGAGACTGAGAATGAATGAAATGTTCATTGAGCTTTGTGTTAGATACTGTGCTAGTTACTTACATCTTTGTCCTTTGTATCCTTGTGAAGTATGGGCATTATCCCCAGTTTATTTATTATTATTATTATTTTTTTAAAGTTCACATAAATTATATTTTTAAGTTGAAGTATAGTTGATTTACAGCATTGTGTTAGTTTCAGGTGTACAGTAAAGTGATTCGGTTATACACACATATATATGTATTCTTGTTCAGATTCTTTTCCATTATAGGTTATTACAAGATATTGAATATAGTTCCCTGTGCTATGCAGTAGGTCCTTGTTATTTTCTATTTTACATACAGTAGTGTGTATCTTTTAATCCCAAACTCCTAATTTATCCCTCCCCACCCCCACCTTTCCCCTTTGGTAACCATAAATTTGTTTTCTATATCTGTGAGTCTATTTCTGTCTTGTAAATAAGTTCATTTGTATCATTTTCTTTTTTAGATTACACATATAAGTGATATCATATGATATTTGTCTTTGTCTGACTTAATGTGATAATCTCTAGGTCCATCCATGTTGCTGCAAATGGCATTACTTCATTCCTTTTTTATGGCTAAGTAATATTCCATTGTATACACATACACACACACACACATATATATATATATATATACCACATCTTTATCCATTTATCTGCTGATGGACATTTAGGTTGCTTCCATATCTTGGCTGTTGTAAATAGTGCTGCAGTGAACATTGGGGTGCATGTATCTTTTCGAATTAGAGTTTTTGTCTTTTCCAGATATATGCCCAGGAGTGGGATCGCTGGATCATACGGTAACTCCGTTTTTAGTTTCTTAAGGAACCTCCATACTGTCTTCCATAGTGGCTGTACCAATTTACATTCCTACCAACAGTGTAGGAGGGTTCCTTTTTCCCCACACCCTCTCCAGCATTTATTATCTGTCGACTTTTTTGATGATGGCCATTCTGACTGGTGTGTGATACCTCACTGTAGTTTTGATTTGTATTTCTCGAATAGTTAGTGACCTTGAGCATCTTTCCATGTGCCTGTTGGCCATCTGTATGTCTTCTTTGGAGAAATGTCTATTTAGATTTTCTGTCCATTTTTGGATTGGGTTGTTTGTTTTTTTGATATTGAGCTCTATGAGCTGTTTGTATATTTTGAAAATTAATCCCTTGTCGGTTGCATTGTTTGCAAATATTTTCCCCATTCCATAGGTTATCTTTTCGTTTTGTTTATGGTTTCCTTTGTTGTGCAAAAGCTTTTAAGTTTAATTAGGTCCCATTTGTTTATTTTATTTTTAATAAATTTATTTATTTATTTTTGGCTGCATTGGGTCTTTGTTGCTGCGCGCGGGCTTTCTATAGTTGCCGTGAGCAGGGGCTACTCTTCGTTGAGGTGTGTGGGCTTCTCATTGTGGTGACTTCTCATTGTGGAGCACGGGCTCTCGGCGCACGGGCTTCAATAGTTGCGGCACGCAGGCTCAGTAGTTGTGGTGCATGGGCTTAGTTGCTCCGCGGCATGTGGGATCTTCCCGGACCAGGGATCGAACCCATGTCCCCTGCATTGGCAGGTGGATTCTTAACCACTGTGCCACCAGGGAAGCCCCATTTGTTTATTTTTGCTTTTATTTCCATTACTCTAGGAGACAGATCCAAAAAAATATTGCTGTGACTTATGTCAAAGAGTGTTCTATGTTTTCCTACAGGAGCTTCATAGTATCTGGTCTTACATTTAGGTCTTTAATCCATTTTGAGTTTATCTTATTAGGTCTTTAATCCATTTTGAGGTGTTAGAGAATGTTCTAATTTCAGTCTTTTACATGTAGGTGTCCAGTTTTTCCCCAATTTAAAGGCAAGGAAATTTTTTTTTTAACATCTTTATTGGAGTATAATTGCTTTACAATGGTGTGTTAGTTTCTGCTTTGTAACAAAGTTAATCAGCTATACATATACATATATCCCCATATCTCCTCCCTCTAAGGCAAGGAAATTGAATTTCAGAGATGTGAAATGACTTGCCCACAGACATGGCTAGGAGATGGCAGCATCTTTGAGTGGTCCACTATACCCCAGCAGAGAAGGGACCATTCATATGTTCACATAACGTATCTTTAAGGAGCACCTGCTATGTTCTGGATGTAACAACATCCTTGTGAAGCCTACAGATCAGCACTCCATACTCAGGAAGAAAATAAAGGAGACCCTCGGACCCTTTGAATGAAGGAGTTCTACAGAGCCAGAAGGAACTTATTTCGGTCAAATCAGGGGCCGTTCTGTCAGACACACACTCTAAAGAGTGTCCAAGGAGAAATGCCCGAAAGAAGAAGGTAGGCAAATGGGTAGACACAGATCTAATGTTGAGGTCGGAGAATCTTGAGATTGAGAAGACTCAAAGGCATGAGGAGAGCTGGGCATGACTTGTTGGTGTTATCCTCTTCTAAATCTGCAGTTATGAACATTTATTTGCTGATTAAGCAAACCTGAGCAGTTATTCTGTGCCAAGCCTCCAGTGGACTCTGGAGACAGAGATAAATAATGAGACCCTTCAAGTGAGCTCATAGTCTAGAGAGACCATTATAGAAACACTGCCCACATTGTATAAAGAGAAAGGGACAGGTAAACCTCTTTGGAAACAGGTCAGGGATAGTTTCACAAAGTAGGTAGCATCTGAGTTGAGCTTTGAAGCATCATCACAAAATGGAGGTGGAGAAAGAAGGGAAATACATTGCAGGAAGAGGGGGCAGCGTACACAAGCCCAGGAGACTTGCAAGTCAGTCTGATACAGCTGGTAGATTAGTACGATTAGTATGGCTGGAGTAAAAGCTGTAACAGGAGAGGCTGCAGGAGGCAGGATATAAAGGCCTTGAGTGGCAAGATGGGGAGTTGCCAGAAGTTAAGGAAAGTCACTCTGGTATCCGTGTAGAGGGACTGGCAGGCACCAGACTAGAGGCAGGGAGAGCAGTAAAGAGGCAGTGGTCGTCTAGGTAAAAGGCAAAGGTATACTTACAGTGGCTGCAGGGTGAGAGAAGGAGAAAGGCTCAGTATTTTAGAGATGGAATGAACAAGACAAACTGATTTGGACAGTGAGGTTCCAAGGACCCTTAAGCTGGATTCAAGGGCCTGCCATCAGAACTGGGGGTGGGGAGTTAAAAGGTCACGACTTTTAACAAGGGGAAAGCAAGAAGAGAATCTACAACAGGAGTAGAGAAAGCAAACAGCAATCATACTCTTTCCTGCAGAGACAGTGTTTTGTTTGTAATCTTCGAGCCAACTCTTCTCTTGCCCCAGCTGGCTGCCCCATCAGCGGCCAGAGTCAACACATTCTCAGTCTGGGTCCCGGGCTCAGAAAGTTATGTAAACTCAAGAGGCTCCGATATTCCTAGAGCTGGCTTCCTCTCCCAGCAGTTTGCTAGAAACCCCAGCCTGTAGCCAGGTGAAACCTTGGAACCTGAGACTAGTCAAGTGGCTGGCCTCTTACAGGTGGATGGAGGGAACAGTTAACTGGGTAGTTAGCTGAGCAATGGGAGGAGAAAGTTTTTTCCTGATGATCAATGATGATACCGCATATCAATGGCTAATCAAATGTAAACTTAGAATAATTGACACAATACAGTATGTGCCATTTACAGAGCACATTTACAGCATTTGAGACCTCACAACTCTGTGGAGTGGGTAAGGCAGACAGATTAGCAATGCCACCCTACAGATGAGGAAATGAGAGCTCTGGTAAGGAAAGTGATTTGCCCAAGGTCACACAACAGCTCCCCCTTTCTCCCTGCCCCCGGCTCCTGGGAACCTCTATTTTACTTTCTGTCTCTGTGAGTTTGTCTATTCGAGGTACCTTATATAGGTGGAATCATACAATAATTGTTCTTCTGTGTCTGGTTTATTTCACTTAGCATAATGTTTTCAAGATCCATCCGTGTTAAATCATGTATCAAAATTTCATTCCTCTTTGTGGCTGAATAGTATTCCATCGCATGTACATGCCACATTTTGTTTATCCATTCATCTGTTGTTATACATACTTGGGTTGTTTCCACCTTTTGGCTATTGTGAATAATGCTGCTGTGAGCATGGGTCTATAAATATTTATTTTGAAGTCCCTGCTCTCAGTTCTTTTGGGTATATACCTAGGAGAGGTATTACTGGGTTCTATGGTATTTCCATGTTTAACTTTTTGAGGAACTGACAAACCATTTTTCACAGCAGCTGCAACATCAGCAATGCATGAGGGTTCCAATTTCTCCACATCCTCTCTAACACTTAGTATTTTTCCTTTTTTTTAAAAAAAAAAATTATAGCCATACTACTAAGTGTGAAGTGGTACTTCATTGTGATTCTGTAGTTTTTGTATTCCAAAACAGCTAGATGCGGGAGAGAGTGCGTGGGGTGACCCCGGGCAGAGCCCCCATAGAGGGCTCTGGAATTAGGAATGTGGGCTGATGCTGGCTGGCCCAGGCACTGGAGGCTGGCCCTGCCTGTCCCCAGGCCCACAACCCCAAGAGCCAGAGGGACTCAGGGAACTGATAGAGAGGATGGCTTTCTCTGGCCTCAAGCACCAGAGGACTAACAGGCTCAGTGGCAACCAGAGAAAAGAATTGACTGAGCAGAGGCAGCAGGATAGATTGCCTTGCTCCTCCAGGATGAGCCCACTGACAATTCCTATTTCCTTTTTTGTTGCAAGAGGGTTAAAAATAGAAATTCCAGAACTCTAGAACCTGGAGAGCATTGTGGGAATTTCTAGGCTGATGGCATCCCCTAGGGGACAATGTGTAATTTTTAAAAGAATATTTAATATAATTTTTGATATGGTAAGGGGGAAAAAAATCTGTTTTCTGAAACAGATTAAAGAACACAGAGTGAGAGAAAATCTCTCCTGAATGATGTGTCTGAATTTTCAAGACTAAAGAAATTTTTAGATTTATCAGAAGGGTATGGATTTTTTGAGTTTTTTTATACACTTGTGAGTTAGGGAGATAAGCTCCCACATCTCCATAACACACACACACACACACACACACACACACACACGAACCTCCTTATTGTTCAAGGCCTAAATCAAGTGTCACATGAGCCCATCATACCAGAGATGTAGTGATACCCCTTCCGGACATATAACATGTTGCGTGTCCCCTTTCCACTAGTATCGTCATTGTGTGGGTTTTCTTCTCTGGGAGCTCTTCAAGGATAGACAGTCAGAGTCCGTCTCCAGCCCCAGCAAAGGGCCAGGCACAGAGGCAACATCAGTAAAGCTTAGTTGAATGAATGAGTGACAGCCACACATGAAATCTGTGCCCATGAAAACACCATCAGGGGTTGGTTGATTCCATCATCTGCCCACTGTGCTCCTGTTCCAAGAAGCGGACAGGCACGGGTCTCTGAGCCCAGAAATCTGCCTTCTAGTCTTGGCTCTGCCACTGACACACTGTTTAACTACGGACAAGTCACTTCACCTTTCTGGGCCAGGAAAAGTAACTGCCGCCCTCTGGTCCCATAAGATGATAAGCAGTTGGACAGGAGGCGTGATGGTCATTATTTTAGTTATGCCCCATCTCAAAAATGTGGTGAGAGAGACAGTAGTCTATGGGGAGCCATCTGATCCATGCCCTTAAATCCTTAACCAAGAAGACACCTCATTCCTTTGAGATTATATTTGATTTCACCATGGGCTACCCATTTAAAATGCAAATATGCCCCTGGCAGGGACAGAAGGACCCTGTCACTCAGACCTTAGGGGGAGCAGGCCTATCAAGCATTTGATGGGAAGGGTCACATGATGAAGAAAGGGAATAAAAGAGGATGGGGCAGAGGGGAAGAAGAGAAAGAGGCAGGCTCTACTTCCTAAGGGGGAGAAAGTTGTGGGGATCCCAACATGAGGAAGGAGAGGTTAGAAGTAGCTGATGGCGGGAGACCTCCCTAGCTCCAAATCCGGCTCTGCTTCTAGCAGAGGTCTTTTCTTTGAGCCTCCTTTCCTGTCTTGCCAAAAGGGATGATAATTGTTGTGAATAAGATAAGGGAGATAAAATAGCCGGCACAGAGTAGGCATAAATGTTTGTCTCCTCCCCCAGCCCTTAGCTGATTTCATTTTTCTGAGTATACAGCAGTCTGCAGGCAAATGTCCCTCTGTCCCCACCTCACCCCCTCTCCTTTGGCTTCTCCCAGCTTGAGCAACCAAGGCCCCCGAACAGGGGACTCTTTGAGTGGTTCCATGAAAGGGCAGTTTGTGCTGGCTCCTCTTGGCATTGCTGGACAAGGGCCCCCCAGAATCAACACCCTCTCACTTCCTCCTTCCAGACAGCTCTCCCTGCCCCCTTGTGCGTGAATGGGGGACAGTTGAGGTGGCAGCTGCTCCCCGCCCTCTACAGGCACATTCTCACTCTTTCTGTGTTCCTGGGGTCCCAGTGTGGAAGCCCTCTCATCCCACTCCAGCCATAGGGTTCTCCCCTTTCTCCCAACTCCTGTGATCCTTAGGGTGAGCAGCCCACAGCTTTCTATTTGATTATATATAATTCTCTATCCTTATATTTGGGCATGTGCTAATTTTGCCTTAAGGGCAGTGAGCAGACCTCCTCATTTTATTGGAATCTCATGGGGCACCAAGCATGGGGCTGGTCACACATAGGTGTTCTCTTTATATCTGTGGAATTGAGGTGATTTGTTTGTGTATTCAGTACCTACATCTGACAGGGCTCTTAGCCATTAGGCATTAGAGGCACAAAGGATAGATCTTTTCAATGCCTGGGAAAAGGCTGGAGACTCCTTTCAAAAATTGTTGGCTCCAAAAGACCTAATTGCTAATGGGAGCAAAGCAACCACAGCAAAATAACATGTAATTCAGACAACAGAGGGCTAGTTAAGATCTTTAGAGACAGACATTCTTTTTGATGGCTGAGTAATATTATATTGTATATATATACCACATCTTCTTTATCCATTCATCTGCTGATGGACATTTAGGTTGCTTCCATGTCTTGGCTATTGTAAATAGTGCTGCAGTGAATGTTGGGGTGCATATATCTTTTCGAATTAGAGTTTTCTCTGGATATATGCCCAGGAGTAGGATCACTGGATCATATGGTAACTCTATTTTTAGTTTTTTAAGGAACCTCCATAGTGGCTGCACCAATTTACATTCCTACCAACAGTGTAGGAGGGTTCCTTTTTCCCCACACCCTCTCCAGCATTTATTATTTGTAGACTTTTTTATCATGGCCATTCTGACTGGTGTGAGGTGATACCTCGTTGTACTTTTGATTTGCATTTTTCTAATAGTTAGCCATGTTGAGCATCTTTTCCTGTACCTGTTGGCCATCTGTATGTCTTCTTTGGAGAAACGTCTATTTAGATCTTCTGCCCATTTTTTGATTGGGTTGTTTGGGTTTTTTTGATACTGAGCTGTATGAGCTGTTTGTATATTTTGGAAATTAATCCCTTGTCAGTCTCATCATCTGCAAATATTTTCTCGCATTCATTCCATAGATTATCTTTTGTTTTGTGTATGGTTTCCTTTGCTATGCAAAAGCTTGTAAGTTTGATTATGTCCCATTTGTTTATTTTTGTTTTTATTTCTATTGCCTTGGGAAGCTGACCTAAGAAAACATTGGTATGATTTATGTCAGAGAATTTTTTGCCTACGATCTCTTCTAGGAGTTTTATGGTGTCATATCTTATGTTTAAGTCTTTAAGCCATTTTGAGTTTATTTTTGTGTATGGTGGTAGGAAGTGTTCTAATTTCATTCTTTTACATGTAGCTGTCCAATTTTCCCAGCACCACTTATCGAAGAGACTGTCTTTTCTCCATTGTATATTCTTGCCTCCTTTGTCGTAGATTAATTGACCATAAGTGAGTGGGTTTATTTCTGGGTTTTCTATGCTTTTCCATTGATCTATATGTCTGTTTTTGTGCCAGTACCATACTGTTTTGATTACTGTAGCTTTGTAGTACAGTCTGAAGTCAGGGAGCCTGATTCCTCGAGCTCCAGTTTTCTTTCTCAATATTGCTTTGGCTATTCAGAGACATCTTTGTTTCCATATAAATTAAAAATTTTTTGTTCTAATTCTCTGAAAAATGCCATTGGTAATTTGATAGGGATTGTGTTGAATCTGTAGATTGCCTTGGGTAGTATTGTCATTTTAACAGTATTGATTCTTCCAATCCAAGAACATGGTATATCTTTCCATCTGATTGTGTCGTCTTCAGTTTCTTTCATCAGCATTTTACAGTTTTCAGAGTATAGGTCTTTTGCCTCCTTACGTAGGTTTATTCCTAGGTATTTTATTCTTTCTGATGTGATGGTAAATGGGATTGTTTCCTTAATTCCTCTTTCTGGTATTTCGTTGTTAGTGTATGGAAATGCAACAGATTTCTGTGTGTTAATTTTTCTGCAACTTTACCAAATTCATTGATGAGCTCTAGTAGTTTTCTGGTAGTGTCTTTAGGATTTTCTGTGTATAGTATCATGTCATCTGCAAACAGTGACAGTTTTACATCTTCTTTTCCAATTTGGATTCCTTTTATTTCTTTTTCTTCTCTGATTGCTGTGGCTAGGACTTCCAAAACTATGTTAAATAAAAGTGGTGAGAATGGGCATCCTTGTCTTGTTCCTGATCTTAGAGGAAATGCTTTCAGCTTTTCACCATTGAGTATGATGTTAGCTGTGGGTTTGTCATATATGGCCTTTATTATGTTGAGGTGTGTTCTTTCTGTGCCCACTTTCTGGAGAGTTTTTACCATAAATGGATGTTCAATTTTATCAGAAGCTCTTTCTGCAGCTATTGAGATGATCATCATATGGTTTTTATTCTTCAACTTGTTAATGTGGTGTATCACACTGATTGATTTGCGGATATTGAAAAATCCTTGCATCCTGGGATAAAGCCCACTTGATCGTGGTGTGTGATCCTTTTAATGTATTGTTGGAGTTGGTTTGATAGCATTTCATTGAGGTTTTTTGCATTGATGTTCATCAGTGATACTGGCCTGTAATTTTCCTTTTTTTGTGATATCTTTGTCTGCTTGTTTGTTTTTAGTATCTTTTTATTTATTTTTATTTATTTTTTAACATCTTTATTGGAGTATAATTAATTGTTTTAAAATGGTGTGTTAGTTTCTGCTTTATAACAAAGTGAATCAGCTATACATATACATATATCCCCATATCTCCTCCCTCTTGCATCTCCCTCCCACTCTTTGGTTTTGATATCAGGGTGATGGTGGCCTCATAGAATGAGTTCAGAAGTGTTCCTTCCTCTGCAACGCTTTGGAATAGTTTCAGAAGGATAGGTGTTAACTCTTCTCTAAACGTTTGGTAGAATTCAGCTGTGAAGCCATCATCTGGTCCTGGACTTTGGTTTGTTGGGAGTTTTAAAATTACTGATTCAGTTTCAGTACTGGTACTGCTAATTGGTCTGTTCATATTTTCTGTTTCTTTCTAGGTCCATAGATGGACCTAAAGATTATCATACTAAGTGCAGTAAGCCAGACAAAGACAAATATCACATGATATTGCTTATATGTGGAATCTAAAAAAATGATATAAGTGATGAACTTATTTACAAAATAGAAACAGACTCACAGACATAGAAAACAAGCTTATGGTTACCAAAGGGGAAAGGGGAGGAGGGATAAATTAGGAATTTGGGATTAACACATCTACACTACTATATATAAAATAGATAACCAACAAGAACCTACTGTATAGCGCAGAGAACTATACTCAATATCTTGTAATAATCTATAAGGGAAAAGAATCTGAAAAAGAATATATATATATACACATATATACTGTATGTGAATCACTTCACTGTACACATGAAATTAACACAACATTGTAAATCAACTATACTTCAATTTAAACAAAAAAAAAAGATCTTCGGAGGCAGACCTGTATTTGAATCCTGCCTCTGCCACTTTATAGCTATGTAACCTCAGGCAAGTTACACATTCTCTGCCTCAGTTTCCCTCATCTATAAAATGGAGATAATAGTACCCATTCATCATGAGGATTGAAGGAGACAAGTGCACCTCAGTTCTTAGCACAGTGCCTGGCCAGTGGTAAACAGTCAGTATGTTACTAATGACAATGATAATAGTCATTAACATAAAGAATTTTCCCGGTAGTGAATCTTGTGAGAGATACTGAGTGCAACACCAGGAACTCAGGTTGGAGAAAGCTGTTAGAAAAACAGTTGAAGAAGCATGCAAGAAAGAAACAAAATTATAAACTAGCTATGTACCAAGCCACCATCAGTCCTATTTAGAAATAGCTACCTACTAAGTGCTTTTGGGGTCCCACAGACACACCACTTTCCCTGAACTGCTCTCACCTGCCTGAAGACATATGCTCCAAAAGGAACTCAATTGTTAGAAATCCCCTCCTCAAGAGTTTCACCAACCAAGGAAGACTGACCCTTACCACAGGAGAAGAGACTACAAGTGGACACCACACCTAGATAAACTGTCACCATCACATCTCGCACCTATGGGCTGTACTCTAAGGGCCCATTTATCATTCCTAAAAATCTAAGAGGGCTACATCCCCCCTTTCCCTATTAAGATGGTATTTCATCCCAAGTTCTAAGCCACCTCGGGGAGTTATTCATTTTCCTCTGGGTATCTCCCATGTATACATGATATATACATGTCACTAAGCTTGTGGGTTTCCTTTTGTTAATATGTCTTTTATTACACAGGTTTCAGCTAAGAACTCAGAAGGGTAGGGGGAAAGTACTTTTTCTTCCCTACATGACAGTAATTTAGTAAGAGGGTTTCCAGAGTCCTGATGCACTCAGCGGAAATACTGGGCATGTGACCAGGTGCTCATGGAGGCTCTTCAGGAACCTGAATATCAGGACACCAGAACCTTTTCCTTGGGGCCCCCAGAGCTCTGGGAGGCAGAAACCCTGATGTGCATGGTGCAGGGAGGGGGCGGAGGCAGCACAGTGTCTAAGCACCTAGTCCTTTACTTGTGTGGCTTCTTTGTGAGCAAGGCACACGCCCTCGCTCCTGTTAAGGAACCTGAGCCAAGTCGCCTGGAATGTTCTCTTTGCACAAGTCAGTCACTCATCAATGCAGCCTTAGCTCATGCTAGTCCTTCTGCTGGGAAATGCTTCTCCTCATTAGACTCTGCCTATAAAAAAATTCTACCTGTCCTCCAAAGTACAACTCAAAGGAGGCCTTCTTATTCATTTATCCAAAAATATTTGCTGAATGTCTACTTATTTGAAACAGACCTTTTTCTGGGGATACCAAGAGGTATAAGGAGTGCAGGCAGCCAGGCAAATAAACAAATAGTGAAATTCAGTGAGATGGGGGCTACAATAGGGGCATTTACAAAGTATAGAGGGGTCTTAAAGCACTCACCCTGCAGGGAAGGCCACTGGCCACAATTAAATGAATAAAAAGTAATTTCAAGAAAAGTGTTTGTTAGGAAGAAAACAAAGTTGGCTAATGTGAACGAAAGTGGCTGGAAGGTTGGGTGTCAGAGAAGGCCTCTCTGAAGCGACACTGAGCCAAGAGTGGAATGGTGAGACCATGGCAGGAGCAGCGGATGCAAAAGGCCTGAAGAGTGGGACCGATGTTGGTTTTGAGGAATAGAAAGAATGTCTTGTGTCTGGAATGCAGTGAGAGGGGAGCCAAGATGAGATTACACATAAATAAAATGTTATACTCTGCCTTTTTCACTCAATATTACAATGTAAGAATGTTCTTGGCTGTGAAAAATGATTTGTAAACATCTTTAATGACTGTATTAAAACATTTTTAATGGCTGCATCAAAAAATCATATTTTTAAAGTTATTTTCTGCTTTAAAAAAATCATCACATGAGGTACACTCCTGATACAGAGACACCCCCTGCTCAGCCTTCAGCAGAAGTCAGTAGGCAGAAGGGCATATGGGGGTCAGGCACCACCTGCAGGTGTCCTCACTGCCACTTCTGGGTCCCCGTGGTCAAGGCTCAAGTAGCAAAAGCCCCAGTGACCAAACCCTGGAGACTGTTGATATGTCCTGTTGCCAACAGAGTGTGTCTGAGCTCCAGAAACTTCTCTCTCCAGCCTCCTTGCCCCCTCCTTTGTATTGTTCATTCTGCTGTGACTCATGGCTCGAGGAGAAACTGTAAGTTCTCAGATGTCCCCTGCTAGAGACCACTTCCTTGTCTCCCATTTGCAAGGAATAGGTAATGCTGACAAAGGCCCTCCTCCAGAAGCTTGCTCTCCTTTCTCCTCTCTTACCATAGCTTTTGGCTTCTGGCTTCTCTGGAAAGCCAAAGGACTCCTCCAGCTTCTCTCTGCCAACATTTTAGTCTTCAGGGCTCGCACTGCAAGGTCTGCGGAATTCCTGTCCATACTCGTGTATCCACTTGTTGGCCACTGGGGGAAATGGGGAGGAAGAAGAGCAGGCTCAGCGGAGCAGACAGCAGCGATGCTCCCTCACAGGGTCGTTAAATTCCACACCCTTGGCAACTCACTGGCCTCACCCCGGTCCCAGCCCTACTATGGACTACAAGATGCTGCTTCAGCAGCAGTAAAGAGCAGAAAGGACAGTGGCACCTGGAAAAAGTCCCTGACAGGTCGTGCTACTACAGACTAATTTTCAAACCCGTGGGTACCGTGGTCACTTACCCTTCCTGTAGCTCCTAAAAGCCCACCTCCCCCAGGGAACCATTCCAGGGTAATGAGAGAAAAGGGATGGATTCTCCTGGCAAGGTCCACCTCAGCACAAGAGTCCTTCTTCCACTTCTTTTTCTGTCTTCAGAGCTAAGTGCTCTTAGACACAGATATGACATAAACACATCCCCTACTTATTTATCTCTTCCTTGTTTGACCATCTCCTCATGGGGAAGCACCTGATGGTTCTCTCCTTGGGAGAGAGGACTGGGACTTAGCAACATATTATTCCTTAGCTGTGCTCAGGAATCAAGGCCCATCTGGTCAGGCCAATATACTTTTACTGACACCTGCTCTATGACAAAAGCCTGCCCTTATGGGCTCCCAATGTACTGGTGGTAACTAATCCAGAATCTGATCACCTCAATATAACGTGGCACTGTTAATGAAGCTTTTGGAATGAAAAGGCTATGTTATTTTCCATCCATCCCCTATTTCACTTTACCCTGAACCCCTCACCCAATTCCCATGCCCAGAAAGGCAGGCCTTACCCCACTTATCTCCTACCAGGACAGGACAGCCAGCATGAAGTGTGCCACCATCCCCTTTACCACTCCTATGCAGGTTCCACCAAAATAGTGCTGCATTCTGAAAACAAGCAGATCCCGCCCCAGGGGAGGTCAGCCCAGAATCTCAGTCCTTAGGAAGCACTTGACTGAGAACAAAGGCATGCATGTCATTAAACAAGAAAACCGTCCATGCAGATTGGGGGCAAGGCATGCATAAAATGCCACAAAATGGTATAAGCTGCCGTTTACTCATTCACTCATGCACCACTTATTGAGGGCCTGCTCTGCTCTAGGCCCTGAGGATGCAGAGACAGATCATGTCCATTTCTCTCAGGGAGTTCATAGTCTTGTGGGAGAGACAGACATAAAAACAAACCAGGATGAGACAGTGTGACAAGTGCTAGGGGAAAGGTGAGCACAGGGCGTCATAGGATCACTGAGGAGGGAAACTCGACAAAAAGCATAAGGTGGAACAAAATATTCCTCACACAACTAGGAACTTAGTTGAGCCACTGACTCTTCCTTAGGCACTTCCTAATAACACCCCCAGGAAGCAGGGATCATCATCATCCCCACCTCACCAGCAAGGAAGCTGAGACTTAGGGGCTTTAAATAATGCAACTAAGAAGGAGCAAGGTCAGGACTCAAACCCAGGCGTTTTGATTCCAAATCGTATATGTTGTTCTTTTTCCCCCCATCCCCAGCTTTTTTTCCTATATGCTTACTTTAACCTTGGCCAACCCCCTGAGTTTTGATAGATACCCGGCATTTACTCATTGAATGCTTAGGATGTGCTGGGTACTGTGCTAAGTGCTATGAGGCGTGATCTCAATTATTGTCTTCATTTCATTCCTGAAGTAATAAGGGCTGTCATCCCTGACTGATTGATCTGAAATTTGGGGGAGATATTAAATTCATTAAACAAACCTCTTACCACACTGGCCGCCCTCTCTGCCTTGCTTGACGTTATAGCTCCTACTGCAATACGTTTTTATGTTAACTTCTGGAGGCAAGGACTGTGAGTTTTCCTCGGTACTCTCAGTGCCTCCAGCCCCCAGTGTTTACTAAACGAATGACTGAAGGGACCAGTTGTTGTCAAGGATCCGAAGGGGACTCTCACCTTTGAGGAGCTCTATTGTAACGGGAAGGCACACATGTAATCATCCTTTTGTAATATAAGTGTAAATAAAATAAAAAATAGAGGCACAAGTAAATGCAGGAGTCAAGAAAATTGAGGAATTATCTTTGATTCTGGGAATCAGGGGAGACCTCTTTTCATTCCCTCTCCCAGGAATAAGCTTGCAAGCACAGGCAGCATGAACGCTAGGGTGTTAGTTCTGCACTGCTAAAACCACCTGTTGGGGTCAGACCCCCACTCACCTTGACCACAGGCACGCTAAAGTTGCCGTAGATGAAGGCTGTGGCTCCTCCAGCTTCCACCGAGCTCAGCTACAAGGCCAGAGGAAGAGACAGGGTTGAAATAGCCCGACTGCCCTACTCTGCCTCACGTGACGTCTGATGTCATTTCTGCATAAATTCCCTCTTCTGTGCCCCTCTTTCAACTCTGGGAGAAATACTTATGGAAATACAATCACCCAATTTAGGAATTGAGAGAGCCTACTCAGTGGCATCAGTATTTGCCTGCAGGGCCACAAGAGGACAACGTTTAGAAATGCCCCCTTTCTTTACCCTTTGAGCTAACATCCTTATTGAGGGCTACCATAAGTAGATTCAAACTTTGAGGCCCTCAGGAAGAAATACACTTTATGTCACAACCCAAGACACAGACACGTCCCTGAAGTAAGTTTCATAAAACATTCTTAACTACATCAGATGCCCTCTGTTATTTTCCATTTTATTTTATTCTGTTCTAGTTCAGATTTCTTAAATGCTGACCAGATCCACTAAATTGATTTCACAGCCCACTAATGGATCATGACCAGTGGCTTACAAAACACTGTTTAGATTACAATGATTATTTTTGAAAGCTGGGCATCATAGGAACTACTGATTGCACCTTTGGTGTGTTTCCCAGATCACTCAGACAGACCCTCTCTAGGTAATCTCAGCTAAAGAGTTTCACCACTGGTATATTCTAGAACTATGGATGTGTTTACTTAACTTGAAGAGTTTTTTCTGATTGTCAAAGAAATATGTAATAACCTAAACATTTTGAAAAATACTGGAAAATACTTTAAAATACTTAAAATAATATTATTCATCATCTTACGATCTGGAAAAAGAAAAAAGCACTGTTATGGTTTAACTGTAATAGTTGACATTTATTGAGCACTGGCCGTATGTTAGGCATCACACTAAGTCCTTACAAATATATTATCTCACTTATTCCTCACAACAAATATATCATCCTCACTATTCCTGTGAGTTAGGATTGTTATTATTTACATTCTACAGATGAGGAAACCAAGTCTCAGAGAGATTGAGTGGTTTACAAAAGGTCAAATAACTCTTTGGTGACTGAGCCAGGACTGGAGCTGAGCCAATGCTGTCTGACTACAGAGTCCCTGCTCATAACCATTATGCTACATACACTCTTGAACATTAGGTTATGTCCCACTGTTTACTATTATAAACAACACTGTGAACATCTTAATGAGTAAAATCATTTTTGCGTTTTAGATTGTTTTCTTAGGAAAGAGTCTGAGCATTAGTATTATTGGGTCAAAAGTATATGCAAATATTCAATACTTTAGATACATACTGCTAAATTAATTTCTCACCAGCAGCATGACACGGAGTGCCAGTCTTACCTCGCCCTGGCTAACTGTCTACCAGCACATTCACAGATCCCACCATATTCGCCTGTGTTACAGAGCAAGGGCTATGGGAGTTGGGATGTTAGCACTTGTTAGAGGAAACTGAACTGACGTGGCGATTCAGAACCTGGAAAAGGCAGTGGTAATTTTTTAGCACATCTTGGCTCCCCCTGTAGTCCTTTGGGAAGGGCGATGAGAGCAACAATTTGCTCCTTGTGTTCAAATAACTAACAGACTGGATGATTCTGTTCAGACCCCTGTTGTCAGCCACTGTGGGTGTAAGCAAGATACAACAGAGGGAACCTGGACTTTCCTGCCTTCCTCTACCTGTGGTTTCACAGTATAGAGGCAAGGAAGGACTTATCCAACAAATTGAAAAGAGAATCGGATGTGTGTGCTATGAAGCTCATGAGCAGGGCATGGATTGTAAGATTGGTGGAGGGGAGGGAAATCTTCCCTCTGTAAACCTTCCACTGTTTTGTACTGGGACTGATCTTATGTCCAGTCTGAGTAGAAAATCACTAACCTGATTTCATCTCAATCCTCCCAATACTTCTTAAAGATTATTTTCTCCCTATATAATGTCACTCTTATGTTCTCCATAAATCTTATCTCTTATGTTCAGAAATGTTTATGATGGTCTTAACACCAACCTGAAGATGAAAGGATTGGGCGTAACCTAGCACTTCCTAGGTCCCACGATCCCAGTTATGGGGTCCTATGCTTGCTTTCTGGGATACATGATAGAAACATATTGTATGAAACTTCACAGAGAGATATCCCCTTACATTATTTCATGAGGTCCTCATGACAGCCCTGTGAGGAGGCGCAGAGCAAGAAAACAAGCTCAAAGAATTGATGTGATTTGTGCTGAGGCCACATGTTAAGTGGCAGAACCAGAATTAGACCAACTGACTCCAAACCCAAAACGCTTTCCATTCCACTGTGTATCAAAGGCTTAAAATCCAAACATATACACACTCTTGCATTTGTCATTTAAAATTGCTGGGCTACCCTTACCATAGTACCCTTACCATAGTAACTGGGCCTCTGTAATCAGGGAGTCAGCTACAGAAGATACTAGGGGGATAAAGAACAGAGAGATATTGGCCCCTAGATGTCCTATTCTTTGGTTGATATCAATGTACTTCACTGCCTGTGACCTCCCATGCCAGCTTGAGTCATCAACCAGAGATGTACCAGCAGCTGATCCAAGGTGTGTCTCCTGCCCAGAGAGCTGACGTCAGCCATCCCTTTGCCTGATCAGAATGCTCAGAATGAGCACGAGAGGCCAGACACCATTGGCAATGGCAGCCTTCCACTTCTGCATAAAATTAAAACCGAGCCACATGAAGAAACATGTTGGGATTGCCAGCATTAAAACTACAGAGTGCTGGCCTCTGATTGTCCTTTCTTGGCTACACTGTGGAGACCAGTTAACAGGACTAAGAAAAGAGGGAATGCTAGGGTGTAGGTGTCTGCTATTCTAATGAGCCTGAAACCAGGCCTTCATCTTAGGGTGTTATGTAGAGCACTTACATTTGGCATGTTTATTCCTTCATTTAACAGTAATACACCTCTTATAATTTAAGTGACAGATGCCTGAAATTATGACTTGTCCATAGAGAAGGCGGTAAACCCACATGATCTGAAGGGAAGAGGATAGGTGAGATAGTAAAGACTGGGTCCGAATTCTATAGGATCAGGTCAGACACTAGGAGAGGAGGCCAATTTATTTTTTAAGGGGGTATTATGTAGATTTTAGTGAAGGATTTGTGAGGAGATAAGGAAGAAAATTTTCACCGCATATGAGAGAGCCACACTTACGGAATTTCTCTGTAGGCATCTCTGTTCTTCCCTCTCGTAATCTCAGCTGCTTCATTTCTCTCCTCTCTCCCCTCACAGCTCCACAACCTCATCTATAGGTCCATGCTTTTCAACACCAACTAGTCTATGGGACCTCAAAGACAGAGACCCTCACATCCCCTTCCTGTGTTGTTCAGGTCCCAGGATCTCTTGGCCTTCGGTGTAACCGCACTTCCCATCCTAATCACTGACAATGACAAGGTCACATTTAGGTCTACACGATCGATGTAAGCTCTTTGAGGGCAGGAACTGACTTGTATTGATATTTCTTTATCTCTCCTATAGTGCCTAACAAGAGTGCTGTATGAAATTCACAAACATCCTGGAGACTTTTCTGCTGTGAAATTCAGATAAAATCAGTATCTGATATTGCTTTGAAAACCGTAAAATAAAAGAGATACAAATAGTCATTAAGTAAGCAGCCCTGGTCCCTCCAGAGCAAGACTCACGTAGATCATAAATGTTGCGACTCGGTTCCCAGAGTTCATTCTGTACAGTGGGCTGGTTGGTGACTGAGACAAAAATAGAACATATCATTATTTTATGCAGATGGCACCAGAGTAACAGCCAGGATGCCACCATAATACAGGGAGGAGAAAAATGGAGGAGTCACAGATGGGATACAGCCTTGAGCTATACCTAGTCAAGTATGTGCCCGTCTTTGCTGGCAGGTACTCAATATACTTTTTTCCTCTTACTACTTTATTAGATACTCATATAAGTGAACTGTATACTACTAATCAAACAAAATTGCTTGTTAGTAGTGAAAGCACTGTGAGGGGTTGATTGCACCTTCAGGTTCTTGGTGAAATAAATTAACATATAAAATATTACAGATAATTATTCTGTAAAAATACTAAGCCATAAGACTGGAGTTCCCAATTATTTGCCAAAGAGACACACTTTTTTGTCACAGAAGAGTTTAACTGATATAATTTACATGTCATAAAATTCAATCATTGTAAGAGTGTTTTTCAATGAGTTTTAGTAAAAAGAAGATGATTCAGCAGCAATCAGCTTGAAACCAAGGCTTTCAATCTACCTAGAATGAGAACCTTTGTTCTAAAATTTCACGCAGTATTCTCTGGGGGCCCTATAAGAGCTCTGTCTCAGAGAAATAAATAACACCCTCGTTGCCTACCCCACGAGATTGGTCACCAACCCCATGGTTACCGTAGCATGGTCAAAGTGAGGCTCATAGTGCCCTCCGATTCCGTAGTTTACCACCTGAAGGTACTCTGCGTAGGGAGGCTGGACATCAAGGCCTGTAAGGGAGGCAATGCGATGGTCGAGGGTCACCAGCACTGGGTCAACGGTGTCCTTTAGCCAGGCACTAAAACACACCACAGGTTGCAGCATCAGTGATCTAATGCCAGAAATGACTAAATATCTGTGAATGAATGAATGAATGATGTCAACTGCCAGAAGGAAGGAAGGAAGGCAAGGAGGACAGGAAGATAGACACGAATACCTAATTACCTACTCACTCCTCCTGTTAAGTTGGCCCAGTCCATTTTGTGCTCTGTCTTAACATTCACACATCCATTCAACAAACATCCTCTGAGGCCTACTGTATGCCAGACCCTGTGCTAGGTGTGTGAAGAGTGAAGGTTCACATCACCAGGCACTGGGATACAAAGAGAAAGAAGACAAAACCCTGTTTTTAAAAATGCTATGTTTAGAGACATCTCAATGGAGGAAGCTGGGTGCAATGGAAAAAGCTTTGGATTCAGAGGAGTAAGACCAGTCCCGGATCCTCGGCTTGACCCTTGGTCAGGCCCTTAACCTTTCACCTCTCTTAAGGTTCAGTGTATTCATCTATAATATGGGGATGGTAATATTATCTACTACACAGACTTATGAAGATTGTGACAGACTGCTTATGAAGATGCTTTGTAAGCTGTATGTTATTGATTGCTGTAAAACACAGAAAAATCTCTGCTCTTTTGCTCTCCTCCAGGACAAACCAGGATAGGTCAAAGGCCAGAGAGCAAAGTTCAGTCTCTTTTCCTGAATGTCTTGTTGAGGTTCTGATAAAGTGGAGGATTTGGGATCAGAATGTAGGTCCCTGGGAAGTGAGGAAGTGCTCCCCAAGCAAAGCCAGTGAGCCTCCTGGGGAGATGATGAAGGCTCTTAAGGGAAGCATCTTGGCATGTCTGGGAAGACCACTTCTTTGGTCTATAAATGATGGATTAATTTGTTCATTCTTTTGTATGGAGTGCATGCATAGTGCTATGCTGTGGGCTCTAAGGTTTACAAAGATACCCAGGACAAAGCTGTTGTGTTCAAAGAGCTCATGAGAGGAGACACACAAATATACACAAATACAACTCAGCACAAATCAAGGTAGAGTGAAAAATAAGAACCAGCCCTTAAAGTAAAGTTCTGGGGAGCACAGAGGAAGGAGATGTTAATTCTGACTGGGGCACTGAGGTAAGATGGACATGTAGGCCAAATTTTGAAGGGTGCATAAAATTTCAATAGATGGAAAAGACATAGGGATATTCCAGGCTTCTTTGAAGAAATAGCATAAGCACAGACATGGTGGGGTGATATAATACAGTGTGTGTCAGCACGAAAGCATTTAGTCTATGAGAGAAGTAATGGGAAATAATGCTAGCAAAGTAGGCTCAGGGCATGTTGTAGAAAGCTGAGGACCCTGTGGTCGGGAACCTGGTCTTTGTGGATAGTGATTAGGAGTGCATAGGTGACCTTTGAGGGACCAGTTCCAGTGAAGTTGTGAGGACAGAACCAAAATTCAAGTGGGTGCACTGTGGTGGAGGGTGGGTAGTGAGAGGAGGCAATAAGGGTCTCAGTTTCTTTACCTGAAAAGTAAAGAGAATATCACCTACTCCCCTAAAAGCAATGACTCTAAACAGAAGGTTGAATTTTCTCCTTGACACTACAATGTCAGAAAGGTTAGCAAAGCAACAAAGCTGAGGTTAGACGGGCCTTTCAAAACTTAGAAAATAACTTATAATGTAAAAGGTCCCCAAAACGTGGGCTTCCCTGGTGGCGCAGTGGTTGAGAGTCTTGCCTGCCAATGCAGGGGACACGGGTTCGAGCCCTGGTCTGGGAAGATCCCACATGCCGCGGAGCAACTGGGCCCGTGAGCCACAATTACTGAGCCTGCGCGTCTGGAGCCTGTGCTCCGCAACAAGAGAGGCCGCGATAGTGAGAGGCCCGCGCACCACGATGAAGAGTGGCCCCCGTTTGCCACAACTGGAGAAAGCCCTTGCACAGAAACGAAGACCCAGCACAGCCATAAATTAATTAATTAATTAATTAAAGTAGCAAATTAAAAAAAAAAAAAAAGGTCCCCAAAACGTACCAGACCAAATAAGTTAAGCCAGATGATTCTGAATCCAAAAGCTTTCATCACTCAGCTCGCTTCCCAGACAACCAAACCATCCACCCAGCTTGAGGTCTGGCCTCTCCCCAAGGATGTCATCACCGTCTCCCATGGCTCCAGTGGGGACCCTCCTCTTACGGTATCCTGTCCTTACAGCACAAACCAAGGGCTGCAGTGGAGGGGGAGCAGGGATGGAGGGGAGGGTATACGGCTGGGCTCTCAACTAGAGAAGGTATCAGATCCAGAGATTCTGGCCATCCGTCTTGCCTGAGTGGTGGCAAGTCATGCTTTGAATATGAGTCAGGAGGTAAAGTCAAGTTCCAAATAGAGACAGGACTTGTTCCCTGGAAAAGCAATCCTGGTTAGGAGAACAACTACACACTTAATTTTTGGTCTAGGGCATAGGAGCTTTTTCAAGTCTTTCCCTAATGGCCTCCTAGTTAAGTCCTCAGACCATGTAACCACCTGAGAAAGGCCCTTGGGTAAGGGGAGTGGAAATTGCTCCCTCTCAACAAGAATGTACAGATATAAACGTGAACTACAGTGGCGTCTCTAATGGCACCTGAATGGCTGTTGCTGACCTTCAGTCACTTGTGCCACAGGCCCGAGGGTGCCCAGCAGGCATGACCAGAGTCCCTGCCAAGAAAGGACCCCTCTTACCTTTTGCTGATGCGGTACTCCACTGGTAACTGCTTTTCGCCTGATGCCACCACAGATCTCTGTAGCTGGTGTGAAGGATGTAAGAGAAAGTGCAAGTGGTTATGACGCAAAGGGAAGGGCTCTCACTTCCATAGACATGCCCCTCTCTTAGCATAAACCTAACAATCACCCATTTCTCCTTAATTAAAGGATATTTTGTACATGCTACTAATTTAGTGATAGCTATCAATCTTAAGTGACATAAAAGCTCAGAGTTGAAAATAACCTTTAGCTTCATATCTGGTAAATAGTAAAAACTGAAAAAGGTCTGTAGGACTGAAATACAAGTGATTTTGAATCCCTTTTGCATCTGCAAGACTGTGAGTTCTGTAAGAACAAGGGCTGTTTCTTATTCATCTTTATATCCGTGTTTGGGGCAGGGCCTGACTGATGGTAAGTTAAGCTTTGACTTAGTGTTCATCAAATTAAATGAACTCCTCCAATGACAGGACACTTTCTACCCTCAGAGGCCGCTTGCTCCTTCTGAACAATTCTGATAAAAGCCCTTCCTTACAGAGAATCAAAATCTGTTTTGTTTGCAGCTGCCTTGGTTATGGGGAAAAAACAACCAAACAGGTTTGAAGTCACTAATTTAACTGAATGTCTCTATTTTGTTCTGAATGTCTAGATATAAATTTTAAATTATTTTTCAATAAAGTGGCCTCTAATTGCAAAGGTACTGTACCAGGGACAGAAAGAGAAATATTATTTACATAAGGATGTCTACTTCTGCATTTGTCATCAGAATGTCAGCTCCATGAGGGCAAGGACTTGGTCTCTTTTCAGTGCTGTATCCCCAGGATGCAGAGAAGGCCTGGCAGGGAGTAGGTGCTCAATATTGGTGAAATGTACCCAGGAGTGAATGAACCAGAGTCCTGTGGCTAAAGACACAGCCCCGGCACTTCACACGCAGCCACAGCAGAGCACGGAGCCACAAAGGGCACGTGACAGAAACCCTTTCCCTTCTCAGAGGCTTCTACAATATTATTGTTCCTGCTGCTAAACCAGGCAGATAACCTTGGAAAAGGCTCTTCCCTTGCTTGGACCCGTTTCCCCAGCTATAAAATGCAGCATGTGAACAATACATTCTTGGAGTCCTTCTCAGCCTCTCCCTCTACAATACTAGGATGCAGGGAATCAGTAAGTGACTGATATTGTCTCTTTCTAGTCCTCTAGCCAGCATCCTCTCCTGAGCCATTCACAGAGGAGTGAGGAGAGATTCATAGAGAGATAGTCCCTTCTGTTCTTTTCGGACAACATCAATGGTTTAAAAACAAATCCTAGGGAATCGCCACTCCACCCTGCCCGCCCCCTCCCTTAAAGAGCCACACTGCATTTAATTCCTTTAAGAATTATTTACTGTGCACCTACAAGTCATTCATTTGGGGGGACAAATACTTACTGGTCGTTCTCTGTGCTAAGCACTGTGCTATGCATTGTAAATACAACATAGGAAACCAGACATAAGGCATCCAGTGGGGCCCTAATGGACAAGTACAGGGTGCTATGGAAATATAGAGAAGGAGCATCTAGCCCATTCTTATGAAGGTCAGGAAGGCTTCCCAGGATGCCCAAAAGACAACTGGAATCACACAGGTGAAAAGAGGCCAAGGGAAGAGTGGTTCAGGCAGAGAGAAGAGTGTGTGGGGAGCCAGTGAGGGCACTGCCTGTTCGTGGAGATGCAAGTTGTTTAGGGTGGCTAGGGTGTCAGTATAATGGGAACATGCTGCAGAGGGAGTGGCAGCGGCCAGGCCAGGGAGCTCTGTAATCGTTTGAAAGCAAAAGTGACCCATTAAAGAGTTTAAGTGAGGGCTTGACTCAGTCAGATGTGACCCTTTGCAAATTGCTCTGGCTACAACGGGCCTAATACGGAGCCAGGCATTTCAAGGACAACATATGATCCCTGCTAGTTTACAGTCTAGCTGGGGGGACAGGATACTAACCCATGAAACTGGTCGTGATTCCAGACAACACGTAAATGGCAGAATAAATGAAAGTACCAAACAGGTGGAGACAAAAACTGAGTTCAGAGGAGGGAGGTTACTGTATGTGGCCCCAAAAAGTGCTCTGAAAAAAATGTTCCTCCTGAAAGAATCTATGAAAGTGGGCCAAAGTGGTCAGGGATAGGGGCCAAGAGAGGCATAGGGTTTCAATTGAGTCTTCAAGGATGCGGAGGATGCAGATGGGGGAGGAGTGATGAGAGAGCAGAGAAATGCTTCTTTGAGAAACACACAGAGAAGAGGAGCAGAGAAATTCAGCACAAGCCACTGAGGTGGCTCGGTCCCATGGGGCAGCCACTACCACACACCCCCAGGGCTTATTCCTGGCTGAGCCAAAGACCAGACAGCGATCAGCAACCCCAGCGAGACACTTCTGGAGGAAGGGAGCGTGGCACAATCTGTGCGTGCCAAACAGGTGACCTGGCTACAAGGGATTAAATGAACATCTCCGAGTGGGCCGCCTGTCCTGTTACCACAGCAACAGAGTTGTCCTGAGGAAAAAGGAGCTGCCGGCCAAACGCTCCCGCCGGCTCACTGAGAAGCCAAAGCTATTGAAAATACATCGTTCCAATTCAACAGGGAGGGGAGCTTGATCGCTTCAAAAACCTTCTGTACAAAGATTCCAGATTTCTCTGAACGGCTTTTAGATGAAATTATTATTGCTCTTTTTCTCCCTCCAATCCACGTCTGCTGTCAGAGACTTCCTCAAAATCTGCAGACCTGATCGGGGCACTCTCCTGTTTCAAACTGTCCCACAGCTCCCCGCCTGCCTTCGAGGTAAAATCCAAACTCCCCAGCTTGGTACTTGCAGCACTTCTAATTGTGTCTCACGTTGCAGCCTCATCTCCCATCACCTCGCACCCCCTCCCTCGCACACTTCAGCCCCCGGGCTTCCCCCCCACTCTCTGGACACACCACACAGCAGGCCCGTGCACAGACCGTCTGTCTCCCTGGAATACCCTTTGCCACCTTTCACTCTGATGAATCTCAGGTCCACAGAGAAGCCTTCTCTGTTTCTAACTCTCCCCCCTCCCCCATTTGCTCTTCACCCGACTGCCTTTCCCTGCCTTTCCCTCGGAGGAAGGTTCACCCTTTTAGGCTTCCGTAGCACAACTCCCTCACACACCTCTATTACAGCACGTATCACAGTGCACTGTAAATATGTTTTCCCCATTCTGCAGGAAGCTCCTAAATGGGAGCGAGCAATACTTAACCTCCTCGTAACAGCCCAAGCACCCGGTACAGCGTCTGGCACACAGCAGGTGAGTGACGGACTGGCTGTCGGGGTGAATAGCACACCGTGAAGGCCACAATGTCTGCTTTGACACAGTAGCTCTGAGACCATCTTAATGTACCGTTCGTAAAGAGGCAACATGCTTATAGTGGTGAGGTCGACCGCATGATTTTTCTAAATATTTGCCACACTTCCTGGTGGACTAAACTCCCCTCCGCATCAACATCAAGCTTGGCACAGTGACTGCAGGGCCTTCTCCATGGGAGAATAAGATACACTCTCCCTGCTGACTGCAGTGTTAGCTGTACGCTGTGCCTTAGCCGGGGAAACGTGGATGGAAGTAATGCCTGGTGCTTCCAAGCAGAGGCTTTAAGAACCAGCTAGCAGTTTGCCATCTCTGCCTTTTTCCTCTCGCATGAGATGGCAGTGTTCCAAAGAGAGGCTGCTCTGTTGGGCTGGGTCCCAGGGGAAGACAGCACGGGGCGGAGCTGCAGCCAGCCCAAGACAGACAGGAAACGAGAGGATGAAGCCGACCTCTACCGCTGTTGTAGACCTCTTCCACGTATATGGAATAACTGATATTGGGGGAGGGGGGTTCCTTTAATTTTTTTAGGTTAAATTTATATACGATGATACGCACAGATCTCAGGAGTACCATTTGCTGAGTTTTGACAAAGGCATCCAGCCATGGACTCCACATCCCTAACAAGATATTGAGAGCACATTTTCAATACCCCAGAAAATCCCCTTGTATCCTTTCTCAGCCAGTCCTCTCCCTCCAGAGGCAACCACTACTGTGATTTTTTTCACCATTGATTAGTTTTATGGAATGGCTGGTATTTTGAACTCCTGAACAGATGAAGTATCTAGTTTTTCAGGCTGCCTATTCTCCCACTTCTGAACACCAGTCATATAAAGAAACAAAGGGAAGTTCTTGGCAGGCCTTGGGGACACTCACCCATGGTTCTGCAAGCCCTCTGATTTTCTGAGCCTCAGTGTCACTGACAAAGTCATGGTAGAGAACAACATAGGGTTCCAGGTGGATGACCTCTTTCCGGACAGGCTGGAGGAGCAGGTAGGGGCTGGAACTGGTCTCATAGGAGCAGTAGAGCCTGGGGATCTGGTAGTGAGTCGGCTGAAGGGAAAGACTAGAATCAGCTTAAGAGAAGAAGGTTCTAGGGCGGAAACCGATTTAGGGGAACTACAGCATAAAAAACCTGGAATGCAGGAGATTCAGAATTCAGTCACTGATGCTGTCCAAGTGAGCTTTATTTATTTATTTTTGGTGCATCAGCCTTTCCCCTCACATCGTCCCAGTTCTACCTTTTCTCCCTCTATCCGAGCCTGTTCCCTGTTTTTCATTCCCTGAGAAATCCTACCTGGGAGCCCAGGGTCTGACATAACTCCTCATAGGTGTCCCTGGTCTGCAGGTGGGGTACGTTGGGCCTCTGGATGACAGCCTCAGCTACGGCCTGGTTGGGGCTCTCTGCCAAGAGCTTTTCGTATTTCAAGACATTCCTGGCCATCCTCTTATTATCTGGGCCTGGAAGAAATAGGAGCAGGGAATAACACAGGTTAACAAACGGTGATCCCAGAGAGTGCCGCCAAGGTTTCCTATAGCTTCACTGTCACACGTGACCAGCAGCTGGACACCTAAATAACTCCCTGTGTCCATGCACAGGAGGACGTAAGGCCCTCACTGCCAGGAGAGTACCTGCCATTAAAAAGAGACTGAGTAGGGCCTGGTAGAGCTGAAGGAACACTCTTAGACCAAGGGATCATGAGGATGTGGCTGTAGGATGGTGTGATGGTCAGTTTCATGTATAGGGAAGAAGCTTCAATCTTTTATTCATTCATTCACCCATCCATTCAGTAACTCTCCAGTGAACATCTACTACGTACCAGACACTGTGCTAGAGGCTAACCTCCCAGAGTTGAGAGTCTAATGGAGAAAAGACACATTAACTACTTACAACACAACACAACACGGAAGTGCTATGACACAGAAGTTGAAAGAGCCAAAGCCTATAGCAGAGAGACCCGATCTATTCTTCCCTAGAGAACTGGAAGCTAATTTATTCCCAGCTCTACTAGATCCTTCAAAATCCCTAACTGGCCTAGACATAGCAGGGCAGTATGGGACAAAGGGGCTCTAGACGCTGGTTCTAGCCTAGGTTCCTACAGGGGTCTTGTGTCTTGTTTGTGCCCGCTTTGGCTGCAGATCCCCCATGGATTGGAGCTACCCATGGCCTGCTAGCCTCTGTGCATGATTCTCAGTGCATCTCAGAAGGAGGTGCTGACTTGTTGTAAGGCTCACAAAGCATCTTTCTCTGAGGAGCTCAATGTCCTTCTAACCACCAGCGCCACCACCACCATTATTCTGGCAAAGGAGGGGACAGAAATTACCATCCTTTTTTAACCAGAGAAGAAATGAAGTTAGGGGGAATGGAAATGATGAGCCCAAAATACCAACAAAAATATTGCAAAACCATTTATGGAACCAGGAATCTCAATTTGCTGTGTCCTACTTATCCACCTATAATAGTGCACAATTTGGGTTCTCTGGGAGAGGCAGAGATTTTAATAGATAAAGCACAAAGAAATAAAGAGGGGTTGGGTTATCAATTTGTACCACTAACTGTCTACGTGTTTCCAGACCATACAGCTACTTCCTTATCCTACTGTTTGCCAAATTATCAGAAAGGAATAACATTACTAAATGGGTTCATTAGAAAGTGACAGTGAAATCCTACACGAAATACTTCATAAATATTAAAACATAATAGTGATTATGTATCTTACTTTAGTATCTAACTATCTTATTAAAAGAAAACCTGGGAAGCCATCTACCACCAACATTTTAAGCAAAAATATCCAAGTAGAGCTAAGCTAGTAAATCTCCCTCCCAGTTTTACTCCGGTGAGGCGCTGCCTGAACAGGGTTGAAGCTGAACTCTGTGGCCAACTGGGCAGGATGCTTGCATAGCAAAGTGAGCTCCGGTTTAAAGAGAAGAATTGCTATCTTTCTATGAGCAGCCAAAGTGAACATCCCTGCTGAGTCGCTCTCCTTCTTCCACACACAGCTCTCATTGATTGCACTCGTTCCCAGGTCTGCTCCTGAAACCTGGATCTTCAAATGTCCCTAAAGAAACTGGCTCCCAATCTCGGACTTGTTCTCCACTAAAGCAACACATATATATGACTGGATGGGGGTGGAGGAGGAAGGGGACAGGTTGATATCTTTTTCTTAGCTTTCTAACTAACTTAAAAACTCTTGATCAGTATGTAAGATTTAATCAAAAATTAGAAATGTGCCTTGGATTATGAAATAGAAAAATAAAAATAGACAGCTGTGTTTCATTTGCAAGGACTAAAGGCCAAGAGTAGGAGGGAGTTCCCTGTAAGTCAGACCTGTAGTTATCTTTTATCGATACGTACTGTACAGAAGAAACTCTCGGGAGAGGCTGAGGGCACAGGAAATATTTCCCACCTATAAAAAAGAAAGAAAAGGAAAAGAAAGAGTTAACTGCACTAAGGATATCTCCTCTGACGAACCATTACATGGATTTTTTAAAAAACGATAAAATATTCTTACCAAGAATAGATAGTTAAGACTCATTGAAATGAGCTGCAGACTAAAATGTAGAGGTTCTCTGTCCTAATTCAGGATTTGAGCCCTGATCCAAATCAGGTCTCCTCAGTTTCCTCATTTACAAATGACTTATTAATACCCTTACCAGGGAAGGGAGAAAAATAAATGAAAATAAACTGTCTTAAAATGCCCTCAAGTCTTTCAAAGCATGCAAAACCATGTAATTGTAGGGTATTGTTATTTTGGTATATTTTATTATTAAAATTAATATGGAACTATAAAAACCCTACTAAAAATATAATTTGCTCTCCAGGCTCAGTACTTCTGAGAGTCCACAAAGTTAGAGGAAGGCAAAGGAAGAACTAAACCTGAACCGTTGCCACTGCATAGTAATGACTCTCCCTGCAGCCATTCAACCTTGGGCTACACGTGGTCAAAAGTAAACGGGATTTCCAGACAAACCTGGGGAACAGAACCCAGGGTGGGTGGGCTGTGATCCTGCTCTGAGGACCATGGAATGATGATGAGCTGCTAGAACTGTATTTCCCTCCGATCATTTTATTTTTGCATGTGAAAAAATTCATTTTTAATGATAAAAGTAACAATAAGAACACTATAAAACATATGAGAAATAGGGGGAAAATGTTACACTGAAACCCAGGCATTTCAAGCACTTTGGTTAATATATAGTGTTTACATAGTTACAATCATATTTCTTATACATTTTCATATCCTGATTGTTTCCCTCTACAGTGTAATCAGGAGTACTTTTTATAGCTTTACATAGTCTTCAGAGACAGCATTTTTAAATTATATTATTATTTTTCATTGTGGTAAAAAACACAAACATAAATTTACCATCTTAACCATTTCTAAGTGTATAGTTTCAGTAGTATCAATATTAAATATATTTACATTGTTGTGCAACCAATCTCCAGAGTTTTTTCATCTTGCAAAATTGAAACTCTAATCATTAAAAAACAACTGCCAATTCTCCCCTCCCCTCAGCCCCTGGTAACCATCATTCTACTTTCTGTCTCTATAAATTTGACTATTCTAGATACCTCATATAAATGGAATCAAACAGTATTTGTCTTTTTGTGACTGGCTTATTTCACTTAGCATAATGTCCTCAAGGTTCATCTATGGTGTAGCATGTGTTAGAATTTCCTTCTTTTTAAAGACTCAGTAGTATTCCATTGTATGTATACACTACATTTTGCTTATCTGTTCATCTGTTGATGGATACTTGGATAGCTTCCCACCTATTGGCTGTTGTGAATAGCGCTGCTATGAACATGGGTGTACAAGAGAGACAGCATTTTTTTTTTTTAATTTACCATCCTAACCATTTTTAAAATTAATTATTTATTTGGTTGCACTGGGTCTTAGCCTCGGCAGGCGGGCTCCTTAGTTGCAGCATGCAGACGCCTTAGTTGTGGCATGCTATCTCTCAGTTGCAGCCTGCATGTGGGATCCAGTTCCCCAACCAGGGATCGAACCCAGGCCCCCTGCATTGGGAGCTCGAGTCCCAACCACTCTGCCACCGGGGAAGCCCCAAGACAGCATTTTTAATGGCTGTATTTTATTCCATCTAGAAGCTCCATCACAGACAATCTAACCATTCTGCTACTGTTTGGGCATATAGATTGTTTCTAATTATTTAATATCATGAATTATTCTGTTCTGTACTTAACAGAGGGATAGTTAAGTAATCTACTAATATCTTATAATGTCAGATATTAACTCAGGGTTATAGAGTTTCAAACCCTTTTGAGATGAAGAGAACTAAAATACAATTTTACATATTTTTAAAACTCAAGGGCTTTATTATCAAGAACAAAGTTAGAGTTACTTTTGATGTCCCAGTTAAATTCCTTTGGAAACGTGTACACTAAATAATGTTAAATGAAAAAAGAGAATATATACTGTGTATAATATAAAAATAGATTACATGTATTGAGTGCATATGTGTCATAAATTGTGTTAAGGGCTTTACATGTATTAGCTCATTTAATCCTCATGACAACCCTTTGAGGTAAGCATTGAAGGGTAGCAGAATATGCCACCCCAAAATATGCCTCTTTGGCATAAAGATTATTTTGAGCTAATTATTTTGAGAAACAACAGATACAGGAGAAGTTTTTCAAACCAGAGTAGAAGTTGCCCTTTTGTAAGGCAAATTTACATTTATAAAGGAAATCTCCATTTGTGAGGGTGTCTCCCCCTGTGTACCTGGAAGAAAAGGATGACTCTGCATCAGAGGAGAATCTTATCAATGGAGAAGGCACCCACTTAAATCTACATAACAATCTTACCCTTGCTTGCTATGCCTGGTCACCTCCCAGAACTGGCTCTCCCCACACCTTCTTTCTTTTGTCTTTAGCTGGATACAGTATTTAAGATGGAGGTTTAGATCCCCTCAGAGAGTTACTCATCCTCCCTCCCCGCCCCAATATCTCCCATGTCTACAGGAGGTACACATGTTAGTTAACTTATGTTTATTGTTCCTTTTATTAATCTGTCTTACGTTACAGGGAGGTCTCAGACAAAAACTCGGAAGGTTATTCGGAAAATTATTTCCACACTCCTACAGCATCATTATTATCCCCCTTTAAAGATAAGAAAATTAAGGTCCAGGGAGGTTAAGTAAGTTGCCCAAGTTTTCACAGAATTTGAACATAGGTCTGCCTGACTTCAGAGCCTATGGTTTAATTACTACACTCTACTGTCTCTCATTATTAGTAGTTAGTGAAATGATTTTTCACTAAAATTTATCATGAAAAAGAATTAGATAATAATAGTACTATATATAATATTATATATATTATACTTTTCATGGTATATATAGATATATAATTTTATATGATAATGTAAGGTCCATGGAGGGACATTTATCCCTAATTTACTAAGGGTAAAAAGGGGACCAGAAATTGTCCATAAGACGATGCCAATGTGTTCTACTACTGTGGGATAAAAAAAAAAATGTACTATGAGAGCACAAAGAAGGAGAGTCTGAGGAGAATTAAGGAAGACTTCATGAAATAGGTGACATTTGAGCTACGCCTAGTAAGATGAATAAAATGTATCAAAGCACGATTGTGGAAAGGGAGAGTCTACAAGTGAGAAGAGGAGAAATCTAAGTCATCATAGGGGAAAAAAACCAAAACAATTAGTCAGACACTGTATTTAAAACTCTGTCTTTCAGGGTGAGCTGCTTTAGTTTATCTTCTCTGAGTCTCCACATCAATTCTCCATTTTCTTCTTCTATTAAAGTTCAATAACTTCTCGCCGTTTGTTGCATCACAGGGATTCTGTTTCAGCTTTAGTAAGTAGCAATTAAGCAGCAGAGTTGGGAAGAGCACCTTGGAAAGTTTTACAACAAAGAGCCACTTACCAGGAACTTGCATGAGAGGAACAGGACTATTTGCTGCACTGCTGTTTTGGCAGCAACACATGGGTTTGGACCACGCACATCCTCCTCCCTTTTCTCAGGAAAAGGGAGAAAGCAAAAGGAATATATGGAACAGAAATGGTTTATTAGTTTTGGAAGCTCTAGGGAATTGGCTCTGTAGTGATTTTTCCAGCCTATTCTTGAAGACTGTACAACTCTGGTGGGAAACGGGATTAGCTACACAAAGGATGGCAGCTCCCACATGTAGGGAAACGAGCTTTCACGAGGGGCACAACAGGTTATAGATCAACAGTGCCAAAGAAAAACAACAGCTGGAGGAGGTACTGAGCTGATGTTCTGGACCAATGGCACGAGTTGTGTATCCAGACACTATTCACGTCACAGCTGGACTTGACTGCAGACGGGAGAGGATAACAATCAAACTTCTTCCTTGACACTGGCAGTATCATGGCATAATATCTGTGACGAGTTACGAAATGTTGAGAGGGCAAAAGAGCTATCTGCCTTGACTATGAAGCTATTAAACATTTGTGGATGCAGCTGCTGCTGCTACAGGTGATAGACCGCCTCCTACATGGGAGACGATGACTTTAAAGTAGTCAGTACATTGGAAAGAGTACTAACGAAGAATCAGACAGACTCGGGCTCTAATCCCAGCTCTGTGAACTTTGTGACAAGCTAGGAATTCTTTGGAGATTCAGTTTACTCACATGAGAAATAGGGAAATAACAAAACAACTGCCCTGCTTGACTCACATTTGGTCCTGTTGGGAAGACGAAATAAATTAAGAGACATGAAAATACTTAGAAAATTGTAAAGCAGATATAAAGCATTACGCTTACTGTGATGAAAGCAGTGAGCCTCCTGCTTACTCCCCTACCTGGAAATAGGCGAAGGCCAAGTGATCCAAGGCATCCTCTAGACTGGCCTCATCCTCTGTCTTCCATTCTCCATAAGAGCCTCGGAAGAGACTGACAGCCTCCTCCAGCCATGGAATGGCATGGTAGTAATCTCCCATGTCATAGGCCACCTGCAGGGAACATAAGTACCATCACTAAAGCCTTAGTCCATGGGTAGAGAAAGGAAATGATACTGCAAAGAGTGGAGGGCCTTTGGAACCCAAGAAGGCAAGTTTTCTCTCTAATTCATTTAAATTAAATATATTAAGCATCTATTATATACAAGACAATGTACTAGTCATGGAGAATATAAGGCATTTTTGCATTTAAAGAATTTATAATCTGGGGAGATGTGAGATACGAACTCAAGTAATTATAACACTGGGCAGAATGGCATGAATGCTTGAGAATCTCAGAAAGCTTCACGGAAGAAGTGCCATCTGAGATGAGCCTTCGTTGAAGAAGGAAAAGAATTTCAATGAGCAGAGATTGGAATGAAGGGCATTTTACGGTAAGGGAATGGTAGAAACAGAAGCCAAAAGCAAGAATGTGTTCAAGCAGTATATTGTGGCTATAGTCTAAGGTGAAGAGAAGCAGGAAATAAACATAAAAAGGCAATATGGGCTAAGCTAATTAGAGTGTGACTGTCCTGTTTGTAGGAAGATGCTATTGGTAGCAATGTGAGGAATGGATTAAAAGCATTCATTTATTTATTCAATATTTACTGAGTATTTATAAATGTACCTGGTGGTCCCTGCCTTTAAAGAGCTTACAATCAATCAAGGGGCATATAAGTAAACCAATAATTGTGACATAATGCATTAGACATCTTAATGAAGGTAGACATTGGAATGTTATGAGAGCTCAGTGGATCTGTCCTATATTAAATGTCTGAATGTGGGGAAAATGGCAACACGCACTAGACATAGCTCCTGTCTCCTAACAGCTTACAGTTAACTAGAATACCAGAACTGCAGGTGGAATTTCCTGCAAGTTGCTGTTGGAGACAGCAGGGAATTATAAAATCACAGATTTGGAAGGCCTCTTTCTAATTCAGGTATAATTTCCAGCAGGCAGAAAAATAGGCCAGAACCTAGAGATACTGCAACTCTGCCGCCTAAACAGTTAAGTCCATTCCTATCCCCCATCTGCCATTAGCCTGCTGTGTTATCTTTCTGGTCCTTAAGTTTTCTATTTGTAAAAACGTTGAGTTGAAGAATAACAATAAAAAATGACTGAACTTTTCCTGTTAACAATTTATTTAATTAAGGTTTCCATGAGGAACTTTAAGTCTCAGCAATACAGCAGATTGAGATAACTGGAATCCTTCCAACCACAAAGACTTAGACATTTTGAATAAAATATAAAAAGCATTTAATTATATATTTTCAAGAAAGATTGGAAAATACCCAGGTACCAGAAGTAAAAAAGGAGTTGAAAATCCAAGTAATAAGCTTATGAGCAGATGCTGAAGCTGCCTAGGATGGGGTGGGCGTTAGTTCTAGTAACCTTGGTACTTAGTAACCTTAGGGTATAATACCCACATGAGGACAGTATATGAGCCTTCTGTAGACCTCCCAAAACCTAGGAATTGGAATTAAGACACACTCATAAAACTGAAACCCAGGGACTTCCCTGGTGGCGCAATGGTTAAGAATCCGCCTGCCAGTGCAGGGGACATGGGTTTGAGACCCAGTCCGGGAAGATCCCATATGCCGTGGAGCAACTAAACCCGTGCGCCACAACTACTGAGCCTGTGCTCTAGAGCCTGCGAGCCACAACTACTGAAGCCTGCACGCCACAACTGCTGAAGCCCGTGCGCCTAGAGCCTGTGCTCCACAGCAAGAGAAGCCACAGCAATGAGAAGCCTGCGCACCACAACGAAGAGTTGACCCCGCTCACCACAACTAGAGAAAGCCCGCGTGCAGCAACAAAGACCAATGCAGCCAAAAATAAATAAATAAATAAATTTTTTAAAAAAACAAAACAAAACTGAAACCCATGAAAAACTACACCATAAGGGAAAGAGTAGACCAGAAAAAAATCTACCCACTGTCATAAGGAGACAAGAAAGTTGGTTTGTTTCTGTCTGGCCTCTATTCAGAGAAATAGATATGGAAACAACCTAAGTGTCCATCAATGGATGAATGAATAAAGAAAATGTGATCTATATAATTCAGCCATTAAAAAGAATGAAATCTTGCCATTTGTGACAACATGGATGGACCTTGAGGGCATTATGCTAAGTGAAATAAGTCAGACAGAGAAAGACAAATACCATATGCTCTCACTTACATGTGGAAACAAAAACAGAAACAAAACCAAAAACAAACAAAAACCCCAATCCCATAAATAGAGGGAGCAGATTGGTGGCCAGGGGTAGGGGGTAGGCAAAGTGGGTGAAAGGGGTCAAAAGGTATAAACTTCCAGTTATAAAATAAATAAGTCATGGGGATGTAATGTACAGGGGAAAAAAAAAAAAGGATCTAAGGCTAGTGAT
This sequence comes from Eschrichtius robustus, assembly GCF_028021215.1. Taxonomy (NCBI): domain Eukaryota; kingdom Metazoa; phylum Chordata; class Mammalia; order Artiodactyla; family Eschrichtiidae; genus Eschrichtius; species Eschrichtius robustus. The sequence continues at coordinate 61,083,813 of NC_090834.1, read as the reverse complement.
ACTACCAGAGTACCTGGAAGAAGAAAACCCAAAACTCTATGAAGGGATATTCCTACAACTCTGGACAGAAAAAGGCTCCTAGGGGGGAAAAAGTCCTGCTAAAAATAAGCTCACAATCAAAAATGATAAACTACATCAGGAAATAACTGATAATGAACAAGAGTCAACCGACACAACAGGAGGGTAGTAATACTAGACAATTAAGAATTTCAGAAAATAGAAAGATTGATCTGCTTTAAAATAATCCATGGAGGAGGGTGCAGATGAAACAGATTTGTCTACATGCTAATAATTATCGAAGTTTATTCTTCGACCCAGCAATACCACTCCCAGGTATTTAACCAAGAGAAATGAAAACAAATGTCCACGGAAACATGTACATAAGAATGTTAATAGCAGCTTTATTCTAGCTGATGCTGGAAACAAATCAAGTATCCATCAACATGAGATTGGATAAACAGTTTGTGGTATATTCAAACAATGGAATACTACTCAGCAATAGAAAGGAATGAACTACTGATAAATGCCGCAACATGTATGAATTTCACAGATACAACGTGCTGAGTGACTCAAGAGCACTTACTGTATGGTTTAGGACAGTGGTCACCTGGTACCTGGGCAAGGTTAGAGTAGAAAGGGTGGGAGTGGTGAGAAGAAAAAGGAGTAGGGCTGTATTTAGCTATCTGTAAATTCTTTTTTAAAAATCTGAAAAAGAATCTGAAACAAATACAGCAAAATTTGGACATATATTTCATCTCAATTATAGATATAATTGCTTCTTATTTTATGTGTACTTTTCTTATATTTGAAATGTTTTATCTTTCAAAATAAGTAAATAAATACAGAAATAATGATTGCCAGTGAGACTTTTAGGAAGCGACTTACTGAATTTTCAACATACAGTTTTAGTCTCAGAAAAGCCTCACTAAGGAAGCATATATTGATACCATACATGGAACTGTTTTAACTGGCTTCAATTTAAATTAGCCATGAACATGATGATTCAGCTCTGATTCTATTCAGGATTTCAGAAAAGGAAAAATGGCACACGGAGAGGCTTAGGGCAACCCTCTCCGCATTAATTTGGAAGACTGATTCTCAAAACTTCAATTCAGGACACAGGAGGCCCCCTCTTATATCGGCTAACGAATACTGCAGGGGCTGGGAAAAATTCACTTTCCTGCAATATGCATCTTCAAAATTAAAAAGGATTTACTCCATTACTTCTTGGGCAAAGGCTAACAAAGAATATATTGTAAAATAACCTCAAGAGTGTTTAAAACTTGTGACAAAGATCAGTTAAATATCTTATATGGAAGGTTCTTGAAATCTGTTTTCTCAAGCAATGTTAAAGCGATGATGTTTTTTTCCATTGGCCGCAGCATGCGCCTTACAGGATCTTAGTTCCCTGACCAGGGATCGAACCTGTGACCCCTGCAGTGGAAGTGCAGAGTCCTAACCACTGGACCACCAGGGAATTCCCAAATGGCCTGTGTTTTGGCACTACTTTAATTTAGTATTTATAAATGCCTAGGAAATGTTGCAAGGGATTTCACAAAGTCTCAGGCGGCTGAGTTTCCGTGATCGACCTTCACATCACCATTTCCTTTCCTTTCCGCCACCCTTTGACGCTGCTTCTCCTTTCCACCTGGCTGCTCATCTACTGGCGGGGTGCTCTACTTAGGGTGACCATAGGGCCATTTTTCCCAGGACAGTCCCATTTTATGTCTGTCATCCTGGCTAATAACACCTCCTTCACTCTCAAGAGTGTCCTAAGTATGTGATTTCCTTATTATGGAAAGAGCATGGGATTCAGAGTTAAAAGATGCAGGTTCAAATTTTAGTTCTGCTACTTAAAACTGTGTAACCTTAGGCAAGTTATTTACCCTCTCTGAACCTCAGTTTCTTCATCTGAAAATGGGGAATAATACCAAATTTCCAAGTTTGCTGTCAGGATCAGAAATATGTAAAAGGAATCGGGATACAGTGATTTCATCCCCCAGAAAGAGAGCTGAGCAATTTGCCCTCTCTCTGAATATCATTACCTTGCCAACTTGGAAGCAGTCATCCCCCGTGAGGGAAAAAAGCCGTCTGGGACTGTACAGGTCAGTGACAGCACAGCCGGTGACTCTCTGGAAGACGCCTCGGGCAAGTCCCTTCACACTGAGCATGTACACGTCCTGCAGCCGCATCAGGGCCCTTGCTGCTCCCTCAAGGTCCTCAAAGGCTGGCAGGTCCTGTTCCACCTTCTCATAACCATCCTTCAGAGCTGTAAAGGTCATGAAAGCATCAATCTACCATTCAAAAAACAGGCGGTGAGCATTTAATACAGCAAGGCATCATCACCTTAATCACCATAATCATCAGGCTCATACTATTTCATGAGCAAAGATAATGTTTTATCTGCTTTTGTTCCCAGGGTAACAAAATCTTCTGAATGAGGAACAAACACTCTAGAGTAAAAACTAAGCACCTTTATCCGTTGTTCCATTCTACCTGTCTCCAGGAGTCTTGCCTTTTGGGGGACAAACTCTTCTTCCTCTTAACTTCCCCAAAGTCAACAAACTTCTTCAAGTACAAAGTAGAGTAAATTAGGAAAGTGATCTTACTACAGATCACACTGTAGTGGCAACTTAATAAAATAGAAATTATTAGAAGACATCACTTTTAGGGACTTCCCTGGCGGTCCAGTGGTTAAGACTTCGCCTTCCAAAGCAAGGGGTGTGGGTTCGATCCCTAGTCGGGGAGCTAAGATCCCACGTGCCTCGCAGACAAAAAACCAAAACATAAAACGGAAGCAATATTGTAACAAATTCAATAAAAACTTTAAAAATGGTCAACATCAAAAAAAAAATCTAAAAAAGAAAAAGAAGAAGACATCACTTTTACACGTATGTAAATAGGATGATATAGCCTATAGTTCTTCACAGGACTGAAGATCAAATGAGATAATGGATATGAAAGTGCTTTCTAGGACTTCCCTGGTGGTCCAGTGGTTAAGACCCCACGCTTCCACTGCAGGGGGCGCAGGTTCAATCTCCGGTCAGGGAAGTTCCTCATGCTGTGTGGTGCAGCCAAAAAAAAAAAAAACCACTAAACTAAAAACTTACTGAAAAAAAAAAAAAAGAAAAATGTGTTTTCTAATTATAATCATATAAACATATTAACAAAGGGACCTAGTTCTTTGTAATAGTTAAGAGCTAAGGAGATCAAGTAATACCTACCCACTTCATTACCCTTCATCACATCCCTTCAGAATCTCTCTCCTTTCCACTAAGTCAGGAGATAGAATCTTCTCTTACCCTCCAGCCCTCCTCCTCATTACCTCGGATGTTCTCACTGGCCTCCAGACTATGTACCACATTCTTCCAGTCGGACTGTAGGCGTTTGATGAGAGTAAATGCAAGCAGAGGGTTAGACACAGGGGTTGCTGAATCTTCATGCAAAGATAGCACCTTGTCATAGAACCTGAAAGAGAGGAGTAGGATGATCTCACCTACTGATACTACCACTCCACCGAGTGAAGGCTGGCATGGTGTATGCACATTTAGAGTAGTTAAAAATGAAATGCTGAACCCCTTGAGACTCATGTAATATTCTAAGCAATAAGCACAAAGAATATCAAAACTACCAACACAACAAGAGTAGGTCCATTCATTTGTTCTTTCAGCGAGTCAGTCTCCACTGGTCAATTATTGTACGTCAGCTATCATGCTAGATGCTCGAGACCCAAAGGCAAGAGAGAGTGGAGCTCTCAAGGAGGTCACAAATAAGAAAATCTTTTTTTCTCTTATCACTCTATAATCAAAACTTAGAATCTGGTAGAAGCTCAAAAACATTGTTGAATTAATTATGAAAACTGTGATATGTGCTATGAGAGAAGAAAGCATATAATGCTATGAAATGCTCTGGCAATTTGTAGGTAGGGCACCTAACCCAGGTGGGAGTTAGAAGGTGTAAGGGAAGACTTTCCAGAGGATATGGCACCTGATCTGTGTTCCAAAGGATTAGTTAAAATATCAATAGCTACTATTGAGCACTTACCATGTATTAGGCATCCTGTTAAGTGGTTTAAACATATTGTCTCATTTAATCCCCCCAGTGATGCTTAGAATAGATTTTATCATGCACTTTTTACAGGAGGGGAAACTGCAACAAGGCTACGCTGTTGGTAAACAGCAAAGCCAGGAATGAACCCAAGCCTGCCTGACTCTGAAGCTGGGGTTCTTGGCTGATTTTGCCACACTGTTTCCCATGGAGCTAGAACAAAGAAGGGAGGAGAGTAGTTTTTTTGAGCCAACAGGGACCAATGTGTCCAAAGGCACAGAGGCTTGACATATATTTGATCATTCAGTAAGTCACTTGCTAGATGTCAGACTCCATGCTGGAAGCTGAGGATAAACAGGCAAGACAGGGTCCAATGATCAAGGATTTTTTTTTTTTTTTTAATAAGGAGGAGGGGGAAAGGATGGTGAAAGGGAGGGGGAGGGGAAGAGGAGGGAAAGGGTGAAGGAGAGGAAGAAGGAGAGGAGAAGGAGAATTTATCTATTATTATTATTTTTTAATTTATTTTTTGCTGTGTTGGTCTTCGTTGCTGCGCACGGGCTTTCTCTAGTTGCAGCGAGTGGGGGCTACTCTTCATTGTGGTGCACGGGCTTCTCATTGCGGTGGCTTCTCTTGTTGTGGAGCACGGGCTCTAGGCTCTCAGGCTTCAGTAGTTGTGGCACACGGGCTCAGTAGTTGTGGCTCACAGGCTTAATTGCTCCGTGGCATGTGGGATCTTCCTGGACCAGGGATTGAACCCGTGTCCCCTGCACTGGCAGGCGGATTCTTAACCACTGTACCACCAGGGAAGTCCAATCAAGGGTTTCATGGACAAGAAAATAGCTGATTTCTCATCACTCTTTTCCTAAGTTCAATATATATTTCTATGAAAGAATAAATGAAATACATTCTTCTAGGAGCTAGGAACAAAATTTTGAATAAGACAATAACCTTGAACTTAAAGGCTTGCAGCCTTTGAGATCACAAATAATTACATTACAGGTGCAACACCAGATTTAAGAACAAGGCTTAGTGGAGAGTACACAGAGGGGGTGATTAATTTGGCCAGAGCAGGTCAGAGAAGGTTTCACAGAGAAGATAATAAACTGACTTGATGGGTAAATGCAAATAATGAGGAAGGGAGAAGGAGGCCTCCTTCCAAGGCAGGCAGAGACAGTTCAACATATGCAAAGGTACAGAGAGAAATTACAAGCCGTTTAGTATTGCTGGAGCACGGGGTATATTGGGAGGATGGGGAGACTAGACTGGAGAAGTGAGGAGTGCCTCATAGACCATGCTGAGAAATTTGATTTTTACCCTGCGTGCAGTTAGGAGCAGCAAAAGGTTTTAAGTGAGAGTGGAATGCACTATGATACGTTACATATATAAATCTGTGAGAGGGTGGGGAGGAGGGGTTAGAAGTGGAAGTGACCAGAGGCAGAAAGACCATAACAGTGACAGTGGGAGCAGAAAATGGGATGGTTTCAAGAGAGATATTTAGGAAGCAGATCATATAGAAACTGGTGATGATTGTAATGGGGAATGAACAGGTGGGTTATCCAGCATGCTTCTAACCTTTCTGGTTTGCCAACATTTGCAGAAAATGGCCAGAAATGTTGGGGCCAGAAGTGATCATCTTTGTCATTAATTTCTCTCCTCCTTGGATGTCCTACAAGAGTGTTCATACAAGCAAAAGATGCTGTTTCCTTTCCTGGCATACTATAGTTATTCCATTGCTAACCCTCTAACAGGAGTTATATTGTTGAAAGTTATTAGTTATAGTAAGGCAGACATAAGAGTTCTACTCCTGCCCTCTAAGACCGTTTTCCCTTTGTTTTAAAATGATTAATTTCGAAAACAATAAAATAACAACAATGGAAGTAAAAGAAAAAAGTGTGGGGACTTCCCTGGTGGCGCAGTGGTTAAGAATCCGCCTGCCAATGCAGGGGACACGGGTTTGAGCCCTGGTCCGGGAAGTTCCCACATGCCGCGGAGCAACGAAGCCCGTGCGCCACAACTACTGAGCCTGCGCTCTAAAGCCCGCGAGCCACAACTACTGAGCCCGTGAGCCACAACTACTGAAGCCCGTGTGCCTAGAGCCTGTGCTCCGCAACAAGAGAAGCCAACGCAATGAGAAGCCCACGCACCGCAACAAAGAGTAGCCCCCGCTCGCCACAACTAGAGAAAGCCCGCGTGCGGCAACGAAGACCCAATGCAGCCAAAAATAAATACATAAAATAAATTAAAAAAAAAAAAAAAAAAGAATCCACCTGCCAATGCAGGTGACACGGATTCAAGCCCTGGTCCGGGAAGATCCCACATGCCACGGAGCAACTAAGCCCGTGCACTACAACTACCGAGCCTGCGCTCTAGAGCCCGCGAGCCACAACTACTGAGCCCACATGCCACAACTACTGAAGCCCGCATGCCTAAAGCCCGTGCTCTGCAACAAGAGAAGCCACCACAATGGGAAGCCCACACACTGCAACGAAGAGTAGCCCCCGCTCGCTGCAACTAGAGAAAGCCTGCGAGCAGCAATGAAAACCCAACGCAGCCAAAAATAAATAAATAAATAAATAAATATTTTAAAAAAGAGAAAGTGTGAACAAAGTGAAAAGGATATGGATTTATATGAATGTATGCAAGAGCACGTGAGAATAGAAGAGTCCTTTGGCCAGAGTGGAGGACTTCAGTGAGTGGAAAGGGATGGAAGTGACGAATAGAGGGAGTGGCAGGGTGGTGGCGGATTTCAATCCCGTGAAACAGTCAGACCTAAGGATTTCTCAAGGGGGCCTCAACTATAAACAGAGCCTGAAACAGAATACTTGCTTCGGGTAGAGGTGCTTCTAGTGAGCCAAACATTCAATTCAAGCATAAACTAAGGAAAACGAATCTGCACCTGGGTGCCCCAGGGAAGAAATAGGAAGCCTGTCAAGTCCCAGGACGTCTCTGATCCCCAAGACAGTGGTATCTGAGAGCAGCTACTCTAGGGTTTTGAAACTAAACCAGCCTCCAGGGTGTGGGATTTTTTTTTCACTACCCATTATTTCCTGCTTCAGCTCCATATGGAACTACTTAGTGAAAGATATTCCACTGCTAGACAAAAACACTTACAAGCCGAGACTTGGGCTTGAGTTCAGCCTGAAGGGTAAGTGTCCAGGGACAACTGAAGCTGAGTGGGCAGGGATTTTATAAGACAGTTGAATGGGAAGGAGCTGGAAGGAGACCTGAGAGGTATCCTGACCCAGCCTCCAACTATCCCTCAGTTTCCTCCTCTATAAAATGGCAGAACTGGTCTAGTCTAGGATATCTCTGTGAATCCTTTCGGCACAACCATTCTATTATTTCTTTCCATCACCTTTTCCACAACTGAATAAACAGATTCCTCAGCTGGTGCTTGAGAACTAACGTATACCAGGCATCAGAGGAAACTGAGGCACAAGGAGAAAGAAGCAAGACAGAGAGGTGAAGATCTGTTCCAAGTCACCCATCAGATCAAAAGCAACATCTCCAGGGTGGGAGGGAGGGAGACACAAGAGGGAAGAGATATGGGAACATATGTATATGTATAACTGATTCACTTTGCTATAAAGCAGAGACTAACACACCATTGTAAAGCAATTATACTCCAATAAAGATGTTAAAAAAAAAAAAAAGCAACATCTCCTTGTTCTCTTCACATCCCACTTTGTATTATGGTGTCAATTTATTTAGGGCAGGGGTTTGATCTCTACTGCAGCACATAATTCAATTCAGTGTTCAGGTATGTCATCTTTCTGTCACACACACACAAAAAAACCTATCAACTGCTATCTGAGGCTGGTTTGGAATCTAAACGTTGGCCTTATGCTCAGCCTCTGAGCAAATAGCTGGTTTTCAGAGACCGAGTTACTGGATGCTGAATTCAAACCTCAAGGTTTCCTAAACGGCATTTTGCTTTAACAAATGCTGAGAATGGAAAATCAGATCCTTTCCTTCAAGAATCTGCACATAAAATTTGCAACCCAATCCCTGCATTAAACATAGCCTGGACAGGTTACCCAACCACAATACATGGGCTATTTTAATTCAATATGTTTCTCCTTTGGAACTCAGAAATGGCTTTGTCTCGGTTCTTCTGAGATATTCTGAATGCTTAATTCCTAGCACAGAAATAATTGCTGCTGATACTACTTTTTAAATCTTGGTGGTTTTTTTAAAACTGCAACAACAAAAAAAGCTAGGAGTTAGCTAAATATTATATAACTAGTATTCGTAATACTATACCAGTATACAACTGTATATATTATTGGGCTGGCCAGAAAGTTCGTTCAGGTTTTTGGAAGATGTTACGGAAAAACCCGAACGAACGTTTTGGGCAACCCAATATAACTAGTATAATTTTTATTCATTAACTTGGGGTAGGGAGTAGTAGTTTCAACACCAAAAATATTTAATTTCTAAATTTAGAAATTCAAAGAAGAAGTGATCAACACTGCAAGCTCTCTCTTCTGAACCTGTTTCCCAAGAGGCCCGGCATCACGATTCTGACACCCATCTCTATCCAAGCCACTCAAATAAAGAGATTAGTGGTAATGAGAACAAGCACATGAGTAGCAGGGAGCAAGATGGCATCTTGAATCAAAGAGAAGGGTCTGTTCTACTTCCACCAATGAACTTGGACTCCAATGAATGTGGATTAAGAACAAAATTATGTCATTTTGCTCTGTAAGCATGGGCCCACAGAACACTAGGCAACTATGCTACTCCAAAGAGTGACAAGAGTTATTGAAATTATAATCGTTTATTGTTATAAGTAATACACACTTACATATACTCTACATGTGTGTGTATCATCATGCTATTTCAAACTAACAGTAAATTTAAACATGCATACAACTACTTATAAGCAAACTACATACTTAAGACCATGTATCAAATTACATCATCATTCAGTCACCACTGAGTAACAAACAAGATCTCTCACATACACTTCCTCACACAAACTGATTCTCTCCTACATGGGCTCTCCCACACAGCCATAGTGGCCCTCACACCTTCTTCCGATATGGCCTGGAAACAGTATTACTACCGCATACACTCACTCACAGTTTTATCAGTGGCGCATTGTGAGATAGCCCTCTGTGGTCTCAGCTCAGCTGAGGGTCACAAGATATAAATACAGTACTAATATATTCAGATAACTATGTGGTTACACCTCTGTTTCTCATATTGTGAGCTTCTCAGTGTCCCAAGAGAAGGTGCACAGCACATATTCATACACATGGTATCATAACCAGTCATTCATCTTTCATTGTTTGACACTGCAGAGTCAATACATGATGACAGTGCCTCAGTGTTCCAAGTCTTACAGTAGTTTGTTGACTGTATAGCAAAACAACATTGGCTGAGCATCTGCCAGTGTGTGCTACACTCAGCATCCCCTAGCATCAACTATGGTTTTGCCCGGTGTTTTCTTGGTGTCAAATACTTTCATATTCATATAACATCTCAGTTATAGTATTTAGAGCTGTTACATGTGTAAAGAGAAGGGAGAGCAGAAAGCAAGGGGAAGGATGGACGTCTCAGATGAACAATCATGATGTTACAGACTCGGAGCTCCTAGAGGGCAGGGTTTGGTCTTGTTCACCATTCTCTCCCTAGTGCCTGGAACAGTGCTTGGCTCATGGTAGGCACTCAAACATACGTGTTGAATAAACTGATGAACACAAAGCATTATTCATACAGTGAACGGGACAATTACTCGGCATCCTTCACATGCAGACTGATATCCATAGTGTCATGCCTACTCAGTCTCAATGACATGTAAATCTCATACATGGTCACAGAATGTCACCCCATACTAAACATCAGTTCCCTGGATCACACGGTCAACACATGTGTGGCTGCAGTGTCACTCTTCTCTCCATTTCACTCTTGCAATGTCGTTGTGTCTCTGTGACACAGAGCCTGGGGGCCCACACAGCTTGACTCAGCACCTTGTGCCGCCCTACTCCGCCTCAAAGTCGCTGCACCACACTTTTCCACAGTGTATCAACTTGGCAGTGCGATGTTGGATGGGGGTCACTGTGTGTGTGTGAGGGACAGAGTCAGAGGTCCTACACAGTGTGACACGGTGTCTTGAGGTCCCACACAGGATGACGGTGTATCTGGGGAGTCACACTGGGCCATGGTTTCGCAGTCTCACGGTGAGACACCGCGTGTGAGGCCCCGGCAGGGTGACGATGAACCTAAGAGTTACCCCTCCCCCCCCCGCCCCCCCCTCCACCACCGTGGCACAGTGTCTTGGCCTCGTCCTCTGACTCGGTCTCCCCTACTCAGACCCCACCCTCGTGCCCTCACCTGGTCAGATCCCGCAGCCGCGCCTCCTCCCCGCGTAGGTAGCGCCGCAGCAGTCCCAGCAGCCGGCGCTCGGGCGCCAGGGCGCGCGCCACACTGGTCAGCGCCGAGAACGTGTCCCCGCGCGCCGCGACCCCGGCCGGGTCCCCTGCCTGGAGGGTCAGCACCGCCAAGAGCGCTGCCAGCCGCGCAGCGGGGCCCATCGCCGGCGCCGGCGCGCGTCCTCTCAGACCTTCCAGCCCGGCCCTGCGCCCGACGCTCCGCTCCGGCCCGCCCCCGGCTCCTCCTCGCTCTGACCCCTCCCCTCGCTCTCCACCTCCCACCTTCTTGCCCCCTAGCTCCCCAGACCGCGTGTGGACTGCCTGCAACCTCAGTGCCCGCCCACCCTCCACTAAATCACAGCCCTGGGAAAACATTTCCACGGTGTATATTTCACACCTGGGGAAATTGAGGCAGCGGGTGTGGTGAGGCATGAATTCACCAGTCTATGGCTGCACAACGCCATCCAAAAATATTCACCCCTCTGGATCAAGGGGTGGAAATGCAGAAACATCACTGGATTCTGATGGAGAAATCGGGAGAGTAAATGTCATGGTATGGTAACAGCGGTGCGGGTAAAGAGCTGTGACAGACCAGAGGGTAAGAAAACACTTCACACAGGACTTGATGTCTGAACCATCTTGAAGGATGAGTAGAATTTTGACCGGAGGTAAAGAGGGTGAAGGCCATTAGGATCAGCGCATGATAAATCTAGGACCTATACAACCAAAAACTCTGGGGTCCTGGGTCACTCCTCTCCACGACATACCCATGATCACTGAAGCAAACAAAAATATTATTATTATATCCTACTACTTATTCTTTCCCCCTCTTTCCCAGGCAGTGTTATTCACTCATTCATTCATTTAACAAATATTTAGCACCTGTTCTACTGTGCTGAGGACAAAGAGAAATAGCAGATCCAACCCTGGACTCACAAGGGGAGAGGGAGATGTAAACAACCACAAAGTGCTGTCAAGGTAACCAAGGGTTGTGCAGTGAGCAAGGGCAACCCTGAGGAGGGAGCCCATCCCCATGCATAGACGGTGGAGAGGGCTTCACAGAGGGGGCAACGTGTGCAGGTCCAAAAGGATGAAAAGGAATTGTCTGGAAGATGTCGGGCAAGGGAGGGATGGGCTTTGCTGGAGAAGGTACTATGTATGCCAAGGTTCGGAGATGGAAAATAGTTTGAGTTGCAGAAATGATGAAAAGTTCCTTGTGGCTGGGCCTGTCAGATTGTGAAGTGTTTTTGCATGTCATACTAAGAAATTTAGCCTGTTATGAAAATCCAATGGAGGTTTTTTTTTAATTGAAAAAAAAATTTATTTATTTGGCTGCATCGGGTCTCAGTTGCGGCACGCGGGATCTTTGTTGAGGCGTGCAGATCTTTCGTTGCGGCACGCAGGCTTCTCTCTAGTTGTGGCGTGTGGGTTTTTCTCTCTCTAGTTATGGCACACGCAGGCTCCAGGGCACGTGGGCTCTGTAGTTGTGGTGCCTGAGGTCGAGAGCGCGTGGGCTCTGTAGTTTGCAGCACGCAGGCTCTCTAATTGAGGCACACGAGCTCAGTAGTTGTGGCACACAGGCTTAGTTGCCAGGGATCGAGCCCATGTCCCCTGCATTGGAAGGTGGATTCTTTACCACTGGACCACCAGGGAAGTCCCCCAATGGTAGTTCTTAAGGTGGCATTAATAGCCATCCAGTGACTGAGCAAAGTGAGGGAATAAAGGCCCAGCCATTTAGGCCCAACATGAGACAGCTCTGACAGGCAATACTAGCTCTAGCCCTCCTGCCACATTAATCAACGCTTTGTCAAGCTTCTTTGACCTCTTCCTCTGCCCTTTCCTGCTTCCTGTCCCTTTCACAGATGTTGATCTCTAACAGATATCTCGCACTTCAAACTTCATCTCAGCATCTGCTTCTGGAGAACCCGATCTGTAACACCAATGCAATCAACATACACAGCTGGTAAGTGTAGAGCAGGAACCTGAACCCAGGTGGTGTGGATCCAGGTGCCATATTCTTAATTGCTACCAGAGGCAGATTTACCATGAAACCTTTGAAGCTTAAGCTTCAAGGCCCCTAACTTGCACAAACCCTTTCCAATGCCCTCAGGATTGAGGGGTGGCAGAACCTAACAATATGTTCACATTGTTATATGTATTTGTAAAATTTGCAAAATAAAGCTATTTTAACGACAATTTTCTCTTTCCACTCTGACTTCCTCTCCATTACACTTCCCCTTATGGTGGGCATGTTGGAATGGCCAAGGGTCTGTATTTGCAACTGAGTAGTCATCTTAGCCTGCTTTCTGCCCATAGAAGGTTGAGGGTTGTAGTATGAAGAATAATGGCCCCCCAAAGATGCCCATGTCCTAATTCCCACAGCCTGTGACTATGTTGCCTCACATAGCAAAGGGAACTTTGCAGGTGTGATTAAGGATCCTGAGATGCCCCATTTATTTACTTATTCATTTATTTTACATCAGTATGGGCTCATGAATTTTACTGAATGAATTATAATTCATTACTTTGCTTATTTTGAATCTTATATTGCCCTAGAGTTGGTCAATGGTAGCCTCTTCAATCTGGCTCCTGTGTCCTTTTGATATGTCCCCTTCATTCCTTAAGCACTTCCATAATTTGTTACTTCCAAGGTATTCCAAATCGCCATGCACTTTCCCTGCTCCTGTCCTGGAATCAAGCATTTCCCCCATGAGCCCTGGTTCCTTGTATTCAGAAACTAAGATCTGGGTGCTAAGTATGCTCATTGCAACTGTAGTGTCTCTGCTCTCAGGTCCTTTAAGCAGACAGAACTACGTAATTATATATAACTCTGTTAAACTTTTCTTAAGTATTTTTTCTTTTAAAAACTGAGATATAATTTACAAACTATAAAATCCACATTTTTAAAGTGTACGATTCATTCATTTTTACTATATTCACAAGGTTGTGCAACCATCACCACTAATATTTTCTTGCCCCCCCCCCCCGCAAAAAAAACCTACGCCCATTAGCTGCCACTCTCCATCCCCTTCCCATGTGACAACCACCAATCTACTTTCCATCTATATGGATTTACCTATTATGGGCAATTCATATAAATGGTTTCACTTTTGATGCTATAATAAATGGAATTTTCTTAATTTCATTTTTAGATTGTTCATTGTTAGTATATAGAAATTCAGTTGATTTTTTTATATTGATCTTGTGTCCTGTAACCTTACTGAAATTGCTTATTATGTCTAATCGTGTTTTTTGTTTATTCCTTATAATGTTATATATAGAAGATTAAAACATTGGAAAATGGAGAGAGTTTACTTCCTCCATTTGAATCTGGATGTTTTTTCTTTCTTTTTTTTTTTCCTAATTTACTTTCCTAGAACGTCCAGTGTAATATTGAAGTGACAAGAGAGGATATCATTGTCTTGTTCCAGATCCTGGGTGGAAAGCTTTCAGTCTTTCACCATTAAGTATGATGTCAGCTGTGTGTTTGTCAATGCTTTAACTAGGTTGAGGAAGATCTCTTCTGCTCCTAATTTTTTGAGTGTTTTTATCTGTCAAGTACATTTTCTGCATCTATTGAAATGATCATGTGGTTTTTATCCTTTATTGTCTTAATATTATGTTATAATGATTGATTTTTAATATTTATTTATTTGGTTGCGTTGGGTCTTAGTTGCGTCAGGTGGGCTCCTTAGTTGCGGCAGCCAGGCTCCTTAGTTGTGGCAAGTGAACTCTTAGTTGTGGCATGCATGTGGGATCTAGTTCCTGGATCAGGGATCGAACCCAGGCCCCCTGCATTGGGAGTGTGGAGTCTTAACCACTGCGCCGCCAGGGAAGTCCCATAATGATTGATTTTTCTTTGTTAAACCAACCTTGCATTCTGGGTTAAATCTTGTTCATATGTTGCTGGGTTCAGCTTGCTGTTTGTGCTTCACTGAACTTCTTGGTTTATGTCTTTTCAAATCTGGGAAATATTCATATATTATTTCTTCAAATATTTCTTTTTGAAAATCTTCTGGAATTCTGATGACATAAATTAGGTACTGGCTCACAGATCATTAAGGCTCTGTTCACTTTTTTTGTTGTTGTTATTTTTATTTATTTATTTTTTTTTATGGCTGTGTTGGGTCTTTGTTGCGGCTCACAGACCTTCTCTAGTTGCAGAGAGCAGGGGCTACTCTTCATTGCAGTGGGGGGGCTTCTCATTGCAGTGGCCTCCCCTGTTGCGAAGCACGGGCTCCAGGTGTGCAGGCTTCAGTAGTTGTGGCACGTGGGCTTAGCTGCCCCGCAGCATGTGGGATCTTCCCGGGCCAGGGATCGAACCCATGTCCCCTGCATTGGCAGGCGGATTCCCAACCACTGTGCCACCAGGGAAGTCCCTGTTGTTGTTATTTTTATTTTATTTTTGAATTTTTTTTAACATCTTTATTGGAGTATACTTGCTTTACAATGGTGTGTTAGTTTCTGCTTTATAACAAAGTGAATCAGCTATACATATACATATATCCCCATATCTCCTGCCTCTTGTGTCTCACTCCCTTCCTCCCTATCCCACCTCTCTAGGTGGTCACAAAGCACCGAGCTGATCTCCCTGTGCTATGCAGCTGCTTCCCACTAGCTATCTATTTTACATTTGGTAGTGTATATATGTCCATGCCACTCTCTCACTTTGTCCCAGCTTCCCCTTCCCCTTCCCTGTGTCCTCAAGTCCATTCTCTATGTCTGTGTCTTTATTCCTGTTCTGCCCCTAGGTTCTTCAGAAACATTTTTTTTTTGGTGAGATTCCATATATATGTGTTAGCATACAGTATTTGTTTTTCTCTTTCTGATTTAACTTCACTCTGTATGACAGACTCTAGGTCCATCCACCTCACTACAAATAACTCCATTTCGTTTCTTTTTATGGCTGAGTAATATTCCATTGTATATATGTGCCACATCTTCTTTATCCACTCATCTGTCGATGGACACTTAGGTTGCTTCCATGTCCTGGCTATTGTAAATAGAGCTGCAATGAACATTTTGGTACATGACTCTTTTTGAATTATGGCTTTCTCAGGCTATACACCCAGTAGTGGGATTGCTGGGTCATATGGTAGTTCTAGGTTTAGTTTTTTAAGGAACTTCCATACTGTTCTTCATAGTGGCTGTATCAATTTACATTCCCACCAACAGTGCAAGAGGGTTCCCTTTTCTCCACACCCTCTCCAGCATTTATTGTTTGTAGATTTTTTGATGATGGCCATTCTGACTGGTGTGAGGTGATACCTCATTGTAGTTTTGATTTGCATTTCTCTAATGATTAGTGATGTTGAGCATCCTTTCATGTGTTTGTTGGCAATCTGTATATCTTCTTTGGAGAAATGTCTATTTAGGTCTTCTGCCCATTTTTGGATTGGGTTGTTTGTTTTTTTGATATTGAGCTGCATGAGCTACTTGTAAATTTTGGAGATTAATTTGTCAGTTTCTTCATTTGCAAATATTTTGTCCCATTTTGAGGGTTGTCTTTTCATCTTGTTTATGTTTTCCTTTGCTGTGCAAAAGGTTTTAAGTTTCATTAGGTCCCATGTGTTTATTTTTGTTTTTATTTCCATTTCTCTAGGAGGTGGGTCAAAAAGGATCTTGCTGTGATTTATGTCATACAGTGTTCTGCCTATGTTTTCTTCTAAGAGTTTGATAGTGTCTGGTCTTACATTTAGGTCTTTAATCCATTTTGAGTTTATTTTTGTGTGTGGTGTTAGGGAGTGTTCTAATTTCATTCTTTTCCATGTAGCTGTCCAGTTTTCCCAGCACCACTTATTGAAGAGGCTGTCTTTTCTCCACTGTGTATTCTTGCCTCCTTTACCAAAAATAAGGTGACCATATGTGTGTGGGTTTATCTCTGGACTTTCTATCCTGTTCCATTGATCTATATTTCTGTTTTTGTGCCAGTACCATACTGTCTTGATGACTGTAGCTTTGTAGTATAGTCTGGGGCCTGATTCCTCCAGCTCTGTTTTTGTTTCTCAAGATTGCTTTGTCTGTGCAGGGTCTTTTGTGTTTCCATACAAATTGTGAAATTTTTTGTTCTAGTTCTGTGGAAAATGCCATTGGTAGTTTGATAGGGATTGCACTGAATCTGTAGATTTCTTTGGGTAGTATAGTCATTTTCACAATGTTGATTCTTCCAATCCAAGAACATGGTGTATCTCTCCGTCTGTTGGTATCATTTTTAATTTCTTTCATCAGTGTCTTAGAGTTTTCTGCATAGAGGTCTTTTGTCTCCTTAGGTAGGTTTATTCCTAGGTATTTTATTCTTTTTGTTGCAATGGTAAACGGGAGTGTTTCCTTAATTTCTCTTTCAGATTTTTCATCATTAGTGTATAGGAATGCAAGAGAGTTCTGTGCATTAATTTTGTATCCTGCTACTGTACCAGATTTGTTGATTAGCTCTAGTAGTTTTCTGGTAGCATCTTTAGGATTCTCTATGTATAGTATCATGTCATCTGCAAACAGTGACAGCTTTACTTCTTCTTTTCCGATCTGGATTCCTTTTATTTCTTTTTCTTCTCTGATTGCTGTGGCTAAAACTTCCAAAACTATGTTGAATAATAGTGGTGAGAGTGGACAACCTTGTCTCATTCCTGATCTTAGAGGAAATGGTTTCAGTTGTTCCCCACTGAGAACGATATTGGCTGTGGGCAACTTTTTTTTAAATTATTTTTTCTCTCTGTTGTTCGGATTAGATAATTTTAATGAATTTATCTTCAAGTTCACTGACTCTTTCCTCTGTCATGTCTATTCTACTATTGAGTTCATCAGTGAGTTTTTTAGTTTGGTTATTATACTTTCATTAGATTCCTCTTTATATCTCTTCTTTCTTGATACTTTCTACCTTTCCATTCACTTCAGGAGTATTCACCCTTACTTCCTGGAGCATTTTATAACAATCTTCAACAATTTCAACATTTGTGTCATCTTTTCCTTGACATTTGTTGGTTGTCTTTTCTCATACTAATTAAGATTTTCCTGATTCTTTGTATGCTGAGTATCACTGGATTAAATACTGGACTTTTTTTTTTTTTTTTTTTTTTTAGCATAGAAAAATATCTTTATGATCTCTGGGTAGGTAAAGGCAAAAGTATAGATCTCAGGGTGGGTATCTTAATAAGCCAGATACCCATATCACTAACCATCAAAAAAACTTTCTCTATTTGATTATATTAATAAAAGTTGAGGACATCATTAAGCAAGTGAAAAATGCACCCTGGAACATACAAGAAGATGTTTGCAATAAATATAACCAAAATGCACCCATATTCAGAATACATACAAAGTTATTCAAATTAATAGAAAAAAGACAGAGAACTCAATAGAAAAATTGGCAAGAGGCTTGACCAGGCATTTCACAAAATAGATTATTCAAATAGTCAACCAAAAAGTGAAACGGTGCTAATCCTCACCAGCAATCTGGGAAATACAAATTAAATTTCAGGGGCTTCCCTGGTGGCGCAGTGGTTGAGAATCTGCCTGCCAATGCAGGGGACACGGGTTCGAGCCCTGGTCTGGGAAGATCCCACATGCCGCGGAGCAACTGGGCCTGTGAGCCACAACTACTGAGCCTACGCGTCTAGAGCCTGTGCTCTGCAACAAGAGAGGCCGCGGTAGTGAGAGGCCCGCGCACCGTGATGAAGAGTGGCCCCCGCTCGCCGCACCTAGAGAAAGCCCTCGCACAGAAATGAAGACCCAACACAGCCAAAAATAAATAAATTAATTTAAAAAAAAATTTCAGTGAGAACTCATTATACTTCTATCAGAATGACCAACATTAGAAAGGCTTTATGAGAGTAAATATTGATGGAGATGTGAAACAATGAGAACTTTCACACACTCGTGGTGGTAATAATACTGGACATTTTGAATGTTATGTTTTAAATGTCTAGATCTTGTTTAAATCTTATGGATAACAGTAATATTTTTCGTTTTAGCATACAGTTCATCCAGTTTGAGTCAGAAGTACTGACCTGCCTCTGTGGTTGTGGTTCCAATGTCGGTTCAGTTTTCAAAGCTTTTGCAATGCTATTCAGATCTGTCCCAGTTGTATGCCACCCAATGGCCAGTCTTAGATCTGGACAGTGGTCTATTCTATACCTCAGTACTCAGGTGTATGGTATGCTATTTAGCATCAGATCCATGCCTGCACAGTTCAGGGGTGAGGTCAGAAATTATGGGGCTGCTCTCCTGAACTCCTCCCTCTCTGTGATTTCTCTGATACTTTCCAGTCTTCTGAACCCCCCACTTTTCAGTCCTTTGGCCAAAAACCTGGGGATTCAGTTACTCTTCTCTGCTGTGTCCTTTTCATGATTGCATGTATCTAGGGCCAAGTGGCAGGAGGATAGAGGTAGAAAAAATAATCAATGGGGGTTTGCCCTACACTACTGAGATTGTTGAAAGCAAAAATTACAGCATTATTTGATATGGTTTCGGTGTACATAGATGTAATACATAAGATAAATTGAAGTTTTAGGTGGCCATAGGCCCTCACTGCCACCACTGCCATTGTGGCCACCACTGCGGGATTGCCTGGAGGGAGAGTGCAGGAGGACAGAGAACAAAAGACAAAAAAGGTTGGATGTTACCCCCCCACCCCCAAACCTCAATGTGAGAGTCCTCTTTCCCTCTTCTTGAGCCAGAGTTAGAGGGCTTCCCCTGCAGCTGTCTCAGTACTCAACCTGGGGCCCACTTACAGGTTTAAGGTTACTGAGGATCAAAAAGAGGAAACTCACTGCCAGTTCAGTGGTGCCTCAAATTCTGGTCTTTCCCCTCAATCTAACTGCTATCATTTACTTTGCAGAGTCCTCAAATGCCCATTCCATGGATTCTGTCCAGGTTTTATAGATGCATTCAGGGGGCAAGACATCATCCCACAATCAGAATTTCCTACATTTTTATATTTTGTTTTAATTCTGCATCAGAGAGGAATTTTTGAAGTCACTCTAAGTAACAACAGAGTTCCAAGTTCAGCTAAAACCAAACTATATTTTAACTAAATTATGCTACAAGTACAAATAATTGTGTGACAATAGAATAGATATTTTCCAAGAAAGCTAAGTTTGTGAGGCTCAACTTATGTTGCTGTTTGGTACTCAGCAAGGTTTTTTTGTTTGTTTAATTTTTGACCTGTGTTATTAGACAATTTCTATTTCTGAATGTTAAAAACTAAAAAATGCATGTTAGCTTTGAAGAAACGTTACTATTAGGTTTTTTAGTGCAAAAATAGAAAATTGAAGTAGAAATAAAATGGTCAAGGAAAAGATCACGATTTTCAAATAAATATCAAGGCAGAGGAGAGAAAGGCTTTTCCATAAATAATCAACAGCAGCAGCTTCATGTCAGGCCCCTCTTCCCCGCTCACTCCACACCAGCCACACTGGCCTTTGGCCTTTTCATTTCCTGCTCCTGCCAAGCTCTTTCCTGATTCATGAGTAATTTCTGACTTACCCCTACTCACCCTTTGAGTAATTTCCTCAAGGATCTTTTATTTGTCTGCAGATTAGGTTCAAATCCCCATAATATTCAAAACACCCCCTATATTTTCCCTTGGTAGGATTTATTACAATTATAATTCCTTATTTCTATAATTCATGTCAATCTGCTCTACCAGATCATAAGTTTCATATAGGCTGGACTGAGCTTAGCAGAGTGCCAGGCAATAGTAGGTACTCATTTAAAGAGAATAAATAGAGCAAAAGGAGCATTCAAAATAATCCCACTCATCAATGTCTTTATTGAGGGTCCTCTATGTGCCAGTCCTCTGCCAAGTCTTTTCTAATATTTATCGCCTTTATTCTCACAATAAGCCTATAACGTATGTATTGTTTTTTTGCATTTTATGGTTGGGAAAACCATAGCTCATTGAAGTTAGTGATTCAACAGCAAGATGGGAAAGCCTGAAATTGAACCCAGCTCTCGGCTGAGTACTCTTTCCACTGCATCATTACTTGGTGTTGCTCATTACCAGCTCCTGGCTCAGCCTCCTTCCGATATCCAAGAAGAGTTTCTGGGATACTCACTTCTCACTTCTCAGTTTTCTTCTCCTCTGTACTATGAAAGGATTAAACAAATGGATTGATGTTTCTAAAAGTGTGGTCCACAGAACACCTGCATCAGAATCATAGGGGGAAGAGTGGATGTGCTTATGAAAACTTCAGTGTCCATAGCCCTACCAGACTCACTGAATCAAAATGTAGGGGACGAGGAGGCAAAGTCCAGGAATCTGCATTTTTAACAGGCTCTTGAGGAGATGCTTATGCACATTTAATTTAATTTGGTGATTTCCAAAGTTCCCTCCAGCTTTGACAGTCTTTTCTTCTAAGACATTAAATTTGGAGGGCATGCCTTTGTATCTCTATCATCTTTTACAGAGCTGTGAACTCAATATATACTATTTTTAGTGAATGAATACATTTGAATTTGGAAGACAGATTCTTAGGTATTTACCAGCTGTGATTCCTCGGGAAAATTACTTCACCTCTTGACCCTTAGAGTTATCATCTTCTAAGATGGAATTAATAATAACAACCCCTATCCTGGCTTCCAACAGTTGGTGTGGAAGATAAATTAAATCATGTTTTTGAAAGCTCTTGTGATTCCAAGTTGAGGAACCACTACAGGTATAAAATGGACACCAACAGGTGTTACTTCAGTCCTCAAACTCACAGATGGCTCAGTTACAGCTCTTTCAAATGGACAGAATAGGTAGTTTATTAAAACACAAAACAGCAACCACCAGCTTTGAAAATCATATTTCCTTGGAAAGACTCTACTTGCTTTTTTTTAGAAACCTGAGGCATTCCTATCGCGCCCCCTGGTGGAACTTAGAAGCCAACTCAAATCCACCATTCTTGTCAAACACTTGCTGTTTACTTAGCAACAAGATTAATTTATCAATGTACATATCTGTTCTCCACCTAGACTAGGAGTTTTTTGTGGAGCTTCTCTTTGTCCCCAGAGCCTACCACTCATCCATTCATTCATTCATTCAACCATTACTGAGCATCCATGGTGCCAGGTGCTGTTCGTGGCACCCAGGGATATAGCAGAGCAGCCAGATGGCATCCCTGCCCTCAGAGTTCTTATAGTCAAGTATTAGAGGCAGACAAGTAAACAGCCAAGAACAATGGTGACATATGCCATGTAGGAAGAGGTGCAGGGAACTGTGGAAGCCATTTTCTTTGGCCAAAATCCAATGAACAGCTTTGAGAAAAAGCACAGCACATGGAGGGATGGATGGCAAAAATGAGGCATGAAGTAAAAGCAGGAGCCAGATGATGAAGGGCCTACTCTATTCATAAGTTTGCTTTTACCCTAAGGTCAATGGGAGGCAACTGAACAGTTTTAAGTAGAGGAATGATGTGATTGGATTTTTGTTTTTTAAAGATCATTCTGACTATAGTGGGCAGCAGTGATTGGAGGAGGCAAGACCAGAGGTAGAAAGGCCAGTTAGGAGGCTGCTGCATAAGCCAGGTGAGAATGAATGTTTAGTTAGGAGCGGCACACAGGAAGCTTCAAATGTATTGGTAAAATTCCATTTCTTTCTCTGAGTAGTAGGTACAAAAGTGTTTTATTCTTTATATCTTACATTTACGTTATACAAATTCTTCAGTATATGAAGCCGTTCATTTAAAAACATATCAAACTGACAAAAAACCCCATATGTATGTATGTATGTATGTATATATGTACACATACATAAATTTTAAAATATGGAAGGGAAGGATACACACAAAATTCATGAAGAGGGTGGCCTCTGAGGAAGTAGAGTAGACTGTAAAGATAGCCATGATCCTCTTTCCTCCCTGTATCCACACCCTTTGTGGTGTGACTTCGCACCTCCCTCCATTAAGAAGTGGAGTTGGGACTTCCCTGGTGGTCCAGTGGCTAAGACGCCACGCTCCCAATGCAGGGGGCCTGGGTTTGATCCCTGGTAGGGGAACTAGATCCCACATGCATGACGCAACTGAGAAGCCCGCATGCTGCAACTAAACATGCCTCAACGAAGATCCCTTGTGCCACAACTGAGACCCGGCACAGCCAAAATAAATTAATTAATTAATTTTTTTTAAAAAGTGGGACTTCCCTGGTGCACAGTGGTTAAGAATCTGCCTGCCAATGCAGGGGACATGGGTTCGAGCCCTGGTCCGGGAAGATCCCACATGCCACGGAGCAACTAAGCCCGTGCGCCACAACTATTGAGCTTGTGTTCTAGAGCCCGTGAGCCACAGCTACTGAAGCCCACATGCCTAGAGCCCGTGCTCCACAACAAGAGAAGCAACCACAGTGAGAAGCCCCCGCACCACAATGAAGAGTAGCCCCTGCTCCCCGCAACTAGAGAAAGCCCGCACGCAGCAGCAAAGACCCAAAACAGCCACACACACACACACACACACACACACACACAAAAGTGGAGTCAATTTCCCCTCCCCTTGAAACTGGGAAGGCCTTATTCCTTTCTTTAGCCAATAAAATGCAACAAAAGGGACAGTGTGCCAGTTTTGAGCACAAGGACACTTGCATGCTTTGGCCCTCTCTTTGGGAACCCTGCATGGGCACCCATGTGAGCAAGCCTGGGCTCGCCTGAGGGAACATGAGAGCTACGTGAGGCAGAGCTCGGCCGACCCAGCCGAGGCCGTCCTGAACTAGCCAGCACCCAGGCGACTTGGCAGCTGACCTCCACCTATACGTGAACCCAGCTAAGACCAGAAGAACCAGCCTGCTGACCTCAGTCCAAACTGCCAAACTGCAGAACTGTGAGATATATAAATACTTGTTGTTTTAAGCCACTAAGTTGTGTGTAGTTTGTTTTGCAGTAAAAGTTGACTGTTACAGAAATTGGTGTCTGAAATGCTACCTTTAACAAAAACCCCCAAAGTCACGGCATTGGCTTTGGAATCAGGGATGGGTGGAGATTGGAAAAATGGCAAGCAAACAGTGAAGTCTCAGAAAATGGTGAGGAAATTGTGACCGGAGGCTGGAAAAATGGTAATCTGTGTCTTACAGTGGCAAAACAATTGGCAAAACTGTTGCCTATGGTAACTTGGAAGGTGGAGGAAAAATACTCAAAAATTTGTGGTTTGACTAAGAAGATTTCTAAGCAGAATGTTGAAAGTGTCAGTTGGGTTCTCCCAGCTGGGTATGATAACTTTATAACAGGAAGAGAGGTATGAGCTAAAGAAAGGACTGGCCTGCTTGAAACATGAATTTAGAGAGAATAGAGAGGGGCAGGACTTACTATGTTAAAAAATAAAACTTTCTTCATCTTGAGGCTCTCTAGTCAGCAAAGAATTTTTACAAGGAAATATAGCCTGGAGATGTGAATCACATCAAAGGTGTGGCTGTAATACACTGTATAAAGACCTTTGAGAGAATTAAAGTGATGTCTAGTAGACTCCTAGACAAAAAGACTTCTTGGAATCTTAAGAGCAATATCCACAGAGATCTAATTCCAAAATAGCACTGATAAAATTGAGAGAGATGTCTCAAAAACGATTGTGTGTGTGTGTCATTTGGAGTATGGAGTAGACTATAATCAGATACATAGAAAACCCACAAAATTTTTAAATGAGTTGCACATGTTAAAGTGCCACCAGCCACAAGTAAAAGGGACTGAAACAATTCAAATTGCCACTCAGCTGCCAGTATGAGTCACTTTGTCAGAAGTAGCCAAGGAAGGTGATGGACAAAGGATAGTTCAGAGAGCAGAGCAAAGAAGCAGAGATCAATAGACTAGGGAACTACTCCCAGGGAGTAGAATTTAGGCCTGAGCAAGGAATATTCCCTCTCCCAGGATAGGGGACCTGACAACCTTCATCTACCTGGAGTCCAAGATTGCTCTGTTTAAGGATGTCTATGTACCTTTCATGCTTCTCCTTCTTGAATGGAAATGTCTATTGATGTTATCCTGTCTGCCTCATTGCATACTACGTGTATGGGAGGCAAATAACTTATCTTTTAAATTCATAGGTATCAAGGTCAGAAAGAACAACATTCATCAAGTCATTTACAAACCTGATATAGATGATAAGATCCTAGACTTTGAGCCTGATGACATAATTGCAGGAGACTTTTGGGGGTTCTGGAATGGAGGTAAGCATATTTTGCCTGTGGGAGGAATGTGAATAATTATAGTCAGAGAGTATATACTGTGGTAGATTATAAAAACGGTCACAATCCTTCAATCCTCCCTGAATCCATACTCTTTGAGTTGTGACACTGCAGTTCCTCTCATCAAAAGATGGAGACTATTTCTCCATCCCTTAAATCTGAAGTGGCCTTGTGACATTTTTGGCCAATGGAATGAAGCAGAGGCATGCTTAAGTCTCAAGATGCCTCAAAAGCATGTTTCAGTTCTTTTTCTTGAAATCCTGTCCTGCCGCCCATGTGAACAGACCTGACCTAGCCTGCTGGAAGACAAGAGACCACATGGAGCAGAGACGAGCCATCCCCGCAGAGGCCATCCAGCTCCCAGACAACTTGGCAACTGACTTCAACCCATGAAATGAACCTAGCCAAGACCAAAAGAACAACTCAGCTGAGCTCAGCACAAATTCTTGATTTGCAGAATTGTGAGCTATATAAATACTGGTTTTAAACCACCAAGTCCTTTGGGGGTGTAGTTTATTATTTAGCAAAAACTAACCAATTGAAAGACATCTAACCAATAGAGGAGTCAAGGCAGGGAATTGGATTGGGTAGGGGTTTTATAGGAAAGGAAAATATATGAGACAAATGAGAAAGAGTATTGACATTTATTGTTCTAGGTGGTGGGTACATGGGTGTTTGCTGTTATCTTTCTAATTTTATTTATTTTAAAGTCTTTATCATGCAAAATTAGATTAAATTGTAACTTTAAATTTAATATAAAAAGAGTAAATGTGGAAGTTCCAAAAGGCAAAGACTCTCCTCTCCATACTGTCATTAGGTGATCATATTCATGTCCATGGCTTTAAATATGTTGATAATTTCTAAATTTAGATCTCTAGCTTAGACCTCTCTTCTGAGCTCCAGACTCATATTTCCAATTGCCTATTTGTCATCTACACTTGGATGTCTCTCAGGTGTCTCAAACATAGCATGTTCAAAATTGGTCATTTCATCTTTCTGTCTGTGATAGCCAGTCTCCAAGATGGCCCTCATGATCCCCATCTCCTGCATAGTCCCTCGCACACTGTATCAGGATTGATCTGTATGACCACAGAATTTTGCAGAAATGACAGTGTGTGACTTCCGAGGCTAAGTCATAAAAGACACTGTGGCTTGTGCCTTGCTCTCTCTTTGGATCACTCACTCTGGAGGAAGCCAGATGCTTTGTTGTGAGGACCCTCAAGCAACCCTATGGAGAGGCCCATGTGGTGAGGAGCTGGGGCTTCTTGCCATGTGAGTGAACTATCTGGAAAGCTGATCCTCCAGCCCCAGCTGATCCTAAACCTTCGCATGACTGCAACCGCAGCTGACATCTTAACTGCAATCTCATTGAGACACGGAGCCAGAAGCACCAGTTAAGCAGCATCCATACTCCTATTCCACAGGAATGGTCAGGGCTTCCGAGCTCACACATGTGCCTCTCCATAGGGCTGCTCATGACATGGCAGCTGGCTTCACCCAGAGCAAATGATCCGAGAAAGAGTACCAAGATGGAAGATAAAGAGTCTTTTATATCCTAATCTTGGAAGTAGGATGCCATTACTTCTGCCAGGCAGGGATTATTGGGGGCCCTCTTGGAGGCTGGCTTTCATATTGCTCAAGGTCTCATAGCTAGTAACTGATAGAAAGGGGGTTTTTGAAACTGGGCGCTCTGAAATTAGAACCTGTGTTCTTAACTACTACAAGGTAAA
Organism: Eschrichtius robustus; assembly: GCF_028021215.1. Taxonomy (NCBI): domain Eukaryota; kingdom Metazoa; phylum Chordata; class Mammalia; order Artiodactyla; family Eschrichtiidae; genus Eschrichtius; species Eschrichtius robustus. The sequence continues at coordinate 61,057,517 of NC_090834.1, read as the reverse complement.
GAAGAAAAAGGGGGGGGTTTATAGATACTGTACAACAAAACTCCACAATAACTGAATTCAGTTGACAACTACAGCTGGATCTCAAATCCTGGCTGGGCTAAAGTTATTGGAAGTGAAGGCGAGGCTCAGTGGGTAAACGACAAGACAACCCCAACTCTGGAAACTGGAAAGTAGAGAATGGGGTCCCAGGGTTCCCAGTTTTCTACTGAGCCTATCTCCCCACATAAGCTGACTGAATGGATGTCAACTAACCAGGCAAGTTCCAGAATCCTTGCTGCCATTCCAAAGTCCCAAACAGCCTTAGAACCAGGAATTGTTTCTAAGCCATGTCTTAGGCTGGCTTAGAAAGGCTAGATAGATCTGGATGGTACAACCGAACTTCCAGAACTCCAGGCTGGCTCCATTACTCTAGTAATCATATGACTCCATATTTTATTCAGTTTTAATTGAAAAAAAAAAATCCCCACCTCCATCCTGTTACAGTAAGGGGTTTTCATGCATTAAGAAGTACGACTGGCAGCTCCAGGTACTTATTTCAGTGTGGGGTAGGGGTAGGGAGGGAGAAGAAATAATGAACGACGACACATTGAGACAGTCCATATAGGAGAAGGAGCAAGCTTGCTGGCATCGGGGGGGGGGTGGTGGGGTGGGTAGTCAGGTGTGAGAAAAAAAGCTTAGGCCTGGACAACTTAAGTTTGAAGTGCTGTGGGACATCCAGGTAGAGATGACTTGAAAACTGTTGTGTGGCTCTGAAGCTTGGAAAGAAGGTCTGGCCTAAAAACATAGACCTGTAGTCGTCAGCTTCAGAGTGATAGTTGGAGCTTCGGGCATTTCACCCAGAAAAAGTGCGTAAAATCGGAAATGCCGTTGGCTGAGATCAGAAACCTATTATCTAGCCTCCGCAGGATGCTTCTTCCTGTGTTCTTTTTGCTGTCTGCTGTGTCTGCAAGGTCTTTTCTCTTTTCTCTACCTGACAAGCTCCTGCTCTTCCTTCAAGGCTCCACTCTAGTCCCAGCAATTCTTTAGAGCCCTTCCTGGATCCAGCACAGATGCCCCTCTATTCCTGCACCATTCTATGCTTACCTCTACTACTGCACTTCTATTGCATCATAATTGCTTTTGTCTTCTTAAAGATGTGGGTTACACCTTAGCAACTTTTTATTCACTGTCCTGCTCCTGGTAGGTTACTAAATATTTGTACAGAAGGAGAAAGGGACTACCAGTCAGGAGACCTGAGTATTAAGTCCCAGGTTTGCCCCTGAACTGCTTTGTGACTCAGGGGATCACTTCTCTTTTCTGGACCTTAGTTTACTCCTGATTACAAGGAGGGAGGACTCCTTATGGCTGAAGACTAAGATTCACTGAATGAATTTTAACCAGGTCATGGGGGAGAAAGCAGCAGATTGGGAAGAAGATGAGTTGGGTTCTGCAGAAAGCCACTCTGTGGACTCAAAGTGGATCTCCAACCTGACCCTCAGGCTTTCCTCACTGTAAAGAGAGATGCTTGCATTGAATTTGGGTTCCTTCCAGGGCAGAGGTTCTGAGTTTGTTTCACGGGACACAGATCCCTATCCACCGGGGGAAGCATGCATATGTGGGAATGCCAAACAACTGGAAAAAACTCTGATCCAGTTACTGTTTTATTTTTTTCTGCCCTTGCTCCCTGCTCACCTGAGAATAAATCTCTTCTACCCCTCCCCCAGTCCAGCTTTCCTGATTTAGCCTCAGGTTGGTTTCCACCCCACCTCTCCTGGTATTATATTAATTTTGGACCCAGCTCTCTGAAAATTGTCCATGGGGGTGATCAGGAAGGTGAGGGGGATCTAAAAAACAGGTCACACACCGGTCAGAATGGCCATCATCAAAAAATCTACAAACAATAAATGCTGGAGAGGGTGTGGAGAAAAGGGAACCCTCTTGCACTGTTGGTGGGAATGTAAATTGATACAGCCACTATGGAGAACAGTGTGGAGGTTCCTTAAAAAATTAAAAATAGAACTACCATACGACCCAGCAATCCCACTACTGGGCATATACCCTGAGAAAACCATAATTCAAAAAGAGTCATGTACCACAATGTTCATTGCAGCTCTATTTACAATAGCCAGGACATGGAAGCAACCTAAGTGTCCATCAACAGATGAATGGATAAAGAAGATCTGGCACATATATACAATGGAATATGACTCAGCCATAAAAAGAAACGAAATGGAGTTATTTGTAGTGAGGAGGATGGACCTAGAGTCTGTTATACAGAGTGAAGTAAGTCAGAAAGAGAAAAACAAACACCGTATGCTAACACATATATATGGAATCTAAAAAACAAACAAAAAAATGGTCATGAAGAACCTAGGGGCAGGACAGGAATAAAGACACAGACATAGAGAATGGACGTGAGGACATGGGAAGGGGGAAGGGTAAGCTGGGACAAAGTGAGACAGTGGCATGGACATATATACACTGCCAAATGTAAAACAGATAGCTAGTGGGAAGCAGCCGCATAGCACAGGGAGATCAGCTCGGTGCTTTGTGACCACCTAGAGGGGTGGGATAGGGAGGGTGGGAGGGAAGGAGACGCAAGAGGGAAGAGATATGGGGATATATGTATATGTATAACTGATTCACTTTGTTATAAAGCAGAAACTAACACACCATTCTAAAGCAATTATACTCCAATAAAGATGTTAAAAAAAAAAAACAACAGGTCACACAAGGAACAGTTGCTGAATTATGCATATTTAGACTGAGGAGAAAAGTCTTTGAGTGACAAGGAAATGGATTTTTGTGTAACATTGAGTTTCCAAGTGCAGCCAAAGAGTAGAAGCTTCAGGAGGCAGATTTCAGTTGAACACAATAAAGAACTCTCTACTGGCCTTTCTTTCAAAGGGAACAACTTGTCTTGGCAAGTTGTCACTGGAGAGGTTCAAATATATATCCTCATTTGGTAGTCATATTGCAGAAAATGATGAGATTGGATAAGATGACCTTTAAGGTTCTTTCCAGTGGTGGCTTCTCTCATACGTCCCCCATCCCCACCATCCTCTCTTGGAGACTTTCTGTTTAAACCTTCCCGTGACTCTCATTACCTGCTGATTGAAGTCCAAGCTCCACAGCGCAGCACACAGGGCCCTCTCCCACCTCTCCGCTCTCATCCCTACTCCCAATGTCGCAAGACCGAACTACTCATGGTTCTCTGCACACTAGTGCTGTCTTCTGTGCTTAAGATGTCCCCCCTCTTCCTTTGCTGAGCTTTTGCTTCTTCTCCAACACTCCCTCTGCACTGTAGCGGATGTTTGTCACCTTTTGTCTGCACAATTTCCAATTGGTCAATCAACTTCCTCTCACTATCTTGATGGAAGGGTAACTGCAGTGCCCTGTCTCCTACTACCATTCAGAAGGAAGGTGAGGGGGTCAAATCTCTCTCTCTTTTTTTAAAATAAATTTATTTATTTATTTATTTATTTTTGACTGGGTTGGGTCTTCGTTGCTGCGTGTGGGCTTTCTGTAGTTGTGGCGAGTGGGGTTTACTCTTTGTTGTGGTGTGTGGGCTTCTCATTGTGGTGAGCACAGGCTCTGGGCATGCGGGCTTCAGTGGTTGTGGCACACGGGCTCAGCAGTTGTGGTTTGCGGGTTCTAGAGCACAGGCTCAGTAGTTGTGGCGCATGGGCTTAGTTGCTCCGCAGCATGTGGGATCCTCCCGGACCAGGGCTCAAACCCGTGTCCCCTGCATTGGCAGGTGGATTCTTAACCACTGCGCCACCAGGGAAGCCCAGGGGGTCAAATCTTTCCCTTATCAGGCTCTAGTTTCAGCTAGGAGGCAGGCATGTGACGAAAGTCCAGCCCACTGGGCCTTCTCTCCAGGTACTTTGAATCCAAAGACATCAGGAAAAGATAAAGGTGATCTGGTGGTGTGAGGGTGGTGGGAACAGTGTCCCAAACAGGCTGTTCCAGCAGTAACCAGGTTGCTGTGTCCTTTCTCCTACTTCTTAGCCTTCTGCAGTGCTCTTGGTTCCTACCTATTTCCAGGTCAATAAATATTTATAAAATGAATGAATGAAGCAGAGGGATAAAGGTCAAAGACTTAATTTAAGCAAACTACATGCAATACTGGACCATTTAATGATTAGAACCAGAGGTAAAGAAAGGGAAATAAACAGGAGAATGGTCACATCACTACAGGAATGAGGAAGTGCTAGTTTGGGGAAGACAGGGAGGAAGAATGGGGAATAAATATTTTTATTATAATCCCTCCTCCAAGATATCTCCATTTATATACACATGAACTCTTCTCCCTTGGGGATAACAGTTCTATTATTATTTTAGGTGGGATTAGCTTCTTGGTCCCTGTTTTAGGTGGGTCTCAGACCAATGGCCTTGCCCTTACCTTCAGAGACTGTTAAATTTAAAGAACTTGTCAAATAGCACATATCCAGTGGCAGGAGAAATCAAAGATGACTTGGAGGCTTCAAACCAGGAAGATACCGGGCCAGGAAAGCAGGAAGAAAATGCTGAGCTCGAGATCTCAGGAGGACATGGGTAGAGATGACCCAGAGGCAGCAAGGAGTAGGTGTTGCCTGAATGAGATGTTGATTAATGGGTTTATAAATCTCTAAAGCTGGTGGTATCACTGCTGCATATTTCTCATCATGTGCAACTCTGTGCATATGCAGAATCAGTGCAGAATTTAGTGCTTTTCTTCCGCAGGCAGAAACATGAGATGGGTTCATTCATTCAATAAACATTTACTGGGCACCTACTATGGTGCCATGCACTGTTCTAGGCAGTGGTAAAGTAGTGAAAAAGCTACACTCATGGAGACTATGGAGTCAGGTAATACTACTACTTAAATTTATTTGTTATACTGTTTATGTGCTATGAACAACAATAAAATGGAGGAAGCGGGAGGGATGGGATTAGCACGGTTCCCAGAACATTCCATGCATAAGGTGATAAAATGACCTTGTAGAATGTTACTCTCACTCATCTTACCTTTAAGCCTGATCAGAGGAAGGCAGGCAGTGGAGACCAGGACTACAGGGTCCTAACAACCCTGGAAACTAATTCCAGGACCACCACTCTATCACAGCTATATAGTTACTTCTTTGAGAGATTTCCAAACCTTTAACTTTTTATTATGTTAGCTGATGCTAACATGGGCAGACAAATTAGGTCAACTGAAGGAGAGAAGGAGAAAAATAAGGTGGAAAGAACTTTAATGTTAGTCCTTTCTTCTGGGACTGCTGATGAACCAATCAAGAAATATTTACTAAGTAATGAGCTGTAATATTCATTTAGGGTCAAAGTAGCTTCTAGGGTATGCCATGTATATATATCAAGAATGTGTTCAGTCTGGATAGCCAACTTTATAAACTACACAGTATCTAAGATAATAAAAATTACACAGAAACTCATGCCTATGAAGAGACCTGTTTATTACTGATAACACTTCATTTGGCTAAAACCACACGAAAACCACACACACAAATACTTAAATGCAAATTCTCATAGGCAGTACTTATGATACACCCTGGTGTTTTTGTAAGGAAAAACGAGAAGATGTTGACAGAAACTATTAAAACAAGGGCACAATTTTGAACTACTGCTACACAAAAAAATAAATAATTCTTAACTGCATATATTTTATCTGGCATATTCAAGGATGTATACAAAGAGTTTGTTTTAGCCTATAACACAAGGCCTCATCATATACAGATGCAACTCTTGTTTGAGTGGTTCTTGTAAGATATATGAAGAATCATAACACTGAACAAAAATATACCAAACAGTATCAAATTAGTTGTGACTCACTTGGAAAGCAGCCCTAGCAGGCTCATAATGGCAATAATACTAGTGATATTAAGTCTACACAGACACTCTCTTAGCCTTCTTGGCCAACATCTTGCTTTGAGTGTAAAACACTAGGCATAAAAAAAAAAAAAAAAAAAAAAAAAAAAAAAAAACACTAGGCATTACATACAATTTCGAAATAGGAATATGCTCTTCTCTCCCCAAAGAAACAGGGTATTTAAGGGTGTGCATGCTTAATAAACTTCAGTACTGAGAATTGTTTTAAAAGCTGAATCAGAAAATTAATGTTTTCAATTGTTTCCTAAACTATTTGTTTCTTTAAAATAAAATCCCATAATTCCTATTGTCACCCATTAAGTACTCTACAACAGGTACTATACTAGGTGGTGTGGAGATGAAAAAATAATAAACCATGATCCTTGCTCTCAGGGAGCTGATAGTCAGGTGCTCCTTCTTAGTCAGGGAATGCCAAAGAATTAAAGAGAACAAACTGGCCAACACCTCTGACTATATTATAAGGTTCAGTGGTAACATAACTGTTTCAGGTCACTTCAATTTGGCATTAATACTTTCAAAAGTCAGCTTCTAAAGGGAATATCCTTGGTATGTGTTATGTTTATATTTCTCACACTAGAGTCAGTGCGGTACCCCCAGGGATATGCAGCAACTGAGGGAGGGTGGGGGGAGAAAACTGAGAGCCCATGTGATAAACACGGTGCCTCTTTAAACACGGTGCCTCTTTCTGGCAGCACCAGTTTCCATGAAGATTGAAGGAATCATTTTTATACTAAAACAGTTTTATTATGGAGAATGCAAAATTCACTTACATTTTTAAGACAGAACACGAAATTTCATGAGTGGCAGGCTGCTTCTGATTTTGCTCTCAGGCCCCTTCCCCTACACATTCATGCTCCTCTGCTTGAGGATTATGCTGGTGGAAAAATTCGAGAGGCAAACTTTAGATATGTCACTTTGCCCTTATCTTGGTCACTTTACTCATTCTTCTATGTTCTCTTTTTTAAGTACACAATCGTGAATTAACAAAGAGATGTCTTAATGAATGTAACAGTATGGTGAATATTTTAAAGTAACCAATGGTAAACACTAACTTTGTTTCAAACCGGGAGTAAAATCAGGCTGTGTAAAGAGTCAGACAATGAGAGATTCTCTTCTTTCCACTTAGTCTTCTTATGGCTTAGGGTAAGATGCTTTGAGGGACAAATGTGAAAAAAGATTATCTCGGATCTTGTGCTTTGGATGCCCAAAGTACAAGGAAACCTGAAATAAAATGCTAGATCAATTGACCATTCATTTAGGTCAGTATGACTCTTTCTTCATCAGTTTCTAGAGCAATCTCAGAAAACAAGTGAATTGTAAAAGGCCATAATAAATTAATATATAGTAGTATCCAGACAAACCAAAAAAGGTTATGCAATAGATTTAAAATTACTTCTTACAATGTCTTAAATATTCTCACAATAATAACAAAATAACCCGAAGTCCATAAACAAAAACAGCTCAGGAATAAGTTTAAAGCATTCTGAATGAATACAGTTAAGATCACTTATCAGTGAGGTAACAGGACAACAGCTTTTCACAGTAACAAAATGTGGGAGGGCACCTAGGGAAAGAGGGAGGTAGAGAGAAAAAAGCATAAAACAAATTTATCCAGGCAGAATTTGGATTTTTCAAGCATCACAAACACCAGTGGAAAACATCTAAGAGAAATACCAATAGCAGCAGTTTGTAGAACAACTTCTCCATTAAACTCCAGCTAATATCTCTGTTGCATCAATTCCAGAAGCAACCTGCTTAAGAAATAGGAGGTCTATTCCCTATATAAAGATATTCCAAAGCATCCAACCTCTTAGAACCTTCTGTCTGCTGAAGTTACAACATCCAAACAACAATAATTTATATTTAAAACAAACCTCTGAACTATCCTATAATGCTATACATTCTTCAAGATGAACAAAATTGTGTTCAAGTCTCACTTAATTTGCAGGTTAAATTAAGCAGGTCTTTATACAATGAATAAAGACTGCACTCATGCATCTACTATTCAACATACACAAAAACTATCTTGTGAGCTAAATTCTTCTAGGTATGGAGTGAAACTGAAATGTTACTTTCAGTGCTCTTTATGACATCATCTTTGTTCCAACCTGAGATTAAAAAAAAAAAAAAAGTATTGGAAGGAACCTTAAAAAGCCATTTAGTATACCCCTTTAATATTAAAATGTTTAATTTTATTTAAAAAAAAATCCTTATTCCCTCTTATTCTGTCCTTGATGGAGATGGAGAACAGTCTGTCATATTATCAGACTTCCTACTTTGAATTCTTCAATAAATGATTCAATTAATAACTCAAGAGTTATTAAACTATCTCAACAGCTCTCTCCCCTCCAGAGTTAAATGATCTTAATCCTTTCAACTATTTCTCATGGATCTTATTTCCCAATCTATATTTCATTCCTTTTTATTTCTGCTATATCCTCCCCTCCCCAGTTCCCACATGATCCTAAAATACAACATCCTAGCAGGAACTGAATCAGTAAGAGAGGTACTTTTCCTCACCTCCTCAAAGGCCTCCCTGGTCTCTCTTTAGTGGTCACTAATAAAGGAAAACAAAAGCATCACTATCTGCTCATCATAATAACAAGTAAACACACGTAAACAACTTGCCCACAGCCAGTTCACTCCCCACTTTTCGGGTGATAAGTTTGCTCTTCACACAAAGCATTTCCTGTGCCACCTTACTGACCTTTCTATTGTTATTTCTACTGTTTATTTCCAGTGCTTTGATCTTGCCCCATTAATTCTTTCCTTTTCCCCAAAGCTCTAGAAAATACCAGTTTTGATCTACACACTCAATGAGAATGCATTCATTTCCATGATATTATTCATAAACAAAAAGATAAACAATGTAGATCCTAAGGCTGAGACCTACCGGCCAGTACTTCTGTTTCTCTTGGTTGGCTGGGGCTACTGAATTTATTCTGTTAGGCAAGTGTACACCCACTATGTCAAGTTCTTGTTAAATATCATGCTTAGACAGACTTGAGAGCTTGGCTAGAATCAAATAATTCCCTCAATCTATACACTTCAGGAACATTTGTAAAATTTCGTTAATTTTAACTTTGGATTTTTAAATTTTTGAGATAAGAATCCAAGCCTTAATGACTTTTCACCTTGATTAAGATGACTCAAGTGTTGCATTATATTAAAGCACTCAAAACTGTTCTATTTATAATAGAATGACAGTATGACACAACTTTAGTGATTATGAATGAGCTATTGTATCATTTTAGCTCAACTTTGTTCTTCAGTCACTGAAACACAGATACTAAAACCCAATATACATATTTTTCATATATATATATGTAGCATTGTTCATACCACTTTGTAGAATATAGGCCATTTCCTAAATTACAATCTACATTCCCAAAAACAAATAAAGCAAAAAATTCTACACATTTCTTCTTTAGTGCAAAGCCTTTGGAAACAAACTCATTCAGAGACAGTGCTCTACATTTAGCTCTATTATCTACAGTCACACAAGACTCAGCTACAAGAAAGTAAGGAAGGAACAAATTAACAATAGTGGCAATACAAAATTTGAAAATCACATCTGGATTATCTGGATTCAACCAAATGTTAGCTGATAGCTGCAATAAACCAAACCATGATTTAATAAATATTCTAGTCAGTTCAAATTTTATATTACTATTATTATTTAGGAAATAAATTCTCTCATACTAGTTATCGCCCATAGGCAATTTGTTTAGTATAATTACGTACATCCAAGGCCTCATTATTGTTACCTCTTAACTATACCACATGTACTAAGTACTCTGTGAGCTATATAGGACAGGATACACTTTAAGAAGATTAAACAACACTTCTCTATTAACTCTTTTTTAGAAGATGCAGAATCAACTAAAAGTGACCTTCCAAAAAATTTTTTTTTCCACACTAAAAAAGATAAATAGTACTCCTGTGATCAGAAATTCTACAGAAGTCAGCAAGATGTTAGGATAAACTGGACTTTAGTTTTAAAACATGTAGTTTTAGCGTTTCATAAGATCTAAAATCTGGATGTTTTATTTCTTAGTAAAATGAGCATTACTTCATGTGATAAAGAAATAAATATACTTGTAAAATGTAATTTAAAGGTTAGGCTTTTAAATAACTTCACAGCTCCTTTCTTAGTTTGGATATTTTTCTTTACTTAGAGGTTGTGATAACTGACACAATTCTAACATGAAGATCCTTAACTACAGTTACACTGAGCCTGCTTTTATTGAGATTTTTACTTACATTCATAACACTTTTAAATCAACAAACCTATTTGATATAGAGGGGAAGCACCTATATAGTTTGGAAGATTTTCTTTAACTGTCTGCAAATTAACTGATTAAATTATATTCAATGCAAGAACACTATTTCAATTCAAACCATGCCCTGAGAAGGCACTGAGAAATTGACAAGAACCAAGCCACTAGGAGTGTTGCCACTACTGTTTTATGTTCGGTAAATGTCAGAATTTTAAATAAATACAATAAATTTACACTGCACCAAGAGCACCTGAAACAAAGGTGCTGAAACCACATATTGTAACATCTGTTCTAAGCTAGAAATGCTAAATACCTCATTTCAAATACTCTAATTTGTAAGTTAATACCTGTGATACAACAATGACACTTTTCCACAGTATACTGGGAACAGTGCCATTTTCTTGCCAATTTTATGGATTAATTTCCTTAACTAACTCTACAATTATATAGCATTTATCTGCCTTAAAAAAAAAAACCGTGCTATACACAATTACAAGAATATGGAACTAAGCTTAATCACACTTTAATAAGAAAACTCACATTTGTATTGTTTTGTTTCTGTTGAAGGAAGAACGACATGTTACCATAATACTTTTAATGTAATGACTTTTGTTCAAGATTATGAAAAAATTTGAATCATTTCTCTCCAGACCATTTCATTTCAAATGTATACAGTTTGTTTAGTCAGCCAACCAAAAAGAAAGAAAATAAAAGGAAAAAGATACTCGGCCAGATGAGACAGAGAGAGAATGCTAACTCGAGTTCAATGCATGGAATTCTTGGTTGTTCTGTTCCATGGGCCAGTGCAAAGCAATGATGTACTGGTGAACACTACACAGAACGCCAGGTCAGTCCATTTTTACTGGGCTCAAGAAAATTCTCAATCAAAGCTTCAATGAGTTTCTTCAATTCCTCTTCTAGTAAGGCAGTGTCACTGAGGGAAAAGGTTAAGAGTTTTGAAGTTCTTTATTTTCATAGCCTTAAAATTTGTTTCAGTGGTTATAACTTTTTAAGAGGGCATATACCTGATGGGATGATTAAACAACTGGTAAACGAAAGAGAAATTCCCTCAGTTTAAACAAAACAAAACAAAACAAGACCAAAGGTGGGAAGAGGGGAATCACACACACGGAAAACACCATTATCACAAACTGAAATTGAACTGCATTAAAAGGAGTTCCTTGGAACATGAAACATGGATGAGTTATAGTATATCTAAAGATTTGTCCTGAATCAGATAATTTAATGGCTTAGAACACCAATATCAGGTATTAAGATAAAATGGCTTCCTGAAATACTTTGAAGAATACCCCGTACAGATTATTATGGGATGATACAGTGTATCTTTCAGGTAGTAGAGAAAGAGATGTGACTAAAAAAATGAGATGCTTAAAAAATAGCAAGTATTCCCGTCAAAGTTATCACCTGGAGAGGTGCCACTGCCCAAAACATTTCTAGGAATGCCTCTTTAAAACTGCCTTCACAGTCATTTTACAAGCTACACAACAAATCAATTTTTATTACTTTAATAATCAACCTTCATTCTTAGCCAAAGATAGCATTATTCAATATGTTTTACTTCACACTCTGCTCTGAATGACTTCAGGAGGTCATTTTTTTCCCCCAAAGGAAATAAAATCTGCTCCTCAACGCAAAGATTAGGGAAACAGTAAATAATGTAACTTGGGCTCTGAAGCCAATTCCAAAAAAAATCTCCTTCCCAAATATATATTGATCAATGACAACCTTATAGGACATACTACTTATGAAAGTTTAAAAAGTTTAAATACCCTCTGAATATATTATTAAAGTCAAGTTAATTTAGTCACAATTCATACTCCTAAAAGGATATTAATTGGCCAGATTAAGTCAAATCATGTTACATGTAGAAAATGAGAATTTGGCAATAAACGAACTACTTGTTGATCAATTCTTTATGTTCATCATTTAATAGTTAAAGCTCAGACAGCCTTCCCAAGAATATAAATTCACTAAAAAATTAAAATTCAGTTCCCAAATAATGCAGCCTCTTTGGAAAACAGTCTGGCAGTTCCTCAAAAAGCTAAACATAGAACTACCATATGACCCAGCAATTCTGCTCCATATATATATATGATATATACCCAAGTGAAATGAAAATATACATCCACACAAAAACTTGAACACAAACATTTAGAGCACCATTATTCATAATAGTCAAAATGTGGAAATAACCCAAATGTCCATCCTCTGATAAACGGATAAAAAAATATGGTATATCCATACAGTGGAATATCATTGAGCCATGATAACAAATTTTTTAAAAAAGGAATAAAGTACTGATTCATGCTAACATGGATGAACCTTGAAAACCTTATGCTAAGTAAAGATGCCAGTCACTAAGGACAACATACTGTATGATTCCATTTACATGAAATGTCCAGAAGAAGCAAATCTATAATGACAAATAGTAGATCGGTGGTTGCCTAGGGCTGGGAAGGAGGGGAGTGGAGAGTGACTGCGAATGGGTATGCGGCTTCTTTCTGAGGAGATGAAAATGTTCTAAACTTGATTAGAGTGATGTTTCCACAACTCTGAATATACTAAAAAACATTGTTGTATACTTTAAATGGCTGAATGTAAATTACACCTCAATAAAGCTTTTATATATATATATAATATTTAAAAAGTCAGTTCTCACCTCTGGTCAGGTGATGCACACATCTCTGCATAATACTTTATCTTTGGTTCTGTCCCACTTGTCCGAAGAGTAGCAACACAGCCATTTTGAAAAGTAAATGTAATCATTTGGCTGTTTTTACTCACAGGCAGCACCTATGCACAAATGCAACACCAGCTCAATTACACTTGGTACCTTTCTTTTCAAGAGTTGTAAAATACATTCCACTTATATGACGTGTGTAAAGTAGCAAAATTCATAGAAAGAGAAAGTAGGAGGGTGGTTGCCAAGGGCTAGCAGGAGGGGGAAATGGAGACTTGTTTAATGGGTATAGAGTTTCAGTTTAGCAAGATGAAAAAGTTCTGGAGATCTGTTGCACAACAATGTGAATATGGTTAACACTACTGAACTGTACTCTTAAAAATCGTTAAGATGGTAAAGTTTATGTGTTTTTTTAACTGCAATTAAAAATTTAAAACTATTTTTAAAAGAATTGTAAAATACAAAAGATTACATGCATAATAATTCATAGCTGTACCATTTACTAAACATTTATAATTGTACAGGCACTGGATTATATACCTTACACACATGATCTCCAGGCCTCAACAATAATCCTGCAAAGTAAATATTACTGCCTATTTACAGACAAGGCTCAAAGAGAATAAACGACCTGTTCAAGGTAATCAGCTAAGTGGCAGAGCAAGAAGTTGAAGCCAGGTCTATCTGTACCAAAGTCCAAACTGCCTCTACGTTTGCAAAGTGCTTTAGAATTTCAAAGCACTTTCACAGATAGTTTATCAGTAGTCTCCAAAGCAGAGTACACATATCCTAGAGGACAGGCAAAATAACCCACTGGGGTGCAAAATACATATGTATTTTTTTTTACCTAAAAGTTAAAACGTGAAATGAAGCTTTAATGACATTAAATATATGGATTAACACTGGTACTCTTCCTGGATCACAAATCAGTCTGTGAAGGTATCTCGAGGGACCCATGGGGGTTGTACTAGGGCAGAAGGGTTGACAGTGGTGCCTTCCCTCAGGTGTAGCGAGCCTGGTCCTCTCCGTGAGATCCCTCTCTCAGTCAGTGGTACTACTAGTTGCTTAAGACAGAGACCTTCCTTCCCTCTTTTCCCCTCACAGGTCATCAACTAGCAAGTCTTGTCAATTCTATCCTTTATTTAACTCAATTTTGTCTGGCTCTCTCCATCACTACTGCTACCATATTACATTCAGGCTCCCATCATCTCTCATCTGGATTACTGAAACAGCATACTAACTGATCTCCCTGCCTGGAAGTCTGCCCCTCTCTAACCCACTCACCGCACAGGCCATTCTTCTTTGCACTCCACACTACAGCTGTAGAGAACTCCTTGTGGTTCTTTGAAAGAAAACATGCCTTCTCACCTCCAGACATAGCACTTGCTGCTCCCTTTGCCTGAAACATCCTCTGTTCCTCCCACGTCTGGATAACTCCTACCCAGACTCTAGAACTCAGCTCACAGAAGTCCTCTGCAAAGCCTTCTGTAAGCCCCTCAAATCTGAGTAAGGGTCTTTCCTATGCTCTTCCATGGCACCCTTATGTACCCCCAGTAGCCCTTATCATTTTGTAAAGTAATCACTGTTTACTTGACCATTTCCCCCCTAGACTCCTGAGTGTAGAAACAGTGCCTTTGTCATTACTGTATTGCCAGTGTGCCTGTGCCTGTAGCACAGAAGGGTTTTAATAAATGCCTGTTGAACACACAGTTAATGCCAATCTGAAGTTGGAGAAGAAAGAACTCAGGAAGTCTTTGACAGTCACTGTGTGTGACCTTAGGGGATTAACAAATATCTACACTATGAGTCTTACAAAACTGTTGTAAGCATCAGCGGAGGATAGGAAAGCACTTTGAATAACAAATATCATAAACTTTAAAGGGATTCAAGAGGAAAAAAGCATCCCACCAAGAACTATTCTAACCACAGCAACATTAGAGAAATAAAAAGAAGCAAAAAATTTGGTTCTTTTCAATTAGTTTACAAAGATGGAAAAATAGATACACACATATGTGCACACAGAATAACAACTGAGAACCAATTTTTGTTGACTGGATGAAAATACACAAAGGGAATATGGGTAGTATTCTACATAAAAGGCTTGCAGATTTCCCAAAATATATTATGCGCCTAGAAGCTTGAGACAACATCAGAAATTATAAATAGAAATTTAGGCTAATAATTGTAATCATAACAATAACAAAATAAATATAATCAGCAATCTATAGGGCTTTTAAATATTAGTTGAGCACCCACTATGTAGGCAGGAGCTTTGACAGGCATAAAGCTATGTTAGAAGTGGATCTGCCATGAACAAGACAATGATAACATATGATAGAAAGTGATAAATGACAAGAGGAAGGCACAATATATAATGAAACCTCAGGAGGACGATATCGGATTATGGGACCTGGAGGGTATGTGGAGGAGGTGACATTGGCATGAAGTCTTAAAATGGCTAAAGTGTGGATCTGCAGCAGTAGGAAGAAAAGGTAGACTGAGGAAAAAGCCTGAGCAAAAACAGAAAAAAAATTTTTAATGTATATATGTAAGAAACTATAAGTTATTCCATTTGGCTGGAGGTATAGGGAATAAAGTTGAAAAGGGAAGTTAAAACTAGAAAGATGAATAGCTTTGAAATTATAAGTATTTATTTATTTATTTATTTTTAGGTGCTAAGATGATTAGGTAAAACATTAAATTTTTTTAAAATTTTAATTTTATTTTAAAAATTTTTATTGAAATATAGTTGATCTACAATGTGTGTTAGTTTCAGGTATACAGCTATATATATATATATATTCTTTTTTAGATTCTTTTCCATTGTAAGTTATTACAAGACATTGAGTGTAGTTCCCTGTGCTATACAGTAGGTCCTTTTTGGTTATCTATTTTATATATAGTAGTGTGTATCTATATCTATATATATTCTTTTTAATAAATTTATTTATTTTATTTATTTACTTTTGGCTGCCTTGGGTCTTTGTTGCTGCACGCAGCCCTTCTCTAGTTGCGGCAAGCGGGGGCTACTCTTCATTGTGGTGCGTGGGCTTCTCATTGTGGTGGTTTCTCTTGTTGCAGAGCACGGGCTCTAGGCTCGCGGGCTTCAGTAGTTGCGGCACGAGGGCTCAGTAGTTGTGGCTTGCGGGCTCTAGAGCGCAGGCTCAGTAGTTGTGGCGCAAGGGCTTAGTTGCTCCGCGGCATGTAGGATCTTCCCGGACCAGGGCTCGAACCCGTGTCCCCTGCATTGGCAGGCGGATTCTTAACCACTGCACCACCAGGGAAGCCCCTAGTAGTGTGTATATTTTAATTCCAAACTCCTAATTAATCCCTCCCCCGCTTCCCCTTTCGTAACCAAAAGTTTGTTTTCTATGCCTGTGAGTCTGTTTCTGTTTTGTAATATGCTCATTTGCATAATTTTTTTAGATTCCACATATAAGTGATATCATATGATAAAATTATGGGCTTTTAGACTTTATTTTCAACATTATTTAGCATCATCACACCTTTCCCCTCCCTCCCTTTCTCTTTCTGTCTCTCTCATTCTCCTTCCCGCTCCCCACCCACAAGGGTAGCATACACTTGGGGGAGTGATGAGGACAGGATGGGAGTCAGAGCCAGTTGGTGAACTTACAACTGCTCTGGAGAAAAACAATGGACCCTAGTTTCAAGAAACTCACAGGCTTGACCTTCAACTATTTTACTGTAGTGTGAATTATTACAAATTGTTGAAAATTTAAAAAAAATAGGTACTTACTGATTTCTTATTAGGCTGGCTGCTATCATATCCAGTGGTAACATCTCGTATATGCAATATAGCAAATGTCCCACAAAACTTTGGGTATTCTTTTGGAGAATCAAAATTGCGAAGTCTTTCAAATATACTTTTGATGGTAGTTGGATCATAACACAAGAAATACGAAGTTTTTGAAATATGATAACCATATCTGCACAGAGATTTAAAGTGTTAAAATCAGGTTTCAACTCACTCTTTAGAAAAGTATGTATTAAAGATAAGCCTATTACAGTGTTACGTAGAAAGTGGCAGTCCTTAATGCAGACAACTTTAGTACTTTTTAAAAAGGAATGACTATTCCTCAAAAATAAATTTAGAAGGTTAAAAGTAGCACCAAAAAAATAAAAAAATTAGAACGTGAAATTCCTAATAGTAGAACTTACTTTTCATAAACGTTAATCAGTTGTTGTTTCAATGTTATATTCATGGTTTCCAGGTAAGATGCCATCTCAGCAACAACAACGGCTGCACTCACCCCATCCTTATCCAAAACTGAAGTTCCACACAGAAAACCTAAGAATTAAAAACATCTTTAAAAAGAAGGAAAACATAAGCCTATATATAATTTCAATAGTTTTACATTTCTTCAGAAGGACCAATGAATTTAAAAACCTAGTAGTAAATGAAACCCACCGATACTGAAGGTATTTAGGGGACCTTTAAGGTCTTTTTTTTTTCTTTTCCTGATGAGAAATGTATCTACAGATTTCGGAGTTCTCGGTGGTTTTTTTTTAACTCAAAATGCAAAACCAGATGACAAAAACTCCTCTGTTCAGAATTAACTGTATTTTAAAAAATGCTCTCATTCAAATTTCAAATATTTTAATATTTACTACATACCAATAGACTCTTCAAATGCAAAAAGGACTTCTTTCCCATTTTCCAGGAGGTCTTTTATCCTACTTCCAATCCATTTAAAACCTGGTAACGTTTCCTGAAATGCAGAGGAGGCCATTCTAGTTAAGTGACTCTCTCATAAAAATACATATTAGAGAAAACCTGTCACTAAATGCACATAACACTTCCATAATGATCTTTTGTTATGGTTTTCACCACAAAGATTTATACAGTGGTAAACATATAGTCATAAAGGGCATGGATACACACACTGTCGTGACTGATGACCTACCATTTTATCGAGCACAGAAATAGGTGATGTAATCCACCAAATATAATCCAGTAAGTGGTGATGCATATAGTCACAAAGTAACATAAATACACACATATATTATGATCATCTGCTATTTATCAAGCACTGTAACAGCTGCTTTACATTATTATCTTTTTTAATGCTCACAAAAACTCTGTTGCTGAAACAGAGGCTCAGAGGTTCAGTAAATTTGTCCAAGATTACATTGCATATAAGAGACGGAGCCAGGATTCAATTATACTGCTTCTTAGAAACTGTCCTTTAAGCTGTATTATAAACACTAACATAAAAGTGCCTATGAAGGTTTTAATTTAGTCCATCTGCGTAAGCAAAGGCATTAAAGCTTTTTAATGATGCACTTTTAACATCACAACATATACTAGAACCAAGTGTACTTTTACCATAACAGCATGGTCCAAATAAAACCATCAAGAGGGGTTTCCCTGGTGGCGCAGTGGTTGAGAATCTGCCTGCCGATGCAGGGGACACGGGTTCGAGCCCTGGTCTGGGAAGATCCCACATGCCGCGGAGCAACTGGGTCCGTGAGCCACAACTACTGAGCCTGCGCGTCTGGAGCCTGTGCTCCGCAACAAGAGAGGCCACGATAGTGAGAGGCCCGCGCACTGCGATGAAGAGTGGCCCCCGCTTGCTGCAACTGGAGAAAGCCCTCACACAGAAATGAAGACCCAACACAGCCAAAGGTAAATAAATAAATAAATAATAATTTAAAAAAAAAACCCCATCAAGAAAGTGACTAAGTCCTTCTTTGGAAATTAGGACTTTTCATCAGATGAGCTACTGTTCATTTTAAAGACATGAACTCTTTTAGAGTCAATAGAAAGGGAATGTAATACACAGTGACTCTGGAGCTCTCCATTACTAATTTAAGATTTCTCATTCACCTCTCTACCTCCTCACTGGAAAAAAAAAAAACCCAAAAATCTCTGCAGCACCCCACCCCCAACAAAAACAAGGAGGCACGTTTATAAATAGGTCTTTAGAATCATGTTCTTTTTTCTCTTTTGTGCTCATTATACATTTTTCTTCCTACCAGGAAAAGGTTAACATTAGAGTAATTCAGAATTTTAGGTTTGAATAAATTTTCAATTTCTTCTATTTTGCTATTTGTATTTTAGAAAGCCAGAGACTGGAAGTTCTATTTCATTAAGGAAGGTTCAATTTTCTTTTAGTTAGCCAATTAGTGTTAAGACCTGTAGCTTGATCGTGGCTCAAGAAAAATGCCCAGAGGTGACTTTTTCACTGATATTTGGCAAAGTTGGCAGAGTAAAAGTAACTTAATTGGCATTAGTCCCAGTAGCTATAAAAGTGGTCAGTTTAACTGCCCGAGGCTCACAAAGGTTAGTGATCTGTGCTGAGAGAGAGTCATTATTTGTTTTTTGGATGTAGAATCAATGGGTCTTAATTTGCAATCTAGGAGACTACTTAAAGTTTCCTAAGACTGAACTTGAAGAGCCTAAACAAGTAGTCAATGACACCTACAATTTTTTGGAGTGGAGTTTACGTGATTGATGAGGTCACTCGGAGCCAGATTTTCTTGGTATGAAAGCCAGATACTGTTGTATAGAATAGTAAGCATTAAGGCAATTTCTAAAGAACGTCCTGTCTTAGTTTCAGAAACTCACATACAGGATGAATTTGGCTCAAGGTTACTAAACAATCAAAAAGATTAAGAAAGTGTTAACAGAATTAGAAAAAAAGAGGGAATTAGAAATGAAATCAATAAAAGTCAGTTTTGGTGGGAAGATGGCTTTAATTTATAGAAATAGGTTTAGAAAAGGAGCACACAGATATTGTCTATTCTTACTTCAAAGTGAAATCCTTCTTTTAGTGCAATTGCCTTCAAAATTTTGGAAGAGACTGTGGTGGCTAACATATAAATGTTCTTCACATCAGCATTTCTTGATTTATTTTTCTTCCAGCAATCAAACATCCACCACCCAAACAAAGCTGCCAACTCATTCCCTGTGAAAACTTTCCAATCACCACTGTAGAGAGAATGAAAATTCAAGTCAAGACCTTTATAACTTCTCATTAAAACTCCTTGACCCCAGGACCTACAAATTACCATCATTCACATAGGAAAACCCAAAAACTACTGTATGGGATTTTTGAGAAAACATTTACTACTACTTCTCTAACTGACCAGGGAGAGCTTAGGGTAGGAATGGCAGCAAAGTACTTTGAAAAATTATTATGCTGTTACTTTTATTTTCTTATTTAATGAGAAATATGTTATAACATGATGTCCTCTTTATGTAAAGACATTTGTCACCACATTATAATGGCAAAAATACACAGCAACCAAAAGGACCATGATTAGGAAATGATTACACTGATAAAGCAATCTGTTGGGATACTATGCCAGTTTAAAAATGAATATTTTAAACAATATTTAAGGACAGAGAGAAATGCTCACAGTACAATATTAAGTGGAAATAACCAAGATACAAAACTATATATAGTATGATTACAATTTTATAAAAAACAAGTATATCTTAAATATTTGAATAGAGAAAACATAGGAAGGAAATGTCAAAATATCAACCTAGGTGGTTATCTCTGGATAGTAGGCTTACGGGAGATTTATTTTCTTATTTTTTTTTAATTATTTCCAATGAGCCTATAAGACTTAAAATCAAAAACTGTTTTTCAAAGTTTAAGCTTTTAATCAAATAAGAAGTTCTACTTACTTCTCCTGAAGTTCTGCCACTGCCAGTCGGTCTGCATCAGGATCTGTGGCTAGCACTATCCGGGCATTTTCTTTCTCTGCCAGTCTCAAAGAAAGTTCCTGAAATGGTGACCCAAAAAGCTGGATTGCACTGAAGATGTTAAGTTCAATGTAATATTCCTAAATGTAGGCACTATGTTAGTGATATGAATTTTAGAAGGAATATAGTTTGGCTAAATTTTTTTTTTTACTTTATTTTACTGAAGTATAGTTGATTTACAATGTTGTGTTGATGTCTGCTGTACAGCAAAGTGATTCAGTTATACATATATATACATTCTTTTTCATATTCTTTTCCATTATGGTTTATCACAGGATATTGAATATAGTCCCCTGTGCTATACAGTAGAACCTTGTTGTTTATCCATTCTATATATAATAGTTTGCATCTGCTAATCTAGTTTGGCTAAATTTAAAATAAGCCTAGAAGTAGGGATATCCACCATAGAGATTTCAAACAAAACAGAATATATGGCTCTAATATAATTTAAAAGATGTAAACTAAAGTGGTTTTTGCTTTTGTAAGTAATCTTTGAATTGTCAAAGAGTTCTAGCTATATGATAAAGTTTAATACACTAATAATAATTTAAATATAGAAAAAATATACCAGCACAGATTCTCCTTCTTCAGGATTTGGGCATTTAACAGTAGAAAAGTCTGGATCAGGATCTTTTTGTTCTGGTACTGGAATTGGAGGCTTAAAACCAAATACTTGAAAAGCCAACTGCACATAGTCATGTCCGACTCCATGAAAAGATGTATGTACAAATTTCAAGGTGGTCTTTGAGTTTAATTCCCTGTAAAGGAAAATATCATTCAGTCAATATCATAAAACTCACTACTTGTGGAATAATTAAAATAATCTAGAGAAAAAGTTAAAATTTATTTTGCTAGGATACGGAAAATATATTCAACAAGCCATGATATTTTCTAAAAATAGTGTTAGCTATTTATGGAATAGTTACAGAAATATGGAAATAGGTAAGGAAAAATCAAATTTTAGAGGAAATTTCCTTACCTTATATAGAGTGAATACATCTATTCAGCTATAATTTTTAACAGCTTTATTGAGAGGTAATTAATATACTACAAATTCATCCATCTATAGTATACAATTGAATGGCTTTCACTATATTCACAGAGTTGTTCGACCATTACCATAATCAATTTTAGAACATTCTCATTACCCACCAAAAAACTCCATACCTCATAGCCACCACACCCTAATCCTCCCATTTTTCCCAGCCATAGGTAACCACTAAATACACTTTCTGTTTCTATCTCTATAGATTTGCCTACACTGGACATTTCATATCAATGTAACCATACAACATGTGGTCCTTTGTGACTGGCTTCCTTCACTTAGCCTATTTTTAAAGTTTATCCATGTTGTAGTATGCAACAGTACTTTATTTCTTTTCACTGCTGAATAGTATTTCATTGTATGGATATACTACATTTTATTTATCCATTCATCAGCTAATGAGTATTTGAATGTTTGTGTTATTTCTACTTTTAAACTATTATGAATAGTAGTATTTAGCGATAATTTTAATATAATGAATAGTCAACACATTTTTATCCCTATTGCTTTCTCTTATTTGTTAATCTTATGCTAAGGTAATATTAACCTATATTCCCACTTGGATACCTGTGAAAACAGATCTTTTTCAGATCTTCCATGTATCTCCTACAAATGTCCTGCAGAGGATCTCTCTTCAGTGGGCTGGTATCCACTAAATTATCATTCCAGGAACCATTCCAGGGTTCCACACATTCTTCTATACATTTCAGAATTTCTTTATCATGAGGAGATGTGATCTGAGCACCATTTTCCCAATAAACCTAGATGACAGGTAAACACAGCTATAATTACTTGAAATGTTGGCCATATGTTTTCTTAGCTACAGCAGAGATATTTGACTTTAAAAAGAAGCATACCTGGACTTCCCTGGTGGTGCAGTGGTTAAGAATCGCCTGCCAATGCAGGGGACACGGGTTCAAGCCCTGGTCTGGGAAGATCCCACATGCCGCGGAGCAACTAAGCCCATGCACAACAACTACTGAGCCTGTGCTCTAGAGCCCGTGAGCCATAACTACTGAGCCCTCGTGCCACAACTACTGAAGCCTGTGCACCTAGAGCCCATGCTCCACAACAAGTGAGGCCACCACAATGAGAAACCCGCACGCAGCAACAAAGACTCAACGCAGCCAAAAATAAATAAATAAATAAATTTATTTTTTAAAAAAAAAGAAGCATACCAAATTAATCAAGTAGAAAATGTCAACACTGGACTAACTTAATAAACACCTAAGGATATTGATAGTAATAATTCCACAGGGACTTTTCAATAAAATGATCCGGTATTATTTTCTTATTTAGAAGTATACTTTAATAACAATACAAGTAAAATATAATCGGGGCATCATTATGACAATGTTAAAATATGCATATACCATAATGTACAATCATAATCTTAGATCTATAGCTAAATATATACTAAAGAAGATCTAAGAAACCATGGAATATCCATAAAACTTGACACTATGAAATTTTAGCATTATAAAATGGTTCTGTTATATGATAAAGAAGAAATTATTTTTCAGCTATAAATTAAAGTAGAATTTATGTCACACTAAATAAAGTCTATTCCAGCAAAGATAGTTAACATGCTAATTATTCCATACACATTTCAGTATATGTATTTTCAGTATTTAATGAACATACATTTCATTAAGTTGTCAGTTTGTCAAGTAGCCTGATCAACAAGACAGTAGGAACAGTTAACAAAAAAGCAAGAAAATGTATTTCTATAATTCACAGGATCTCAAGGTTAGAAGGGACTCTGCTTAGGGAATATCTATACCAACTTCTCCCATGTATTTGACATGAATCCCTTCTACTGCATCCTGAAGGAAGGAAAGAAGAATACTTTTGAATATATACTATGTACAAAACTCTGTACCAAGCAATATGGTAGACTACATGACCTAAAAATTCTCACTCTATAAACACCTCAAAATGCTAGATAAAGTAGAAAAAGTATTATCTAAAATGCACAGCTTGGTTCACAAGAAGGAAAGGGAAAACTCCAGGCATTGGGAAAAAAGGAAAGGATGGAAAACCAGAGTGATAAAGCTGTGGGCTGATGCTGTGGCCAGTTGGGGTTTGGGAACTGTTCGTTTATCCGGCTCCTGGGTGTTAATGCCCATGTGGAAGGTAGGGAACTGGAACTAAGATGCCCCTCTTAGTGGAAATGTAGAATAGAAAAAGTTCTGCCCACTATTATTGAAAGATGATGAGGAAGCATGTCTGTTTCTTCCCAAGTTCTGGGTGATTAAAAAATTTCAAATCTGAGATCTAAATTAACACAGAAATTGCTCCCAGTCAGTGAAACTCCTGAGGTTCCTGCAGAAATTTAAAAAACAAAACCAAAAATTGCTCTTAAGGGATGCTCCCACATTCCAAGCAACCAACAAGATTCTGTCCGTAGGCCCTGAAAGCTCTTTATGAAAATTTATATAACATGAGAAAAAACACCTTGGCCTTTCTCCCTGCCTTGCATGTGAATGTGATGCCTAGAGCAACAGCAGCACATATAATGGCCATGTTTGAAGAAAAGGCCAAAAACACTGCAGAGGTGCCAGGCCCGACAACGCTGAGCTACAGAACCATGCCAGCAGCCACATACTTCTGGATTTTTTGTTACGTGAGAAAAATAAATTCCTATCAGCTTAAGCCACTTTTGTGGGTTTTCTGAACCTGCAGCAGAAAGTATCCCTACCTGATTTAGTAACAGAAAAACCCATGCCACAAAATATACCCAGGAATAAACTTAAAAAGAAATGTAAAAGATAAAAAATCTTTAAAATGTTACTGAAGGGTCTAAAAGAAGTCTTGGAAGAATAGAAAGATACATTCTGTTCTTGAATAAAGAGACTCAATAATATGACAAAAATATTGAAGCTCCCTAAATTAATGTACAAGTAAAATATGATACCAATAAAAGTGCCAAAATAATTTTTCCAGATGAAAAAAAAATACCATAATACCATGCATGGAAAAATATCATAAATAAAGTCAAAAGGCAAATGATAATATGGGGGGAAAATATCTGAAAAACAGATGATCAAGAGCTACTTTGGAGTTCCTACAAATCAACAAGGAAAAGAGCAACTACCCAAGAAAAAAATGGGCAAAACCTTTAACAGACTTTTCAGGAAAGGGAACACAAATATCGTATAAATGTATGAAAAGAAGCTCAACCTTACTCATAAGACAGGTACAGATTAAACATAACATTTCCACATATCTGATTGGCAAAGATGAAAAAGTCTGATAATACAATAATGGACGGTGTGGGATAAAGACCCTCATATTGTTGGTGAGAGTATCAATTAGAACCACCACCTTGAATACAGAATGACAAATTTTATTTCATAGAACCTTTGACTCAGAAGTTTCACATCTAGAAATTTATTTTATAGCTCAGCAGGGCCACAGAAATATAATGTGAGCCACAATGAAAGTCATGTATTTTACATTCTTTTATTGTATTAACTGTCCAAAATCTGGTGTGTATTTTACACTTACAGAACATCTCAATTCAGACTAGTCATATTTTAAGTGTTCGATAGCCATAGGTAGCTGGTGGCTATCAGTTTGGACAGTGCAGCTATAGATAAGAATAAAAACAATAGGTAACATTTATTATTTACCGGAGCCAGACACTATACTAAGCATTTTTCATGCACTATCTCCCTTAATCCTTACTCTCACCCTATGATGCTGGTTCTAGTATTATTCTCAGTTTGTAGATGGAGAAACTAAAGCACAGAGAAATCAAGTAACTTGACTTAGATTACAAAGCTTCTGAGTGGCAGAGGTAGGTTTCAAACCCACCCCATAATTCTCTTAACTGCTATTCCATACTGACTCTGTAAGTCTACTTGTACATATGAACAAAGATGTATGTAGAATAGCATTCACTGTAGCACTGTTTGTAAGCAGCAGATCACAAACAAATGAAATATTCATCAACAGAGGACTGGTTAAATAAATTACAACTCATCTATATAGGTGTTTTTTTTTTTTTAAAGGGTGTTGGATTTTTTTTTTTAATTTTTATTTTATTTTATTTTATTTTATTTATTTATTTATGGCTGTATTGGGTCTTCGTTTCTGTGCGAGGGCTTTCTCTAACTGTGGCAAGTGGGGGCCACTCTTCATCACGGTGCGCGGGCCTCTCACTATCGCGGCCTCTCTTGTTGCGGAGCACAGGCTCCAGACGCGCAGGCTCAGTAGCTGTGGCTCACGGGCCCAGTTGCTCCGTGGCATGTGGGATCTTCCCAGACCAGGGCTCGAACCCGCGTCCCCTGCATTGGCAGGCAGATTCTCAACCACTGCGCCACCAGGGAAGCCCATCTATGTAGGTTTTTAAAGATGGATGAGGCAAACCTATCTATCTATAGATGGACTGATGTAGAAAATGATCTTTAAGGCTGTTTCACACTGTTGTGTGAAAAAAACAAGGTGCAGGACACTATATATAGTGCCCTGCCATTTATGGGGGAAAAAAAAAGAGGAGTGACCAATACATGATTGGTCATGATTACACATGTATAGACTCTCTGGAAGGAAACCAAAACCAGAAACAGTATTTGCTTCTCAAAAGGGATACTAGGGGAAGGGGGTGGGAGAAATACTCCTTATTGTTTAACTTTTTACACTGTTTAACTTTCATACTTTTTACCTTGTGCTTATATTGAATACTTTAAAAAAACAAATCTTTGAGGGTCTACTATGTGACAAGTATGTTCAATGGCAGTAAATATCCAAACTAAGTCCCTCCACCCATGAGCTTATATTGGGGAATGGGGTGGGGACAGTCAAACAAACAAGTCAATAAACAAACAAGATAATTCATCATAAAGAAAGCAGGTAATTACAGATAGTGATAAGTTTTGTGAAGGAAATAAACAAGATGAAGAGAAGGTCACTGAGGGAAGCCACTTCAGATAAGGTGGCCAGGGAAGGTCTCTTCAAGGAAACAACATCTGGGCAGGAGCCTGAAGGACGAAAATAAGCAAATTTGCAAGATTTGGGGAAGAGAAATCCAAGCAGAGGAACAAACAAAAGGCTCAGAGTGGGAAAAGGGTTTGGTATACTGAAGGAGCTGGAGGAATGGAAAGGAGCTGCAGTGTGACTGGGACGTACTGAGCACAGGAGAAGAATGAATGAAACAAGGTGGAAGAGGCAGGCAGGAGACAGTCCTGTAAGCCCCAAGGTAAGCAGTTTGGGTTTAGCAGGAAAGTTAACATGACCTGTTTATATTTTAAAAGATCATCTGGCTGCTTGGTGAAGAATGGACTGCAGGGGAGAAAAATGGAAGCAGGGAAGAGACCAGCTAAGATGCTGTAGTTCAGGTGAAGACAACAATGGTTTAGAACAGTGGAGGTAGAAGGTACTGGCAGAAGTAAACATATTCTACATATATTTGGATGTATATGTAGATACATATGGATACATATATATCTCAAATTATACATACATATACATTTGGATGTATATGTATAATTTGTAGCACCTGTTAGTAAATTAATGTCAGGAGTAATCAAGAATGAAGTTTGGTTTTTGTTTAGGTGGGTGGTAGTGTGAATTTACAGAGATGGATAAGACTCAGGGAGGAACACATTTGGGTGTATATGTGGCAGGTCTGGGGGGAATCAAGACCACTGTTTCGGAGACACTCATTTTGAGATGCCCGTTAGGCATCCCAACGGATGTTAAGTTGGCAGCTGGATTCAGGAGTCTGATGCTCAGAGGAGAGATCTGGGTTCTTAGCTCTCTTTGACAGTTAACCTCTCCCTCCTTGCAACTCCCTTACCTCTTTCGTTTTTATCATACCAGTCTCTTCCGGTCTTTGTCCTATCTCCAGCTCCTCTTCTTTCTCCCTTCACTTGAAGTTGACATTCCCTAGGGTTCCATTCTTGAGCTCTTTTTCTAACCTACACTGTCTCTGGGCTGCTCATCCAAATAAAGAATTTCCAAATATTCTTATGTACTCTAATACAATATGTACGGTGATCCTAAAATCTGTAACTTCAGCGCAGATTTCTCCCCTGAGCAACAGATCTACATATTCAACTGCCTACAGGTCATTGCTGCCTGTTTGACCCACAAATCCCTCAGACTTAATTATGTCCCAAACTAATTAATTATGCTTCTTCCCTGCCTCTATAAATGGTAACACTACCCATTTAGCTGGCCAGGGCCAAAATCTTAGATTAGTATTAAATATTCTTTTCCCCAGTGAAACAGAGCTTAGTGTGCCTGGAGTCTCCCTACACAAGAAGAAAAAAGAATATAAGATCATGGACTCATCAGCTAGGAGCCCCAAACACTGGTTCAATACTGTGCCATATCTTCTGTTTGCCCCTCCAGAGCCACTCTTCACCCCTCCCCACCCTGCTTTCTGCCATGAAACCTGACACATCAAATAGATCCTGTGGCCAATAGGGAGTCCCAGCAGAAGGTTGGAGGGAGAGGAGAATGAGGTCAAGATACTATTCCTCCGGCTCTCTTCCATCAAACTCCCATTTATTCTTTAAGTTCTTGGTACAAAATGACTTTATTTCTGAAATGGTAGAGAGGGTGGATTTGGGATGGGTTGGGGAAATCAAAGGCAGTAAGATATCAGAAGTAAAAAGACCATTGAAGAGACTTTTGTAATAGTACATATTGAAACGTAATAAGCGCCATTAGGGATACACATTCTTTGAGGGGTAGCCTCAATGTTTTTATCTTTCTGTTCCCAATGTCTAACCCTGCTCCCCACTGTAGAAAATATACTCAGCACATATTACTTAAATAAAATAAGAACTATGAAATGACCAAAGATGAGGAGTCCAAGGTTTACCTTGTATCCATTGTCTTCTTTGCGGTTGTGAGATGCAGTAATCATCACACCTGCAACTGCTTTGAGCTCCTGGACTGCATATGGCTAAAAGAACAATGACAATAAATATTTGTTTCTTAGCTACTCACACATTTGACATAAGAATAACTTTGATTAAATAACTGGAAAAGACATTAAGATATAAATAGCCTAAAACCTCAATAATCAACTCCAGGTTCCTTGGGTAGGATGTAACTAAAGCCACCTAAATATTAGGTCATCAATAACCACCTAACTGTTAGACTGAATGGTTTTTTTCCCCTGTAGTCTCATTTAACTTAGTCCTATAATTATTTTGTTCATTTAACAAATATTTAACAAACACCTATTATATGCCAGATACTCCACAAGACTCTGGAGATATGAGAGGGGAATATAATCATAAAATATTAGACCTGTAAGTAAATTTAAGAAATCATCTAACCTATCATATTTTACATATTTTACACACTGTATACTGTTTATCCAACATTATATAATCATAAGGGAGAATATATAAGAGTAGAACTTAGGTCTCTTGCCTTCCAATTTGAAGATCTTTACATATACTCTGTGGCCTCTATAGCATATAAAGGTCAATTTACCATCTCTCCCAAAGTTAATTCCCAGGTTGAATTTCCCTTTATCTTTGCAGTTATTATTTATTTGCCTAAGATGTTCCCCATATTCCTTCTACCGTCACATCCAACTTCTCTTCTCCTGGCCATGGGTGGGTGGACACATGACCCTGATCTGACTAGAGTAGCCTATTCCCTTGATGATTTAACTCAGAGACTGGCTCACAACCCAAGCCTGGTCAGAGCCTTTCTCTAAGATGTCTCTGCTATAGGTAGTCAAGGAAGATTGCCTTTTGACTCAAAGACATGGTGTAAAGGGTGCTAAAAATAACTTCCCTAGAAGCTAGAGCAAATCTACCTGCAATAAGAGAGGAAGGCCAACACATAGTTACAGCTGGAAATGGTAACCCAGTGGCAGACTCCTACATAAATGTTCTACATTTCTGGGCCCTCCCTGGTTTCTGTCATTCGTTAGAGCTAATTGTTTAGAAATTCCTTCAATTCCTTGAGCCACTCCGTATATTTCCAATAAATCACTAGTAACAATTTATAGAGACATTATCTAATGGTCAAACATTTGGTAAAACTTGCCCACAAAATCATGTGAACCTGGCATTTTTATTTTGAGAAGATAAATAAAAACCAGTTCAATTTCTTTAGGACTATTCAGGATTTCTATTTCTATTTCTTATCAGTTTTGATGTATTAATTATTCTAGAAAATTGGCCAATTCTCCCAAGTTTCACATTTATTTGCATTATGTTATTCAGAATATTGTGATTTTCTTAATCGCTATGTATTTATTATTCACTCTTTTACTTTCTTTGTCTTTTTTTTCTTCAGCACCCTTGCCAAAAGGCTTTGTCTATTTTATTAATTGTCTCTTCAGAGAGCCAACTCTCGCTTTTGTTGATACACTCTTTTCTTTGTTTTCTATTTAATTGATTTTTCCTCATATCTTTATTATTTCTTTTATTTTATTTGGATTTATTCTGTTTTGGTTCTAACATACTAAGTTAAAGTCTTAGCTCGTTATTTAAAAAATTTTTTTCCTAATATATTCATTAAGACTATAAATTTCCCTTTAAGTAGGGCTTTAGCTATATCCCATAGTTTTTGCTATTTATTGTTTTCATTGTTGCTTAGTTTTAAATACAGACAGTCCTTGCTTTGCAAAGTTCCAGTATACATGAATTTCTGATACCATATTTTAGTTAAATAATACCAGTCTCCCAACAACATGCTCAAATTTTAGTTACCATGCTATACTGCGAGTAACTGCATCAAGTACAAACCTGGCTGCTAGCTCTTCAGTCTGAAATAACTGTATATAAGGGATCCATCATGATTAGTAACCAATCATGTCATCAAGTCTGTCAGTGATTGGTCACTGTGCATCTGTTAGTCAGCTCTCTCACAGACAGCAAAGCATGTAGCTGTGTTGCCTCATCTCCCAGTGGTATACCCATGTGACAATTTTGCAAAAATGGATAACTGAAAGAAGGAACTGGCCAACAAAGATGAAAGTGCAGCAAAGAAACAAAAGTGATAACAGTGGAAGTGACATTTGAATCGACCATAAATGGAGTTATAGAAGAAATAACCGGGAACATTGACACTGCTGTCATTCAAGAGACTCTAGATGTGCAACCAGATGAGCTTAGTGAAGCTGAATGTATGGCTATAAATGAAGGATGTGGTTGTGATGAAAGGGATGAAGCTGTCCCAGGGGGAGTGATACTGGCAAAAAAAGGAATTCTCAGAGACATTTTATGATACTGAAAGTACAAACGATAGGGAATTCCCTGATGGTCCAGTGGTTAGGACTCCACACTTTCACTACCGAGGGCCTGGGTTCAATCCCTGGTTGGGGAACTAAGATCCCACAAGCTGCACAGCATAGCCAAAAAAAGAAAGAAAGAAAGTACAAAAGATAAAATGTGGGAAGCTGATCCAGACTTAGAAAGAAGTGTGATAATTCAGCAAGGCATAGAGAAGATGCTTGCTCATATTGTTAAGTTATATGACAAGAAGCAAGCACTGGTCACAGTCTTGATACATTGCATTACAAAGAAATAAAACACTAAAGTGTTTTACCACTTCTAATGTTTTAAATTACAGAGTAGCAAATAAATATTAGTTTATTACTTTTTTCTTTTCTCTGTACATTTTTAATCAAGAGAAAAGGTATATTTAAGGTTTTGACAAAAAAATTTTAAAGGTCACAGAACAATCATAATTTCCCCCATTGATAACTAACATTGCTTTGCATGGTTTTAGCTTACACAGTTATCTTTACAGTCCTGCACTACCATGCAAAGCAAGGATGTCTATAGTTTCTAATCTTCATTATATCTTCCTTAATCCATAAATTACTTACAAATGTCTTTTTAAAATTCCAAACATATGGGAATTTGTGGGTTTCTTTATTTTAAATCTTATTGCATTGGGGTCCAGGGCTATGGCTTAATAAGCAATTCTCTTGTATTTGTGAGATCTCCTTTGTGACCCTATTTGGTAAGAATGAGTATCCTACCATCACGGAATACAGGGTTTACACACAGACACACACACACACGATTAAGCACGCTAATTGTGTGTCTAAATCTATCCGTAATAATTTTTGCCTGCCTGATAAATCAGTTTCTGAAAGAAGAGTATTAAAATATCCCGCCATGACTGTGGATTTGTCAACTTGTTATAGATCAAATTCTTAGGTGGTTCGACACATGCTTGTTGAATGAAAATAAATTCGGAGCAAAATTTGTTTTCTTTAGGTCCTTCATATCACTTAATACAGAACTATATGCATGACAAAGATTTAAATCCTGCTTGATTTAAGACATCTTTTCAAGAGCAATCTTTTTAATCTTTCCTGTACAATCAGTGATACAACACACTTACTACAAAAGGCGTAGGAACATATCTTGAAAAAAGGTACACAGGAACATCTTTCGCCAGTAAGACTGCAGCAGTGAGTTTAGCAAGCCTAAAAAAAAAGAGATTTCACTTGGTCCTTAGCTTTACATACTTTTTGAAAACCAACCTCCCATAAAATACATGTATTACAATTATTCTGAATACACAGTAGCATAATACAACCGATTCTTATAATCACTAGTTATTTAAGATTCATACTCCAACTTTAAAATGTTAAATAAGATTTTTTTGAAAAGGAGTAACAAGGAACAGAATTGACATTTAAATTTCTTCCTTTTTTCTCATTCATCTTCTGACGGCTCTTTTAATAAGAAATAAAACATGCAAAAGGCAAAAAACATGGAAGAAAGTGAAACCAGAGACTTTGATAAACACAATATGCCTATTTACCCCGTGAAGAAAAAGTATCACTACATCATGATTATCTATGTGTGAAAATACCCTAAAACTAATCAAATAGGACTATAATGAGAGAATGCAAGTTACATAATCCTCCTACCCAGTGCCTCTGCCAAAATATTAAAATCATCACATAGTCTATGTCATTCTAAACACTAACTCTAAACATTTAGAAATTTACTCCTTTCTGTAAAAACCAAAGGTTATCTTTGAAATGCTTCTATTTCAGCTCTAAAATAAACATTAGCACGTGATCACATTTTTTTGGACAGCTTCCTGTTTCAGAAATCCTACAACTGGGCATAACATTTTTTTCAAGGTTTTATTCCAATCCAACTTAATCTCTGAAACAATTAACACTGTACCTCTGGCTGCTGCAGCTGCTAGTTACTTGACCCCGGGTGTCGTACCCAACGACAAAACCTCTTTGCTTGAAGTCTGAGAAACATCTCTCAAGGTATTTGTACATCCCCTGAAGCAGATAAACACAGAAAATTAGTTCCTGACTAATGCCTGCATTTTCGATGACTTAAGGGCTAATCTTTTTATGTGTGGTGTGCAGCTTATTGGCTCTCAGGGAACTGGCTTCCTCCTTTTGCCCATGTTTACCAATGCGAGAACAACAATGTTCAGTCCTCAAATGTGAGATGATAAACACCTATTTCCTGGAGTTTCAGACACATTTAATATCACAGAAATATCAATTACGTAACTTAAATCCAATACGACACATAAAACATTAGGGAAAAAAAGATGGGACATGAGAGTCAGAATGCTAAAAAAAAAAAAAAATTGTTAGAAGAGCCAAAAGAAGTTGTTTCTTGCCTTAAGGCTCTAGAGAACAAAATTTTGACCATGTTAGGCCTTGCTAAACCATAAAATTGAAGCTAACCAGAAGATTTGATCTAATTTATGACACAAACATTTAAAATCAGCAACATAAACCTTCATTAGAACATTTCTTAAGAAGGCTGATCCCATTCTTTAGTTTTAAAATCTCACAGAAAGAAAATCTCATAAACGAGGAAAATTTGCAGTCAAGGGTGACAAAAAAATGAAATGAAGTATTTAATATTGAAAATATCACAATAATAAGCCAAAACACCATTTAACTATCTTATGAATGATTTGCTAACTACTGTAATAAACACTTTCGTCTGTAAAAATAACACTTCATATTGCTACAGTCCTTTTAAAACTACCTTCTCGGATGTTGCCACATTTAATCCTCACAACAACCCCCAAAAGAAAGAAATGAAGATACCAGTTCTATTTGTGTCTCTGTTTTTCAACATTTCTTCCAAAAAAGAGGAAACAAAATAAGGCTGAAGCTCCATTTAATGACTTACCCAAAGCCATTCATTCAACCAAAACTATGTTATACTGATTTATTGAAGACCTACTATATGGCAGGGGCTGCTAAGTAACTATGTGGCAGCACCAAATGAGACCCCAGTGACTCCTGGACCTTCTTTCATGGTTCTTTCAAGTATAATTATTCTTCCTAACCTACTCCCTACGAGTGACTGTGTGTGTGTGTGCGCCCAAGCATGTATGCAATATAGCCCAAATTGACTAGTTTCACCAACTTATTTACTTCTAATGATGATGCTATCCTAAAACCTCACAGAATCTCATGCTCTGATGTAAAAATCCATCTTCTCTTATCCCTCTATACATAGGTTCTGAAAAAAACTAGGGTTTAAGAATTAGATTCCATCTGGCTTTTCCACTTCAAATAATGGAATCTCAACTCCTGTAAAAATTTGCACTTCTGTAGAAATTGATTTTCAAACACCTCCTCCACTCCTTTTTCTGAAGTCAAGGAATCTTCAGTTAAAATGAAAGCTTACAAGGAAACCCAACATACAAAAAAGATGGAACTGAAGCATTTCTGGACCAAGAAAAGAAAGGGAATGGGGGCAGGAGGAGGCAAGTATCCTACCTATTCAGTCATCTTGTCATCCTTTGTTCCTGATCCCCTGCATTAGCCCCTGGATTTAGAGAATTCCCATAGAATAAAGTTAAAGGTTATTTACTGTTTGGCAGTATCGATTAGAATTATATCTACTGAGCAATTCTCTAGTTCAGAACTATTTTTAGTATATGCTAAATGCATTTTGGCCTCGAAAGTGGAGTTCCTTGAAACACTAAGGTTGATTCACTGGAAAGAAAAGTAATTTGTTTCTAGAATAAGTTGCATAAAAATGGGGAGAAATAAAACAAATTGTATCATATCAACACTGTCTTAACTCTCAAAATATATGGAAAACCATGTTAAAAGGAAATATTTTCAACTAAATTTTCCAAATACTCTGGTTAACCTTTATCAATGGCCACATGCCAAAATGAGCAATCACCTTCTTTCTATCTAAATTTGTTTCTTTGTATTAAATGGAAATGTCAATATCCATTTCCTGGTTTCAAATGCAAAGTAACATTGTCAAGAAGTTGACAATGGCAACCAAAATAACTCAGTAAGAAAGTCAGGAGAGCCGCTTCCGGATCCTTGACAGCGCTTGTCCTGGGGCGCAGAGGGAGGGAGCCATGGTTCGGCTGCTGCGCGGCGGCGCGCTGCTAAGAAGAAACTTCTCAATTTGCCTGTCTTCCTGGAAAAATCCTCCTCATGTCCTAATATCTTCCCAGTCAGAAGCTGGACTCAAAACAACAAATAAGGGCCTACCCTATGCCCCTCTGCAAACATTTACAGATGAGGAGATGATGATAAAGAGCACAGTTAAAAAATTTGCCCAGGAACAAATTGCTCCTTTGGTTTCAAAAATGGATGAAAATTCAAAAATGGAAAAATCAGTAATACGAGGATTATTTCAACAAGGGTTGATGGGTATTGAAATTGACACAAAATATGGAGGAACAGGAGCTTCATTTTTTCCCTCTGTCCTAGTGATAGAGGAATTAGCTAAAGTTGATGCATCTGTGGCTCTGGTATGTGACATCCAGAACACAGTAATTAACAGGCTAATTGGAAAATACGGAACAGAAGAACAGAAGGCTATCTATTTGCCCAAGCTAGCTACGGAACAAACGGGAAGTTTCTGCCTTTCAGAGGCTGGAGCAGGTAGCGATTCATTTGCTTTGAAGACCAAAGCTGATAAAAAGGGAAATTATTATGTCATCAACGGGTCAAAGATGTGGATTAGCAACGCCAAGGATGCCGGGCTCTTCATGGTGATGGCAAGTGTAGACCTTACTCTTGGGTATAAAGGAATTACCTGCTTCTTGGTAGATCGTGATACTGAGGGCCTTCATATAGGGAAACCAGAGAACAAAATGGGAATCAGAGCTTCTTCTACCTGCCCATTAACATTTGAAAATGTCAAGGTTCCAGAAGCCAATATCTTGGGACAAATTGGACATGGCCATAAGTACGCCATCAGGGGTCTTAATGAAAGTAGAATAGGAATTGCTGCACAGATGCTGGGACTGGCTCAAGGATGTTTTGACTACACTATTCCATATATTAAAGAAAGGGAACAATGTGGCAAAACAATATTTGATTTTCAAGGGCTCCAACACCAAGTGGCTCACATGGCCACCCAGCTAGAAGCTGCAAGATTACTCACATACAACGCTGCAAGGCTTTTAGAAGCTGGAAGGCCATTCATTAAAGAATCATCTATGGCCAAGTACTATGCATCAGAGATTGCGGGCCTAATAACTGGCAAATGTATCGAGTGGATGGGAGGAGTAGGCTACACCAAAAATTACCCTGTGGAAAAATACTTCCGAGATGCGAAGATTGGTACAATATATGAAGGAACTTCAAATATCCAGCTGAACACCACTGCAAAGCGCATAGATTCAGAATACTGACAGCCATGGGAGTGGAACCCCTCCCTGGTGTCACTGGTGTGAAATTTTAAACTATTGTGCCTTGTTGGGGGCTGCATTGAATGATCTTATTTAGGCCCTTCACCTTGGATCTGGAGGTAGACCTTTCCTGTCTCCTCTTTCCAATCTGCTTAACTTAGGCGCAGAAAATCATTTTTAAATTTTGGGAAGAAATGCATCCATATTTTCTCCAAAACTATTTTTAAAACTCTATATGCATTATCATTTTAGCTTCAGGATATACAGAATTTCACTCTATTAGAATTTGGAAAAATGAAGACAATATAAGTATTTCTTGCAGACATGGGTATTTTATATCCCTGTCATTGTGCATCAGTCAGAGAGACGTCTGTGATAGTTGGCAAGTCTATAGAAGAAATAGATTCGATTCTAAGTTGCTAAACTAGGTAGCAACTGATAAAAATTTATTTAGAAAAATCTAAAAGTTTTAGTTCTGAATATCTGAAAATGAGTGGAAAATGAGGGTATAACTCTGTTATATAATCGAAGAAAGCATTTCAACAAAGGAAAGCAATATAATTTGTTACTATAATTGACCAGTATGAAAGGTGCATTTCATTATGGTTTCAGTAGAACATTTTAAAAACAAGTCTCTACGTTAGTTTTCAAGTATGAAGTTTAAATAATTTGGTTTAATAATTAGAATATACTCAATATTGTAATATTCATTTTTTCTGTCTTTAAGTTGAATACTATTTTCTCAAACTTAGCTATTGAGCTTTATCATGAATAGTAATTCAGAAATTATATTTTGGTTCAATGATTCTCAAGAGGAGATGTCTTGTCCCCATAAAGAAGTGTATTAAAATCTTGTAAGGAATGAGGGATAGAAGGGAGCTGTAGAGCTCAAAAAGCATATTTGGTAATATAAAAAAGGACATTTCTGGGAAGGCAAAAATAAATCTGTTGTTTTACAGTCAAATTATGGAAAGGCAAAGCTCAACATAATATACGGCTGGTGATGCCATTTCTTCAGTATCAGGGATTCTCAATCAGAAGAGACCTTGTAGGGTACAGGTCCTCAGTCCCCTCAGGAGGGAGGAGGACAGTGAAGGGTGAGTGTTTTACATTTTCTGGAAGGGAGCATGGGTTAGAGATGTTGGAAAATGTTTCAAGGCTCATACAGTTGCTTAAAGTAATCACTGCTGTCAAAAGGGAAGCACTTTAGTACTTTAATGAAAGGATAATGTTTATTAAGAACACTTGACATTTTCAAAGTAATTTTGCTTTGCGCATTCATGTTCATTGAATTGGGTTAATTTCTATAATGGATACCATAGTTAAATATTCAGAATTGTGTAAATACAATTGAGATAGGAATTACATTAAAATATTAGGAAGAAATACAGACAAATTTAGACCTTAGATCAAAAGAGATAAAACTCTACTTGATTTTCAGATAGGGCTGATGGAAGCCAGTCATTCAGTGTTTTAGAACAAAAAGACAGTAATCTGATAAGGAAAGTAGGGGGATGGAGGAAATGCCCTAAAGGGGGGCTTGGACATCTTTAATTTCTGTGATTATGTGAGAGAGGTGGACTTTTCAGATAACGGAATAGAAGCCAACGTTAGTAAAAAGAATCCCAGCTTCCTCCTGTAGAGTTACAAACACGTGAAACTACAGTAAGCCTCCTTCAGATTAGCAGCATGCGAGAGGCTCCCGTGTACATCTAGACCTTGAATTTATAGTTCATATTGATACAGTTCTAATTGTGTGTATATTTTTTGTGTAGGTTCACAAATAACAGTTGAAAATTAATTATGTATTGTAATTAATATCTGTACCTGCCTTCTTCTGTTAGTGAATTGTGTTACTGTACCATTTATCAAAGAGGATGTTGGGGGTTTTCCCCATAGTTCTTCCATTATAGCTTTTCTTAATAACCATGACTTTGGGGGTCTTGAGTTTGTACCTGGTGGAAGACAAGCTTGTTTACCTCCTGAAGCCTGTCATTACTGTTTGTTAATTTGAGGATAGGGCTGTCATGAGGCTCAGAAGGAAGAGACTTGAACACAAGCAACAAGTTGTATTTGTGTGGCAGAGCTGGACTCAACCCAACTGCCAAGTTAGTATTGTTAGACATTTCACTTTACAACACTAAAATGAATTGGTGTCAAAGCTTTTAGAATTATGGAAAGCTAAATCTAGAAAGAGTTTAGAGAACCATCCAGCCAACTCTCTCATTTTAAGAGTGAAGGATTCATATAGCCCAGAATACTTTCCCAAGGTCATCCATCCAGGGCCAAAGATAAGACAAGGATCCAAATGTACTAGATCCCAAGTCAGTGCTCTTCCTACTGTTTACTACTGTCTCTGTTCAACAAATTTTGGATTTCATCCTTGTTATGTTTCAATACTCTATTGATTTATTTTAGGTTTAACTGATAAAGAATTAACATTTCAGAAGTGTTAAGATTGATCAGTGTCGTTATTACATATATTAATCACCTGCCAAACACACTGGCTCTCCTAGGATGTAGCTGGTATGCCAAATGTAAAGATTATTGCATGTGATCACTTGGTTTTATGATTATGATGTGTTTTAGTAAATGCACTAGTTATATTCTTGCTGATGTATTTTTGCTGATCTTTCATAAAGTGAAACTTTTGTTGTAATGGTACGTATCAGACTGTAATCAGTGTTACAAAATCAGTATTCTACGGAGAATGAAAAAATAAAGCACTAACTGGAAAAAAAAAAAAAAAGTCAGTCTGTGACTCTAAAGATACATAAATGACCTCTAAGATCAGTCCTGTGCAAGACCAAAGGTCAGAACTTATTCTACATTTTTTATTTACAAGAGAGTATCTTGCTGGATATAAAGCTTTTTTTGTTTTTGTTCCTTTTTTTTTAAGAAAAGAAACTAATTTATAAAGCAAAACAATAGAGTGATAAAAGTACACATATTATAATTTATAATACTTACCTGTGTTGATTGTATTACTGTAAGATCATTAATATAGCAAAATCCTGCCCCCATAGCAGAACGAAGTCCTGCAGTCCCAAAAGTCATTCGGCAACAAAGTCTATCTCGCAGCTCCTTGTTCATCCCATTCCTTAACAGATTTTCAATTTGCTCTTTTGTTTTGGGATTCTATAAAAAAGATGTATTAAAGGTAAATCAGGATCACAAGTAGAGTCCTAATATGAAGCCCTTCTGAGGAAGCAATAAGTATTATTCATACATAACAAGGTTCTACGTTGACTATAAATTCCACAGTGCTACTTATTATTATTATTAGTATGTATAATAAAAAAACACCTGCCATTTATTGAGTCCCCAAAGAGGCCAGACCCTATTGAGTGTGATTTACATATCTCTAATTGTCATATTTTTAAAATAATATATTCAAGAATTTTTTTAACAAATTGACAAGAGCTATGGATCCAAAATAAAACTCTTAGTCAAAAATGATATCAATTAAAGTCTATGTTAAGTTTTAAAAGAAATATGGAAGCTATTAGATAAATGCCATC
This sequence comes from Eschrichtius robustus, assembly GCF_028021215.1. Classification (NCBI taxonomy): domain Eukaryota; kingdom Metazoa; phylum Chordata; class Mammalia; order Artiodactyla; family Eschrichtiidae; genus Eschrichtius; species Eschrichtius robustus. The sequence goes on along the minus strand of NC_090834.1, from coordinate 61,017,769 downwards.
AAAACATGCCTACTAAATACTTCCTAAACATCTGTAATTCAAAATGGCCAGATAAGCCTTACTGCTCTTTAAAGTCACAGAAAACCGTTCAATTTATCTACAGCAAAAGTTGACCATGAAAAGGTCTTAAGTATTAAATGTGGACTTGGCTAAGAGTGAGAATGAAAATTCAGTCCAAATTTCGCTTGTGAAGCAAGACATGCCAACATCCTTATTTTAGGGTTCGTATTTCATTAGCACATACTTCAACTTATTTTCATAAAGCTCAGGGTGCCTATAACTGAAAACAGAGCTTCACAAATGAGTAGCAAGTTTTGAATAGAAATGCAATTACAATAAGAATAAAACTTAAATGGAATTTTCCAGTATTTTCTTTTTAGGAGAAAGAGTCAAATAATAAGAAAATAAGGTAAAGCATAACTTCTCTCTTCCATACCATACATAATATGGATTTAGTCCATACTAACTGCATAGATTGTCTACATCTACAGTCTACATAATGACAATGAATATTCAGAAAGATAAACCAAGGCACTTGAAAGATGCTAAATATTAGAGTATATTTGTACTTGTAAAGAAATAAAATCATATTAATATATAATTTAAACAAAAAGGTATTCTGGGGATAGTGGAAATTAAAGTAACCAGAGGACATGTCACAAAGTAATGAGAAGCCATGGAAATTTTGATCAATTGAAATTGTAATCTGCTTAAACTAGACAGATGTTAAAAAAAATGTGTATATATATATATATATATATATATATATATATACACACACACACACACACACATATATATATATAGAGAGAGAGAGTGCCTTGACTCAAGGAGTCTCTATTTCATAAATGGCACAAACCAACAAATATAGAGCCTACATTAAAATATGAATAGCTATTAAGAGAAAAATCTAAACAATAAGATTATCTGGGCTACTATATATTATTCCAATGTCTAAGATATCGCCAGATTTGATACAGAGGTCAGAGACTTGAAAAGAGTTAACATTTAAAAATAGGTTGTAAGAAAGACAAAAATTGAAAAGACTGAAAAACTTCAGTACTATAGAGGGTACAAGGCAGTGTCATACAGTTAGTGGCATTGAAATTGGGATAGTTTTTTAGAGTGATTTTGCAGAAATTATCAATATTTAAACTGCATATGCCTTTTGGCCCATAGATTTCTCTGTCCACAGTAATACCTTCACATGAACAAGGTTCATTCATACAAGAATATTCACTGCAGTATCTTACTGGTAGTAGTATTATTACCATTGTATTGATGAAGAGATTAAGGTTTAGAGAAGGAGCCTTGTAACACTGAGCTAATATTGGAGGTCTAGACAGGATTTGAATCCAGGTTGGTCTGGCTCTAAAGCCTATACCATCTCACTATAAACAAAATAATTATGTAGGGCAGGTTAATAATGCTTCTAATAATAATTTAACTCCAGCTACAAAGCAAAAAATATTCCTTTTTATTACAGCTGTGTAAATATAAAAATGATCCACCAGACATGAATGCTATTAGGTTACTGAGTATACTTCCTAATATTTATTGCACAGCTACTAGAGTAGGGCCTAAAAATTCTATTTTCTGTTATACATCACAACCAGTTCTAACCTAATTCCTGGTTCTGAAAAAGCCTGTAAATTGGAGAAAAATAAAAATGGGTAAAGAATCATGATGCATTAGAAATAAGCAAATCTTTATGGTAAAAAGAGCTAAATGATGAGGTGACAGTTATTTGAAATCTACTTTAAAGTCAGATTTCTCTACTATTTCATAGCTAGACATTAAATTAGATGTTGATGTTACAAACATTTAAAAATGTAATTAAAAGTCTACCTATGTAGCCATAATTATCACATATTTTCCATTTGGATGATGAAATTACATTTGTATTTTGTTGGTAAAATCTTCAAATAACCATGATTTTTAAAAACCGTAAAATATGAAGATTCTCAAGAATTACAAAATTATTTTAAAAATACTATTTCTACAAGGAACTAAGATATATTACATGAAAAGGAAGGCAAAGCAGAAGAGTATATAAGGTGTTTAAATTTGTATAAAAAGATGTATATGTATACTTATGTATAATTCTAGAAATACTCCATGCAAATATGAGACACTACAAATAGTGATTATCTATGATGGGAAAATCAGGGGCAAATGCTGAGGTAGAAAGGATTATTTTTATTGTACAGTCTTGGTTCTGATGGGCTATTTTATGTATGTATTACTTATTTTATGGTAAAAATTATATAGCTATCCATGGTGGCTGAGAAAAACTACTACTTGTGTATCTACATGAATACTTTTTACCTCACAAACTACTCTCTTTTTCCTACCCACAGAAAGCTGTTAAGAAGATCCGAATCTATAAAACATATATTAGCGCTTTCTCAAATACAAATTATTGTTTTCTTTCTAAATGTGCACGCTTATTTACAATTCACTCATTACTTGAGAGTAGGAGAAGCCTTATCAGCAAAAAAAGAAGAAAACTGTTCAGCTGTTAAAAAAAAAAAAAAGCACCTCTAAAATTAAAATGTAAGTCAGTAGGAAAGTTGATTTACATACTTCTTAGAAATGTACTTATTGGCCTACTATATAGAATTAAAATTAATTATTTAGAAAGTAAAGGTATCCAATCTGAACTAAATTTGCTCTTAACTAGCATATTTTAGAATCCTAATAATTTTAGTACCCTAAAAAAGTAACCCTGAAGAAAATCCAAAGACATTTTAGCAACTACTAGCATGTTCTATACTTCATCAGAAATGAAGCTGGTTGTTTGGTATGAATCAGTAAGCTAAAGAATACAGAATTAAAGCCATGCATTATTTTCAAATTTTACCTGTATACCAAAAATTTTCCTTTGGTTCTAATCATATGGATTGCTGCAACTTTATATGGCTGAAATGAAGACAAGAAAGTGTCTTCTTACATAATACTGTGTGGAGTTTTTTTGTTTTTTTTTTTCCATATTGTAGGTCCATAAGACCCAAATTCAAAGAAAACATGAAAGAACTGATTTACAAAAAAGGCAACACTTTAAATATACAGAAGTGCCTCTTCTAAAAAACTTAACTTCTTATAGACTTTCATAACTGTGAAGAAAGCTCACATAAGCCCAAAATCACACCAACTCTGCCTGCCATGAAATGAAAGTATTAGCGTTTACTTATGAAGGCTCATTTTGGACTCACCCAAGCTTTTCTGAACCTATTCTGTTAATAATTAGGGGGCTTCTGTATTATTTATGCATAACAAATATAAATGTGTATAAAAGTATATAAAAAAGTATGTAATCGTCATTAAATAAAACAAATCAAGTTTGCCAAGGAGGAATTCACCTGTAAATCTTCTTTCCTACTACTTTTATAAACCTAGTATTTTTATAATTCTTATACAGTTTGAATCTCTATTAATATTCTACTACTAAACCTAACAGCTTCAAAGCAATCTAAAATATGAATCTCATTGTTTAGAAGATGAGAACAGATCTAAAAGAACATATATTAACAATTCCAAATCTTAATATTGTTAAACATCCAAAGAGGAGACAACATATAAAATTAATTTTTTAGTAACTCAAATATACCTAAAATTACAAATCTGTAACACTTTTAAATGCTTCTGACAGAGATGGATGTCTAAACAATAAATATCAGTTTTATATTAACTACAGAGAAAAAATTTTAAGTTTATTTCTAGACAGAAGTTAAAATAGGAAACTGCAATCTGAAAATCTGAAGGGTGAATGCAACTGACATTTACTTCTGAGGGTCAGCCAGCTTGGAGATCCAAGTCTAGAGTCCTGAAGCAGAACATGTTTTCCAAACCAGATGCTTCCTGAGTCCAAAATACACTCTTTTTAAACCAACAATTTTTTTCCCTTTAAAAGGATTTTGGTGTAATTCTAAATTTAATTTCTCCAACTTAAAAAAAATTGTAGAAATTAGCATATGGTAAATTGGCTTAGATAAAACACTTGAATGATTATACTTGTCATATAAAGTGAGATTTACTTAATAATAATTGGTTCAATAAAATTTGATAATAATCACTGAGTGAATATAAACATCATATCCAGGAAATAAAGATGCTAACTACTCCAAAAGTAGAAAATAAGCTTTAAAATAAAATACATTGAGGGCAGACAGCAGAAGCAAGAAGAACTACAATCCTGCAGCCTGTGGAACAAAAACCACATTCACAGAAAGACAGACAAGATGAAAAGGCAGAGGGCTATGTACCAGATGAAGGAACAAGATAAAACCCCAGAAAAACAACTAAATGAAGTGGAGATAGGCAACCTTGCAGAAAAAGAATTCAGAATAATGATAGTGAAGATGATCCAGGACTGTGGAAAAAGAATGGAGGCAAAGATCGAGAAGATGCAAGAAATGTTTAACAAAGACCTAGAAGAATTAAAGAACAAACAAACAGAGATGAACAATACAATAACTGAAATGAAAACTACACTAGAAGGAATCAATAGCAGAATAACTGAGGCAGAAGAACGCATAAGTGACCTGGAAGACAGAATGGTGGAATTCACTGCTGCAGAACAGAATAAAGAAAAAGAATGAAAAGAAATGAAGACAGCCTAAGAGACTTCTGGGACAACATTAAACGCAACAACATTCGCATTATAGGGGTCCCAGAAGGAGAAGAGAGAGAGAAAGGACCCGAGAAAATATTTGAAGAGATTATAGTCGAAAACTTCCCTAACATGGGAAAGGAGATAGCTACCCAAGTCCAGGAAGCACAGAGAGTCCCATACAGGATAAACCCAAGGAGAAACATGCCGAGACACATAGTAATCAAACTGGAAAAAATTAAACACAAAGAAAAATTATTGAAAGCAGCAAGGGAAAAACGACAAATAACATACAAGGGAACTCCCATAAGGTTAACAGCTGATTTCGCAGCAGTAACTCTACAAGCCAGAAGGGAGTGGCATGATATACTTAAGGTGATGAAAGGGAAGAACGTACAACCAAGATTACTCTACCCGGCAAGGATCTCATTCAGATTCAATGGAGAAATCAAAAGCTTTACAGACAAGCAAAAGCTAAGAGAATTCAGCACCACCAAACCAGCTCTCCAACAAATGCTAAAGGAACTTCTCTAAGTGGGAAACACAGGAGAAGAAAAGCACCTACAAAAACAAACCCAAAACAATTAAGAAAATGGTCATAGGAACATACATATCAATAATTACCTTAAATGTGAATGGATTAAATGTTCCAACCAAAAGACACAGGCTCACTGAATGGATACAAAAACAAGACCCATATATATGCTGTCTACAAGAGACCCATTTCAGACCTAGGGACACATACAGACTGAAAGTGAGGGGATGGAAAAAGATATTCCATGCAAACGGAAATCAAAAGAAAGCTGGAGTAGCAATACTCATATCAGATAAATTAGACTTTAAAATAAAGAATGTTACAAGAGACATGGGAGGACACTACATAATGATCAAGGGATCAATCCAAGAAGAAGATATAACAATTATAAATATATATGCACCCAACATAGGAGCACCTCAATACATAAGGCAACTGCTAACTGCTATAAAAGAGGAAATCGACAGTAACGCAATAATAGTAAGGGACTTTAACACCTCACTTACACCAATGGACAGATCATCCAAACAGAAAATTAATAAGGAAACAGAAGCTTTAAATGACACAATAGACCAGATAGATTTAATTGATATTTATAGGACATTCCATCCAAAAACAGCATATTACACTTTCTTCTCAAGTGCACACGGAACATTCTCCAGGATAGATCACATCTTGGGTCACAAATCAAGCCTCAGTAAATTTAAGAACATTGAAACCATATCAAGCATCTTTTCTGACCACAACGCTATGAGATTAGAAATCATTTACAGGGAAAAAAACGTAAAAAACACAAACACATGGAGGCTAAACAATACGTTACTAAATAACCAAGAGATTACTGAAGAAATCAAAGAGGAAATTAAAAAATACCTAGAGACAAATGACAATGAAAACACGACGATCCAAAACCTATGGGATGCAGCAAAAGCAGTTCTAAGAGGGAAGTTTATAGCTATACAAGCCTACCTCAAGAAACAAGAAAAATCTCAAATAAACAATCTAACCTTACACCTAAAGGAGCTAGAAAAAGAAGAACAAACAAAACCCAAAGTTAGCAGAAGGAAAGAAATCATAAAGATCAGAGCAGAAATAAATGAAATGGAAACAAAGAAAACAATAGCAAAGATCAATAAAACTAAAAGCTGGTTCTTTGAGAAGATAAACAAAATTGATAAACCATTAGCCAGACTCATCAAGAAAAAGAGGGAGAGGACTCAAATCAATAAAATTAGAAATGAGAAAGGAGAAGTTACCACAGACACCACAGAAATACAAAGCATCCTAAGAGACTACTACAAGCAACCCTATGCCAATAAAATGGACAACCTGGAAGAAATGGACAAATTCTTAGAAAGATATAATCTTCCAAGACTGAACCAGGAAGAAATAGAAAATATGAAGAGACCAATCACAAATAATGAAATTGAAACTATGATTAAAAATCTTCCAACAGGGCTTCCCTGGTGGCGCAGTGGTTGAGAGTCTGCCTGCTAATGCGGGGGACACGGGTTCGAGCCCTGGTCTGGGAAGATCCCACGTGCCATGGAGCCACTGGGCCCGTGAGCCACAATTACTGAGCCTGCGCTTCTGGAGCCTGTGCTCCGCAACGAGAGAGGCCGCGATAGTGGGAGGCCCATGCACCGCGATGAAGAGTGGCCCCCGCTTGCCGCAACTGGAGAAGGCCCTCACACGGAAACGAGGACCCAACACAGCCATAAATAAATAAATAAATAAATAATGTGAAACCTTTAAAAAAAAAAAAAAATCTTCCAACAAACAAAAGTCCAGGACCAGATGGCTTCACAGGTGAATTCTATCAAACATTTAGAGAAGAGCTAACACCCATCCTTCTCAAACTCTTCCAAAAAATTGCAGAGGAAGGAACACTCCCAAACTCATTCTATGAGCCCACCATCACCCTGATACCAAAACCAGACAAAGATACTACAAAAAAAGAAAATTACAGAACAATATGACTGATGAATATAAATGCAAAAATCCTCAACAAAATACTAGCAAACAGAATCCAACAACACGTTAAAAGGATCATACACCATGATCAAGTGGGATTTATCCCAGGGATACAAGGATTCTTCAATATACGCAAATCAATCAGTGTGATACACCATATTAACAAACTGAAGAATAAAAACCATATGATCATCTCAATAGATGCAGAAAACGCTTTTGACAAAATTCAACACCCGTTTATGATAAAAACTTTCCAGAAAGTGGGCATAGAGGGAACCTACCTCAACATAATAAAGACCATATACAACAAACCCACAGCAAACATCATTCTCAATGGTGAAAAACTGAAAGCATTTCCTGTAAGATCAGGAACAAGACAAGGATGTCCACTCTCACCACTATTATTCAACATAGTTTTGGAAGTCCTAGCCACGGCAATCAGAGAAGAAAAAGAAATAAAAGGAATACAAATTGGAAAAGAAGAAGTAAAACTGTCACTGTTTGCAGATGACATGATACTATACGTAGAGAATACTAAACATGCCAGCAGAAAACTACCAGAGCTAATCAATGAATTTGGTAAAGTTGCAGGATACAAAATTAATGCACAGAAATCTCTTGCATTCCTATACACTAATGATGAAAAATCTGAAAGAGAAATTAAGGAAACACTCCCATTTACCATTGCAAGAAAAAGAATAAAATACCTAGGAATAAACCTACTTAGGGAGACAAAAGACCTGTATGCAGCAAACTATAAGACACTGATGAAGGAAATTAAAATTGATACCAACAGATGGAGAGATATACCATGTTCTTGGATTGGAAGAATCAACATTGTGAAAATGACTATACTACCCAAAGCAATCTACAGATTCAATGCAATCCCTATCAAATTACCAATGGCATTTTTTACAGAACTAGAACAAAAAATCTTAAAATTTTGTATGGAGACACAAAAGACCCCGAATAGCCAAAGCAGTCTTGAGGGAAAAAAGCAGAGCTGGAGGAATCAGACTCCCTGACTTCAGCCTATACTACAAAGCTACAGTCATCAAGACAATATGGTACTGGCACAAAAACAGAAATACAGATCAATGGAACAAGATAGAAAGCCCAGAGATAAACCCACGCACCTATGGTCAACTAATCTATGACAAAGGAGGCAAGGATATACAATGGAGAAAAGACAGCCTCTTCAATAAGTGGTGCTGGGAAAACTGGACAGCTATATGTAAAAGAATGAAATTAGAACACTCCCTAACACCATACACAAAAATAAACTCAAAATGGATTCGAGACCTAAATGTAACACCGGACACTATAAAACTCTTATAGGAAAACATAGGAAGAACACTCTTTGACATAAATCACAGCAAGATCTTTTTTGATCCACCTCCTAGAGTAATGGAAATAAAAACAAAAATAAACAAATGGGACCTAATGAAACTTAAAAGCTTTTGCACAGCAAAGGAAACTACAAACAAGACGAAAAGACAACCCTCAGAATGGGAGAAAATATTTGCAAACGAATCAGCGGACAAAGGATTAATCTCCAAAATATATAAATTTGGGTTGGAATTTAATCTGAAAAGATCTCATTCTAGTATATAGCTTTTCTATGTGCATTTTTTTTTAAAAAGAAGAAAAAGAAGAAGAAAGAAAAGATCTCATGCAGCTCAATATTAAAAAAACAAACAACCCAATCCAAAAATGGGCAGAAGACCTAAATAGACATTTCTGCAAAGAAGACATACAGGTGGCCAAGAAGCATATGAAAAGCTGCTCAACATCACTACACTAATTTTTAGAGAAATGCAAATCAAAACTGCAATGAGGTATCACCTCACACCAGGTAGAATGGGCATCATCAGAAAATCTACAAACAACAAATGCTGGAGAGGGTGTGGAGAAAAGGGAACCCTCTTGTACTGTTGGTAGGAATGTAAATTGATACAGCTACTATGGAGAACAGTATGGAGGTTCCTTAGAAAACTAAAAATAGAATACCATATGACCAAGCAATCCCACTGCTGGGCATATACCCAGAGAAAACCATAATTCAAAAAGACACATGCACCCCAATGTTCATTGCAGCACTATTTACAATAGCCAGGTCATGGAAGCAACCTAAATGCCCATCGACAAACGAATGGATAAAGAAGATGTGGTACATACATACAATGGAATATTACTCAGCCATAAAAAAAAACGAAATTGAGTCATTTCTAGAGACGTGGATGAATCTAGAGACTGTCATACAGAGTGAAGTAAGTCAGAAAGAGAAAAACAAATATCGTATGTCAGCGCATGTATATGGAACCTAAAAAAATGGTACAGATGAACCAATTTGTAGGGCAGAAATTGAGACACAGATGTAGAGAACAAACACATGGACACCAAGCGGGGAAAGCAGTGGGGTGGGGGTGATGGTGTGATGAATTGGGAGATTTGGATTGACATGTATACACTGATGTGTATAAAATGGATGACTAGGGCTTCCCTGGTGGCGCAGTGGTTGAGAATCTGCCTGCCAATGCAGGGGACACAGGTTCGAGCCCTGGTCTGGGAAGATCCCACATGCCGCGGAGCAACTAGGCCCGTGAGCCACAATTACTGAGCCTGCGCGTCTGGAGCCTGCGCTCCACAACAAGAGAGGCCGTGATAATGAGAGGCCCGCGCACCGCGATGAAGAGTGGTCCCCACTTGCCACAACTAGAGCAAGCCCTCGCACAGAAACGAAGACCCAACCCAGCCATAAATAAAATAAATAAATAAATAAATAATTAAAAAAAAAATGGTTGACTAATAAGAACCTGCTGTATAAAAAAATAAATAAAATAAAATTCAAAAATTCAAATAAATAAATAAATAATAAAATACACTATCATTTAAGTATAATATTGATTATGCCAATATTAGTATGAAATATAAAAACATTAATCATTTTATTTTAAAACTTAAGATTACATAAAGACTTTTTTTTAACTTACAGATTTTTTTCTAACAAAGCACAGTCTACTTAGTCTACTATGTTCCACTCTTCTTCCTGGGCACACAACTAGAATATATTTTCCAGCCTCCCTTAGAGCTAGTTGAGATCATGCGACGGAGTTCTGGTCAATGGATCTGAGTAGAAGAGATGTGTGGCATTCCAGGCCTAGCCCATTAAACACTCCCTTATCCCCGCAATCCTCTATTTCCCCATCTACCCACGAAAGAGAGAGGGCTCCAAGGACTTCCAGGAGTATGTAGCATCAAGATGGAACAGATGATTCACAGAGCAAAATTCCCCTCTACCTCCTACCTCACAAATACTCCAACAAATTTTGGAGTATTTGTTACCACAGTTAACCTGACCTGTTTAATAAAATTAGTATTCAGAGAGGAATACTCGCATACTCCTCAAAACTTTTTTTTTAATGGTAGATTGAAAGAAATCACTTCACTTTCTATGTTTGTATCTCCAGGGCTTATGCAGTATCCTGGTTGGGCTTACTCTTTCCGTAATGTTGTTAGTTTCTTTAAGAGACTAAGACGTAGAAGACTTGAGCTCTTTACTCAGTCTCTTCTATCAAATAAACTATGAGCCCTTGGACAGGTCACTTCTCTCTGAGGCTCATCAGTACAATTTAGGGGTTGGAATTTAATCTGAAAAGATCTCATTCTAGTATATAGCTTTTCTATGTGCATTTTTTTAAAAAAAGAAGAAAAAGAAGAAGAAAGAAAAGATCTCTTCAAACCCTAACATTTTGATTGTTAGACTCACTTTGGAATCTAGTCAACAGTTCAAACTCCTTGTCGCTCTCTATTTAACTTTTTCTCCAATGAAGTTCATACTTGGAACTTTGTTTTGTCCAATAAAATACATCAATTTATTAAATTTTTTTCAATCAAGGACAATTGCCAATTGCTAAGAACTGAGTATATCTTGAGTACTACCATACACACTCCTAATTCCAATCAAAAGCAAAAAAACTTAGAATTTTAACTGGATTATAAACAGACACATACATAAGTTTCCTAAGGTGTTTTAAAAGTTTGATAATAAGTCAGGAATCTGAGGACCCCAGATTGGTAATAGCACCCAACTGCTAGATGTCTCCCAATATTTCTCTCTCCTTTAATCATACAGTTGGGTACATACATGGCAGCCCAGCTAAGGGCTATACTTCAGTCTACCTTATAGCTAGGTGTGACCATGTGACTAAGTTCTGGCCAGTGGAATGAAAATGGGAATGACATGTTCCACTTTCAGGTCTTTCCCTGAAAAGGATTAAGTGTACACTCTCCTGAGTCTTATTCCTCTTCCCACGGGCTGAAGACATCTTGGATCAATAGTGGAAGTCACATTTTGAGGATGGCACAGGTACCCCATACCAACCCTGGACTGCCACTGATCTCTGAGTGTTATGAGAGAAATTATCTTCTCTCTGCTTTAAGCCATTACATTTTATAGCCTTTGGTATAACAGCTTAGACTGTACCCTAATACAGTAAGTGGTGTTTGTGTCCCAATGGGAAATAAGGTTGAGCCTTCTTGACGCCCAATTATAATACTTCTTCAAAACACTGAATTCCATCCCCTATCATTCCTCCTTCTCCTACCTATCCAAGCATTCTTCTTGCCATTCATACATTAAAGCAACATTCATCAAAGTCCTTATTTGGCAAATATTTTGAGGGAGATAACTATACATTTTTGCTATTCTATAGTTTTCCTATAACTCTAAGTGCAATGTCACTCAAAAATAAGTATTAGGAAAAAAGTTAAAAAAAAAAAAAGTTAACAGATGATAGTGGGCATTTCCTTAAAAAGAGTAATCAATTACATAATGGGGGTGGGGGTACCTTCAGTTGATAGTAGTGACCATATTTTAAACAACTCTGTATTCCCCACAGTACCTAACCTGTACTTTGTACACAGAAGATGTGTTGACTATGAGTCATTAATAGTGACAAAATAGCCATGTTCTTTCAGGAAACATAAATATTAGGGAAAGAAAATATCAGAACAGGTTTAAGTTATCATGCAGTCAAACATAAGAACCCCCAATTGAAATGAATTTTCTAATTAAGTGGATATATTTTTTAAGATAAAGGCCTTTGGAAAAATAATTTCATGTTTTTCTTTGAGGCTAAATTAAATCACAAATATATACTTCACGTGATCACTCAAAAATATTACTTTAATTATTACCATATCTTCAGTACCGAGAACAGAACCTGGCACCCAGTAGGCACTCAACAAATATTTGTTGAATTAATCAAAAATATCTACTTATTAAGCACACACTATGCGCTAGGCACAGGAAACACTATAGGGAAGAATACACTGTCTTTGCTCTCACAAAGCTCAAGATCTACTGAGGCATAAAGATAAGTAAAAGGGTAATTACCACATTGAATATAAAAAATATTAAAATAGGAGTAAGTAATAGGGTTCTCTAGGAGCACACAAGATAAGTCTCTAACCCAGAATGGATTGAAAGATAGAGAGCAGAGTCAGGGAAACCTAACTGGAGGAAGTAATATCTGAAGTGAAAAATGAGTAGAAATTGGAGGGTAGAGGGTGAGGAACAAGTTGAGGGTAGAGTGATAGTGAGTTCAGCATTAGACTTATTAAATGTGAAATGATATCTATAGCCAGCATGCCAACTATTAACTTCCCTACCCAATAGCCTCTTCCTAGTAACCAAGGAAATAAAAATTACCATTTTTCACTTAGAAACTTTATTAAGAGTTTTCAAAATTATAAGCCCAGTGCTGGAAATGGAGGGTATATAAATTACTATGGCAGGGGTAACAAACCACTCCAAACTTAGCGGCTTAAATCAATAATCATTTATCTCTCACAGTTTCTGTGGGTCATGAATTCAGAAAGGGCACAGCCAGGATGGGGCTAGCTGGGGCTGTCAACAGGAATACTTATAGTGGACACTATCTGTGACATGGTTCCAAGGGCACGTATCTCAAGAGCAAGCGAGCCAGGTGGAAACCACATTACCTTTTATGAACTAGCCTTGGAAGTCAGGAAGCTTCACTTCCACTGTACTGCATTTCTGGAGACAGTTACAAAGGTCTACCCAGGTGTCAGGGGAGGAGATATAGATCCTACCTTTCAACTGAGGTGCGCCAAAGTTATAGCACGTGAGATGGGATATGTATATACGATACCAAAAAGATAAATGCATATGATACCAAAAAATGATATGTAGCGATATAATATATATGTATATATATCATATATATGGGTACAGCCATCTTTGAAAAATACAATCTATCATAGAGGGAGTATAAACTGAGACAATATCTCAGATGACAATTTGCCAATGTTATAAATAACTTAAATATTAATAGCCTTTGATCCAGCAATTCTAGTTTTAGAAACTTATTCCAAGGAAATAATCATAGATGCATGTTAAAATTTAGTCATGAAGATATAAAATTTGTTATTGTATTATGTCTGTAATAGTAAAAAATATATATAAGCAAACTACATATCCAATAGAAAACCGGTTAAATAAAAAGTATGATGTAATAGTGCACTAGAATAGTATATTAAAAATAACTTTAGAATTCTATGATATGGGACAAAATTCTTGATATATTAAGGGGGAAAGTATATACACCATATGTGCAATATGATTTCAAATTTATAAAATGGATACATACAAATGCACAGAAAAATAAAACTAAAAGGAAACAGACTGTTTTTTATTAATGGTCATTAAACTTTTTATTCCTTTATTTCCTTATATGGAAGGATGATATAATCAGGGAGAAAAGTTTAGAAAGTACAAATTAACCCCAAACTCTTTTAACTGTGGATTGATGTCATTCACCAGTTTAGGAAATTTCACAGCTGTTGTCTCTTCAAATGTTGTTTCTAGTTCATTTTCTTTCCTCTCCTTAAGAGATTTCAATTAAATGTATGTTGGAACTTTTTCACTGTATCATCTTATGTCTTATGCCTTCTTCTTTATTTTCCTCTTCATCTTTTTGTCATTCCATCCTTCTGAATTCTGAATATTTTCTATGACCTATCTTCTAGTTTACTAATTCTCTCTTCAATTCTGTTTGAAATGTTATAAATTCATTCACTGAATTCTTGATTTTGGTTATTGCACTTTTTCAGATCCATAATTTCTATTAAAATCTACTATGTCTTTCTTGTATCATTTTCATTTCTCTGCCCAATTTTTAATTGGGAAGTTGACAAGCATAGTTATTTTAAAGTCTGCATTTGGGACTTCCCTTGTGGTCCAGTGGTTAAGACTCCATTCTCCCAGTGCAGGGGGCTCGGTTCGAGCCCTGGTCAGGGAACTAGATCCTGCATGCCACAACTAAGAGCCTGCATGCTGCAACTAAAGAACCTGCATGCCACAACAAAGATCTCACATGTGGCAATGAAGATCCCATGTGCTGCAACTAAGACCTGGAGCAGCCAAATAAATAAATAAATATTAAAAAAAATAATACTAAAGTCTGCATTTGATAACTGTAGTATAAAGAGCCCCTTCAGGATTTTCTATTATCTGTTGGTTCTTCAGGTTCTTGTTCATGTTGACTTGTTTCCTTGCGTGTCTGGTTATCTTTGACTCTGTATTGAATATTATATTTGAAACATTATTAGCAGGAATAATTTAAAACCTGGGATGAAGGTACTTTCCTCTAGGGAAGATTTTTTTTTTTTTTTGCTTCTTCCAGGCACCTGAAGACACTAGTAATCCGGGTTTACCTTAATTCACTTTTCAGGCTCCAAATGACTCAGAGCTGGATGCAGTCTGTGTGCAGGATGTTTAGTTCAAGTTCACCAGTATTCACAGGGAAGTATTCACAGTATTCACAGTATTCACCAGTATTCAAGTGGGAGTATTTTCAGGTTTCCCACCTATGGTAGGCCCTAAATTCCAATATTTGTCCCTCTATCCTAGCAAGGCTAACAGAAAGACTGCTAAACCTCTTGGCTGCCCATCCTGGATCAGAAAATGAGTACAGGTAAAAGGTGGCCCTAAATGCTAAACTCAACCTCTCTGAATTTCTGTCTTCTTCCAGATCGTGAACTGGAAATTCCTGACTAACCTGCTGAGTCATTAACACCTATAAATCTATACTTTGTCTATCTTTTCTAGCTGTTAGAGGAAAGTTGTCCAAACTACCTCATCTGTCATTACTAGAACCAGAAGTCCTTCTACTATACAATACTGTTCTACATAGTATAGTTTTATATACATTTAACTTACACATATTCAACTATATGTACTTAGCCCTACCTCCCAAAGCACTGCTAAAGATTACATTTTGTGCATGTGCTCCATTATATATAGTGAATTACTATATACATTATTATACAGTAATGTTAACTGTACCAAGATAGATACCTGAAGTCACATATTCTGTAGTTCATAGGCAATTTAAGATTTTCCAAGTGTAATTTTTTACTTTATGAAATTTTTGTTATTTATTGACTTTAGAATCTAACTCCCAAGTAAGACAAGAGTCTACTATATCAGGGATACTCTGACACTGAAGTTTTCTATTAGGGATACTTTAGACATTTTAATTCTGAGTAGGAGCTTAAACAAGATGACATCTAGGTCCCTGTCAACTGAGATTCTGTAATTCTATACTTAATTTAATTTGTACCAGAAAAAGATTCATGGCCTGATGTTTAATACGTATTTTGGAGTGGTGAAAATACTAACAATCAGGAGAAACTCCCATCAGCATGAAAACTATCAATGAAGGAAACAATAAGACGGGTTTTATTTCTTTTTTAATAAGGCCCAATTTTCATATGCTTCCAAACTCATGCTACAATTATGGTCTGACTGCATTTCTCAGAAATTAAATATCTCTATCTCATATATATGTCATCTTTACATATGCTACAGAAATAATCCAAAAGGAAAAAATAGCTGTATGCAAAACAAGGCTCTCAGCATTCTTGAAAATAGCTTTTAAAAAATCAGAAACACCTTATTGTATCTATATGAGACGATGGATGTTAACTAAACCTACTGTGGTAATCATTTCACAATATATATAAATCAAACCATCATGCCATGTACCTTAAACTTTTTTTTTTTTGGCTGCACCATGCAGCATGCGGGGTCTTAGTTCCCCAACCAAGGATCAAACCTGTGCCCCCTGCAGTGGAAGCATGGAGTCTTAACCACTGGACCCCAGGGAAGTCCTGTATACCTTAAACTTATACAGTGATGTATGTCAATTATTTCTCAATAAAACTGGAAAAAAATCAGAAACACTAAGATGTTCAACAAACAGAAAATGTTAAGTATGACATATATACCAAGTATTATCTGTCAATAAAATTATAATTATGTTCTGCATGATAAAAATTACATAAATAAATACAAAAGACAAACTGAAAAAAAAAACATTTGTAATCAAAACAACTAACAACCCAATTAAAAAAATGGACAGAGGACCTAAACAGACATTTCTCCAAAGAAGACCTACAGGTGGCCAACAGGCACATGAAAAGATGCTCAACATCACTAAATATTAGAGAAATGCAAATCAAAACTACTGATATAATGAAGTATCACTTCACTCTGGTCAGAATGGCCATCATCCAAAAACCCCCAAATAATAAATGTTGGATAGGGTGTGGAGAAAGAGGAACCCTCCTACACTGTTGGTGGGAATGTAAATTGGTGCAGCCACTATGGAGAACAGTATGGAGGTTCCTTAAAACACTAAAAATAGTTACCATACGATCCAGCAATCCCACTCTCAGGCATATAAAATCCCACTTTTCTGGAAAAGACGAAAACTCTAAGTTGAAAATATACACACACTCCAATGTTCACAGCAGGACTATTTACAGTAGCCAAGACATGGAAGCAACCAATGTCCATCAACAGATGAATGGATAAAGATGTGGTGTATACATATATACACACAATGGAATATTACTGAACCATAAATAGAATGAAATAATGCCATTTACAGCAACATGGATGGACCTAGAGATTATCATACTAAGTGAAGTCAGACAAAGACAAATGTCATAGATGTCACTTTTATATGGAATCTAAAAAACTGATACGAATGAACTTATTTACAAGACAGAAATAGATTCACAGGCATAAAGAACAAACTTATGGTTGCCAAAGGGGAAGGGGGGAGGGATAAATTAGGGGTTTGAGATTAACAGATACACACTACTATATATAAAATAGATAAACAACAAGGTCCTAACTGTATAGCATAGGGAACTATATTCAATATCTTGTAATAACCTATAATAGAAAAGAATCTGAGAAAGAATACATATATGTGTATAACTGAATCACTATGCTGTACACCAGAAAGTTAACACAACATTGTAAATCAACACTACTTTGATAAGAATAAAAAATAAAGTAAAATAAAACCATCTGTAATATGTAAGTTAACCAAAGGTTTATTTCTTTAAAATAAATAAAAAAGGGAAAAGATCAATGACTCAATAGAAAAATAGACAAAAGATATGAAGACATTTCATAAAAAAGGAAATGCAGATAGATGTCTTTTGTGACATCTATCAAAACGAAAGTATGAAAATATATTCAGCCTCATTTTTAAGAAAAATTAAAATTAAAATATAGTTTTCATTTTTCACATTGGCAAAGAAAAATATTTGATACTACATTGTGGTGCAAGAATTTGGGAAAGCAGGCACTTTTATATATTTCTGGTAGAAGAATAAATTGGTACACCCTCTCTGGAGGGCTATTTGGCAATATCTATCAAAATTTAAAGGCACATAACCTGACTCAATATTCTGTTTCTAGGAATTGATGTCACAGAGATACTGAGAAACACACGTCTAAATGTGTGTGTGCTACAAGCATTACCCTGATTGCAATAGCAAATAGCAAAACCAAACCATAAATGCCCATTAGTAAGACACTGGTTAATTAGTTTGGATATCAATTTAATGAAATACTATCTAGCTCTTATAAAGAATGGAGCAGTTCTATGTATACACTGACAAAAATATTTAAAGTGGGGGAAAAAAGCAAAGGGCAGGACACTGACAGGATAGTATACTAGTATTTATATTAAGGAACAGGTTAAATATCTGTGAAAATATGTACAAAAAGCTAATAATAGTGTCTCTGGGTAGGAACACTTAGATGGATATGGGAAAACAATTGAGAGGGTATTTAGTCAAGTACTTTTTGAATTTGTGTATGTATGGCCTATTTGTTTAACTATATAAAATTACATAGGATAGAATTCCATGTTATGAGCATGGAAATGTTGTGGTAAATAGAAAAAGAAACAAAAATTTAAGCACACTGTGCTAAAAGGCAAAGAAAAACTAGATACACTTACAGACAAAGACTAAGTGGGAGGGACTTTCCTGGTGGTTCAGTGGTTAAGAATCCACCTGCCAATGCAGGGGACACTGGTTTGAGCCCAGGAAGATCCCACATGCCATGGAGCAACTAAGCCCATGCACCACAACTACTGAGCCTGAGCTCTAGAGCCCGCGAGCCACAACTACTGAGCCCACATGCCACAACTACTGAAGACCGCAAACCTAGAGCCCGTGCTCTGCAATGAGAAGCCACTGCAATGAGAAGCCCGCACACCACAATGAAGAGTAGTCCCCGCTCTCCGCAACTAGAGAAAGCCTGCGTGCAGCAGTGAAGACGCAACACAGCCAAAAATAAATTAATTAATTAATTAATTTAAAAAATGACTAAGTGGGAAAGAGAAAAATGTAAAAAAAAAATGTCATTATAGTTTAATTTATATTAATATATTAAAATTATTTATATATAAAATACTGATGAAGGAAAAAGACCTAGATATATGATTTTCCACAAGACTGCCCCAACTTCAGACATTAGTCCCAAGTCCCAGGCCACCCTTACTTCTTACAGATTGGCTATAAATCAAGGGTTCCCATGATCCCCTCCTCAGGTTCAATAATTTTCTAGAATAGCTCGCATAACTCGGGAAAACATTTTACTTGTGTTTCCCAGTTCATTATAAAGGACACAACTCAGGAAGAGCCAAAGGGAAGAAATGAACAGGGCAAGATAATACCCAAAACCCAAGGTATTTACCCAAGAGTAAAGCATGGAAAGATAAGAGAGGCTGAGAGACAAAGAAGATACAGGGTGAAGGCTTAACACATTTAAGAAGATTCCCTGAAGGAGGAGAAAGATAGAAAACACAGCAAAATTGTTGTTCTCCTCTTCTACCTACTTTCACAATTTTCTTTTTGTCTATGTTTTCCAGAGATTAACACCTAGAAACATTATAGCTAATCTTTTGAAATCAAGACAAAAAGAAAATTATAAAAGTAGGTAGGGCTTCCCTGGTGGCACAGTGGTTAAGAATCTGCCTGCCAATGCAGGATACACGGGTTCGAGCCCTGGTCCGGGAAGATCCCACATGCCGTGGAGCAACTAAGCCTGTGCGCCACAACTACTGAGCCTGCGCTCTAGAGCCCGTGAGCCACAACTACTGAGCCCATGTGCCACAACTACTGAAGCCCGCGTGCCAAGAGCCTGTGCTCCGCAACAAGAGAAGCCACCTCAATGAGAAGCCTGCGCACCGCAAGGAAGAGTAGCCCCCGCTCTCAGCAACTAGAGAAAGCCCGCGCACAGCAACGAAGATGCAACGCAGCCAAAAATAAATTAAAAAAAAAAAAAAAAAAAAAGTAGGTAGAAAAAAATTACCTTCAAAGAAATGATAGTCATGCTAAGTTGACTTTTCAACGGTAACAATGTAAACTGGTAGGCAATGGGATTATACCTTTAATGCACTGAAAGAAAAAACTGCCAATGTTAATTTCACCCAGCAAAAATATCTTAGAAGAAACATTGTAAAATAAAGACATTTTCAGACAAAAACTAAGAGCTCAATGTCAGACGGAAGTAAAATGATCCCAAATGGAAGGTTTGAGTTGAGAAATGAAGAGAAAAGGATATATAGATTACTCTACATAAATATTGACTATAAAAAGAACATATGGTAGGGCTTTTAAAATATAGACTAATAAAAGTAAATATAGTTAGTGTTCTAAAATCCTTCTGTTATCTGAGGGTTAGATAAAGGTATTGATTAACATCTAAATAACACAATGGTCAAAAAAGAAATAACAGCAATTAGGAATATTTTGAATCAAATGGTAATGAAAATACTACATATGAAAAATGTATGGGTACAACTAAGTAGTAGTTTGAGGGAGAAAAGTGTACATATCAGAAAAGGCTTAACATTAACGATATAAACATGCATTTTAAGAATGAAATGAAGACTTCCCTGGTGGCACAGTGGTTAAGAATCTGCCTGCCAATGCAGGGGACATGGGTGGTTCGAGCCCTGGTCCGGGAAGATTCCACATGCCACAGAGCAACTAAGCCCGTGCACCACAACTATTGAGCCTGCGCTCTAGAGCCCGTGAGCCACAACTACTGAGTCCACGTGCTGAAAATACCGAAGCCCACGTGCCTAGAGCCCGTGCTCTGCAACAAGAGAAGCCACCGCAATGAGAAGCTTGTACACCTCAATGAAGAGTAGCCCCCGCTGGCCGCAACTAGAGAAAGCCCGCGCACAGCAACGAAGACCCAACGCAGTCAAAAAAATAAATTAATTAAAAAAGAAAAAAAGGGGGCTTCCCTGGTGGCACAGTGGTTGAGAGTCTGCCTGCCAATGCAGGGGACACGGGTTTGAGCCCTGGTCTGGGAAGATCCCACATGCCACGGAGCGACTAGGCCCGTGAGCCACAATTGCTGAGCCTGCGCGTCTGGAGCCTGTGCCCCGCAACAAGAGAGGCCGCAATGGTGAGAGGCCCGCGCACCGCGATGAAGAGTGGTCCCCACTTGCCGCAACTAGAGAAAGCCCTCGCACAGAAACAAAGACCCAACACAGCCATAAATAAATTAAAAAAAAAAAAAAAAAAAGAATGAAATGAACAATGGAAGGACCAAGAGGACATTATGCTAAGTGAAATAAGCCAGTCACAGAAGGACAAATACTGCATGGTTCCACTTATATGAGGTATCTAAATTAGTTAAACTCATAGAAACAGAGTAGGATGATGGTTGCCAGGGGCTGGGGGGAGGAGAAAATAGGTTGTTGCCGTTCGAAGGGTATAAAGTTTCAGTTATACAAAAGGAATAAATTCTAGAGATCTGCTGTACAACACTGTGTCTATAGTTAACAATACTGTATTGTGTACTTAAAAATGTGTTAAGAGGGTAGATCTCATATTAAGTGTTCTTACCACTAATAAAAGAAAAAAGAATGAAATGAATAATAAAATTGACAATGAACAAAAACCCCTAAACTGGAAGAGCATAAATTAATGAACTAGAAAATAAACATCAAAAGAGAGTATATACAGGGACTTCCCTGGCAGTCCAGTGGTTAAGACTCCGTACTTCCAATGCAAGGGGTGTGGGTTCGATCCCTGGTCAGGGAACTAGGATCCCACATGCCGTGCAGCAGAGCCAAGAAAATATAAAAAAATTTTTTTAAAAATTGTTTTAATAAATAAATAAAAGAGTATATACAAAGCAAAAAATTTGTTCTTAAAGAAAAAAGAGAAGGCACAAATAAATAACATCATGAAAGAAAAACAGGTCAGTGCTAGAGATACCACAGATATTAAAAAGATAAAAGGATATTAAGAACAATTTTGTACCAATAAATTTGAAAATTTAGACAAAATGGACAATTTTGCTCAAGGAAAAAAAAACCTGATTAGAATTATAAACGTGAAAGAGATTAAATCATAAAATGTTCCCGCAAAGAAAGCTCCAGTCCCAGCTGACTTTAATGGCAAGTTCAAAAGTATATTTAAGAAATAAATCATTCAAATCTTAAAAGAACTCTTCCAGGGAAGATAAAAAGAGGGTACACCCATCAACTCTTTTCCTGTGTTTAGCTTAACCTTGATACAACAACCAAAGATATCATAAGAAAGACAAATCATAGTCCGATCTCACTAATGAACACAGGTGCAAAAATCCTAAATAAAATTTATCAAATCAAATCCAGCAATATATAAAAAGGATAATAAATTATGACAAAGGTGAATTTACACCAGAATATAACGTTGGTGTAATATTTGAAAATCAGTCAAGGTTATCCACAACATTGACAGGTTTAAAAAGAAAAATCAAATGACAATCTGAACAGATAAAGTACCTGATAAAGTTAAACATTTATTACATATGATAAAATCTTAGCAAACAAGGAATATATACAAACTCAGGATGCGTGTGCTAAGATCCTGTTAAGATCCTCCAGAGATCGTTTTAACTGGATGGTTGTGTCCCTCTCTAGCTGCTATAGGTACTACTGCTATGAGTTCACACATGCAACCTTCTCTGGAGAATTGCCTTGGGATGATCAAAGGCAGCTTATGCAGAGGACCTGAGGGTTATACACACCTTTCCCCCACAGCCAATAGCTGTCTGCTATTGGTGTTCCCCACCAATAGCAGCCAATAGCTGGTCCCCCACCAACAGCACCAATAGCTGTCTGCTACAGGTGTCCCCCACCTGTCTGCTGCAGGAGTATAACTCTGTTATGCAATTAATACTCCAGAGAGCATAGAATAGAGCTGAGATTAAACTTCACCTGAAACTATCATTGCTTAGTTCTTTCCTTTCCCTAACTTGATTCCCTCACTCCTTTATAGGTTTCTCCTGAGAGCATTCCTTTTATAAATCATTTGCACAGAAATTCCTATCTTTGCTTCTAGGGAACTCAATCTAAAATACATATAAGTAAAAGTGTTTAAACTTTCAACTTTTAGCACATGAGGAATAGAAAGGAACTTCCTGAATCTGATAATGGCTAGCTATGAGGAGGAGGAAGGCGGGGGCGGGGAGAAGAAAATCCTACAGCCCTAGACAAACCTGTAAAGCAAGAAAAAGAGACAGAAAGTACAAGAATTGAAAAAAAAGAAACAAAACACATAATTTGGAGATGAAATGACTGAACACATTAAAAAAATCTAAAAGAGTAAATAATTTTTAGAATTAATGTTAGAATATAGTAGCGTTTTTGGATACAAGGTCAATATACAAAAGTCAATTGCATTTCTCTATACCAGCAAACAGAAAAAGAAATAATTTTAAATGGCGCAAGAAAATATCATGTACCACCTGTTCCCTGTATAGCCAAGTAAACTCCAACCATATCTGACCTTCCCCCAGGTGACAACTATAACCTCTAGACCAGATTTGAAAAAAAAGGAAAACCAAAATCCACAAAGACCTTAAGGTCCTGGAGAGTGAACAAACGCAGATTTGATTCTAAAAGGGAGTTAACACTTGGGAGAAGGAACCAGCATGGGATGTTTCCTGCTTTTATGGCTTTTGAGAGCAGACAGTAGTCAGAGCCCTGCACTGTGGCTGAAACACCAATGGAAATCCCACGGTCCTTGTGGCCTGAAGAACCAGAGCACAAAATTCAGGGCAACCACAGCCACTGGAGTATATGTCCAGAAAGGAGAGAGTTAGAGAGGAAGAACGCCACATTCTGTGCATAAACTCTGTCCAAAACTCTAGCTGACTCCTGTACTACATATGTGTGGGACAGACATCAGCTAAGGATAAAAGAAGAAACTGAGATTTGAGCAGCCTTCCAGGAAACAGAGTCTGCAGTTTGAGTTGAACCAAGTTAATTACATGCTAATATAAACAAAATAAACACTCTCCTGAGGAATAATGGATTCCAGGCTCTCCATAATATAACACTCATAATGTCCACGATGCAATCCATAATTGCTAGACAAATGAAGAACTAGAGAAATGTGACCCATTCTCAAGAGCAAAGATAATTAGTGGTGATCAACTCTAAGATATCCAGATGTTAGAATTAACAGACAAGGATTTAACACAGCTATTACCAGTGACTTAAAGAAAAATGTTCTTGCAATGGAGGAAAAGATGAGACATCTCAGAAAAGAAATAGAAGCTATACAAAAGAACCAGATGGAAATTTTTGAACTGAAAAATACAATATCTGAGATTAAAAATTCACTGAATGGTCTTAATAGCAGAAGAGAGATGAAAGAGAAAAGGGTCCATGAACTAGAAGACAGATCAATAGAAATTATCTATTCTGAAATACAGAGAGAAAAATGTTAAAAATAAATTTAACAGAGCCTCCGAGATCTAAAAGACAATACCAAGAAGTCTAACATATGTATAAAGAAAACTAAGAGAATTCATTGCCAGTGAATCTGTATTACAGTAAATGCTAAAGGAAATTCTTCAAGTTGAAGGGAAGTGATAGCACTTGGAAATTTGAATTTTTAGGAAAGAAAGAGGAGCCCTGGATATGGTAGACAGCTGGATAAATATAAAAAGACTATTTTTTCTTCTTAATGTTTAAAATGCATAGGACTGATTAAAGCAAAAATTAAAACACTTTTATAAAAAGTGATACAAATGATAAAGGATGGAGGTGGTATTGATGATAAAACATGGGCCAACATTGTTGCAAGAATTTACAAGGAGTGGTATAATATTAACTCTAAATAGACTGAGAAAAGTTAATTTTCCAAAATTGAAACTAATGAAACAAAATCCCCAAAGCCCTTTATCTGTTAAAGAGATTGTACTTGTTCTCAAAAAGCTTTCCATGAAGAAAACTCCAGGCCCAGATGGTTTGGGTGGCAAATTCTATCAAACATTTAAAGAAATAAATACCATCATACAAAAACACTTTCAGAAAAGAGAGCAGGGAACACTTCAACTAATTTTACAAGGCCAGCATAATCCTAATATAAAAATCTAACAGATATACAAAAAGATCCTTACCAAAATATATAAAAAGAATAATAAGTTGTATTTATCTGAGGAATGTCAGTTGAATCAACATCCAAAAATCAATGTAATTCATTATACCCCAAACTAAAAAAAAAATTGTTTAATGCTATGGTACACCCAGACAATGGACTATTATTTAGTGATAAAAAGAAATGAGATCTCAAGCCATGAAAAGACATGGAGGAAACTTAAATGCATATTACTAAGTGAAAGAAGCCAATTTGAAAAGGCTACATACTGTATGAGTCCAGCTATATGACATTCTGTAAAAGGCAAAACTACAGAGATAGTAAAAAGATCAGTGGCTTCCAGGGGTTGAGGGTTGAGGAAGGGATGAATATGTGGAAGGAACATAGAGGATTTTTCGGGCAGTGAAATTATTCTGTATGACAATATAATGGTAGATACATGTCATTACACATTTGTCCAAACCCACAGAATGTACATCACCAAGATTAAAACATATGTATGATCAGGTCACCCAAGATGGCTGTTCTCTTGCTCTCTGAATATCCCCTATTCGACCAGTGCCTGCGTCACCTACACCCTACTCACATGACTAACCTTCCCTCCTAATCATAGAGACATACTTGCCCCTAGCCCCAGCTAATCTTCAGATTAGAACATCTCCGCTATGATAGCTTAACAAAGGGGCAGTGAGGGGCATGCTCCTCTGCTGGTTTCCCTGGTAACTGATGAGCCAAACTGACATCAATTCCCTCTATAACTGGTAAATTGCCCCCTCCCTTCCACAATAGCAAAGACTACCGCCATGTCCTGCCTGCCATCTCCCACACATGGTGGGGTGTTGCTCCAGGACCTTGCTTCAGACATGTAAGATCCGCATGTCCATTAAATCACTGATGTCTCTGTTGCTGACTCTGGGCTCTTTCTTCGGTCCTGAGGCTGGGCAAGTATAAGGCTTGCAGGTCTGCGGGGTGCAGCCCAACAACATAATATAAATGATGGACTTCGGGTGATTAATATGTGTCAATGTAGGTTTATCAGTTCTAACAAGTGTACCACACTGGTGGTGGATGCTGATAATGAGGGAGGCTGTGCATGGGTAAGGGCAGGGGGAGTATGAGAAATCTCTGTACTTTCACTTCAATTGTGCTGTGAACCTAAAACTGCTTAAAAAATAAAGTTTTAATTAAAAAAAACCAAAACATGATCTTCTCAGTAGATGCAGAAAAAGCATTTGAC
Organism: Eschrichtius robustus; assembly: GCF_028021215.1. Taxonomy (NCBI): domain Eukaryota; kingdom Metazoa; phylum Chordata; class Mammalia; order Artiodactyla; family Eschrichtiidae; genus Eschrichtius; species Eschrichtius robustus. Next base: position 60,991,621 of record NC_090834.1, on the reverse strand, counting down.
ACAAATTCAATACCCAATAATTATTTTAAAATTTCTCAGTAAATTCTGAATAGTAATTCCATTCCTAGGTATCTACCCAAGAGAAATGAAACATGTTCACACTATGACCTGTACATGAATTTTAACGGCAGATTTATTCAGAATAGTTGAAACCTAATGTTTCTCAACTGGTGAGTGAAAAAACAAATTGTTGTACATCCATACAATGGAATCCTACTCAGCAATAAAAATGAATAAACTACCAATATGGAAAACAAAATGAATAAATCTCACAAGCATTGTTAAGTGAAGGAAGCTAAACCCAAAAAGTCTATATACTGTATGATTTCTGTAAGGCAAACTACTGGAACAGTGGAGAAATATGACGACTCAACGATAAAAAGACCACCCCCCAAAAAAATGGACAAAGGATTTAAGCAGACATTTTGCTAAAGAAGATGCACAAATGGCTAACGAGCTATAATTACTGATTTATGCTACAACACAGATGAAACTTGAAAACATGCCAAGTTGAAAGAAGAGGGACATAAAAGGCCATATATTGTGTGGTTCCATTTATATAATAGGTGCAGAACAGGCAAATCCATGGAGACAGAAAGCAGATTAGTGGTTGTTAGGAGTTAGGAGAAGAGAGGAGTGACTATTAATTACAGGTATAGAGTTTCTTTTTAAGGTGATTAAAATGTTCTGAAATTAGTGGTGATTGCATAACTTTTTGAATATACTAGAACCCCTTGAATTAGATACTTTAAAGTGGTGAATTTTATAATTTTATGTTATGTGAATTACATCCCAATTAAAAACAACTACTGGACTTAAATTAGATCAGTGGTTGCCAGGGGCTGGAGTGATGGGATCCACTACAAAAGGACATGAGGCAACTTTCTGCAAGATAGAAATGCTCTATGTCTTGATTGTGGTGTTGGTTATGCAACTATTTACACTTGTCAAAACTCTTTAAATTGAACACTTAAAAGGATGAAATTTACTGTCAATTACGTAAATGTAAATTATACTTCAATAAGCCTGATTTTTAAAAAAGTATATAGAAAAGCTCTAAAACTGATGTTGGAGCAGAGGAAAATGGATAAGTACAGATGCATAGTGTTTTACCTTATAAAGTATGAATTAATGACAAACAATATTGGATGGTTTTTTCCTTTCCCTTTATGAAACATATGGAAAATGTAATTTAATGTTAAAAATACAATACTTGGGGGACTTCCCTGGCGGACCAGTGGTTAGGACTCTGTGCTTCCACTGCAGGGGGCACAGGTTTGGTCCCTGGTGGGGGAACTAGGATCCCACATGCCACGCAGCACGCCCTCCCACCCCCACCCCCCACAAAAAAAAGAAAAAAAATACAATACTTGAAAAATGCTTGAATTCTCAGTGGCTTTATAAAACAGAGTTTTTTTAAAAAGGATATGCAAATTACAAAAAATAAATTCATGTCAGTGTGGGTTGTGATATAATGTCAACTCTTTTACTGTTAAGATTTCCTTCATAATTATGTAAAAGTTCCTTGATATTTGGAGGAGAGGACGTTTAAGTAATTTATTTTATGTAAGTATGAATCTAATTTTACAGAAACCACAAATATAACTGATTACTATCTTTGTAAAATGTGACATTTCTATTTAGAGAACATCTTAGGCTGTATTTGACATATTATGTTATTGTTGACTTTTTTTTTTAAAGAACTATAGCTTCTCAAAATCTTACAGTGTACTATTTAGGGATAAGTTAATAGTATCCATATTTTCAAAAGTTATATACTAAGCATATATTATAAGAAATGTAATACTTCAATTTTGATTTGAGTGTTTTCAGGCATTGAAATAGTTTTGACTAAGGATTTTTTTTTTTAAAGGAGCTGTTTAACCTCCAGGGTTATCTTTATTTAATTGAAAAACAGGGACTTCCCTGGCGGTCCAGTGGGTAAGACTCCGAGCTCCCAGTGCAGGGGGCCCGGGTTTGATCCCTTGTTGGGGAACTAGATCCCGCATGCATGCTGCAACTAAGAGTCTGCATGCTGCAACTAAGAGTCCACATGCCGCAACTAAGAAGTCTGCATGCTGCAAACTAAGAGCCTGCATGCTGCAACTAAGACCTGGCGCAGCCAAAATAAATAAATAAAATAAATAAGTAAGTAAATAAATAAATAAATAAATAATTTTTAAAAAGAGAAAAGAAAAACAAAGCAATTTTTTAACGAAACAGGAAATTTAGACAAAACCCTAGTATTCCTAAATATGCCTTAGTTACTCTGGGGAAAGGAGGAAGGGAGGAGAATGGGATCAGAGAAGTAGACACAGAAATTTAAACTGATTTTATAATTTATTTCTTTAAAAAGGAGAGCTGATTCAAAGTTAGCAAAATGCTGTGATTTAACAAAATGGGAACTGTTTACCATTCTCTGTGTTTTTAAAAAAGAAGACAGAAATCAATTTATTAATGTCTCATTATTTCTTCCTTAATTTTCTTGTAAGATTCTATAAGCATCCTAATATAAAACTTTTATATCTATATTTCTAGAAGAGTCTCCAGGCTACCCTCCGCTACTCTAAACCATCTCATCCTGATTACATACTGCAGCCAGATTAATCAACCAAGAGCCCACAATAAAGTCCAATTCTGATTACATCAAATGTAAAGGTTAGGAAGGGTGGGATCAGATCTCAAAGGGCAGAGGAGTTCAAAACCTTTTTGGATTCAAATACTCTCTCCATTTCTCTGAGTTTGTGTGTAGGTTAAAAAAAATGGTAATTACCACCTCATACAATCCTTGGAAGGATTTAAAAAGACTTTTTATATGAAAGCGTCTAGTACCATGTTTGGCATATTGGCATTCAATAAATACTAGTTTTCCTTCACCTATTCTTAATTGCCACAAGAGCCTAACACATGTGCTCTACCTGAGTTTTTAAAAAATCTCTTCATATATGGTCAGTTAATCTATGAAAAAGAAGGCAAGAATATACAATGGGGAAAGGACAGTCTATTCAATCAGTGTGCTGGGAAAACTGGACAGCTACACGTAAAAGAATGAAATTAGAACATTTTCTTACACCATATACAAAAATAAGCTAAAATGGACTAAAGACCTAAATGTAAGACAGGAAACCATAAAACTTCTAGAACAAAACATAAAACACTCTTTGACATAATCGTAGCAATATTTTTTTGGATCTGTCTCTTATGGCAGAGGAAACAAAAGCAAAAATAAACAAATGGGACCTAATTAAACTTAAAAGCTTTTGCACAGCAAAGGAAGCCATCAATAAAATGAAAAAACAACCTACCGAATGAGAGAAAATATTTGCAAATGATATGACCATTAAGGGGTTAATATCCTAAATATATAATCAGCTCATACAACTCAATATAAAAAAAACAAAACCCATTTAAAAAATGGGCAGAAGACCTGAATAGTTATTTTTCCAAAGAAAACATACAGGGACTTCCCTGGTGGTGCTGTGGTTAAGAATCCGCCTGCCAATGCAGGGAACATGGGTTCGAGCCCTGGTCGGTGAAGATCCACATGCCGCAGAGCAACTAAGCCTGTGTGCTGCAACTACTGAACCTGCGCTCTACAGCCCGCAAGCCACAACTACTGAGCCTGCATGCCACAACTACTGAGGCTGCGTGCCACAACTACTGAAGGTAGCACACCTAGAGCCCGTGCTCCTCAACGAGAGAAGCCACCGCAATGAGAAGCCCGTGCACCACAACGAAGAGTAGCCCCCGCTCACCCCAACTAGAGAAAGCCCGCACACAGCAACGAAGACCCAATGCAGACAAAAATAAATAAATTAATTAAAAAAAAAATAGAAAACATACAGATGACCAACAGGCACATGAAGAGATACTCAACATTGCTAATTATTAGAGAAATGCAAACCCAAACTACAATCAGGTATCATCTCACATCGGTCAGAATGGCCATCTTTCAAAAGTCCACAAACAATAAATGCTGGATAGGGTATGGAGAAAAGGGAACCTTCCTACACTGCTAGTGGGAATGTAAATTGGTACAGCCACTTAGGGAAAAGATTAAGGAGGTTCCTCAAAAAAAACCAAAGAACTGCTATATGATCCCGCAATTCCACTCCTCAGTACATGTCTGAAAAAAACGAAAACACTAATTCGAAAAGATACATGCATTCCAATGTTCATAGCAGCATTATTTACAATAGCCAAGCTATGGAAGCAACCCAAGTGTCCATCAACCGATGGATAAAGAAGATGCAATACACACACACAATGATGAAATTTTAAAAATAAATTGATTTATTTATTTATTTTATGGCTGCGTTGGGTCTTTGTTGCTGAGCGCGGGTTTTCTCTAGTTGCAGCAAGCAGGGGCTACTCTTTGTTGCGGTGCGTGGGCTTCTCATTGTGGTGGCTTCTCTTGTTGCAGAGCACGGGCTCTAGGTGCGCGGGCTTCAGTAGTTGTGGCACGTAGGCTCAGTAGTTGCGGCTCGTGGGCTCTAGAGTACAGCCTCAGTAGTTGTGGTGCATGAGCTTAGCTGCTCCGCGGCATGTGGGATCTTCCCAGACCAGGGCTCGAACCCATGTTCCCTGCATTGGCAGGCGGATTCTTAACCACTGTGCCACCAGGAAAGTCCCCAAAATAATGAAATTTTGCCATTTGCAACAACATGGATGGACCTGGAGGGTATTGTGCTTAGTGAAGTAAGTCAGACAGAGAAAGACAAATACTGTATGTAATCACTTATATGTGGAATACAAAAAATAAAACAAACTAATGAATATAACAAAACAGAAACAAACTCACAGATATAGAGAAAAAACTATGGGGAGAGGAAAGGGAGGAGGGGCAAAATAGAGGCAGGGGATTAAGAGGTACAAACTACTATGTGTAAAATAAATAAGCTACAAGGATATATTGTACAGCACATGGAATATAGCTAATGTTTTATAATAACTTTAAATGGAGTATAATCTATAAAAATTTTGAATCACTGTTTCACACCTGAAACTAATATAATACTATAAATCAACTATACCTCAATTTAAAAAAAATCTCTTCATTGTTCTTGCATGTCCCCTGTTCAGTTTCATTTCCGTGATCAGTTTCATTCTATTTTATTATTCTATTTCTCCCACTCTAAATTTTCTGCCCCCATATCCACCATCTATTCCTATCCTACTTAACCTTCAAGGCCCAGCTCAAATTCTACTTCTTACAAAAAGTCTTCCGGACTTTGAACTCCTATTGCTCTTAGAAACCAGTGCCAGACAGTTGACCACTTAATTGTTCTTTGTTCATGTTTGAATTTTTACTTTTAATTATTAATTATAAGTACATCAATACACTTTCCTTGTTTTAAAAAATACTAATAACACAAATAAAGCTATAGAGATCTTTGACTATTATCATTCCCAGACCCCTCTTTTAGGGGAGCCAATATTGTATGTGATGTATCTTTCCAGACCTTTACCTACATCTATATACTTATAGAAATGTAGTTTTGCTTTATCTTTTTATTTTATATATATGGTATCAAATTGTACACGATGCTCTGGAACTTGCTCATTTCATTCAATAAATCTTGGAGGTACTCTCAATACATGTAGATATGTGTATTCTTTTCAAATGTCACAGTGTTCTAGTTTATTTATCCTTTCCCCTATTGGTGGGCATTTAGGTTTTTTTATAGTTTTTACCTACATGAATAATGAAATATTTCAGAGGGAAAATGACATGAGAAAATTCTGAAGCAGAAACCACAAAACAAAGCTACCACTTACACTGAAGAGATCTTCTAACAAGGTTAAGTCTGGTGAGCCGAAAGCTAAGATGACTTAGTATCTGAGAAGCATAGTATTTTTCATTTACATTGTAATTTTCATATTCTTTTGGGCATTCAGTAAGACCATTTTCATAGTTTTGTTGGTAAGGTATAGTGTTCATTAAATTATTTGGTGTAAAAGATCCCATGCAGAATTGGATACACTACCTGTCTGTTTATTCTTTCCACCAGCATTAATCATTTTCTCCGTTAACTCCCAACACCAGAGGGCAGCAGCCTCAGTACTAATTAGCAATAATGTAGAGAGTAAGTGACTTATGAAAAAAATACTCCTTTAGTAAAATCTACACTAAATTACTAACCAACCTTTTATTTGGGGGAAAAGTGTTTCTAAACATATGAAATATGAAATAGGTAAAAACAGCCAAATAAGCAAAACATACTGTCTTTCCACAAAGATAGATAAAAGAAATCAAATTTAGATTATCCAGGGAGGGACCATGAAAATCCGAGCTAGTGGAATATAACATTTACATTCTATGGTTAATTTAATGTATTTTATAAGTACAATTCGGAAGAACCAAATAAAGATAAATTCCTTTTCATTAGCTTCTTCAGGTTCTCTGATTTTTCAAATAGGAGGAAAGGAAGAGATGGGGAAAAAATAATTCCAGATTAGAGATATATCCAAATAGACTTCTAATGGGCTTGTAGAAAACTTAAAGGAACTAAACAAAAAACCTTTATGAAAGAAAAAACAGGGCAAAGAAGACCCCCAAATAAAAAGCAGAAGTAGCCAGTCTACCTATTTTGAAATTTTCAGGTGGGAAAGAAGAAAGTGCTTTCAAATAAGAATCCTTTCCCTTTCAAGTATAAGTACTTTTTAAATTCATGGACTTTAATTTTTAGAACAGTTTTAGGTTTACAGAAAATTGAACAGATAATACAGGGAGTTCCCATAAATCCTCCCACCCAACCCGTTTTCCCTGTTGTTAACATCTCGTATTGGGGCTGGAGAGAGGGGAGGTAAGGGGACTTCTTTAATGGGTATAGAGTTTCAGATTTGCAAAATAAAAAAGTTCTGGAGATCTGTTTCATAAAAATGTGAATATGATTAATGCTATTGAACTGTACACTTAAAAATGGTTAAGATGGTAAATTTTATGTTATGTTTTTTACCACAAAAAAAAATTAAAATTTTCTGTTTTGTCTTCAGATTGATCCTCAACATTGAAAATAGTGTTAAGTACCAGGTTAAGATCATCTAAATATTGTTCACTACAGACCCTAGTAGTGGGCTTGGATAAAATTTCCTTCTCACCAGGCCCACCTTGTGTCTTCTGAAGGTATTGAGATCAAATGGATTTTTTTTTTCCTTAAGCTCCATCAATTAATTGTTCAAAATCATGCCCTGTTTTAGTTTTCTTCAGTTTTGAACCATAACTTGCTTATTCAGGTCTGTTTTCCTTCCTTCCTCCCCTCCCTCCCTCCTCCCCTTCCTCCCTTTCTTCCATCTGTGGATAACTGTTTTTCTTTTTTTGATGTTGCTGTTGCCAGAAATAACATGCCATCTTCAACATTATCATTAATATCTTCCAGCTTTTTATTATTTATGGCATAGACATTGCATTCTTTTTCAAGACACATTTCTTTGAAGCCCAATGTCAAACTAGTACACAGTTGTCATCTGGGATTTCTTTACACTGGACTCCTGGGGTAGTTCCTTCATGTCAGTTTCCCTCATATTTCCTATTTCCTTTTGCTATAGGTTTCTTCAACTTATGCTTTTATATTTTCTATTGCATTTGGCAGGGGGTGGAGGGATACAGTTGTTTTTTTTTTTTTCCTTAACTCCCAAGAGCTCATTCTTCTTTCCTATTCCTTTTTCATAGCATCTTTCCTTGTTTGATGGAATAATTATCTTTTTAAACTTAATTTTAAGATTTTAAGTTCTTATCTTCCCTTATTTACCTCAGTTCCAATGTCTTCTCAAATAAAATGGCCAATTGGGAGCTCTGTGTTTGTGAGCTAAGCTTACTGTTCTGGAGACTTTGTTAGCACTGATTACATTATTTAAGCTTTCAAAAGAATAAATAAAACTAATGGCATAATGAAATTTAGGCAGGGTGGGGACTTCCCTGGCACTCCAGTGGTTAAGACTTCGCCTTCCAGTGCAGGGGGTGCGGGTTTGACCCCTGGTCAGGGAGCTAAGATCCCACATGCCTTGTGGCCAAAAAACCAAAACATAAAACAGAAGCAATATTGTAACAAATTCAATAAAGACTTTAAAAATGGTCCACATCAAAGGAAAAAATCTTAAAAAAAAAAAGTTTAGGTAGGGTGGAGAACAGTGTGAGTGAGCTCTCATTTTTCATAGTATGTATTTGACAGATAATATCCAAAACAAATCAAGGAATAGTGGTACTAGCATATTATTTAGTCTTTTGATGGTAGTCATGAGAATAACTAAAGACAAACAGTTAAAAATGGCTTTTAAGGAGCAAACTGAGGATGAGAAGAGGCAATTAGGAAAGCTGCTTTCCATTATAATCCCTTTGTACTAATTTTTAAAAATCACAAGCATGTATTTCTTTGAAATAAATAAAAGTAAATTTAAAAATAAAATGGTAGAAACTGAAGAGCAAATGTAAGACGTTTGGAAATAAAAAGAAAAAAAATGTGTGTGTATGTGTATGTGTGTGTGTGTGTGTGTGTGTATATCTCCAAACCCTTATTTATATGTACTAAATCTCTTGGACAGAGGGAGAATGTTGTTGCCAAGGAAACCAAAGCAACTGTTGAGCAGCAAACTCAGCTCTTTTAAAAAATATTCCATGGCAATTTATTCTGCAGAATATTGCAGCCTACCACAGCTTTCACAAAAGTCAGTAAAATGGTTTTAATGAGGTCCTTGAAACTTGGTTTATCATGTCACTAACATTTACTAAATATTCAGGTTACAGAGTCTAGTACAGCGATAAGAAAACTAGAGTAAAGGTCAGATATCCTAGGTTTAGTACCAAATGTACCACTTAAAAGCCATATGTCCTTGAGCAAGTCGTTTTCCTTGTCTGAAACTAAATTTCTATACTTATAAAAATGGGGATAATTACTACCTAGCCTGCCTACCACATACGGTTGCTGTGAATATCAAATGATTCAGATCATCAAGGTTTGAAACACTACACAAATAAATTCAAGTAATAAGCACTAATATTTTCCAAAATTAATAAGGTGATAAGCGCTCTTCATTGATTAAATGCCAAATTATGTAAAATTTGGATTGAACTAGGTGGCAGATCCAAGTTCTCGTCCAGGCTCTACCCACCACAACTGATAATTTCCACAACTTCTTTGGGTCTCTGCACAATGAAACTGGACTAGACAACCTTTGTAGAGGTGGTTCATGGGTGTGTTTTCCATTACACGATGATGATTTAAAAGGAAATTCATTCACCACTTTTAAAAAAATTTGGGCTATATTTTGCTTGAAAAACTTTCATTGTTAGATGTTTGAAAATCACTGACTTTAGAATGAAGTCTTTTATTTCTATTTTCAGGCATTTCATAACACTAACCTAACTAACTTATCTTTACCTTTACCTTCTACTCTTTCTCAACATAGACCTACATTCTGAGACCATAGTACTCTACTCATTATTTCTCAAAACACCACAGCCAATTCCTGCCTCCACATTGTTGTCAATATGTATGTAGCTGTTGTTGCTACAGCTGGCTGAGCAGCTCTGCCCTGGGTCCCGTCCCACTTCCCACCCATACATTCACACACCCAAATTTGGCCAGTGCTTAATATCTTTGATAAGACTTTTCAAAAAGTTAAAATTTACAGCATATCAAAAACAGGGGAGAGTTGTCATGTTAAAGAGAACCTGGCTTCTAGGCCAGCAAGACTTGTCTGTAATTTGATAGAATGCATGAAAGCCTTGAAAGAAAGAAGTAGGAAGGAAGTGGGGGCCTTAGTCAGCTCTAAAAGATAGAAGGGGAGAGCACTGTAGAAGAGTCATCTGCGCATTGCCTGGAGGAGGAACACCTTGATCCACAGACTTGTTGGATTCCAGTGGTAGGACAGTCCCATCATAGAGATTGATGCATTTACTTATTACAGGCTAATGCTGTTAAACATTTATGCCATATATCTGACTCCCTGTGATTTGATTTCACAATCACTAAAAATCTTCTGATTCTTTGACTTCCCTTATGGTGCATCTAGAAAATGGCTTGACTGAGACAAATCTATTTATATTACAACTGTACCATAAATTAATAAAACAGCATTCTGAATTCAGACATCAGTTTCTGTAACCTTGAGCAGGGTGAGTCCATCCTGAGACAAGACAGACTAATAAATTAGTCTGAAGGTATAGGAACCAAGGGTCAGATCCTGGACTATACTAAACGGCACAACAGAATGCCACTCCATAGAAACAGGAAGGGGTACCTGGGACCTCCCCAATAAACACCCTGTCTTGTTGCACTAATTTCTTTTTGACACTTACATACACCTTTATTTACTCAAGGCTACTAACGACATACTAATGCGTTTCTATGACCTGGTCTACATGCTTTTCCAACAATTTCTCTCTATGTACCCTAAGCTACAGCAGAAACAAATGTTCTAAGTATACACATTAATGTTTTTATCTCTACTTGGAATATTCCTCCTCTCAATGTTGACAAGTCTAAATTTTAATTAATTCTGAAGGGTCAGCACAGATAACACCTTTTTCATGAAGAGATTTCAAAGAACACCACCCACCAAGGCTAAAACTAGCAATACTGGTGACCTAGGCAAGTAGCAAATTGCCTTTAGATCAACTTATGTCTTAGTACTATGTGCCTCACCAGAGTCATCAAGAATCAGGGCATTTGGTAGGTTCTTTTTTTCACTATAAAAAAAAAAAAAGGTATTAATCAGGTATTAAACTCAGTTTCTCTGTGCTGGAAGACCACATATGCCATCCACGTGTAATGCAATAAATGCTGTTGATCTGATCTATTATTTTACATTTCTGCACTCTACATTTCAGTGTCCTGGGACATCATAGCCTAGCTTACCTACACTATCCATCTACAGTAGATATACCTTTGCTTACTAATTAAAAGTATTTTTCTCATTAAAAGAGGGATCAATTAAGTAAATATTATTTTTATTAAATAATTATTAAACTTATTTGAATCTATTTATCTGTTAAAGGCACTTGTTACTTGCTCCCTGTATTATATTTGTGAGCTTTTGTTTTATTTTCCCTTCTATTTTCTTTGAAGATACAATCCATATCTAGTTCATCTTTGTGTCTCCCACAGATTTTCAGCCAGTGCCTTGTATGTAGAGGGCTCTTTAAATATAAATTAATTTCTCTTCCACTTTCAATGAAGGCTCTCCTCATTCTTTTTAGATGCATCCCATCTTCTTATTGCCTTCCTTGACTACCCAGTCCACAGGTCACTTACTTTTAAACTACTATAAAATCTGACTGCCTATAAACCATTTAATTGCCACCAATACCACCCTTGCGTTATCTTTTTACATGTATATGTATTTCATAGTCTTTTTACAGTTTAGCATACCCCAACAATATCTAGGTATAGCATGGACAATTAATAAATATTAATTCATTCAGGTAATATTTAAAAAAAAAATCAAATCAACAGACCCATTAGGAAAAGTGTAGTCAAAACTGGCACCTAAAGAGAACAAAAGATTTCACCCATGGCAATGGAAAACAAACTATTGTTGAAGGGCCAAAGGCTATGACATACATAATAGTTACTAGTAAATTAAATTGTGTTGGAATTCTACAAGTGTCTTTGAAGTTCATAAATCTTCCTTTCACTTTAGGGAGACACAAGTGCAACCACATCCATTTACTGACAGCAAATGGCTTTAAACAACAGCAATTAACTATATTAAACATATAAGGATAATTTTCATTTGTAATTTAGTTAGATATCCCTGCTGAAGATATTTATACAGTCAGTTTGTAGTATATATCATTTCACAGTATGCTAAGCCTTAGCTCTTTTATTTCTATTAGGCTTCCTCCTCCCTAATGAACTAAAAGCAGAAGAGCAATCTCTGAATCTTCACTTCTTTTGTATCCTTCCACAACAAGGAACTATACTCACAGCAGGCAATTAATAAATACTGGCAAAATGGATTTAAAGTTATTTGCATTTTGCACATCCTTATGATAATTAATGGGATACCACAGATTTTTCACACTTGATTGAAAAAATATATATATGTATATACATATGTATTTTTTATATATATGCTCAAATCCTACAAAAAGGGTGTTAGCTCTCCAGTATCTCAGTCAGAACACTCTAGAGCCTTGCTACTCAAAGTGTGGTCCACAGCCCAGCAGCATTGGTATCACTTGGGAGCTCATTATGAGGCAGAAGCTCAGGCCCCACCCCAGGTGTCCTAAATCACAACCTGCATTTTAAGATCTCCAGGTGATCTGTAAGCACTTCAAAGTTTGAGCCGCACTGGTTTAGACTCCAGAGGAAGGATTAGACTGTCCAAGATACATATGATCAAGTAATACTAAATAACTCATAATTGCTTATTTGTTGGTCTTCCTTATCTGCTGACGGAAGGCTTTTCGAGGGCAGGAACCCTTTCTAGCTTCCTCACCACCAGCATACCCTGGACCTAAAAGGCCCTGAAGCACTACCCAGTGCTCAATGGATATTTTTTGCTGAATGCATGAATGACTGAACAGAGTGAAAATAAAACTTTTTAAGAAAGCTAATAATCCTTTAGGAAATTGAATAACATGATTTCACATATTACCACACTAATTCTTTAATTCAGTATTATTAATTCCATTTAAAATATGTTGCCTTCTCTATTTCAACAAATGCATTTAATTCATTCGACAAAGCAAAAGCCTGGATTATCTTCCTCTGTTGGAGCCAAGGGCCTCTTACTAGTGAAATAACTGCATTTTAATTTTAGCTCTCACATATCCATCCTATATGCCTGCCCAAGATGAAATCATCGCAACAATTTGGAGGGGGTGGGGGTGGAATAGAGGAGGAATGGGTAAAGCAAAAACAATTCTGTATCAGGAGCATCACATGAAATCTGGAAAACATGATTTTTGGAACAGGATACTTCCATAAAATAACTCCCAGCCAGAGAAAGAAAGAGAACCCTTATCTTTCTCAAGAGCAAAAGGTGATATTAGAGAATACAAGGGAGCGATAAAAGACCAGCGACTACCTAGCGACGCAAAGTGGAAACACACCAGACCAGAACTAAAGAGGATAGCGGTTAGATAGCATCCAAGGACAGAGCAAAAAACCACTTTCAGATTTGCAGAGAAGGAAGTCAATAGAGAAGAAAGGGGAAAGGCAACAGCTCTATTAAGGCTATAGCTTACGATGATGATTAATTATTATTTATTATTATTATTTTTTGGAGAAAGAGGGATGACATACACTTGAAGGGGGGGAGGATGGGAGGAAGGGAGGTTGCACTTTCGCGCACTGCAAAAGGAAGGGACTACAGGCGTTCTTTCCCAGCTCAGACGGTCCCAGGGAGGCAGCCCAGGCATAGGTGGGTGGCAACGCCCGGCTCCGCTAGCCGCTGCCGCATGGCCTGAGCCATCTCCCCCACAGTCTGCCGAGCACCGGGTGGGGACGGGAAAGGGCGTACACTGGGTAGGGGGCGGATGCCGGGCTGACCAGGTACCCACCTTATCCCAAGGGAGCCACTGCCTAATGGCCGTGTCTAGCTGAAGGTCCCCGGAGTGATAGGGGGTGGATGCCGGGCTGACCAGATACCTACCTTATCCCAACGGAGCCACTGCCCGATGGCCGTGTCTAGCTGAGGGTCCCCGGTGTGATAGCGGGCGTGGAGTAGGTTGGAGTTCAGGTCCCCCTCTGCGTTTTCAGCCATGGCAGCCAGACTTGGGTGTGCGGGCCTGGGGGGCCGGCGAAGACACGTAGCTGGAGGAGCTTGACGTGCGCTCACCAGGATCCCAACGCCCCCTCCTCACTGAAGGGCATCGGAGACCAACCGCAGGATGTTTGTGCCAGCTCCTGCCGCAGCTTTGGGGAAGTAGGAGAGAGGGGGGACGCGGTCGCCCCGCTCCGAACTAGACCAGCTCCTGGTTTCTCTGGGCGACCAGACTGAGGCGGTCCCACCGCGAGAGAACAACAACAGTCCTAGATGTCTAGGTCGTGGCCCCGCCGCGGCCGCCGCACTCGCCACTCTAGGCCCCGCCCCCAGCGCCGCTGGCCCCGCCCCTTCCCACCCCCGCTGACTTAAGCCTCCGAGACCCGAGGCGCGAGCGGGGAAGCGTGCTTCCGACGCCTCCCAAGCTGCACAAGTTAGGACTCGCGGGGTGGTGAGGAATTGGGGCACAGCCCTTTTTATTTTTTAATTTGCCTTTTCCCACGTGTTTTATCCTTGTTACAACCCCCACACACTCCCACGCGTCTCATTTTCTGGATCAGCCGCTACGGCCAACACAACGCGCTCCGCCTCAGGGCTCGCTTTGTGAATCCCCGTCGTGCGCGTAGGCCCCCTCCCGTTTGGTCTTGGGGCGCCCGCCGGCGGGAGGGTGCGCGAGGCTGTCCCCGCACGGCGTCACGGGAGTTGTAGTTCTTTTCTTTCCTCGAGGTGTGTGGAGACCGCCGCAAAGACTACAACTCCCAGCAGCTCCGCGCCCTGCGTTTTTCGCAAAGGAAAAAAGATCTACCTCTAGGCTGTTCCCTACAGACACGCCCTGTCCGTGTTAGGTTCGCTGCGGTTTGTGGCCCTGGGCTTCAATTAAATTAAACAAGGACTGGTACAGTAAGGGGACAGCTGATACCCGTTCAGTGCTTTACAGCTTACGAATCGCGTTCTGTCGTTTCAACCATCGTGTGACCGAGTAAATGGACGTGATCCATCCCCATTTTACACACAAAGAGGAAACTGCCTCTGAGTGAACCGACTTTTTCAAAAAGGCGGAATTCGTGATGGAACAAGGGTTCCGACCTCATTTCAGATCTCAGATGGCAGTTCTTTTTGCTCTGCTGCTACAGTGGACTAGGAGGCAGGAAGAACAAGATGACTGGGGAAAAACAAAAATCATGTTGTGAAAGAGGGAAGATGTGTCAGCATTTAACCATAACATAAGTAAGAATGAATAAGAGAGTGCAAAAATCAATGGCAGTAGGAATACAGAGGAAGAAGAAAGATTATTGAAATAGTCTTAAATTTCTCCTTATTTTGGCCTCCTCTCTTCTACAGAATGTTCACCTTTCAAGTCACACGACTTTAGGTGTGGGAGATGCTGAGAAGTGCTTACCTGTCAGACGCAGCTGCTCCTGAGTTTCTTGGTGTAGCCTTCTTACAATGGCTCCATGATTTTGATCGAGTATCTTGTAACTCTTTCTCTGGTCAGCTTTTTTGCAAGGAGAGTGTAATAATATTTACACCTTGGCTACAGTAACTTAATGAATGGCTTTAAAATGCTTTGAGGTTCACAGATAAAAGACATAATAAATTCAAAGTATTACTTTCTTTCCTTTAAAAATGCCACTTACCATAATAAAATCCCAACTACCACGGTACAAAAGGATTGTAGCACCAATCCCTGAAAAATAACGTGCTGTGCTTGGGAATTAGAATTTTTGCTAATCAGTTGGGTGTTTCCTTTATGGAGTCAGCGGGTTGTTTTAATCACACAAGGCCTGGGAACTAACCATGAGTCCTGGAGAGAAATTCATCATTCACTATCATCACCATTATTGTCTGCGATGAACGTTAATTAAACATGCACTCTATTCTCAGCGTTATGCCAGGGGCTGAGGCTACAAGAAAGTATGCAATTGTTCATTTCAAGAAATAAAATCTGTCTGGGCAGACAGGATGTATGCAAGAAAAGATAGCCTATGATAAACAGCAAGTGCTTGTTGCAGACAACTGTTAAGAATTTAGAGTGTGAGGTAGTTGATAAGAGCAACAAGTGGCAGAAGGGACCAGCAATGAGCTTTGAAGGACAAAAAATTAATAACTAGAGAAAAAGGTAGAGGGCATTTTAAACCCATAGACCATTGGTCTCCCTAGGAGTTTGTTTAAAATATATATTCCTAGACACTGCCCAGAGATTCTGAATCAGTACATTGGGATAGAGGATAGGGCCTAGGTACGTACATATTTAACAGATATCTATTGATTGTGACATAGGTGGCTACTCAAAGTGTGATAGGAGGACCAGTCTATTAATCCCCTGGGAGCTTATTAAGAAATATAAAATTTCAGGCCCCATCCCAATCTACTGAATCAGAATCTGAATTTTAACAAGATCCAGTGATGATTTATATACATATTAAATTTGATTAAGCAGTGGTTTTTATAAGATAATTCTATTTCAATTCTGAGAAGCACTACTAAGTCAACAGAACTTTCAAGAGATAGAACTATATAGGGCAAGTATAAAAGATGGGAGAAATACGAGTTTTAATTCAATACCAGAGTCAACCAGCCCTCAATTTTATCAGCAAGATCATGACAGACATAAACTGGTTACCAGAAATTGCCCAGCATCTCCGGCTTGTTGCTTAGGAATTGAAGGGTAACCAAGAGGACCCAGAACTCATCAAATCCAAGAATGGTATCTAAGTGTGTCCAGAAGAGGGAGTATAATAGTTTTCCTAGTCAGGGAAGCTCAGAAGCTTTAATTTCTGTTGGAATTTGACCAGGGTGTCCTGCATTTTTATTTGCTAAATCTGGCAACCCTAACTGTGGTTATGAAAGAGAATAGCTCTCTTGATCCTAATATATACCTTTTATTTATTGTTTTTAAAAATTGAATTAAGATACTCAAAGTTCTCATTCTGTCAAGGTAGCAAGAAATTAAATTTTCATCAATATCAGGGATTCTCATCTCCAACCCAGGCTTTAAACGATACTGGGGAAAGAGAGCAGATAGCCCTAGTTCATCAAGGTTTCTGCTAACATCTGTATTGTCCAGGGTCATAGTAGTCTCTGGAAGTCTGACAGCTTTCTCCTTGCATACCATTCAGGTATGGCCAGGAAACTTGGCTGAGGCTATGAACCCCAAAGCCTCTGTCTAGGCACATAGCCATCTCCTCTAAAATCCTGCCAGTTCCTTGAAATGTTGCACCAAGCAGAGCTCAGGTCTCATCACCCTCCTATTTTAAAACTTTAAAATTTGAGGAAATCTGTCATTCTATCATTTTGCTTGTGATCACTCTGAAAAGAGATGTATTTTCTCTTCTTGTTGTTCCCAAAGATGCTTGTCATAAACTCTAGTGAATGCTGTATTAAAAAAAAAAAAAGGTCAGGAAAGGAAATGAGTATCTTGCAAGTAACTTTCTACTTTTAGCTCCCTTACTTAAAATATCTGCTGAGGGACTTCCCTGGTCCCGTGGTTGAGACTCCACGTTCCCAGTGCAGGGGGCCTGGGTTCGATCCCTGGTCAGGGAACTAGAGCCCGCATGCCACAACTAAAGATCCTGCACGCGGCAACGAAGATCCCTCGTGCAGCAACTAAGACCCGGTGTGGCCAAATAAATAAATTAATGAATTAAAAAAGAACAACAACAAAAACCCTCTGCTGAGACAAGGGATACAACAGCAACAAATAAAAAGTGGTTTTCTTTGTGTAAGGGGGAAAAGATGCAGAGCACACCTGGGATTAGGGTGAAGCAAGGTAAAAACAGCTTTATTGAGATATAATTCACATACCAAACAATTCACCCGTTTAATGTATACAATTTACTGTTTTTTTGTTATGTTCACAGGTATGTACAAGCATCACCACAGTCAATTTTAGAACATTTTCATCACCTCAAAAAGAAATCTTATGCCCTTTAGCTATCAGACCCCTGTCGCCCTATCTCCCACTGCCAGGCCTAAGCAATCACTAATCTACTTTCTATCTCTATAGATTTCCCTGTTCTGAACATTTCATATAAATAGGATCAAATAATATGGGGTCTTTTGTGACTAACTTCTTTCACTTAGCATAGTGTTTTCAAAGTTCATTCATGTTGTAGATGTATCAGTCTTCCATTCCTTTCTGTAGTTGAATAATATTCCAATATGTAGGTTTACAACATTTTGTTGATCTGTTTGTCCATTGGTGGACGTTTGGGTTGTTTCTGCCTTTGGCTATTATGAATAATGCTGCTATAAACATTCACGTACAGTTTTGTGTAGAATATGTTTTCGTTTCCCTTAGGTATATACCTAAGAGTGGATTTCCTGGATCATGTGGTAACTTCTATGTTTAATCATTTGAGAAACAGCCAGACTGTTTTCCACAGCAGCTGCACCATTTACATTCACACCAGCAGTGTATCCAGGTTCCAATTTCTCCACAGATTTTCCAACACTTGTTTTTATCTCACTGTTTGATTCTAGCCATTTTAGTGAGTGTGAAGTGGTATCTCATTGTGGTTTTGATTTGCATTTCCCTAAAGACTAATAATGTTGAGAATCTTTTCTTGTACTTATTGGTCATTTGTATATCTTCTTGGGAGAAATATCTATTCAGATCCTTTGCCCATTTGAAAAAATGTTTTTAAATTGTTGAGTTGTAAGATTTATTTATATTTCTGGACATAAGCCCTGAAACAATTCAGGTATATGATTTACAAATATACCCCTTCATTCTGTGGGTTGTCTTTTTGTATTCTTTTTTTTTTTTTTTTAAGTATCTCTATTTCTCTGTTTTTTTGTTTTTTGGGTTTTTTTTGGCCATGTGGGCTGTGGGATCTTAGTTCCCTGACCAGGGATTGAACCTGGGCCTTCGGCAGTGAGAGTGCAGAATCCTAACCACTGAACTGCCAGGGAATTCCCCATATTCTTTTCAGTGTCTTTTGAAGAACAAACGTTTTTTGTTTTGAGGAAGTCCGGTTTATTTTTGTTGTTGTTGCTCATAATTTTGGTGTCATATCTAAGAATCCTTTGCCAAATCTTAGGTTATAGAGATTTTCCCTTTATTTTCTTTTTTTTTTAAAATTTATATATTTTATTTATTTATTTTTTGGCTGTATTGGGTCTCCGTTGCTGCGCGCGGGCTTCCTCTAGTTGCGGCGTGAGGGGGCTACTCTTCGTTGCGGTGCACGGGCTTCTCATTGCGATGGCTTCTCCCGTTGTGGAGCACGGGCTCTAGGCACACGAGCTTCAGTAGTTGTGGCACGTGGGCTCAGTGGTTGTGGCTCGTGGGCTCTAGAGCACAGTCTCAGTAGTTGTGGCGCACGGGCTTAGTTGCTCTGCGGCATGTGGGATCTTCCCGGACCAGGGCTTGAACCCGTGTCCCCTGCATTGGCAGGCGGATTCTTAACCACTGCTCCACCAGGGAAGCCCTCCCTTTATTTTCTTCTAAGAGTTTTTATAGTTCTAGCTCTTACATTTAGGTCTTTGATACCTTTCGAGTTAATTTTTATATATGGTGTTAGGAAGGGATCTAACCTCATTCTTCTGCATATGGCTATTCAATTGTCCCAGGACCATTTGTTCTATTCTTTCCTTATTGGATGGTTTTGGCATTCTTGTTGAAAATTAGTTGACTATAGACATATGGGTTTATTTCTGGACTCTCAGTTCTAGTCCATTGATCTATATGTCTATCCTTGTGCTAGTACCACATTGTCTAGATTACTATTACTTTTTTTTTTGGCCACACAATGCGGCATGTGGGATCTTAGTTCCCCGACCAGGGATCGAACCCGCACCCCCTGCATTGGAAGCTCGGAGTTTTAATCACTGGACCACCAGGGAAGTTCCTAGATTACTGTTACTTTGTAGTAAGATTTGAAATCAGGAGGGATAAATTAGGAGGTTGGGATTAACACACACTACTATATATAAAATAGATAATCAACAAGGACCTACTGTATAGCACAGGGAACTCTACTCAATATTCTGTAATAACTTACATGGGAAAAGAATCTGAAAAAGAATAGATACATGTATATGTATAGCTGAATCAATTTGCTGTACACCTGAAACTAACACAACATTGTAAAAAAAAAGATTTGAAATCAGGAAGTATGACCCCCACTTTGTTCTTCTTTCTCAAGACTATTTTGACTATTCTAGGTCCCTTACAATTCCATATAAATTTTACAAGGATTTTGTCAATTTCTACAAAGAAGCCAGCTGGAATTGGGTTTGGGATTGCATTGAATCTGTAGATCAGACTGGGGAGTATCCTTGTCTTAACAAGGTTAAGTCTTCTGAGCCATGAGCATGTGGTATTTTTCCAATTATAGATCTTCTCTAATATCTTTCAGCAGTGTTTTGTGGCTTTCAGAGTATAATTTTTGCACTTCTTTCATTAAATTTATTCCTAAATACTTTATTCTTTTGGATGCAATTATAAATGGAATTGTTTTCTTAATTTCATTTTTCAGTAGTTCATGGAAGTGTATAGAAATACAATTGGTTTTTGTATATTTATTGTATCTTGAAAACTTGCTGAACTTTTTATTAGTTCTAATCATTTTTTAGTGAATTTCCTAGGATTTTCCATATACACTAGCATGTCATCTGTGAATAGATAATTTTGCTTCTTCCTTTCCAATCTGAATGACTTTTATTTCTTTTTCTTGCCTATTTGCCCTGGCTAGAACCTCCAGTACAAGGCTGAATAGAAGTGGCAAGAGCAGACATCCTTTTCTCGTTCCTGACCTTAGGGGGAAAACATTCAGCCTTTCATCGGTAAGTATAATGTTAACTCTGGAGTTTTATTGTGTGGATATTTTTTATCATATTGGCGAAGTTCCCTTCTGTTTCTAGTTTGTTGAGTGTTTTTATCATGAAAGAGCGTTGGATTTTGTCAAACACTCTTCTGTATCTATTGAGATGTTCATGTAAGTTTTGGTTTCTTATTATATTGATATGAAGTATTACATTAATTGATTTTGGGAAGTTGGACCAAACTTGCATCCTGCTTGGTCATGGTATATCATTGTTTTTATATGTTGCTGCATTTGGTTTGCTAGTATTTGTTGAGGATTAATTTGACCATATTCATAACAGATATTGGTCTATAGTTTTCTTGTGATGTGTTTTTCTGGTTTTGGTATCAGAGTAATACTGGCGTAGTAAAATGAGGTGAGAAGTGTTCTGTCCTCTTCTAATTTTTGGAAGAGTTTGTGAAGAATTGGCATTAATTCTTTAAACTTTTAGTAGAATTCAGTGGTGAAGCCATCTGGGTCTGGAGTTTGTGGGTAGTTTTCTAATTATTGACTCAATCTCTCCACTTGTTATAGGTCTATTCATTTATCTATTTCTTCTTGAGTCTATTTCAGTAGTTTGTGTCATTGTAGGAATTTGTCCATTTTACCAAGGTTTTCTAATTTGTAGGCATAAAATTGTTTATAGTACTCTTTTATAATCCTGTTTTTTATTTTCTGTAAGGTCAGTGATAATGTCCCTTCTTTCATTTCTGATTCTAGTACTTAGAGTCTGTTTCCCCACCCCCCCACCCCCCTGCCGCCCCGCCCCGGTCAGTCTAACTAAAGGTTTGTCAATTTTGTTGCTGTTTTCAAAGAACTAACTTTTAGTTTCGTTGATTTTCTCTATTGCTTTTCTATTCATTATTTCATTAATTTCCACTCTAATCTTTATTATTTTTCTTTTTCTAATTTCCTAATTTTCTTTTCATCAGAATGCAGTCTTCTAAACTGGGTGGGCCTTGGGTTTTGTGTATGTGCATGTATTCCAATAAAACTTTATTTACAAAAACAGGTGGCAGACCAGATTTGGCCTCTGAGCCACCGTTTGCCCATTCCTGATCCAGAGTAATGGATCCCAACCCTGGATGCATAGCATTTTAAGGAACCGACTCCTGGGTCTTACTCCTAAGATTCTAATTCAACTGATCTGGGTTGGAGCATGGTAATTAGTGGTTTTTTGCTTGCTTGTTTTTTGTTTTAAGCTCTCCCAGGTGTTTCCAATGTGTAGCCAAGGCCAAGAGCCACCTTTTCAGAGCAGGGATTTGACCTTTGGGATGTGCGTGTGTGTGTGTGTGTGTGTGTGTGTGTGTGTGTGTGTGTTTGGCTTGAAACAACAGAAATTTATTATCTTAGAGTTTGAAAGCCAGAAGTCCAAATTGAAGTGTCAGTAAGGCGATGCTCTCTCTGAAGGCTCTAGGGGAGAATGGTTCCTTGCCACTTTCAGCTTCTGGTGGCTCTAAGTGTTCCTTAGCTTATGGCTGCATTACTCCAACCTCTGCACCTGTCTTCACATGGCCTTCTCCTCCTCCAGCTCAGGAACAGCCAAATGGAAGAGATACATAGGCCAAAGTATGGGGAGATGGGGTGGCGTGGAGCTTCCATTCCCTCCCAGGGTGTGCCACCATCACCATCCTAGTACCTGGATGTGTTCACCAACACCTTTGGGGTTTTAATTTCAGTTACTGTATTTTTTATTTCTAGAATTCTTTTAGATTCTTTTGCAACTTTATTATAGCACTTTTTATGGTTTCTATTCTCTATAGAGATCTTCAAACTTGTCTTTTCCTTATCTATAATCAGCATAGTTGTTCAATATCTGAAATCTTTGTGGATCTGTTTCTCTTGTCTATTGTTTTTGCTAGTTCTTGCTCATAGACTCTAGTTTCTTTGTGAGCCTTGTGTTTGTGTTGGACATTATATTTGACCAATTATTTGTGAGAATAAATTTAGACTTGCAAGGAAAATACTTTTATCTAGAAAGGATTTGCATTTGCTTCTGCTAAGTTCCTTGGAGTTCAGCTACTTTAAGGCTTATAATTCTCTGGTGCTCTTTTGACCCTACATAGGGTGTAATTCTGTATAAGATATTTCTCTCCTAGTTTATCCTCACTCTGGGTGTAAAGTTCCAACATATTGTGAGAAGTTTCTTCTATGAGACTCTCAATCTTTTGCAGACCCTGGGCTTTACTTTCTGCCTTTCTTGCCCGAAAGGGTTTTTAATTTAAGGTACAAAATTTTAGGGATTGACAAATGCTTTCAGGGAGAAAACCACATTTCCAGTTACCTCTCTGGGATGACCTTTTCCCTTCACTTTTGGCCTAGTAATTTCTTGTTGGCTTGTCACGTTTCTTCCGTGATTTAAAAGAAGGTGAAAAACTATTAATTGAGCTTTGTTATTTAGTTATAGCAGGAAGATTAATTTTTAAAAAACCCCTAGTCTGCCATTTTAAGAAATATTATATTACTTTGATAATCATCTTTTGGCTGTAAAATATTACATCAAGTTGATCTACCATGTTATTTTTTTAAATGAATCTCATTTTGTATGACTCTTAGCTTATCTCCATTTTTCTTTAATAAATAACAATAACAATGAACATTTTTGTGCATAAAGCTGTTTTTGCCTTTTGCATTATTCCATACATCTAACTTCTTGGGAGTACAATTACTGGGCAATATACTATAAATGTTTAGGACATTTGATTTCCAAAGGGTTGATCTAATTTTTTATGAATTGAATTGCATGATCTTAATCTATTTAATTCTGTCATGGTGATAGTAATATCTTTTAAAACCAGGTCAGGTAAACGAGTCCTGGCCACCTGTGTAAATAGTTCTCAGGCAAAAGATGACCTTTATGAGTTTTCTTTTAAAATATTAACTTTTTTTACAAAAATTATTTAAGTTCAACTTAATGCAGCAAATACTTGCATGTCTGTAGTGTGCAGGCACCCTTCTAGGTGGTGCAGATTCAGTGGTAAACCAGATAGATCCTCATCCATGCCCTTATGAAATCCAAGGTGGGGAGCACAGACAAATAACACATCATTGAAATGCACTGTGGTAAGTGCTTTGATGACTGTAGTTCAGAATACTGAGGGAGTGCAGAAGAGAGGCACTTAACCCAGACTGAAAGGGCCATGGAAGGTATCCTAGGGGAAGGAATAGCTATGCATAGTAAGTCTTGAAATCAGGTAGCCTAAATTCTCCAACTTTGTCCTTATTTTTCAATGTTCATTGAATTTTCCTTTGCATTTCCATGTAAATTTTAGAATAAGCTTGTGAATTTCTACCAAGAAAAAAAAAAGCCTACTGAGATTGTGATTGGAATTGTGTTAAATCTCTACATCAATTTGGGGATAACTGACATTTTAACAATATTGAGTTTTCCAATCCATGAAAATGGTGTATCTCTTTATTTTTAAGAGTTTCTTTAATTTCTCTCAGCAATGTTATATAGTTTTCAGTGTAGAAGCCTTATAAGTCTTAAATATATTCCTAAATATTTTATTTTCTAAGCAAGTGTAAATGGTTTCATTTTATAGCATAGGTTAGAACTGAAGAATAAATAGGAGCTAGGGAAAGGGGATATGACATTTTAGGCAAAATTAACAAAGTAAGAAGAATATTTGGATGTTGAAAGCTCAAAATGACAAATATCAAGCCTCTTTTATCATACTGACATGGAAGAAATATCTCTGAAGTAAGTAACAAGCACAACAAAGAAGACATATTCTTTTTGAATTCCAGGGTCTGCAGCTATATACCTAATAATAATATCTAATAATGCTATTAAGTGGAAATTATTATCTAACAATAGAAAAATAATATCTAATAAGTTGAGGAGTTAGTTTAAACTCTTTTGGAGAAGGAATAATTTAGAGAACTTATACTTTCTGCTTTCAAGACTTACTATAAAGCTATAGCAACCAAAAGAGTGTGTGGTACCAGCATTCTGAGGGACAAATTGATCAATGGAACTGACTCAAGAGACCAGAAACAGACTCAGAGTCACTTGATTTTCAACAAAAGCACCAAAACAAGCAAATGAGAAAAAAAGTTTCTTCAAAATATTATGTTGAAACAACTAAATATCCATCTGGAAAAAAAAAAAAAAGTCAACCTCGACCCCTAGCTCACACCAAATTAATTTTAGATAGAT
The DNA here is from genome assembly GCF_028021215.1 of Eschrichtius robustus. Taxonomy (NCBI): domain Eukaryota; kingdom Metazoa; phylum Chordata; class Mammalia; order Artiodactyla; family Eschrichtiidae; genus Eschrichtius; species Eschrichtius robustus. The sequence goes on along the minus strand of NC_090834.1, from coordinate 60,966,943 downwards.
TATAGACCTAAACAAAAAGCTACAGCTATAAAGCTTCTAGAAGAAAACAAAGTAGAATATCTTTGCAACTTGGGAATAGGAAAAGGTTTCTTAGGATAGAGAAAGCATTAATCAGAAAAAGATAAAATTGATAAATTAGTTGTCATCAAAATGAAAACATCTGCTTATCAAAAGACAGCCTTAAGAAAATAATTAGGTAAGCTACAGACTGGGAGAAAATGTTCTCAAAATATGTATCTGATAAAGAACTGATATCGAGACTATATAGAGAACTCTTAAAATAGAATAATAAAAAGAAGGGGAAAAACCATGTCTTTTGATTACAGTGGACAAAAACAACCTTAATATAGTATAAGTAGAAAATATTTTTTGCACAACAGTGTGAAAGTACATAATGCCACTGAACTGTATACCTAAATATGGTTAAAGAAGTAAATTTTATGTTATTTATATTTTACCACAATGAAAAAAAATGGAACTTATCGGCTTATGTACCTGAGAAAGGCAGGAGTGGAGCTAGTTTCAAGCACCCCTGGATCCTGACACGAAGACTCTGTCTCCATCTTTCAGCTTTACCCTCTGCCCCCTGACCCGTACCCCAGGCTCTCCTACTTAACGCTTCAGAAGAAGACAGTTATGGCTACACACAGCTTCTGACAAATGTCATCCCAGCTAGCAACCCCAAAAGGAAAGAGAAGATTTATCTCTCTGCTTCAGTAGATATAAGTTTCAGGAAATAATTGGCCCAGCTTGTGTTCTGTGCCCACCACCGCTATGGCCATGGGGTAATATGATTGATCACTCCAGAAGAATCACATAAAATGGATAATGAAGGAGGAACAGTTCCTCAAAGGAAGGGCAGTGTTCTGTTACTGGAAGAAGGGGAAAGGGAAACCTAAACAGAACAACAAAAAAAAGCCTTCAAATTGATTCATTTTCTCTTCCTTATTTTAAATAAGTTCTTTACCATCCGTCAGTCACCTTTCTCAATTCTTTCTGAAATATCCTAATTTTCATTTATTTATTCAGCAATGTTATATCGTGCACCTCTATTGTGCCATGCACTCTTCTAGACATTGGAGAGAGAGTGTGGTGAACAAGTCAAAGTCCCTGTACTCCTGTGACATGAATGACTTCCTCTGTTATAAGCAAGTATTTGCCAGCTTCACATCGTGGCATATCCAAAGACCAACAGGAAAGAAATTTTTTTTTCCTCCTGAAAGAAGAATGTTAACATTTTGAAAGGTCAAAAATAACCTTCCACTTTTAGTGATGTCGTAGTATTCTTTACCTAGAGCCACTTAATGTGTCATTCTAAGCTTCAAAAATTATGAAGTATCATATTTATTTCAGTTCTAAACCTTTATTTCCCCAGTTTATGTTCATTTCATTTTCTGCATACCCAATAGCTCATTTTGAAATAATATGTTGTTTTCTATTTTATAGAAAGTGTGCTGTGGATGCTATAAAGTGCATGTAGATGATTATAAAATGTATGGTAACTTGTTTTCCTATAAATATATATTTTTGGTGTTCTGTTTATTCAGTGAAAGAACTGGTAACCAGTAGTCAATTTTCTATACCTAACTTTGTTTCATTTCCTGATGAAATCCAAGATCTACCTTATATTGTGATATGCAGACAGTATGGTATATTGTAGACAAAGGGAAATTGAATTAGTTGTAGTCAGCTCTGGACTCTGGAAGAGAAGCTATGATTTTATGATGATGTGATGTCCTCAGCCTGAAATATCCTAGAAATTTCTAGGATTAGAAGAAAATGACACATTCTGGACTCAGAGCAACAGAGGGGAAAAAAACCCACATTGTTTGGTAAAGGGAAGACTAAAAGATATTATTTTCTGTGGAGCTCATTGTTATAAAAAATTCTATATGCGTCACAAGTTAGAACGAGTTAAATATCACATATGATATTTAATTTTTCTGCCCACTCTTTAGTTAGGAATATCAGTGAGGAGTGAAATGGCCAAAAGTATGTATCAGTTATGATTGCATTCAGCTACCTGTAATGAAAACCACACTACAGTGGCTTAACCAAAGAGAGGTGTATTTTTATTTTCCAAATAAGAAACACCTAGGAAGGAAATCCAAGTTCAGTAAGTCAAAGACATCATCAGTGACCAGCCTCCTTTTATCTCCTTCTCTGTCATCCGTAACATGTGGCTCACATTTTCATGGTCAAAAGATGACTATTGACTTCCAGTTTCTGGTCTGGCACGTAAGGAGCTTGGAAATCACCGCTGTATCCTAACAACAAGTAAAAAGTTGAACAAATTGAAAAAAGATAAACAACTCTTCTTGGATCCATCAGAGAGGTGAAGTCACAGTGCAAACTGCTGCCCGAAGACACAGGCCTATAAAAAGAATCACAAACTTGCTGGAGCAGAAACCCACAAGCAGAAACCTTCTCAGGAACCAGTGCAATGGTTGGAAAACCTAAACTGTAATTGATGAATTGCTGGAGAGAGGCTTACTGTGGACAAGTTTGAGAGCCAAAAACTTCAGGGGGACCCAGTTATATGGGGGGGCGGGGTCCTACACTTTTGTCAGTTTCACCTCCAGGCGCTTGACCAGGTTCTCACAGTGAATATTGGAGAAAAACCCCTTGTGCTTCTGGCAGGGCAAGGGGGAAAGTAGCCATTTTGAATATGCCAGAGCATCTCTTCTTCTTAACAAGGTCTGCCCTCAGGAGAAACTATTTAACCAGAGTCTAATCTGCTGGGCTTTTATCAGAGCCTAACTGACCTGGGGAAAGGGAAGTACCCAACTCCAGCCTACTCTAGCCATCCTGTCCCACCTAAGGGTTGGGGGAGGACTAAGAAGTACTTGTCGCGTTCAAACTCCAGAGGCACAGGCACATTAAAAGACTGATACCTAATCTTAGGACTACAGACACTTCCTCTCCCCCCACACCTTACCACCGCAAATGACCTTAGTTTGGTGATAACTTTTTAGATACAACACCAAAGGCACAATCCATGAAGGAAAGAATTGGTAAGCTGGACTTCATTAAAATTAAAAATTTCTACTCTGTGAAAGACACTGTTAAGAGAATAAAAAGACAACACACAGACTGGGAGAAAATATTTGCAAAAGACATACTGATAAAGGACTGTTATCCAAAATATACAACACTTTCTTAAAACTCAACAATAGGAAAATGAACAACCCGTTTTAAAAAATGGACCAAAGACCTTAAAAGATACCTCACCAAAGAAGATACATAAGCATATGAAAAGGTGCTCCACATAATATGTCATCATGAAAATGCAAATTAAAATACAATGAGATACTACTACATGCATAGCAGAGTGGCCAAAATTCAGAACACTGACAATACCAAATGCTGACAAGGATGTGGAGCAACAGGAACTCTCATTGCTGGTAGGAATGCAAAATAGTACGGCTGCTTTGGAAGATAGTTTGGCAGTTTCTATTTTTTAATTAATTAATTAATTAATTTTTGGCTGTGTTGGGTCTTCGTTGCTGTGTGCGGGCTTTCTCTAGTTGCAGTGAGCGTGGGCTACTCTTCGTTGTGGTGTGTGGGCTTCTCATTGTCTTGGCTTCTCTTGTTGTGGAACACGGGCTCTAGGCGTGCAGGCTTCAGTAGTAGTTGTGGCACGTGGGCTCAGTAGTTGTGGCTTGCAGGCTCTAGAGCTCAGGCTCAGTAGTTGTGGCGCACAGGCTTAGTTGCTCCACGGCACGTGGAATCTTCCCGGGGCCAGGGCTCAAACCCGTGTCCCTTGCGTTGGCAGGCAGATTCGTAACCACTGCGCCACCAGGGAAGCCCCTAGTTTGGCAGTTTCTTATGAAACTAAACATATGCTTACCATCAAATCCAGCAATCGTGCTCCTTGGTATTTACCCAAAGGAGGTGAAAACTAATGCCCACACAAACACCTGCACAGGGATGTTTATAGCAGCTTTATTCATAATTGCCAAACCTTGGAAGCAACCAAGATGTCCTTCAGTAGGTGAATGGATAAAAACACTGTGGTACATCCAGACCATGTAGTACAGTTGTCCCATGATATCCGCAGGGGATTGGTTCCAGGACTCGCCACAGTTACTAAAATCCACAGATGCTTGAGCCCCATAGTTGGCCCTCTGTATCTGTGGTTCCACATCCCAGATTTAACCATGGATCATATAGTACTGTGTGTATTTTCTGGAAAAAAATCCATGTATAAATGTACCCTCACATTTCAAATCTGTGTTGTCCAACGGTCAACTCTATTATTCACTGCTAAAAAATGAGCTATCAAGCCATGAAAAGACATGGAGGAAACTTAATTGCATATTACTAAGTAAAAGAAGCCAGTCTGAAAAGAAGCCAGTCTGAAAAGCCAGTATGATTCCAACTGTATGACATTCTGGAAAAGGCAAAACTATGGAGACAGTAAAAAGACTATTGTTTGCTAGGAGTTAGTAGGGAGAGAAGAATGAGAGCACAAAGGGTTTATAGTGCAGTGAAACTATTGCATACAATACTGTAACCATGAATACATGTCATTATACGTTTGCCCAAACTCATAGAACGTACAACACCAAGAGTGAAAGGTAATGTAAACTATGGACTTTGGGTGATTAAGTTCATCAGTTGTAACAAATTACTACTCTGGTGGGGGATGTTGATAGTAAGAGAGGCCGGCTATGCATGTGTGGAGGCAGGGGTATTTGGGGAATCTCCGTACCTTCCACTGAATTTTACCGTGAACCTAAAATTGCTCTTAAAAAAAAAAGGCTATTTTTAAAAGATCACTAAACCACCTTATCATTGTATCTGAATTCTAGATAAGAAGAAGAGTGAAAGGTGAAGGGCTAAAGGTATATGTCAGCGAAGTTTGCCCACCCATATTTTTTTAATATAGGAAAAGCAGTTGCTTTCCCATAAGCTCCTTTCAGTAGACTTTCCCTTACATCTCATTGGCTAGAAGTATGTTATACAGCCACTCCTAGGAAATCAAATTTCTAATGGTAAGGAAAAAGAAAAATGAGATTCAGTAGGTATTTAGCAGTGCTGCCACAAGTGGCAAATAGAGGAAAGAAGGTATGGCTCAAGATCTGGGTACATCTTCACCTCTTTAGAAACTATAACATGTTTCCTGGAAAGTTGATGAGCATATCAGCATCATTTATACAACATCTAGATCAATGCCTAGCATGGTTCTGTGGCAAACACACCAGCAGATTTCAGAGTCCAGTAATGGGAGCCCCGGTCAGTTACCTTCGCTACAGTTGGAAGTCTGGAGGTGCATTCTCTAGGCTGCCACAGCGTTCAAAACACCACAATATATGGCATTCTTTGCTATCTTCATTGCTGGCTTTTAATAGCCCATTATTTAAATGCATATTCTTTGGGGTTCTTTTTGAAGCCCTTTTCTTAATTTTCACATTTTTCCTGGATGATTTTTTTTGTGTGTTCCTGTGGCTTCAATCATGAATTAATTTATCATGTTTCTCAACTCAGTGACACCAGCCTTTGTCTCTCTTCTGGCCTCCCAACCCCATCAAATATTTCCACTTGCATATCTCACAGACAAGTATTAAGTATTCTGATTCCATTATTTTAATACTATTTTAACACCACTATTTCAACCATGAGGACATTTTGAGAGTAAAGAATCTCATCAGAATTAGGTCAGTATTGATGAATTTTCATTAAGAAACTATTTTATGGGGTAAATTCTACCACACTGGTTTAATGCCATGATAAATTTTATATTTTATACTATTTCTTCCCAGTTTTCCTCTCTTATTTTTATTTTTCCTAAAATTGTTATTTTACAACAAAGATTTAATTCATTGATCAGTTTTCATCCATATCAAATGTTTCCATAACCTCTGCCTTTTTGAATTTTCTTTTGTGGCCATTATTTCCACAAAATCTAATTTTTCTGGAGTAGATATTTTAAATGTATTTTTTGAGAAACAAATAAATTATAAGGAAAAATAGAGAGAGGGAAAACTAGATTAAAACAGACTTAAGAAACATGGGAACCAAATTTAATCTGCACACCTTGTTTGATCTTGATTTGAACAAATTGACCACCAAAATTATGAAGCAGCTTGGGAAATTTGAATATTGACAGGTATTTAATGATAATAATGAGTTATTATTCATTTTAGGTATGATAATGCTATTTTAGTTATATATTTACAAGTCTTTATATCTTGGAGATACTTGCTAATCTTAGAGGTATTTCCTGATGAAATAATATGAGGTCTCCAGATTTGCTTCAAAATATTCTAGAAGTGGGGAGAGTAGGTGGGAGTATAGATGAAACAGAATTGACCTTGAGTTGACAGTTGTTGAAGCTAAGTGATAGGTACATGGGACTTCATTATACTAGTTTCTATTCTTTTGAATTATCTTGAAATTTTCCACAATTAAAAATGGGAATAGATAAATCCTTTGAAAATTTGATTCTCTGAAAACCACAAATTTTACTGTATGTAATTTTAGCCATTGTCAGTTTTATTTTGGTGTTAATTATTTGTTTTAACATCTTTACTGGAGTATAATTGCTTTACAATGGTGTGTTAGTTTCTGCTTTATAACAAGTGAAAAAGCTATACATATACATATATCCCCATATCTACTCCCTCTTGTGTCTCCCTCCCAATTATTTCTAATACTAATGGTTATTACAAATTGGATAGAATTTGATAGTGTGTGTTCATTTCTTAGCTATCCATGAGAAACTTGTGAGAAATTTTGTTAGAATGTTTCAGCTGCAAGTAACAACAAACCTTAACTCAACTGGTTATGACCTTCGGGGAATGTACTGTTTCCCATAACTAGAAGTTCTACATTGGGACCACGGCAGGGTTATTCATTCAATGGCTCAGAACTCTGCCATCCTCAGTGTGTCACCCCTGTCCTCATAGTTGTAAGGGACTGCTTCATTTCCAGTCATCACATCTGGATCCAATAATGTCTAAGAGCAGAAAAGGACTGTGTATCTCTTTTTATTAGCCTGAGAAACCGTTTCCAGAGGTCCTTGGCAGCTTTCTACGCATATCTAATTGCCCAAATTAGATACATGCCTAATCAGTCCCTGGCAAGGAGAATGAGACCACATGAGTGCTTTAGATGAGCCATCATTCCCTCCTGGAGTATGCAGGAGCTGAAGAGCCTTGGGCAGGAAGGTGGAATCTACTCAAAAGTGGAAGTCTGCCAGCATGAGAATAGGAAGAAGTGGCTCCAACAATATCTGCTAAAGACAGGAAAAGTAACAGCAAGGAGAGAGAGACAGAGACAGAGACACCAAAAGAGAGAGCAAGAGACAGAGAGGCCACAGTATCCTAAGCTCTTGAATGCACAGTAGCATCAAAATTTCCCGGGGAGGGCATCAACACATCATACATCTTCCACAGGGACCTCAAGAGAGAGAGACAAGTTAATGCAGAGATTAGCAGGTGCTCAATTCTTATTTTTTAGTGTATGGACTTTTACATTAGAGGAAATACTAATTGACCTCATGAAATACTTTTTCAAATATTTGGCATAAGTTCTGTCCCAAGAGCAGTCCTTTCTCCCTATGATATGTAGTCATGGAATACTTGGAGAAATTGTTTCTATGTTTGATCTTAATCAAAGCAAAGTAAGCAAGGATGGAGTGCTGTGAACTACCTGCTTTTACTTAAAGCATTCTTTATCATCAAGAGATGGAATATTATTTGTCTGGAGTGGAATTTCATTAATTTCATTGGTGAGTCCCATTTGAAGTGTTTTTTCATGAGGTCCTTAAAAACCTGAAGCAATTAAAGCAAGTTGCCTTAAAGGTTGGCAACATGCCTCTTTAAAATAGGTTGAACCAGTCCCCTCCACCTCCTTTCTTTAACTAATCAAGTTAAACAGTAAAAACTAACCACACAGACTGTAGTTTATTTATTACATGCATTCAAGATGAAAAGAAATGAAGTGGTCTTAGCAAGTCACCTGGGAATAGCTCAAATTTTGTATCTAGCCTTGCTACATTATTCTTTCTTTGCACCTATCTTTTGGTTACTATGACAACTGGAGAGCTCAGAGGGAAGAAAGATTGTTTTGACTGTTGGACTGAGTGGGAGGAAGAGTTGGGATGGGTGTAGAAACATGGATTTAGATCAGGGAACAATAAGAGCTGGGGGCTACGTGGATGTGACTCTGCTGAGCATTTTATGTTATTTTATAGGGCAGACAGGCATGATGCTGAGTAATATTACAATGCAGAGTACTTGAGTAAGACATAGAAAACCTAGAGGCCAGTGGGGCAGAAAAGTTTCGTGTAGCCACAGTGTCCCCTGCTGTCTCCTGCCACAGATTTTGTGCCTTAATCCACCCGAGAGTACGAGTGCCTGATCCACCCGGTCCATCAGCCAGGCAACTAACACAAAGAAAATATATCCATTTAGTAGCTAAGTAAAAATCCTTTCCCCCAACTCCACTCCCTATTATCAAGATACCTTGAGTAGAAGAATACAACCAGCTTGATGCTATCTTGCTGAGGTGCCCTCAGGGGAAGGGACTTGGTGCCAGAGCAGCAACAGTGGGCCTTGACAGGTTCCTCTCCAAAGTGCGGAAACTAGCAAGTCCCCAACTCATGGAGCAGCCAAGGTGTGTTGGGGAACATTGTCCCCTTCGGCGACCCTGGGAATAGGTACCGGCGACGGACAAGCTGAGACTAGCTTAAGAAGAGGGCTGTTGTTCCCAAGTTGGACCTGACCAAGTTGGACCTGGCCTAATTTGGTACACATTGGTAAAGGCTGGTCCTCACACAGGATGCCATTCTTGGCAGTGCATTCTGTCCATTTCGGCCATGGGCACAACCACCTCTTGGGCTTCAGCAGCCATGGGGACAGTTTCAGAATTGATTCTGGTTTCTACCCATCACAGATGCAGAATCCCTCCCTCGTGTTTTATTTTAAAATTTTTTATATTTAAAAAATATTTTTTTACTTATACTTTTTATTTGTTACAATACTGATTCCAAGTAGGGGTAGAGCAAGTACTTGTTCCTCAAAATAAGAATTGGAATATTTTACTGCTTAAAACCGATGATGAGTCATTTGACCCTCAGGAACTCCTCCATAGTGAATCACTGACTTGAATTATATCACATCTTTATTCTAAAGTCTGCCTTTTGTGTTACTTCCTCTATTTCCCTGACCTCCTGTTGGTGAAGAGGGAGTTTGGTGGTGTGTAACCTTTGAAAAGTGCATTCATTAAGGCTCCTAGTACCATGTCATTTGAGCATTACAATCCTGGCTTTTTATTATGTTTTTTTTCCACTTGTTCTCAGTTTTTACTGCTGAATGTTCTGTAGTCTCTCTTTACTGCATGTTGAATTACAAGTATACACAAAAAAAATGGCTTTTATGGCATGCTAAGGCAAGGATGTTGTGTTTTATGACATGCTAAAGACTGAATAGGCTCTACTTCAAAAGACTTTTAGTTAATTAAAGTTAGGGTGGTGAAGAGCCTAAAAAGTAACTCTTTGACCCAATACTAGTTTAATTTAGCTATTAATTAAATATATTTTCATTGTGTTTATAGCCTTACCTATTAATACTTTTGTTTGCAAATAGACAAACAAAAATGCATGTGCTGAAAAGATGTTAGCATCACTAATTACTAGAGAAATGCATATTGAAACTTCAGTGAGGTATCACCTCACACTGGTCAGAATGGTCATCATCAAGAAGTATATAAATAAATGCTGGAGAGGGTGTGGAGAAAAGGGAACCCTCCTACACTGTTGATGGGAATGTAAATTGGTAAAGCCACTATGGAGAACAGTATGGATGTTCCTTAAAAAACTGAAAATAGAGTTACCGTATGGTCCAGCAATCCCACTCCTGGGCATATATCTGGAAAAGATGAAAACTCTGATTTGAAAAGATACATGCACCTCAATGTTCATAGCAGCCTATTTACAATAGCCAAGACATGGAAGCAACCTAAATGTCCATTGACAGATGAATGGATAAAGAAGATGTGGTATATGTATGTATATATACCTTTACTGTATTTTACTTACTGCCTTTACTGTATTTAATTACTTCTTTTATCTACACTATGACCTACTAAAAATGAGGTCATATTTGCTGACACAGTACTGATGATTCACATTTATTACACAGTTAATATGAGGTGTATTTTGCATCTAGGAGCAGCAACCTGGTCATCTGTTCTCCTGCCCCCTCTCTGCAAGCCATCTGCTTTCTCTCATAACAGCTCTACTGCTTACCTATTCCACATGCTGCCTCTGACAAAAATTCATTTATTCATTTACCCAACATCTGATATGTCCATGGCACAATTGTACACATTGCAGGGAATGTAAAAAATAACAGTATATTATATACTGTTTTATAATTTTTAAAAATATTTTTTTACAGTGTGGGGTGGGTGGGAAGTAGTCAGGAAGGCAGTAGGATTCATTAGAGTTGAACCCTGAAGTAGATACGTGGGATATTGCCAGACAATTGAGAGAGAAGAGAGTCATATATAGAGATATAAAAATAGGTAAAGTTTACCCCTGTCTCTCCCATCTTGTTCCTCTCTTCCCCCAAAACTTGCTCCCAGCATGCCTGTCCATTCCTTCCCAAAATGAATGTGAGCTTCATGAGGGCAGGGGTTTTTATCTATTTTATTCACTGCTGCATATTTAGTACAAGAAATGTCTGGCACATGTAGATGCTAAGTATTGTGAGTTGTTGAATGAATAAACATATGAATGAAATGATAATTACCTGTAAGGTTTAGGGTTTCTGGCCTTCAAGATGTCAGTTCACTTTTCTCTCCTTAAACCTTGGCCAATACAATTTATTATCAAACTTTTAACAAGTCTTTTATTTTAATTTATATCTTTAAAATTATGAATGAGATTACACATCATATTATATATATATTGCAGACATTTTTTTAAAAATTTTATTTATTTATTTATTTATTTATTTATGGCTGTGTTGGGTCTTCGTTTCTGTGCGAGGGCTTTCTCTAGTTGTGGCAAGTGGGGGCCACTCTTCATCGCGGTGCGCGGGCCTCTCACTATCGCGGCCTCTCTTATTGTGGAGCACAGGCTCCAGACGCGCAGGCTCAGCAATTGTGGCTCACGGGCCTAGTCGCTCCTTGGCATATGGAATCTTCCCAGACCAGGGCTCGAACCCGTGTCTCCTGCATTGGCAGGCAAGTTCTCAACCACTGCGCCACCAGGGAAGCCCCAGACATTTTTTAGCTTATTGTTATTAACTTCTGTTTGTCTTTTCCTGTTTTTATATTGGTTGTCTCTTATTGCAAGAGCTCTTTTTATATATCAAGAAAATCAATTTTCTGTTTGTCATATGTCTTGCAAACATTTTTTCCAGCTTGTCATTTATCTTTTGACTTTGTTTATTGTATTATTTACTGTGTGTTATTTTTAATTTTGATGTAGTCATCTATGTAAAGATTTTACTTCATGTTTTTGGAGTTTCTCCTTGATTATTTAAGAAAAATTATCTCATATTGAGACTTCCCTGGTGGTGCAGTGGTTAAGAATCCGCCTGCCAATGCAGGGGACACAGGTTCGAGCCCTGGTCCAGGAAGATCCCACATGCCACGGAGCAACTAAGCCCATGAGCCACAACTACTGAGCCTGTGCTCTAGAGCCCGCAAGCCACAACTACTGAGCCCGTGTGCCACAACTACTGAAGCCCACGTGCCTAAAGCCGTTGCTCCGCAACAAGAGAAGCTACTGCAATCAGAAGCCCGCACACCACAATGAAGACCCAACACAGCCAAAAATAAATTAATTAATTAATTAAAAAAAAAAAAAAAGAAAAATTATGTCATACTTTCTCCTCGCAATTCAATTATTTTGCTTTTTTTTTTCTACTTATATATATCTTTGATCTATTTAGGACAATTTTTATTAAATAATCCATCTTTTTTTGTCACTGATTTGAAGTATCTATAGAAAACATATATTTCTATATTTTGGATCCATAACTGATCTCTCTTTTCCATTCCATTGATCTTTTTTTTCCATTCATGTGTCTGTACCAACATGCTTGGAATACTGTATCTTTATAATATGCCATTTGTGTGTGTGTGTGTGTGTGTAGTTCTGTGCAATTTTATCCCATATGTATAGTTGTGTAACCATCACCACATTCAAGATACAGAACTGTTCATGACTACAAAGAAACTCCCTAGTGCTACCCATTAATATTCCTATCCCCACCTTGTCCTGCTTCTGGCAACCACTTTGTTCTCCATGTCTATAATTTTGTCATTTCGAGAATGTTATTAAATGGAGTCATGCAGTAAATAGCCTTTTGAAATTAACTTTTATCACTAAGCACAATGCCCTTGATATCCATCCAGGTTATTGTGTTTACCACTAGTTTTTCCCCCTTTTTTTGCTGAGTAGTATTCCAGTGTGTGGACATACCAGATTTTATTTAACCGTTCACCACTTTTTTTTTTTTTTGGCCGCGTTTGGTCTTCGTTGCTGCACACAGGCTTTCTCTAGTTGTGGTGAGTGGGGGCTACTCTTCGTTGTGGCAAGTGGGCTTCTCATTGTGGTGGCTTCTTCTCTTGTTGAGGAGCATGGGCTCTAGGCACGTGGGCTTCAGTAGTTGTGGCACATGGGCTCAGTAGTTGTGGCTCACAGGCTCTAGAGCACAGGCTCAGTAGTTGTGGTGCATGGGCTTAGTTGCTCCATGGCATGTGGGATCCTCCCGGACTGGGCTCGAACCCGTGTCCCCTGCATTGGCAGGCAGACTCCCAGCCACTGCACCACCAGGGAAGTCCCCACCACTCACCACTTTACTTGGTGTTATTTGGGTTGGAAGTTTAGTTTATTTTCAGGTTTTCTTTATTACAAACAAAGCTGTTATGAACATTATTCTTGGTGAAGAGAGTGTTGGATTAAACATGATCCCCGGTATGTCATCACTGGTCCAGTGCAGAGCCCTATTATTCATTTATTTATTTTCATTTATTTATCTGTACTGTTTAGTTGCCTGAGGAAGAAGCCTGCTTTATGTTTATTTTTCAAGACTTAAATTTTTCTTTTTTTTTCTTTTTTGGTTGTATTCATCCGTGAATCTACCACCTAAGCTAACAACAAATAACTTACATCTTCCTGTGTTCTCCATTCCTATCCCATCCCCTTTCTTCCCCCTTAGACACCCACCCTCTTGAATTTTGTTTCTATCACTACTTTAGGGGAAGGAGTGTTTTATCACATACATTGTTTGTTTTACTTATTTTTTATTCTTATAAAAAGATTTTAATAAGCTATGTTATCTTCTAGGATTTTCTGTGTTACTAAGATTTTGTTGTCACTTTATTTTCATTCCTGATTAATACTCCACTGTGAGAACATAACTAGAAAACTTAGGTTGTTTTCAGTTTTGCTGTTATGAGCAAAGGTCCTACTTCTAACCATTAAGCTATAATTTAGTAATAGTAATACATTGTTTTAACAGTAATAAAAATAATGCTCTAATCTAGTAGTACTACTACTAAGTAATGTGATTGCCATCATAACACTGTTACATTGATCTGAGTTGCTTTATGATAACCCTAGCCTTGTATTTAATGTCATAAATTAAACAGATCAGTGGAAAACCAAGTAGGATCTAAATACTCTGCCCACTCATGGTGATACTTATGTTTTATAATAAACCTCTCCCCAATATACTCTTTATAGAGTATTTCTTGGGAGTAAGGGATTACTTATATGTTGACATTCAGATGACATGAAAAAGAAATGCTCTCATTCTGCAGAGGCTGCTGTCCTTAGTGTACTGGATGTCTTCCATATGCCCCTCTAAATCTATCCTCCACCCTTCTACAGCCCACTCTGCCTCAGGCAGTTGACGTGTATGGAGTTCATCCACAGGCTTCCCTCTTGTCTGCTTCCAATCTGTTAGGCCAATGGAGAACACCAGCAGATAACTAGAGGAAGGAGGAGATTTAGGTTGGGACGCAATCTGACTTATCCTTTGGCACAAGTGCTGTCAGATGACCCTCTTCACACAGCTTTTTGGTCTCTGATTCCAGTAACTGCTACCTCCCCTCATCCCTTCAGGCTTTGGAGAGGTAACAGATCCCCACCAGGCTGTTTCTAGCCCTGGGGCATTACATTATCCTTTGTGGTATTTCTACCCATATCTTTGTACGTAATCTCTTTGTACTCCTCAGATTACTCAGTCTGAAAGGCCTCTCTTTCCTGTCAGCAGTCTCTCTGATACCCTGAGGTGGCAGGTGATCATTTACTTGCCACATAGTGGAACAGGCATGTCTTCAGTAGAAAAGAATGAGACAATTAAAGTACAAGATGCAGAGGGAAAATCCTGATGCTGCAGAGATCTGAATTCCAGTCCCTGAAGTCCTTGTTTCTACAGCTCTTCCTTCCATTCCTTCAGTTACCTTAGTAGACTCCATGGCAAACAGGCAAGTAACAGGAAGCCCTTTAATGTCTATGCTAATTTGAGTTGAGTTTTCTATTACTTGCCATGAAGTATACCAAGATAGCTCATGGCTTATGAAACTGCAAAGTCTAGAGTTGTACTGGGCTTCAGAAATAGTTGATCTAGTACTTTAGTAATGTTACCAAAGACCCTGTTTGCCATCCACTTTGTCATCTTTGTTCTAAGGCTGGTTTTCTACATAGTTGTAAAAAGGAAGTTGTATCCATTCCCCTCACATCTGGTGGGAGACATTTCTTTCCAGATACTTTCTCATTAAATTCAGGAAATTCTTTCCCTGAAACTCTTAGCAAACCTCTCCTTGCTTCTCATTGGTCCATATATTGTCACATGCCTGTCCTTGAACCAATAGCTGTGGCCAGGAGGTGGGATTATGCTGATTAGTTTAAGCTTGAGCCTAAGCCCTTCTTCTTGAAACAGGGGTGGGTCAGTTTTCCCCAAAGCACATGGGCTTCACAGTAGGGATGGAAGGGGAGAGAAGAGAATGAACATCAAATAGGGGAGATTCCAAGAGAAAAGAGAACAGATATTGAGGAGATAATCATAATATCTTTTATACCTTGCCAGCTATCTAAGCCAGAAGTTTGTTTCCTGCTTAAACTATTGTATGTTAAGTTTCCTTCTTGTCTGGAAAAAGCCCTAATTAATTCCACAAGGAATACCTTGGTATTAGTCTTAGCTCTGCCATTTCCTAGTTGTGTGACTTGGGACATGTTGCATAAGCCATCGAAGCCTTAGTTTCTGCTTCTAAAAAATTAAGATAAATAACATCTGCCTGACAAGGTTGCTGGGGGCTCAAGTGCGATGAGAGATATGAAAGCACTCTGTAACCTCTAAAGGGCTAAACAAACGTGAGGGCTTTTTATTAGCAGTAACTTTGTTCTTCCATACCCTGGAGATCATGTTGCTCTCTTTATTTTTTATTTTTTTATTTATTTATTTATTTTTTTTATTTTTATTTTTTTTCACACACACCCACTGTATTTTATTTTTACAAGAGATAAATAGACTGACACCAAGCATTGTACATGGATGGCCACAACATGTTGCTCTCTTTAGTGAGCAAATTAAAAGTTCCCACCTGACTCAGTAATGCTAAATTGTTAACAACCTCACTAAGGTTTTATCTTCTTCCCTTTTCATTAGAGACTTTTCTCTGAGCTACTAAGAGCCAGAGTTGGATTAAATTAGAAGGTTTTCTCCACTGTTCTGGAAAAGAACCAAGATGTACAAGTCATTCTAGTCAATCCAAAAACATTTATTAAGCACCTTCTGGTATCTCCTACTGTGCTAGATATAAATATAACCATAACAAATTGTTAGCGTGAGTTATCACAGAGAGAGCAGTCCCCTATGTAACTGGAGAAGCAGCAAACGTTTACTGTGTTATCTTCTAGGCATTATGCAAACTCCTGTCAATGTAAGGATTTTTAGGATTTGACCATAATAAGGAGGAAAGCATTGACGGTAATGACTGTATGGTTAGAATTTGGCCAGGTGGGTTTTGTAAGTAGACTGTAGAGAGCTTGGGACACTTATGAATCTCTTCAGTCCCCTGGAGTTGATAACTGTACTTTGAGAAAACAGTTACTGAGTTCTATTGAATAAAAATAGCTCTCAGTAATCAGAATAATCATGAGATATGGAGAAAGATGCTTTCTCCCTGCAACTGCACAAAGCTGTTAGAGGTAACTACACTGAATAATCTCAGAGTCTAATACTGTAGTGGTTCTCAGCAGGAGAACATTTCCCAAATACATCTCTCTCTGTTGCCTTCCCATCCTAGAGTACATCAATGAGCAAGAGAAGGGAAGGATCAAGCCTGTGTATTGTGATAAAAAGTGACCGCCCCCCTCCAATCTTTGAGACCCATTGGCCTAAGATAATGAGCTTTGAGTACCCAAGGGCCCCTGCTCTCTTCATCCAATATTTTCTCCCATTGTACCATAGGTTTAAGGGATAAGTAAGTACTTCTTGGTCCAGAATCCCAGAGCCAGCACATAAGCTTGGAGCCTGTGCTTCTAAATCCAATTTTCTTTCCCACTGTTCCAAGCTGCTTCATGCTCATTGTCGACACAATCCTCAACAGGGAGGTTTTGGGAGATATGTATTGCCCTTCTAGTATGTTTAGTGCACTTTGATAGAACTACAAGGTAAATATATATATGCACATATTTTTATATGCATATGTATATATATCAAGGTTTTCGTTTTTATTAGTGTTTTTAACCTAGTTAGGAACATAGGACATATCCTTTAAAAGATTTAAAAATAAAGGGGTGTGTGCTTAGTGCCAAATGAGTGATTTTTAAAAAAATTTTTTAAAATTTTATTTTCGGCTGCGTCGGGTCTCAGGTGTGGCATGCGTGATCTTCTTTCAGGTATGCAGGATCTTTCATTGTGGCACGGGCTCTTCGTTGGGGCACGCGGGCTTCTCTCTAGTTGTGGCATGTGGGTTTTCTCTCTCTGATTGTGGCGCGGGGGCTCCAGGGCATGTGGGCTCTGTAGTTTGTGGCATGTGGGCTCTCTCGTTGAGGTGTGTGAGCTCAGTAGTTGTGGCGCGCAGGCTTAGTTGCCCCGTGGCACGTGGGATCTTACTTCCCTGACCAGGGATCCAACCCGCGTCCCCTGCAATGGGAAGCGGATACTTTACCACTGGACCACCGGGGAAGTCCTGCAAAATGAGTGATTTAGACCAGTGAAACATCACAAATAATTTATTGCTGATAATGAAGCAAATTTTGCAAATGATTTACCTTTATAAAATAAATTAGGAAGATAAAGACATTTTTATTCACATTTCAGTATACTTTCTTAAATTGGGGAGAAAGGGGTTGAATTATATCCAACTAGCCAGAAGTTACAAATTGTTCATAACAATAAATCATTTCACATGTAACAATCTATTAAGTGTTTCTGTAGGGATGGGGAAAAGGCTGAGAACAGTTAATTTATACATAGAACTTTGGAATTCCCTAATATAGACAATTACTGAAGGCTAGTGATTTTGGAAATTTTTGTAAAGAAGATGAGACTAGAACTGCATTTTGATTGAAGTAAAGGATTTAAGCAGATTGCAGAGAGATGATGGGGAGTGGGAGGAAGGATTCACTCCAGACCCTAGAAGTGTCGAGTAACTGTAAGACTTACAGCAAGTGAAAATAACATTGGATAAATAGTTGTTATATGGTAGGGAGTTTGTTAGGTACTTATATATTATCTTATTTAATATTTACAAGAACCCAGGACAATTGGGATTACTTTCACAATTTCCCAGATAAGGAAACTGATCTCAGGAGAAATAAATTGCCCAAGGTCAACTAGCTAGGAATTGAGGTAGATTACATATGGCCACAAATTCTTTTCAGCTCTTCTCACCAGCACCACCATATAAGGAACCTGGTTTAGCCTTCTGCAGGATGAATAGCCACGTGGAAGGCACCCCAGCAAAGCCAGACGTGTAAGTGAGGCCACAATGAACCTTCCTTCTGCAGACCATCCCACTAATTGCCACCCCATGAGTGAGCTCAAGTGAAACCAGCAGAGGAATGGCCCAGCTGATTCACATAATTGTGAGAAATAATAAATTGCTGTTGTTCTAACTGCTAAGTTATGGAGTGGTTTGTTCCACAGCCATAGGTAACAAAAACAGCCAAGTTTTGACTTTAGGTCTTCCTTGTTCCAAAGCTGGTATTCTTTCCATGACACATACTACTCTTTGTCAGTGATAACATAGGATTATTCAGTAAGATTATCAGACTCCTTCGAATTCTTAAGAGAATAATATTCTAGATGCACAGAGTTGGAAAAGTCCAAGGTGTGTTTGGATAACAGGAGGAGGCCATTCTAAGTAAGGTGGAAGGTTGTTGTCCATGAAGTAGTAGAAAGAAGGGTCTTATAGCATAGTGATTAAGAGCAAGAGCTGGGTTTGAATCCTAGCTCCATCAGTTGACAGCTCTGTGACTTCACCCAAGTCTTATAACCTCCCTGTGTCTTGGTATTCCCATCGTTAAAAGGAAATAAAAATAGAACCTTCTTCCTAGAGCTGTCGTTGTAAGTATTAAATGAGATAAAGCATGTGAAAACATAGAACAGGAACTGACTCGCAGTGGGCACTCAATACAGGGACACCAAGTACAATAGATTGAGGAAGAGAACAGAGCCAGGGAGTCCAGCCTGCCCTTGAGGTGAGGATAATGTCATAAAGGCAGTGCTTGACTCTGGTGATGATGTTTGCTGATGGCAGTAGCAGGGCCCTTCTAAACATTTAAGAGTCTTGGAAACTTTTGTGGATGGAATGGTGAATTTTTTTTTTTTTTTTGAATCTGCATATCAGAAGCAGGGTTTTTTTTTTTTTATAGTAATAGCCGATTTAATGAGTTGACATAATAAGTCCTTCACATAATGTGTTCAGCTATAAAGTATTCACATCCTTTTGTTATTTGATCACTACTATGCAAATAATTAGGAACCATGGAGTCAGAGTTCTGGTCATTCATTCAATAGATATTTATGCAGCATTTGCCATGTGCTGGGCTTTTTGCTGGGTCCTGGGGGAAACAATGGTACAGGGAAACAAAAATGAATGCTCTGTGCTCACAGAAGTTATAGTAGAGAATAGAGATAAAGTAAGCAGGCAATTACTGTCCAGGGTGATAAATATTTTGTTGGAGGAAGTATGGGGTACTAATTGTGCTTATAGGAGGTATTCCTGACCCAGCCAGGGGAAACAGACCAAATAAAATATATTTCACTTCCCAAAATGAAGTGATCTAAATGGATATCTGAGAGATAAGTTGGAGTTAGCAAGTTGATGCCTGAAATTCTGCCACAAGTCAAGACTAGTTTGCTTAAATAGTGGGTTCATGTTGAAGAGTAATGAAGAGAATATTGCATAATTGGTGGGGGAATCTCTCATTCCTGACAGCAGAGAATAAGACAACAGCTAGTTGACTGGGACCTGGAGGTGACTAAACAGTAATATAGTAAAACTGACCTAGAGAAGGTATCTCAATAGGTGACCCAGAGATACAAAAGAATGGGAAGAAGGTGAGATGAAGGGGTAGCTCATCTTTCAGGTCATAAGTGTACAGAAAAACAAAGGGTGCCACAATGGGAAAACAAGTGTCAGATGACATGGAGTCTGCTCTTGGTATGGCCATTAACCCCCTTTTAATATGATGTTGGATAAGAAGTATTCCCTCTTGGAGACTGATTTCTTCATCTGTGACCATCTCAAGAGAGTGGCCTTGTCTCTGGTCTGTTACAAAAAAGAAAGTGAAAGTGGTCAGACTAGCTGAGTAGTATTTTGTTTCAGTAACACTGTCACTTGAGCCACAACCAGGCCAAAGCCCAGAGGATTTTAGGATCGAATGTTGAGCAGGTTAAGTCGGTAGCTACCAGTTCTAGAAAGAGAGCTAACCTTTCTAGGTTTGTGGTTGGCCCCTCTGATTATTTACTGAAGGTTTGCAGAGGAAAGTGCACTGTGATTTTACTTTGTTGCCCATCCTACTCCCTGCTCGTGTCACCCTTCTGCTCTCCTCCTTCTGTTACAGGGAACTCAGAGAAGGTATATGATAAAATGAACCTAGAGGAGCAGAACCCAAACCAAAGCTAATTAATTGCAAATGGTGGCACTTCAGGTCTCAGTGTGGGAATTATCTTTAGAAAACGGTGATGGACCACATTTACAATATTATTTTGTCTGCCTGGCACCCACCCTTTCTTCTTGGAACAGTAACCTCCCTTCCATTTGAACACTGATTGCCCCACTGTAGTTATGTGGTTCCAAGGGGGGCTAGAAATCACAGTGTCCCCCACCCTTAGCACGGAGTTGGGTATGTCACTCAAGCCAGGACAAAGGGAGATTTTGCAAATTGGAATTAAGAGAAGGGGCTCAGTGCCTCTCAGCTGGCAAAACTGTGAGGTGGAGGCTGAAACTAGTGGTAGCCACGTCCCTTGCTGTGTTGAGGGAGCCCATCTGTAGTAGGTAGGCCGAAAAGAGAGGGAGGCAGGTGTGGGGGCAGGGTTGGGGGTAGGGGGAGACGAGAAGGGGGAGGAGAATTAGAAGGCTGTCTACCTTGTGGCATTATTGTGCCTATTTCTGTTGTCTTGGAGGCCCAGCTACAACTTTCCCCTTGTTATGTGAAGAAATACATTTGCCTTTTAGCATTTTTGGGTTTCTGTTCCGAGCAACCAAAAAAGTACTACCCGACCCAGAAATCTTTAGTGTTCTGTTGGAAGTCACTACTCACTCTGTTCAGATACAAGGCTACTGCTGGTCCTGGGCCTCTCATAGGTCCAGCTTCCCTGGAACAGCCACTTACTTCTCATGTTGTTTCATATTTTTACAGTTTACCAAGTGGTAGTTTTAAATCGTTCCTCACGATGACCCTTTGAGATGGACAGGGCAAGGCAGGGTTATTCCTATTTTGCATCAAAATCAAGTCACACAGTTTGTGAGAGGAAGAGCAAGGTCTTGAACCCAAGATGTGGCTAGGACTCTTCCTACTATGCCAGGCCCTCTGTCCACTTGGGCAAGAGCATCGGGCTGGCTCCGAATATGTTGCTCATTCGTTTAGCAAATACAGCTGAGCCTGCGCTAGGGCCAAGCACCTTTCTCGGCCCAGGGTACGGTGTCGAGCAAGACACAGACTCTACCTTCACAAAGCTGATAACCAGGAGTGGTTATAGACCAGTAAACAGGCATTTAGAATAAAGTGTGGTAGATATGATGGTAGGGGGAGTACAGGGTCCTTCTGAAGCAGATAAGAGGGGCACAAAACCTGATCTGATTTAGTAAAGGCTTCTCAGTAGGATCACCGCCAGCCCAAAACTGATACCTTTTCCTCAAAACATTTGACAACCAACTGCCAAAAAATTGTTATAAAAATATATAAATCTGTAATATCTATACTGTGACACACCCTAGGTGTGTGCAGTGTGCAGCCTGCACTAACTGTGTGAGGCACCCTACTTCCCAGAGGAAATGCTATTTAAGCTGAGATCCAAAGGGTGAGGGTGAGTTAGCTGACTCTCTACCTGTAGGCCCCAGGCATGAATTGGGTTTGCTGCCAAACACGCCATTATTTATTTAGGCAGCAGAGTCCTCCTGTGGCTACTCTTATGTCCTCATGGACACCACACCCTTTCCCCTTCGCTTCAGCCTGGTCTCCCAGGGATCCCAGAGCACTCTGTCCCTGCGGGTCATACAATCTCCCCAGACCTGTTTGTCTACCAGAGACTAGGTTTAGGGTTTGTGTTTCTGGACCATAGCCCTCAGTGGTGCTTAATTCAAAAGGGAAGAAATCCCAAGAGAAAACCTGATCCTCTCTGGGAGGCGCTAGCCTGCAAGGTACAATATCTGAAGGCCTGGAGCCTTCTCCCGATTGGCTGCTAATTATGTCATTCCCTTGACTGCAGTTTTTTGTTTTCTTTTTTAACTGTGGTGTTTTCTTAGCTTAGTAAGAGAAATAAATGAGAAGGGAGCATGGAATCCTGTTCTTTTTTTTTTTTTAATTTATTTATTTTTGGCTGCATTGGGTCTTCGTTGCTGCCCACGGGCTTTCTCTAATTGCAGCAAGCGGGGGCTACTCTTTGTTGTGGTGCGTGGGCTTCTCATTGCGGTGGCTTCTCTTGTTGCGGAGCACCGGCTCTAGGTGCATGGGCTTCAGTAGTTATGGCACACGGGCTCAGTAGTTGTGGCTCATGAGCTCTAGAGTGCAGGCTTAGTAATTGTGGCGCACGGGCTTAGTTGCTCCGCAGCATGTGGGATCTTCCCGGACTAGGGCTCGAACCCTTGTCCCCTGCGTTGGCAGGCGGATTCTTAACCACTGTGCCACCAGGGAAGCCCCGGAATCCTGTTCTTAGTATCCTAAAATATTAGGCCTGGGGAAAATCCTACGGTATGCTTTCCCCTCCAAGCGTTCTTATCTAGATGAGAATAAGCAGCAAATGCAGATTTAAAGGGGAGTAGAAATTGTTTGTATAAGAGAAAACTGGAGGAGGGTTCATAAAGGACAAGGACAGTGCTATCTGTTTTGATAATATTGGGGGTTCATGTGTTGATGGAATGTTTATGAATCTCAGATCTTTTAGAACCAGCTGACAGGTGGAACTATTTTCCTCCCCGGATCATCTGTACCTCTATATAAAGATAGAACAGTCACATTTTGATGTCCTGAATGTCTTGATCATGAAATAAGCTCCACTTTAGAGATTTTACTGGTCCCCATTCCTACACTCTACTACTTATCATAATGATTGTTATGTTTTGATATGTTATGTTACATTATGTTATATTATTCCTGAGTTCACTGGAAATTCTTTTCATCCTACACCGCCTCTTTTTCATGCCTCTCTGCAGGCTCTTCCAGGATTCTTTCATGGAAGCTGTTAGAATGTTAGACTGTTCAAATGGGAAGAACTTTTAAAGAGTGTCTGGCCTAGCTCTGCAGATTATAGCCAAGGAGCACAGGCCCACAGGGGCACTGAGTGACAAAGGTCAGCCAGGGAGTTAGAGGCAGAGCTTGGGTGTCATGCCCAGCATTCTTTCTGCCACGGACACTATCTCTTTTGCCAGGTGATGAGGCTGAGGTGAATTTTGGCATGGTTCTGAAAAGCCCGCTGTCTTCTTTCTTCCCACTATAAATCCCTCTTTCCCAGTTCCTTCCTCTTCTCTCCTTTCTCCCTCCCAAACTTTGACTCTGATCCAGGAGCTACAACAGGTGTTGGGCCTGCCTTTCAGCAAATCCTGAATCTTGTCTGGCACGGTCCTGGGGGTGGAGCATGCCCTGGTGCCACCCGGTTGGCTGCCAGATCTTGTTTCAAGGTCTCTCTGGTAACCTGCAAGGCCGATTCTACTAAAAGTCTCCTTCCTCCTTGGCACATCTGGTGAGTGGCATGAGAGAAGTCTTCAAAAGTCTCCTCTGAGCTCCCCAAAGGGGAAGGATATTTTATTGCAACCTTATCTTGAGCTCCCTAAGGATTTTTCTTTTTTGTATTAAGCTTGACACAGTACTAGTATACAATGGAGGCTAGCAAAACATGCCTAGTGTTGGCAATAATGGTAATAAAAAACTTACCTGATTATCTGAAACCTTCCCAGACTCACTCATTCCACTGGAGAGGGTGGGGCTGCTGTAGTGCTGAGTGTAATACCTTTTAGAGGCTCGATAAATATTTGTAATAAATATGTCAAATATGCGTCAGCTTGAGCTTAAATTATATCCACTTTTTGAATTCACACAGGCGTGTGCATGTCTGGTGCGGCAGGCATGGGGAGTACACTGTTCAGATCCCCCACACGGAGAGCTTGCTGGGAAGAGTGTTGCTGTCTGACAGCCTCTGGCTGTAGCACCTCCGAAATCTACTGCTGTGTTTACACCACAGTCATGCTCTCCCTCTCCTTCTCCCTGTCAGTGACTGAGCACTGCAGACATGCTAGAGCCAAGCCATTCCTGCCTAACACAGCGTTCCTCTGATGGGCAGTTCTGTGGCTTCCGATTAGCCTGGCTGAGACTTTCCCAGAGCTGCATCGAAGTCTGAGGCTTCTCCTGCCCAAGCCTCCTTCCTTCTCCCTTTCGTTTCACAGGTGTCAGACCTGCATTGTAGCCTGCGGCTCTCCAACCTGCTCCTCTTCCCTCTCCCTTTTATCCTTCCCAGGTGTTTCCCCTAGTAAGTCTCTTGTATTTCTTACTCCATCTTGGCATCTGCTTCCCAGAGGACCCAAACAGGCACTTCCACCTTAGTGGGCCCAACTCACGAAGTCTATTTTTCATGAAGGTCTTGGGTCTCTCCGGGGAGGAACTCATCCTAAGGAAAGCAAGGAGATAGGCAATCGGGTCCAGCAACCGAATCTTCAAAATCAACGAGAAGTGAGTCAAAGTTCAATCAATATTAGGTTTATCGTGCAGATTTGTTTCCTGGCCTCACTGCAGCCCTACCCCTACCCCTACCCCACCATTGGTTCATGCTTAGTAATTTGTGGAGGGGAATGGGGGTGAGGAGGAATCAGCAAAATATAGAAGACCTTCTTTACTAAAAACTCCGTAAGTCAAAAGGGCATAAATAACACCTGTTGGAAGCTCATGTGACAAAATATAGCACAATGGCAGGAGAAAAGTATTCTCTCCTCTGCACAATCCATATAATGGAGTCTGTGGACTGGGGACTCCAGAAGGGTCAGCGTCACCTGGCATCTCAACAACCCAGTGAGTGAGAATCACTCTTTGGGCCTCCCAGAAATTAAGAGATGCATTTGTCAAGGAGCTAGGGTCCTTTATTAACAGGTGGAGGCAATAGCTTGCAAAACTACATACAAATATGAATTACAGATTATCAGAACTGAAAGGAACTGTAGAGATCACTTAATCTACTGGTTCTCAAACTATGTTCCAAAGAGATTTTCACAGGCCTGGGGGGAAGAGTGCTACAGACAAAATATAAGTGTATGGTAGCCAAAGAAGGGAGAGATTAATTTGATGCAAGAGGGTTTTCAATGAAAGTAAGAGGATGAGCAGATGAATGAACTAGTCTAGGTCCAGTGGCTAATAGAGGAAGAGCTAACATGAGAATCATGATTTCCTGGCCTCCTGTGTGTTTTGTAAGGGACTTTAGCTGTTACTTTTGTGATGTGGTGGCTGTGAGCAAATTGCTCAGAATGGAAAGAATTTGGGGGTCATGGTGTATGTTTTTTCCTCTATATTCCTACTCCTGGGAGAGGGGCAGAGCAGATCTGTCTTTTGGATGCAATTAGGTCACTCTAAACAAGTATGCTCTTTCTGGAGTCTGGTTTTCATTATTTTTATATCCTCAGGCTCACAAGTCAGCTGGGGAAGAGATGTGGACAGAAAGGCCTAATGGAAGGGATATGTTTGCTTCTAATTTAGAATAAGAACGACCACACCCTGCAGATCAAAATCCATGGAAACTTCCACTGCCCTGCAGCAGCGTATAAGAAAGCATTCTTAGGGCTATTTAATAGGCTCCTGAGAAAGGATTCCATATCAATACTTGGGGGAATGTTCCATTTAATATCCTTGTCTTGGAGATTCATGTTGCTCATAGAAAAGTCTCTTGAAGAGCTCTGCAAAAGATGTCTATTTAACCTTAATCCAGTGTTTTGCAAACTTGCTTGTTGATGGAAACTTTTAGTCATGGAATATCTATTATCATTATACAGAAAACATTTGAGAAGTGCTGAGGTGAAGACTACTGACTGAACAGAGGAGGTCTGGGTTGTGGTCCTGGCTTTGCCATTAACTCACATTTTTCATCTTCTTTGGACTTTAGTTTCCTCAGCTGCAAAAGGGGAGGGTTGGAATCAATGATCTAGAGAGAAAAAAGAACTACCATTTATTGCACACTTACTCTGTGCCAGGCACTGACATGCCATCAGGACCCTTAGAGGGGCCCCATGCTTGGTTTAATCTGCTGTCATCATCTTGAAATTCTTCATAATTTTTAAACAAGAGGCTTTGCATTTTCACTTCGCACTGAGCCCCATAAATTATGTAACAAATCATGTAGCTCGTCCTATGTGTGTGTATGTATGTGTATGAGAGAGAGAGATTATCTCTAATATTATCTCTAATCTTTACATCAGCCTCAAGTATGTGTATTATTATTTATGATATACAGATATGGAAACAGAGTGAATGAGGTGATATAAATTGCTCAAGGTCACATAGGGAGTGAATAGCAGAGCCAGGATTCCAAGTGAATCTACTGGGCTCTAAAGTTTTGCTCTTTCCACTAGACCAGCTGCCAGTGCAAACATCTATAATTCTAAGATTGTTTCATTCTTCAAGCTATTACTAGATCTATCTCACTGTTCAAGTAACAGAATAACTGTATTACTACCACTCACTGTCTAAGTGAATATCTGGCTAAATGAATTAGTGAGCAATGGACTAGATGTCAGTGAATGCAAGGCTAGATGACAATAGAAAGTTAGACAGGGGCTTCCCTGGTGTCGCAGCGGTTGAGAGTCTGCCTGCCGGTGCAGGGGACGCAGGTTCGAGCCCTGGTCTGGGAAGATCCCACATGCCGCGGAGTGACTAGGCCCGTGAGCCACGGCTGCTGAGCCTGCGCGTCTGGAGCTTGTGCTCTGCAACAAAGAGAGGCCGCGACAGTGAGAGGCCCACGCACCGCGATGAAGAGTGGCCCCCGCTTGCCGCAACTGGAGAAGGCTCTCGCACAGAAACGAAGACCCAACACAGCCAAAAAATATATATATAAATGGACATAAAAATTAAGAGCTTTGAGATATAATTAAAAAAAAAAAAAAAAAAAAAGAAGGTTAGACAGACGTGGAGTCCAGAAAACCTGGTTCTGCCATTTACTAACCATATGACCTGTGGTGACCCACTTGACTTTTCTAGGTCTCAGTCTACCTCATAGGTACGTTGTGAGGGTTAAATGAAATAGTGTATTGCCTAACGCCTGATAATCCCTCAAAATATTATTACTATTCTTTTATTTACCTAGCCAGGCTAGATTTACTATTGTGATATCAGAGCTCCAACGATTGGAACCCATTTGACTTGTTCAATAACAAGCGCAAAAACATTAGATGTCTTTACTTTTTTTCTGAATCAAATTAAATTTTAATTTTTCTAATTCAAATCAAATTAAATTTAGCTTCAGCCTCATCTACCATGTTGGTGGGACATTCGATATCAGAACTTCTGTGGGGATAAGAAAACCTCAGGGCTTACCCAATCTAGAAAACGTGGGGAACTGCCTTCAGTCCATTGAAGTTGTAGCTCATTGTCCAAGCAGGAGTACTGCAGTCAGATGTATCTGACCCAGTTGCTCAAGGCATCTGCTCCTTCTATTCTAAACCAGGCCACCAAGAACTGCTGTATGGCTCCCAAAGCCATGGCTTGGTGTTCATTCCCCAGGTGTGCTTATAGTCACCACTGCCAGAGATACTGGGAGAGAGCCAAGTTCAGGTCCCCTCCTGGCTGTGTAGACTCCAACTCTGCTCCCCATTGATCTTCAGAGTTTTCCCCCCTCCCAAACAATCCAGCTCTGTCCCTTTAAGAATGTATATGTTGGAGGGCTTCCCTGGTGGCGCAGTAGTTAAGAATCCGCCTGCCATTGCAACGAAGAGTAAACCCCGCTCACCGCAACTAGAGAAAGCCCGTGTGCAGCAACGAAGACCCAACGCAGCCAAAAATAAAATAAATAAAATAAATTTATTTTAAAAAAAAAGAATGTATATGTTGGAAACTAGTGAATGAAACAAAAAAGAAGCAGACTCACAGATTTAGAGAACAGACTAGTGGTTACCAGTGGGGAGAAGGGGAAAGGGCAATATAGGAGTAGGGGGAAAAAAGGGTTATTATGGGATCACATGAAATCATGTGTGTGAAACTTTTGAAAATTGTAAAGCACTATAGAATTTAAAGAATTTTTCATTCAATTAAAAAAAAAGAATACAACATTAAAAAAAAAATAAAAGAATGTATACGTTGGAAACAGAGACCTCTAAATGGTCCAAACCCTCCCTCCGCATCCCTCAAAGAAAGCCTCCCAACCTACAGAGGACTAACTGTGTTTCTGAAAAGGATACAGAGGAAAATTTTCTTTAAGTCTTTTTACTGAGTCCACAGCAGAAAAAAAAAATTAATTGATTTAATTAATCAATCATTAATTCATACACAATGTTCTCAAACTTTTTCATCTTCTGTGAAGATTCCCATGACCCCTTTCTTCCTTGGCCACTATAGTTCACATGTAATCCTGTATGTCTTATCTTTACTGCCAACTGGGGAAGCGGGGCGGGGAAGGGGAAGTGACAGGACTAAACAGATCATGTTGCTGATTCTCTCCATTTTGGGATGAGAATTGTCACAACCAACTGTTTGAAATTCCACATTTCTGATCTTCAGAACCCCTTGGGAACAATGAGAGCAGTGGGTGGAAAAAACACAGGCTTTGGAAGCTTTGATTTATGGGAATACGTTTATATGTAATGGCACAGAGTGCTTGGTGACAGGGTACTGGAACAGCCTAGGACACTGATGTTCATGGCATAGGTAAAAGAGAAGGAAGCATTAGACCAGCAGTTTCCCCCCTCGTGTAGACAATTATACTGGTGTCTGCCAAGTCAAGGGCAAAATTAGAATTTTGCTCTAAGGTAGCTGCACAACTATAGATGAGTAGTGCTGGGCCCTCTAGTGGCCAGTTTTTACTCAGTGACCATAACTCACTGTTTTTCTACACCACCAGTCTCTATTACTGCCTTGTCTTCATTTTGGTTTTGCTAGAACCACTAACTGTCTCCATCTATATTCTATCATCCCATTCCTCTGTCATTACTGACAACTACTTAGGAACAGGCTCAGTGCTAGGGAACAGTTCTTGAGGGAGAGATTGATTCCCTTGGAAACAGACTGAGGTGGAGAGTGGCATGCAGGTCTTTTGGAGAGCGCTGGAGAGATACATCAGTAAGGAAGTGAGGAAGCAGGAGTGGGCAGAGGGAGAAGCTAACTCACAATTTGGTTGCAACCGAAACCTCAGCTGATCCTACCAGGAGTTCTGGACCTGAGATGGCTCCTCAGAGTTGTCCCAAATTGATGCGATGGAACCAGCCCTTTGTATCCCTGTATCAGTCTGTCATTGGTCATGAGCTGCCCCCCAGTAGGGGTTATAGCCTTGGATGAAATAGTTCCCTCTGGCCCAGGAAAATGCACAGTGAGGGGTGCAGCTGTGAGCTGTCAGCAGCCCATGTTTGCAGCAGCTGGGTGATGGGTGCATTGACCCCAAAGATCCGGGCAGAGTGTCACTGTATCCACTCCTGGGAGTTAGCAGTCATATTTACGGGCTCCCCAAGCACTTTGTCTGTGCCTTTCTTTTGTCAGTTACCCCTGATGCAGGGAGGAAAAGTCCAGAAACAGAAGTCAGGAGACAGATTCTAGCACAGACTACTGCTGTGTGATCTTAAGTATGTTACCTAAATTATCCTGGCCTCGAGACTAGCAATAGTCAATATGGTTCAGTAACAGTCCTTACATTCATATTTTACAGAGTGTTCTCACATCCACTTTTAACTGAATCCACCAGACCAAACTCTCTAAACCAAATGAGAGAATGGAGATGGAAATGTCTTGAAAGGTTGGAAGCACCATACACATACACATGTGAGAGATTATGTAGCACAATACTCATAATAATGTTGATTCATTTCACCAATACTTATGGAGCATACACTTTGTGCCAAGCCTTATCCTAGTTGATGAGGGCATAGAGATGCATTAGACATGGTCCCTGCTTGCACCTTTGCAGTGTTTCTAGGAGGGGAAAAGACATGCCTGGAGAGTACACTGTGGTAAAAATTATCAGAGAATTATAAGCAGGGCAATAACATGAGTGAAAGAAGCCTCCACCTGTGAAGAGGAGGGTAGTTCAAAGTAGAGCTTCATAGAAATGGAACAGTTTTATAGGTAGAAAAACTGAAGTGGGTGAGCTAATCCTTGCCCCCATGAAGACAGGGACTGTGCCTTTCTTGTTTGCTGCTATATTCTTTTGCCAAACACATTGCCTAATATCTTGGTTGTACTTAATAATTATATCTTGAATGAATGAATGGTAATCCAAGAGCAGAACTGTAAGCTTGTAGCTGTCCCACAGAGATCTTTTGAAATTATTTAAATAATCTCATCCTCTCTCCAACTGAGGGAGGTGCATCAATGATTCACATTAGATCTTTTCTTGAGATTTAACCCTTCCAATCTCCCAGCAGATTCTGTGGCTGGTCTCTGTATGTTTCTCTTATTCCCAGTGTTGAGTTATGCTGTAGGGACTCAGGGACTCTTACCCAAGAGCTGTCCCAATTGACTTATTATTCCCATAAGCACTGTGACAATGACTTCTCTTCTCTTTGAGGCATCTTGCTTGGGGGTAAAAGGAGCTGGGTGAGGACAAGATTGTGACTGCTCTACTTGATCCGTGAAGGGGAGTGGAGAGGCCAGCCACAGAGTGTGCTAGGAGATTAGGAGTGTTTAGTCTCAAGAAAGGATCTAATGTGACTCTCAAAGGGACCAGCTATAGTGGGGAGAACATGGGCTTTGAATTTAGGTGAGTCTGTGTTAAAATCTAGACAGTGCTACATATTAAGCGAATGTTAAACAAGCTACTTAACCTCTGAGCTTCTGTTACTTCATCTATAAAATGAGGTTAAAAAAATAATTACTGGGCTTCCCTGGTGGCACAGTGGTTGAGAATCTGCCTGCTAATGCAGGGGACACGGGTTCGAGCCCTGGTCTGGGAAGATCCCACATGCCACGGAGCAACTAGGCCCGTGAGCCACAACTACTGAGCCTGTGCGTCTGGAGCCTGTGCTCCGCAACAAGAGGCCACGATAGTGAGAGGCCCACGCACCGCGATGAAGAGTGGCCCCTGCTTGCCGCAACTAGAGAAAGCCCTCACAGAAACGAAGACATAACACAGCCAAAAATAAATAAATTAATTAACTTAAAAAAAAATTACCTCTAGAGCTTCCGAGCACAGTGCCTGGCAGAGATTGGTTGGTCATCAAATAGTAGTTTTTCTTCCCTTTCTTTCCCATTCACTAATTTCCTTCTCTCCTGCTCCTAGACCTCATTCTGTCACAGTTTGACCACAGATGGCTTCTCTGATTTCATCCAGGCAGATCATGTTCTTGGTTTCCTAGTGGCACTTGAAAGAGGATTCTTTTTCCTACACAAAGCTGGCTGAAAGCCTTGCTTTGTCTATTTCCCCTTTGCCTAAACAAATATCTTGGATATTACCACTCCAATGAGAGGAGAGACCAGACTCACCGGTGCTAGAAAAAAAAAAAGTGAGCAAAAGTCACATTCCCAGGACAGGCTTAGTTAGACCTGCAAGGCTCCCGCCCGCACTCCTCAGAAAACACGACTGAATCAGAGTAATAGCACTTCTTCCTTCTTGGCAGGACTGTACTTTTTTTTTTTTTTGGCCACACTACACAGCTTGTGGGATCTTAGTTCCCTGACCAGGGATTGAACCCGCGCCCTCAGCAGTGAAAGCATGGAGTCCTAACCTCTGGACCACCAGGGAATTCCCAGGACTCTACATTTTTTTTTATCATGACCCATTCTGGGGAAAGTGAGGAGGGTAGAGTGAAGACCACTAGCTGTCCACAAAATCCATTCTTTCTTCCTTAGTAATTGAGGTTTGGCTGCTTGCAGCCAGCTGTGGCCATGTTACTGAACCCTTGTCAATAGATGTGAGAAGATGGGATGTATGCAGCTTTTGCCTTGCTTGCTTAAGAGCAAATCTCTGGCTCTGGAATTCTGTTCTTTCTCTCTCCTCACTAACTAGAAGTGCTTCAACCAGAGTAGACTTGGAAGCTACACGTTGAGGATGGCAGTCATCATCCCAGGTCCCTGAATGACCGAGTAGAGCAGAGCCATCCACCTACTTGGAATGCTGCCTTGGACCATACTACACTGGACCACCTAATCAAATCCTATCTCACATCTCCAGGAAACATCCATGAATACATCCCTCTCCCTCTTCTTGACCATCACATTTAATATCAGTTCCCCACATTTTCTGATACTTAAGTGTATTGTTTCCTATTTGGTTCTTTTTGGTGTAATCTTGTTTTGTTCTTTATTTAGTGTGTGCTTCTTGGCTCTTAAGCCAGAAGGAGATCACAAGATGTGACACTCTGCTTCTGCTCCCATTTCCCCAATAGCACAGCTGTTGTGGATGCTGATGGAGCCCCCGTGTGGCCCCTTCCCCAGCTGCTGTGAGTGTTGGCTGCTATCACCTCAGAGCTGCCGCCTTCTCCAGCTCAGCCAAATGTGAGCACCCGTGGGAGGTTACGTGCCCCCCTCTAGCAGCCAGCAGTCAATGGTGACTGGCACGGGGTAGAAAAGGATAGCCACTAAAGATGGGGCTGATCCTCTGATGAAAATTGAGCTTCAGAACCTTCCTGAGGAACTAGGCTGTTGCAGATCTCCAACCAAGACAACTGGTCTAGGCTGCAATTGCTCACAGGTGCCACCCTTCTCCAGAGACCTGCCCTCAGCTGATGGGAACCTCCTCGCAACCCTCCTCTCCTCCCCCCTCCCCACCAGCGTGGCCCGCAAGCAATGACTGACTGATATGGGGCATAAAAGCCCAGCCCCCTTGCCTCAAGGGGATGTAAGTCTGCCTTGTGGTTTATGCCCCAGTTCCCTGTGGATCAGGCCAGGGCTAGATGTGACCTGACATGTACCTTGTTTGTCTTGTTCCCTTTCCTATCTACTTCACTCTTTCCCTTGCACGTTTGCCCCAAAAAGTGCTCCCTCAATAAATGCCTGTCTCAGACTTTGCTTCTAGGGAACCCAACTTCAGTCTACTGGTGTCAATACTCTGCCGTCATCTTCCCAAATCATCTCCAGGGACCATTCAGACCCATGCTCTGGGCTGGGTATGCCATGGTGCTGAAATTGGGCTGAGGGTGTGGAAGGAGCTACGTGAAGAACAAGTGGGCTCTACTGAAGTAGTTGTAAGGAATACCTGCTACTTAGGGATGTTATGACGGTTTTAAAAGCTAAATAAGTTAATGTCTGTAAAATGCTTAGGCCATAGCCTGACATGTATCTTAAGTATTAAGTGCTTTTAAGTATTAAGGCAGGGATTTCTTTGATCTTTTTCTTATGTTTATGTATTCCAAGTGTGCCTAGATGAGTCCATGGCACATCGTAGGCACTCAGTGTCTGAATGAGTGATTATTGAAGTTTTGCTTTGAGGGCCCAAGGTGATGTGCTGGGATCTGGCCAGCAGAGGGCAGAACCAGTGCAGCCAAAAGAGCCTATGGGCTGAAGGAGGTAGTGGGATAGAGCTGGGGGGAGAGCCAAGGGGAGTACCTACATCATAAAATATTAGAATGTTTAAATTATACCTTAAAATCTTAGATTTTTATTTAGCCCAACCTTGAGTGTATATAATGAGGTATATTGAGCCCCTACTTTGTAAATTAGGACAAATAAGTAGTTCCAGGCCCCAAGATCCCTAGAGTTGCCCCGGTAGCTCCTCTATTGAACTACCCCATACTCCTCTCAATAAATCCCCTTTTGTGCTTATGCTAATACACACTGGATTTCTGTAACTTACAAGCAAAAGAATTTGTATTACTCTATTTTTAAGCCCTGTGAGTATAAGGACTGTGTGAAGGGGAGTCTCCCCCATAGATGGGGACACTGAACTCCCAGCGCAGCCACTCTGGGCTGCTTCCTGCTCCAGCCACCCGCCGACCTGCTCTCTTCAGGAGGGTGGTCTTGCCACATTTCTGCCTCCAAGCTTCCCTTGTCTTGTTCTGTTCATTCTCTCTGCCCACGTAGATCTGTCCTATCTCTCAAAGCCCAGTTCAAATTCTACCTTTCTCTGGCTCCTCTACATCCACTCAATCTCATTTCTCAAAATCCTGATAGCATCCATGACCTGACATTCATTCTTATTCTTGTTGGGATTCCATATTTTATTTGGGTGTTTGGGCTGG
The DNA here is from genome assembly GCF_028021215.1 of Eschrichtius robustus. Taxonomy (NCBI): domain Eukaryota; kingdom Metazoa; phylum Chordata; class Mammalia; order Artiodactyla; family Eschrichtiidae; genus Eschrichtius; species Eschrichtius robustus. The sequence continues at coordinate 60,932,953 of NC_090834.1, read as the reverse complement.
GCGGTCTCCAAAGTCCCATCCAGCTGTAGACTTCCGAGTCCGTTGTCCACCCGTATGTCACGTCTTCTTAAGCAGGTCTCCACCTTCTCCCTCAAGAAGATATGAGGAAAGGCTTGAGAGCACACGTGGGGCTTAGCACTGATTTACGTGGAATCAACATAACTAACTGCTCATGGGAGCAAATGTGTTCTGTGATCCTCCATTCAAGTAACACACAGGCATTTATTTTCATTTTTTCAAAGTAGAAGTAGCTTCCCCCCCTTATAATATAAGAAACATACTTATGGTCAAATAAATCAAATATTACATAAATTTTTAAAGTAGAAAGGGAAAATCACCCATAATCCTTCTCTTCAGAGATAAGTGCTCTCAAAATATGCTTTCAAAGCTTTTGATATATACACATATGTATGTTTTGATAGGGCTTTCTGGAGACCCCATGGAGATTCCTTAATAACAGAAATTAAACAGAACAGTGGGAGGTTCCAGCCTGGGATTTGTAGCTGGCCACATTTCATGTATTCAACTGAAGCATGTGAAACTACTGATATTCAGCTGTTTTTGACCTACAAGCACAGCAATTTTACGTGGTTCAAATCAATGTATGTGAAGCCTAGAATATCAGCTCTGGTAGAGCCCTTAGAGACTTTCAACTATTTCAACTTTCTATTTCACGGTGCTGAAGAAGGACAAGAGTCAGAGAGAAGTGTCTAGCCAGTTTATACACCACACTGGTAGTAGAATCAGGGCTGGTTCTCTTTCCACTGAATCAGGTACCTGCCTCTTTTAATATGATAATCTTCTAGGTGTGATAATAATCTTCTAGAAGCAGATTTCAACCTGATATCAGAAAATTACTCACAGAATTCATTCAAAATGTTAGAGGCTGCCTTAGAGGTAGTGAAGTCCCCAGGACTGGAGATGGGGCTGGGAAGGGCACTGGGACATGGCTGGAGGGGCACAGGGACCATGGAGCTAATGAGGCTTAACAGTCAGGGCTCTGTACTTGCATGGCTCCTTCTTAAGTTCTTAGGAGGGGCCCTAACAATGTATTAACATGGTGATATGTTTTTGTAATATTTGCAAAAATAAGATATTTTAAAATTCTTTTTCTTAAGGAGGGCCCCCCAGAATTATATAAGTTTCAGGCCTAGATCCACTCCTAGGTAGCACACAGTTTTGCAAAGCACTAGGCAAGGTTACCAGAGAACCTGGGTTCCAGTCACGGTACTGCTTTGGCCCAAATGGGCAGAATGGCACTTGCTCTGCTTCCCTCACAGGGGGTAAAATCACAAATGTTAAATGGGCTGAAAAACATAAAATATGAAAAAATATAAATAAGTAACATAACTTAGATTTCCTGTCTGTGATATGGGATAATCATTGCTGCTTCTCATGGTCATTGAAGATAACACATCAAAAAATGTGTCCTCAGGGCATTTTCCTGTCTCATTTCCCTCTGCTACAACTTCCTCTTTTCCTTCCTCTAGCCCCTAGCCCCCAACACTCCGGCCACTAGAACACTCATTTGTCATTATATGTTGCCACTTTTATATATATATACATATATATATGTGTGTGTATATATATATATATTTTTTTTTTTTGGGGGGGGGCCACACTGAACGGTTTGTGGGATTTCAGTTCCCCGACCAGGGATTGAACCCAGGCCCTTGGCAGTGAGAACACGGAGTCCTAACCACTGGACCACCAGGGAATTCCTGCCACTTTTATATATTTGTTCAAAGGGCTCCTACTGTCTATAAAGTCTATCTTTGCTGGAAAAAATCCTTATCCACAAGGCCTAGGTCTGCTAGATCCTCTCCTCCTTCCCCAGTGATGACCTCCCTTAGTACTGTTTCTTGTTGATCTTACAGATTAGAACACTGAGGCCTGATGTAACACATAGCTGAATTCTGGAGGCCCCACAAGATAATCCTCAGGAATCTTGATCTTCTGCCATCCCCGGCCTCTTAGTATCAGAGCATAGACACACGGTTCTTGATGTATACATGATAGGGGTCACTGCGCTTATCCACTTTGCGGGAGCGGGTGTATCCCAGGATGAGGCTGCCCACAGTGGCAGCAAATAGGAACATGACGAAGAGAATGTACATGTAGGAGTTGTCATCGCGGCCAGGTAGGCTGGCCCGCCTCTCCTCAGTCAGGTTGTCTGACCCTGGCCGGCAGAGCAAGTTGCTGTGAAGAGTGGCATTTAGAGCCTTCAACACAGCGTGCAGGCTCTCATACCAGGTCTCAGTCCCATTGGTGGTCTCCATAGCAACAGGGATTCAGGTGGGGGAAGAATCGGAGGATGCTCTGGTAGTGACAGAAAAGAGAGAGGATGGCTTCTGTTACTTGAAGCTTGAATGACCTTCCCACTCCTTCAGACCCCAGCTAAAATCCCAACATCACAGTTTATTCCAACTACTTGTTTACTTGTCTATCTTCTCCACTAGACTGCCAGCCCAAGGAAGGCAGGGAATATGTCTGTTTTATTCACTGCTATATATGAGCACTCATGACAGCACTCAGTAGGTGCTCAATAAATACTTGTGGAAGGAAGTCTTCCTTGACCATTGTAAACATGCTGATCTATCCTTTCTTTGGGGTCTATAACTCACTGAGCTTTAGGCTAGAAGAACCTTAGGGATTATTTAATGTAATTTCTTCCATTTTACACACAGGGAAACTGAGGCCCAGAGAGAATAGTTGGCTTGTCCATGATCACAGAGAATACTGGAGGTAGAGCCGAGATAGAGCCCAGCTCTTCGATGGCCAGCTCAGAGCTCCTCCGGCCTCCACACCAGCTCTGGGGAGGACTGTGTGGCACAGTTAGAAGACATTCCTCAGAACTCTCCCTCAGCACAGTTCTTTCTTATGCTCCACAGACACCATGTAGAAGATGTTTGGGGATGGCTTAGATTTCCCCCTACCTGGAGGCCAGGGGCTGGGTCATTTGACCTCTAAAGCATCCTAGGTCCCTCTCTAGGTATTCCTAGCTATTGAGGAGAAATTCTGTTGGAAAGGAGGTGGCTGGGGGAGCAGGGAAAGGCTGATAACCACTGCTGGCACTGGGCCTGAGGGCTTCAGAGTGAAAGGAATACTCAGTCCGGTTTGGGGTTTTACCCACCCCAGAGAGAAAAGACACTAGCACCTCAACTATCCTGCCTTCCAAAACAACGTCACTGTGTACATGGCATATAACTGGTGATAACAGAGGTTCCTTTTCCTTCCTCTCAGAGATCCTTAGTCTACAATGTAGAAAAATAGCCAAAGGCAGCCTTGTATCCTAGTCTCTGGAAAAACATATGTCATTCCTTTAAACAAGGCTCCACGCTCACTTCCTTCAGGAAGCCTTTGTGTGCTCCCAGCATACTCCACAAGCTTTATCATCGCAGCCTTCCCTTTGCCCCAGCACTTACATATAAGGCAATGTGTGGCTGTCCTCTTGCTATTGATAAGGGTTATCAGAAGACCACATGCTCCTGGTCAGCAAGGCTGTGTCTCTTCTCCAAGTCTAGGGGACTACCCTAGTTCTCCTTCCCTCAGTGGTCTCCAGTAAAGACGGCCACTTTGGATTTCTCTATAGGCCAAGCACTCAGTGTTCGCTGACTGGTTCCAAAGCCCTCCTTTATCTAGGTAGAGCTGTTTAACACACTTGACTATTAACCATCACGTCTCTTCCCCGGAAGAGATGACAGTTAGTTAGGACCATGATAAATATTCATTAAGAACTCTATGAATGCAGAATTTGGGGGGAAGAATCAAAATAATACAGCAATAACCCAGGACTGGCCCACATTTTATGCAAGGCCTTGGGGCCCCCTGCCATCTAGTACTTGGGCAACCTTGTCTGGATGGAAAAGGGGAAGAGTTAAGATCCAGGAGGCATAGGTTCTCATCTAGTATCCCACTTGTCAGGCAACAAATTTGTGCCTTCCTCTTTCCTCATGTGGGCTAATGGAAAGCAGGAGCAGCACAATGAAATTAATGGCTCAATGAATCACCTGGCCAGTCATCGTTTATGGAGGCCCACTCCTGGGCAGCCTTATTCTGGGAGCTCTAGGAGGCCAGTCCCTACACTCAGGGGGCACATCGCCAGCTCTTAATATGGGAGACAACCTAGGAGCTACTGGGGCTTAAAGGAAGAAGGGATGAATTCTGACCAGTGCTCAGAGAGTGTTCACAGTGATGGAAGAATTTGAGTTGGACCTTGAAGGATTTTTTGGAAGTAGAGAAGGCAAGGGAAGCAAACAGATGGACTAGAAAGCACACTTTGAAGAATGGAAAGTAGCATAAAGAGTGTAAGATGCATGAAAGGATAAGATAGGATGTGGTATGGAGACACTGGCCCAAACCAGATCATAGAGGGCCTTGAGTGCCAGGCTGCAGAGCTGGAACTTTACCCTGTAGGTGGAGAAAAAACATGGAATGATATTTTAAAAGGGGGTAAAATGATCAGATCTGTGCTTGGAAAGGACACTCTGGCTGCTATGTGGAGTGTGGAGTAAAGAGGGCCGGGATGGAGGCAGGGAGCCCAGTGATAGGTGAAATAGTCTGGGTTCAAGATGCTGAGTCCTGAGCTGGGGCGGAGGGGATGACAAGGTGGGGGCGGGGACAGATAGAGGATGTGAGAGGCATTTGGGGGTGGGAATGGCTAAGGCAGTGGTTGCAGGAGGAAGGGGCCTCAGACAGTTTTATAAGCAGACAACAGACAGATGGCATAAGTGCGGGAAGAGCTCACTTTGATTGAGGGAAATAAGTTTCTCGCCCTGTTTGCACTTCAGTTTCCTCATCTATCAAAAAAGATTATCACCAGGAGTTGTTGTTCAATGGGTACAGAGTTTCAGTTTTGCAAGATGAAAAACATCTAGAGATCTGCTGCATAACAATGTAAAGATAGTTAACACTACTGAGATGTACCATTAAAAATGTTAAGATGATAAATTTTATGTTGCTTTTTACCACATTAAAAAGTTTTTTAATTAAAAAGGAAAAAAAAAAAAGATTATTATCTCTGCTCTGCCCCCTGCCCCAGGCTTGCTTGAGCATATACTTTTATTATGGTGAAGAGGATTTTTAAAATACATTTTAATAAAAAACACAGTTTTCATGAAAATGAAAATCTATTTTTCATTTTTGAGAAGTAAATACATATACACAGCAAAAAAAAGAAATTGAAGCAGTACGTACAATGAAAATGCAGTCTCTCTGTTCCCAGTGGCCCAAATTTCTTTCCCAGGGCAGTCACTGTCACCAGTTTTCTTAGATAGCCTTGCATGGGGGTTTGAACTGACAAGGCAGACGGAGGGCCACCTCCATCTGGAAGACTCACCAAACAACAGCAAATTCACTGGCTCCTAGTCGGCTCCAGGAATCTCCCTGTGGGCGCCCTTAGGCTCCTCAGCCCCTCAGCCTCTTCAGGATGTCTCTGGACACATCTGGGGTCTCAATATTGACTTTGGGAGCTGGGAAGGTCCAGAGCTGGGTGGGGAGGGGACAGAAAAAGAAGGAACTAGACACACAGAAAAAACTTCAGAACGAGGGTGGATCACCCGAGGCCAAGCCCCAAGGGTTGTGCAATAGCTGTGCTGTGGGTGCTGACACCCTGCCTCTTCCCCTCCCCTTCCTGCAGGAGCTGGATCAGGCCAACCTAGGGTTGCAGTTATAGGAACTGTGCCATGGCCAAGGGACATCTGATTGCTGTCCCCCGACTCCAGATGCACAATGTCTCAACTGGGTGACTTCATGAGAAACCTCAGTTCAACACATGAGCTGCTGCTCAGGACCAGCTAACAGTGCAGTCTAAAACATCCCCTTTCCCCAGGGTACTGGCATCTTAGCAGGGCCTGAGACCCAAGGAAATGATGTGAGTGGGAGAATGGCAGCCAGCAATTGGGTTGCTATTTTACATAGGAACAAATGATGTTACCAATCAACCTGTTTGGATAGACTGGGCATAAACATAGGCATGGCATCAACGCTATCTGTACCATAGCTTTGTTGTGAAAATTAAAGAAGAAAAGTATGCAGTGCCTGGCACTAGACACTCCACAGATGTGGTGGTGGTTTTATTTGTGCAGAGCAGAGGCTGGCATGGCCTTCAGAGTCCATCTAATCTAACCTCCCTCATTTTACAGTGAAAGAAATGAAAACCAAAGAGCTGTCTTGGTTCAGCTGCTACTTGTGTGACTTTGGGCATGTGATTTCCCTTTTCTGGGCCCCAGCTTCTGTCTGCATCTGTAAAATGAAGGGGTTTTACTATGTAATCTTGTAAGGTCCTGATCAGCTCTAACATCCCATGAAGATACCACGAAACCATACGTGAGATTTGGGAGATTGGGTAGGCTGGTGGGAGAGGATTTTGGGGGCTCTCTAGAGTCTCCCAAATCACAAGATAGAGAAGACTGCAGATTCTTTCCTCACAGGTTAAGATGCTTCGAGTCCCAGGACTGAGTTACACTTAGTATTCCAGCCTAGATAAACTGAAGGCCAAATTTGTTGACCTGTTCATTTTTCCTCTTTATAGCTCACCTGCCAGGGTGATCTAGCCTGGAGGAGACAGACTCTGTGTTAGAAAGTGGGGGTAGGGGGAAAGCGTGGGTGACAGGGTGGGCTCTGAGGTGGGGTTCAGTGAGGGGAGTAAAGGTTCACAGAACCATTCATTTCCTCACACCCTCCTTCCAGTGCCTCTCTGGATAGACCTGGATGGATATTTGTACTTCTGATGGAACGTGCAAAGAAGCCATAGTTGCGTATCTTTAGAAGCTCGGTTGAGGTGGGATGGAGGACCTGTGTGCAAGGAGAGGCAGAGAGCTCATAAAGGGACAGCTTGGTTCTCTATGACCTGCCTCTGGGTCCCAAGTTGGGAATTGGCAGTTGGCAATGTGGGGAATTTTGTTCCTCTTTCTGAGCTCCTTGGCTTCCCTCTTCAAGATAGTCACTGATTATGAAGCTCTTTGGATGGGGAAGACAGAGCTCCTGCCTTGGAGAGTCCCTGACTTGAAACAAGAGATAATCATTTAGGAAGGGAGATGAACAGTGACTGAAAAGAGATTTTAAAGATCATTTAGAATCTAGATTCTAGGCCAACCCCTCCATTTTGTAGTTGAGAAAACTGAAGGTCAGAGAGGGGAAGTGACTAGTCCAAAATGACATGGCTAGTAAATGGCAGAGCTCTGATGAGAACCCAGGTCTTTGGGGTGCTGTTCAGGTGCTCTTTCCACTACAAATGGCAATGTCTTCTGGCATCTGAGCTGCATATCACACCAAACACAGGCTCCTCGTGTCCTGGGGTATCATCTCCTCTAAGTCCACCACTACTCCTTTTTCCTGGACTACAGATTCTTGCTAATCTTTTTTTTTTTTTTGGCCGCACCACTGGCATGTGGGATCTTAGTTCCCTGACCAGCGATTGAACCCGCACCCCCTGCGTTGGAAGCGCAGAGTCTTAACCACTGGACCTCCAGGGAAGTCGCTCTCGCCAATCTTAACTGAGGATCCAGTAAGGGGAGAAGTTGGTAACTTTTGGAGGCGTTAACCTTCCTTTAGAGTCTTGTTCCCCATAGCACTTTCTGCTCCAGACCTACTCCTGCTCCTCCATACAAGACAGGTGCACTCTCTTCCTCCACACCCCGATGTTACTCTTTCCAGCACATTAACAGGTTTGCCCAAAATGTCCTTGACTTGAGCTCGCCTGGCCTCTAACTTGGGGATGGAGGCGTAAAGCTGGGACCTGAAGGATAAACTGGGTATCTTAGTAAGGTTTTCTTTCAGGTTTCTCTGGGGAAAAGTGAAATGCCACCATCGGTTCTTTTGGTTTCCCTATGCTCTGTTTCAGCTACTCTTGCAGAATGAGTGTCTGAAGTGCTTGGAAATGTGGTAGAGAGGCAGGGGAAAAAGGCCACATAAAGCAAGTGGATCCAAAGACAACTCCTGGGAATGCACAGTTTTACCTCTGGCCCCTCTCGTGGTCTTATCACCACCGTGGGCTGGTGGGAGAGGAACCTTAACGTATAGTTAGAAGGAGACACAGAAATAGAATCTGAGCTGGAAGGGATCTTAATAATCACGTCATTGGTGTAACCCCCTCGTTCAACCAGTGGGAAAAACCACCCCACCCCAAGAGGAAATCGCTTGCTCAGGGTCTCACAGCCTAGGAACTGGGACCAGAAACAGGTATCTCATCCACATATCTTTCCACTATAAGTTCTCTGTTGCCTATAGGACAGTCTAACCTCCTGCGATTATCATTCAAGCTCCTTTGGTTATGACCCTACCTCCAGCCCCATCTCACCACAGCTCTCCCCACTGCCTGTGCCCCATGATACTGAGCTATAGGCCATTCCCCAAACATTCCTTGCACTTGCACACCTCTTGCCTTTGCTCATGCTGTTTTCTTAGGCAGAAATGCCCTTCCTCTTTTTTATCTGCCTAGTGAACTCCTACTCATCCTTCAAGACCCAGCTCCAGTATAACCTCTGTAGACCCTCTCCTGAGACACCACCTTCCCCACTCCCTAGCCAGTTAAGTCTCTTCTTCTTGTCTGTTCCTAAAGTGCTTTGCATAAAACCCTGTTAGAGCACTATGCTGTACTGAAATTGGGTGTGTATATCTGTATAAATATAAATAGATATAGATATAGATATACTAAACTGTGCGCTGGGAAGTGTGAAGGCAGGGACCTGTGCCTCATACATTTCTTTATAGCAGGCACTCAAGAATAGGTGGATAAATGTCTCTTCTTATTAGACTATTCCCCCCTGCACACACACATACGCATTCATGAAAACAGCTTACAGCACTTAAAAAGCAGCTTCAAGGGCAGGCCAAAACAGATTCCATTTGGTCTGGGGAAGGGGAAGTTCAAATAAAAGACACCATCTCAGTCAGGTGGGCAAGTGAGTCAGGGGAGGAGGAATTCCAAGCCGCCTTTGGAAGCCCAGATGTTCCCTGCACCTGAACCCCATTTAATCCAAAGGGCAAACATTCTTGGCCCCAAAACACCAGCAGCGGCTTAGCAACGCTCTTCCCTGTGCACCCACCCAGGGGGCAGCCACACACACCCACCTGCTGCACACACACAGTCCAACTCCCAGTCTCCAAGCCTCTAATCTTGCCTTTCAGGTGTGCCTTTCATGGTTCCAATCTTGGCTGTATGCTTGGCTATGTGACCTTGAGCACTGCATTTATGTTCTCTGAATCTCATCTATGAGATGGGGATAATTACCCCTGTCCTGCTTGCCTCACGTGGCAACTCGGGGAGACCAAGGGGGAAAGGTGTTTTAGAAATTGCAAAGTATTATGTAAACATAAGAGAGAATTATTGGGCATCCTGGTCACCTGTTTCCTTTTCTGTTGCCCTATCTCCTCCGCCGCCCCCCAGTATTACCAGGAACAGCTATCCCTATGTCCCCTCTCCCCACCTTAGGTTCTCCTACTCTCAGAAGAAGCTAGGAGGTTCTTTATTACTTTTCTTGATTCTCAGACACACTTACCTCCTTCAGAAGCCTTCCTTGTTTCTCTTCCTCTCTGATCTGGGGCCTCATTCTCCCCATCAGTAAGATGGGATTTCTTGTCTTGCCTCCCTCTTAGTAGGCATTTTGAGCATCCACCCATTCAGTTTATAGATAGAAATGTGTTTTGCAAAGTGTGGAGTGAGTGAGGGATGAAGGTTGTTTGTTCTCATCTTAAGGAGTCAAGAAAATCTGAAAGCCGTTTCCTTGCCTCCAGCTTGGCTCTCCTCCATTCAGAGTGGATAACTGGCTGGATGCCAGGAGATAAAGAGCAGCTAACACATTTACAATGCACTTTTGTAGCTGAAGTGGAATCAGCCCTGGGCTAGGAGTGAGGAGAATTGGGTTCTACTTCTGTCTGGTCCCTGGTGTGACCCTGGGCAAGCCATCTCCCCGCTGGGCCTCAGTTTCCCCCTATGCAAACTGCTGAGGAGTGGGGACGGGGGATAGGAGGAGACACTCTCCAAGGTCCCTCACACAGGGGTCTGAACTCCTGTACTTTCTACACAAGAGACTCCCGGGTCCAGTCCCCTTCCCCCACATGCCATACGGAGTAGATGGGCAACAGGACCAGGAGGCCCATTTTACATTTGGTGACCCAGGAAAAGAACGCACAAAGCACAGAGCAGGTGGGCGATTGGCACAGGTTTACACAACCTGTAAACTAGAACTCAAGTCTCCTGACTCCCAGCCTAGATCTATGTTACTAGTACTAGAAGACGTCTAAGGGAGCTCTTAGGCTTTTCCCAGGACTGGGGCGCATAGGGCGAGGGACACAATGAAGTAGAGAATGGGCAAGTCAACTCGCACGCTGAGCAAGCGGCTCCCGCCAAGCAAGAAGACACGCCGGGTCCCGGAGCGCCATTTCCGCGTGTGCTCTCGCTGCGGAGCCGCAGGTTGGTTGTTATATTGTGCGCTCGCATATCTGTGGATGTGGAAGGAGCTTGGGTGCCGCCGTCCCGGGGCCCGTGAGTGCCGACCTAAGCCCCCACGGTTTCCGGGCAAGGCGTGCCAGGAGCCCAGCTTCGCACTCCCACGTGCGCCCCGGGATCCCTGTGGCTCTGTCCAATGGAGGATCAGTATGTATCTGAGCCGCCCCCTACGTCTGGTCGGCGGCCCCCAGGGAGGCGGATAGACCCCTCATTTCTACCCCCGGCGCTGGCTCAGCCTTCCCAAGCCGGCGGGTGCGCCTTACCTGCCTGTCGGCAAGGCTCCCAGGGACGCCGTCTGTTCGTTGGACACCTCGCCCTGGGCTCGCGGGTGCCCCGCACTGCGCCCCAAGGCGCTCCGCCAGCCCCCCTGCTCGCAGCCCGCGGCCAGCACCGCCTGCGCCCCCTCCGCTCTGCGCTCCAACCCGCGCTCAGCTGCCTTTTCCCTTCCTCCGGGCGTCCCCTCACCCGGCCCCGCCCGGCCCCTAACCCACCCACTTCTCCCGGAGCTGGCTTCGGGCGCCTCCGCCCAGCTGCTTGGCCTCAGCCAGCTGTGAGCTGCGACCATTCCGTCCCCTGCAGCGCCTGCTTCCTGGACCTGAGACCGAATGTTCCTTGCTTCGCTTCAGCTTGCCCGGTCTGAGGAGGATCTCAGAAGAGCGTCGGGTGCTGGTGGAATCAGACTTTGCTCCTACGTGGTTGTATGGTGGTGGGCAAGTCACTGCTCCTCACTGGGCCATGGCTTCCTCGCTATAAAATGGGTACACTTCCTGCATGCGTTCTTCACAGGGTGATGGTTAGGGTCAGATGAGATCTTAGAATCCAAAATATTAAAGCCGGATGGTCACTGGAGAAATCATCCGATTCTAACACAAACCCTCTTTTCCAGACAGGATGCAGTTTGGGGAAGGGGCCCAGTTTGGGGAAGGGGACTTGCCCAGGCTCACCAAGGAAGTCACTGGCAGAGCTCAGACTCAGAATCCACTAGGCCACTCTCTCCCCTTAACCTCGGCCAATGTTTCATCCAAGTCTCAACAGTCCCTCACATGCCCAGACAGCTGGTGTCCAGCCACACCACGCTGCTCCCTGTCCCCGAACACCCTTCACTTTCTGGCCACCAGGCCCTCACTCAAGCTGTTTCTTCCTTGCTGGGCACACTGCAGGTTCCAGAGAAGAGAAGCATCCAGGGACAGCTGGGAAATGAGGGCCAGGAGGCCATGGGCAAGGGAATGGACGGTGGCAGGGAATAGCCTCTCAGGGACTCTGTGAGGAGTCCTTATCAGAGCCCTCTTTGCCAGCCTCCGGCCTTGGGATAGTTAATAACAAACTGAGGGGACTTCCCTGGTGGTGAAGTGGTTAAGAATCTGCCTGCCAATGCAGGGGACACGGGTTCGATCCCTGGTCTGGGAAGATCCCACATGCTGCGGAGCAACTAAGCCTGTGTGCCGTAACTACTGAGCCTGCGCTTTAGAGCCCTTGAGCCACAACTACTGAACCCACATGCCACAACTACTGAAGCCCACATGCCTAGAGCCCGTGCTCTGCAACAAGAGAAGCCACCGCAATGAGAAGCCCACGCACTGCAGTGAAGAGTAGCCCCCGCTCGCCACAACCAGAGAAAACCTGCGCGCAGCAATGAAGACCCAACGCAGCCAAAAATAAATAAATAAAATAAGTAAATTAAAAACAAAAATAACAAACTGAGGCCAGCTCTGGCTCCCTTGCCATCAAAAATCTGTTCTAGGGCTTCTCTGGTGGCACAGTGGTTAAGAATCCACCTGCCAATGCAGGGGACACGGGTTCGAGCCCTGTTCTGGGAAGATCCCACATGCCGTGGAGCAGCTAAGCCCGCGTGCCACAACTACTGAGCCTGTGCTCTAGAGCCCGCGAGCCGCAACTGCTGAAGCCCATGCGCCTAGAGCCTGTGCTCCGCAATGGGAGAAGCCACTGCAATGAGAAGCCCGTGCACCGCAGCGAAGAGTAGCCCCCGCTCGCAACAACTAGAGAAAACTTGCCCGCAACAATGAAGACCCAACGCAGCCAAAAATAATTAATTAAAAAAAAGAAAAGAATCAAAATAAAATTAAATTAAAAAAAAAAAATCTGGGGCTTCCCTGGTGGCGCAGTGGTTGAGAATCTGCCTGCCAATGCAGGGGACACGGGTTCGAGCCCTGGTCTGGGAAGCTCCCACATGCCATGGAGCAACTAGGCCCATGAGCCACAACTACTGAGCCTGCGCGTCTGGAGCCTGTGCTCCGCAACGAGAGGCCGCGACAGTGAAAGGGCCGCGCACCGCGATGAAGAGTGGCCCCCACTCGCCGCAACTAGAGAAAGCCCTCGCACAGAAACGAAGACCCAACACAACCATAAATAAATAAATAAATAAAATAATTTAAAAAAAAAAAAAGTCTGTTCCAGGTAGGACATCTGAGGCATATACCCTCAATCACAGAATCTCAGATTATATCTAAGAAGTGCTGTCATTTAAAAAAGACCTATCACATGGAGGAAATGTTGTACAAAGTTGCTAATGTTCATCAAAACATGTTACTTCTGTGTGACTTCTGTAGTTTCATATTTTGACCCAGCTACTTTTTTTTCTCAGTCTGGATATCATCTCTCAGGGAAGTCATCCTGACTCTGAGCAGGCAGTCTCAAATTTCAGTCTACCTAAGAATCACCTTGGCCTTTATTTTAAGTGAAGTAGACTTCTGGGTTCCACTCCAGAGGTTCTGATTCAGGAGATCTGGACTAGAGCCCAGAAATTAGCATTTAAAAAAAAAAAAAAAAGCTTCTGGTGAGACTGTGATGCAAGTGGTTCTTGAGACCAGCCTTGAGGAAACAGCCATGGCTCAGTAAGCATTCCTTCCCACATCCTGCCAAGCCTTGCATCTAATCTATAAGACTGTTTATTACAGTTATGAAAAGTAATTATTTGTCCACCTTATCTACTAGATTGTGAGTTCTCTGAAGTTAGGGATTGTCTCTTGTCCTAATAAAATTTTGGAATCACAGTCTTAGAATCATACCACGTTAGAGTTCTAGAATGATTTAGTGATAGAACCTAAGTTAGAAGGACCCTTAGAGTTATCTAGTCAAATCCCTTACCCAAGAATTCCCTATATTTCTTTGTGTATCTGTAATAGAGGTTTTATTGCTTATTAATTGTGTCATTCCATGCACTTTTAAGTAAACAAACTTAGAAAATATACTGGTAGTGTTAAACAGATGATGGCAATATTGAAGAGAATGTTCAATTGTTTTACATAAGGTAGTAAGAGGCACCACTGCCACCATCACCCCACCTCCGAAATTTGTACATTTCATATAAAAAGAGTAAAAATAGTTCATTGGCATTTAGCTAGCATTATTCTTTGTAATCTATGAACCATGATAAGCCTGAACAATTTCAGAATTTCAGAGCAAAGCAAACCATTTTCTTCCACTAGCAAATGTAGCAGTTTCAATTTCTTTAAAAAAACAAGCAAACAAATCAACATATTCCAATGGTCCTGAATTTTAATGTTTATATCATATTAATTCAAGAAATAAAATGTGATTCAGCTTTTGAAAATGAGGCTGAACTTCTTCACCATAATTATACTTACTTCATAATTCAAACGATTTAACTGAAGCCAGCGTTAGCCCAGTAAAAACCATGGTGACAACTCAACTGCTCTTTTGCTAAGGAAACGTCTTTAAAAGTTAGCTATTCTTTAAAAATTCAGACGCAAGCTGCATAACTGTGACTTGAGGAACCAACAATCAACCCGTCCAGATACCACCGCAGTAGTCCTATGTGTTTGTTTTTTTTTAAATTAATTAATTAATTTTTGGCTGCGTTGGGTCTTTGTTGCGGTGTGCAGGCCTCTCATTGCAGTGCCTTCTCTTGTTGCGGAGCATGGGCTCTAGGCGTGCGGGCTTCAGTAGTTGCGGTGCTCAGGCTTCAGTAGTTGTGGCTCACGGGCTCTAGAGTGCAGGCTCAGTAGTTGTGGTGCATGGGCTTAGTTGCTCCGCAGCATGTGGGGTCTTCCCAGACCAGGGCTCGAACCCGTGTCCCCTGCATTGGCAGGCGGATTCTTAACCACTGCACCACCAGGTAAGTCCATCCTATGTGTTCTTATAGCTGGGGAGCACATACAGAATCACTGTGAATCACACATACATATCAATAACTTCCTGGTAAAACTACACCAATAGTTTCCTCTGTTAATGATTTGTTTAAAAAATAAGCATGTACTACAGTTCAGCAGTTGAAAGACTTCTAAGTCTATTATTATAAAGATGCTGAGAAATACATTTGGATATTTGAAAAGAAGCAAGACTAGAAATGTGGTTTTATATTAAACCATTTAGAAGACCTCAGTTACAAACAACTAAAAATACATAAATAAATAGGAATTTCTTAAAACCATTGTCTCTAACAATACAAAAATTAAATATTAAGGCATCCTTTACTCCCATCTATTTTGGTATATGCAGCAAAGAGAAATGTTTTAAATAGGAACCAGCACTTCTATTCAAATGCTCTCTAATGTATTTGGCAGATTTGTTTTTATATTCTCCTGTTCAACATTCCATTGAAAGCTCTTATAATTGAACATTGTGACCCAAACCAAGAGAAAAGTATAAACAGATATTCGTTTATTAAAAATAAGCAGTTCACCTTTGAAAAGTAAAGAGTAACTACAAACAATATTATGTATAAAGTTCAAATACTAGTATTTAAATCTCTGAAGCAATTTATGCTTCCGTAATTAAGAGAAAGAAGAGATCGGGGCTTCCCTGGTGGCGCAGTGGTTGAGAATCTGCCTGCCAATGCAGGGAACACGGGTTCGAGCCCTGGTCTGGGAAGATCCCACATGCGGCGGAGCAGCTGGGCCCGTGAGCCACAATTACTGAGCATGCGCGTCTGGAGCCTGTGCTCCGCAACAAGAGAGGCCGCGATAGTGAGAGGCCCACGCACCGTGATGAAGAGTGGCCCCCCGCTTGCCACAATTAGAGAAAGCCTTCACACAGAAACGAAGACCCAACACACCCATAAATAAACAAATACTTAAAAAACAAAAAAAAGAATAGATTGATTAAAAAAAAAAAAGAGAAAGAAGAGATGAAGACTTCACTAAGATGAGAAGCCTATTAATATGGATCATGCTGTGGACTAATTGTTCACTCAGTATTCTGCCCCACTGGGATGAGAGTTTGAAAAGGGCTTCATATTCCTTTAAAAAAATTACACCGACTAGAATAAGATCATATGAGTTAACATTATTATTCCCCATATTTGTCCATTTACAAAGCTCAATTGGCTTCAAAAAGTATACTAATCAGTAACATTTTCACCTTTTATTAAGGCAAGTTTGTGAAAATAATTTAATACAACCGGATCTCCTCATGAACTTTCAGCTTAAAACATTTTTTATGTAAGAACTATATCCAAAAAAATCTGTTTTATAAAAAGCCACTTCAGTACCAGAAAAGAGTAATAAAAGATTTTGAACCCAGTTTATTTTTTTTAAAGGATGCTCTTCCCATGTCTCAAATTCCAAGTGCTATTCATCATCTTTAAAGCCAGTTTTGCTTAACTTCACCACATCAATCCAGTTCCATCCTCAAGGAAGTTCTCCTTTGTGATCTGCTTTATCTACCAACTTATGCTTCTGGGTTTGTTTTTTTTTTTAATTCTCTATTTTTAAAAAATATTTATTTATTTATTTGGTTGCACTGGGTCTTAGTTGTGGCACACGGGATCTTCATCGTGGCTTGCGAACTCTTAGTTGCAGCGTGCATGTGGGATCTAGTTCCCTGACCAGGGATCAAACCCGGGCCCCCTGCATTGGGAGCCCAGAGCCCTAGCCACTGGACCACCAGGGAAGTCCCCTAATTCTCTCTTTTTTTTTAATTGAAGTATAGTTGATTTACAACGTTGTGCTAATTTCTGCTGTACAGCAAAGTGACTCAGTTATACACATATATACATTCTTTTTTAAAATATTCTTTTCCATATGGTTTATCCCAGGAGATTGGATATAGCTCCTTCTGGGCTTTTGAAAGTTGTTCTTTTTTGTCTTTTTTTCTCATTTGATGGGGCTGTATTAGGAATTTCAAACAAGATTATATTTCTTGTGGATGTCGTAGAAATAACAGGGATGGCGATTCTCCATGAACTGCTCTTTATCGTCCTTCGCATATTCAAACAACATGTGGGTCATGGCGGTCCTTCCACTGCTTCCTGTAACTTGGCTGATATGCTCTGCTTTACAGCTGATGATATGGTGCTAAAAGATGTGTTCATAGATATGACTGGAGGTGTCTGAGGATATGTTTCTGTCCAGGAAATCTCTATGAAGAAGGCTTTGGGATCACCATTTTCTCCTATCTTATACTGAAATGAAACTGGACTTAATTCCTGGAAACTTTACATCTCCTTCATAAGTAGAATGTGGTGCCTCCAGTTCCATCTCCTGGTCCTTCTTGGCGCTCAACGCGCTGGTTGCAAGGCGCCTCCCTTGGACTGCATTCAAGACAGCAAGAGAAAATGAGGGCAGTGGCTCCGAGGCCCATAGCGGTGGGAGGCACACCCTTCACAGGGCAGAGGAGAGTCACGCACGCGCCCCTGGCCCTTGGGCAGCATGAAGCTGCTGGCTAGGGGCTGGCCTATATTTCATTTTTGACAACAGATTGATCAACTTCTTTTGCATACCTCTAGTGAAAAGGAGCTCATTGCCTCCAAGGCATCTGAGGCTCTGATTGTTAGGATGTTCTCACATTTTGATAAATACTGCCTCCTATTGACTTCTACCCTTTGGTCCTTGTGCACAATGGAGACATCAAGTACACTCCTAATCTTTGTTCCCTTTTTCAGTCCTTCAAAAACTTAAGGTCTATCTTCCATTTCCCCTTCTCTGGAGTGAGGATGGGGCAGGAACCCTGTTAGGGAAGGCAGCTGGCCAAGGGAGAGTGGGCCGAACTGCCTCATTTTCCCCAGCTGTGCCTTGCAGTCTTGCTATGAGGCTTAGATGGCCCAATGTGTGTAACATGCCAAGAGCGTGATGCACATGCTTAATAAATGGCAGCTTCTAGTGTTATTAGATGAGAAAAGGAAGGAGGAAACAGAACTCCTCTCCTGGGGAAACCATAGTCTGAGAAGGACCTTCAGGGAACTCTCTAATCCAGAGAGGTTGGGGACAAGGCCCTGGACCTTGAGATGGGGGACGGGGGAGTGAAGTGGGCCAACTGAAGGGGTCTGGGGAGAACTCATCTAGAGATACACCTCCTTCAAGTTTTGCTTAAATGCCACCTTCTTTGTGAGGCCTTTCCTGACCATCCTATTTACAAATCCTAATCCCTCCCTTCTCCTGCCCTCCCTTAAAGCCCTTCCCTGCCTTGTTTTCCAATCTGATCTACTTAACTTTAAAATATATATATATATTTTGCTACTGTTGTTCTTGCTGCATCCCTCAACTGAAGCTCACAGCTCCTGTCTGTCAGCCCTATCTCAGACCTCTCTTCTTCTCTGGATTCCTGTAACCACCCCCTTTCCTCTCCCCTTCAGGCCTGGAGAGGTAGTGGTGCCCAAATGTTTCAAGATCCAGGGTACTTCACAACCCCTTGTGGTTTCCCTACTCCCTGCCCACCTCTTTGAATAGAGCCTCCTCAAATTACTGATGTGACGTGGCCATCTGCTTCCCGCTGGACCTGGCTGATGCAGAAGGCCATTCTCCTACAGCCTCTTACACTTCCCTTGAACACAGCACTTACCATTCTGTGTTATAATTGTCTACTTTATTTGTTGATTCCACACCTAGAACATAAGCTCCTTAAGGGCACTAAGCCAGCACTAAGTCTGCACAGAGTAGACCTTACTGAGAATTTGTTGAATAAATGAATGAATGAATAAAGGTAATGAAAGGAAAGATCACTAGGAATTACGTTATCAGGGAAAGCTTCCAAGAAGAGATAGAACCTGAGACAGCCTGATGTTCTTTCAACCTCTCGGCCAGACCTCTCTCCTCTGAGCACTAGACTCCTATATCTAACTACCTACTTGACATCTCTGTTTGGATAACATGTTGTGGCTGGGACTCGTGACTTCCTTCCCTGCTCCCTTTAGTATTCTCTCTTGGAAAATGCAACCATCATCCATCCAGTTCCCTGTTTGTTTTCTTCGTAGGACTCAACCCCAACCCAGTCTTCTATTTATCTGTGTACTGATTTGGGGTCTGCCTTTCCCATTAGACTGTAAGTGCTACAAGAACACAGGCCAGGTGTATCTTTTTCGCCATAGAATACCCAGGATGTAACTCAATGTCTGTCTAGTAGGTGGGGGAGAAGCGTTGGGAGGTAGGACGAGCATGGATGATGTCTGTCGTCAACAGTCTCAGAAGCCTGGGTTACCAAGGAAAATACAGCATGAATCACAGAGGAACTTTAATGATCACATCAAGTAATTTTATTCCATTACTCATCAGGAGCCTGTGTCTGTGCTTCCGCAATCTTGTCTCCTCTTGGCCTGTCAGTTTAGCCCACAGAACATTTGTCTTCTTGTTCTGAGCTTAACCATTCTCCTGCCTCTGCAGGCAGCAAAGAGCGGTGAAAAGAGCCCTGGAAGACATGCAGCAAGGTGTGGTGTCAAGAGACTGAAGATCTCAGTGGCCTCTTCTTCCTCACCCCCACACATGCTGTGTCCTGGGCAGCAAGGTGGAAGAGTGCTCGAGAACACAGCTTCTGGGGTCCAACGGAGCTGGGTTTGAATCCTAGCCCTGCCAATTATCAGCTGTGAGAACTTAACCTCACTGAGTCTTAGTTTCCTTATTTGCAGAATGGGGATTAAAAACAACTACATCTTATGGTTGTATGGATTACAGTAAGATATTATATTTAAAGTGCTTCACCTGGTACCTGGCACGTAGCAAGTGTTCCATAAAGAATAGCTATTGGGAACTCCCTGGTGGTCCAGTGGCTAGGACGCTGTGCTTTCACTGCCGAGGGCACAGGTTCAATCCCTGGTCGGGGAACTAAGATCACGCAAGCAGCGCAACACGGGAAAAAAAAATTAATAAGGGCATGTGTGTTCATGGTTGTATAAATATGGACTCTTGAATCTTATGGTTTAAACAATAAGGGCTATGGGAATGCAGAAGAATGTGGGTTCAGTGTGGACTAGGGTTTGCAGAGATGATGGATGTATCAATCAGGAATCTTAGTTGCAACAGACAGAAAACCCAGCTCAAACTGACTTAAGTAGAAAAGGGAATTTCTCAGCTCATAAAATTATAAAATCCTGACATATCTAGCTTCAGGCATGGCTGGATCCAGGAGCTCAGATGATGTCTTCAGGAAGCTGTCTCTGCATCTTTGGGCTCTGCTGTTCTCACTGATGCTCCATGCTCAGGCAGAATCCCATGTTGCGGTAACAAAATGACTGCCTGAATTCCATGCATACACTCTATTCTATGAATGAAACCGGTAGAAAGAGCTTCTTTACCCCACAACCCTCCTGACAGAAGTCCTGGGTCAGACTCTTATTGTCCTGAAACGGACCCAGTGCTTATCCCAGTCACAGAAGCTGGTAGGGGGTGTGTCATCTCTATTCAAACCACATACACTTGGATGGGGGAAATGGGTGGAGGGGGCAAAAGGTACAAACTTCCAGTTATAAAATAAATAAGCTGGCAATTCCCGTACTCTGCGCTTTCCCTGCTATGGGCCCGGGTTTGATCCTTGGTCGGGGAACTAAGATGCCAGGAGCTGTGGGGCACGGCCATAAATGAATGAATGAATGAATGAATGAATAAATAAATAAGCCATGAGGATGTAATGTACAGCATGGTGACTATAGTTAATAATACTGGATTGCATGTTTGAAAGTTGCTAAAAGAATAAATCTTGGGCTGTGGAGCGGCCTCCCACGCCTGTACCAACGGTGGTGGCCTGCGAGGGTCATTTTTAGTGCGGGGGGGGGGGGGCGGAGTGGGGTGGAAGGCGTTCTAGCTTTGCTAATGTAACTACACGTTTACAGAGCCCTAAAACAGAGATGGATAAAACTGCCCTGCCCCGGGGAACGTAGGCACCGCCTGTCTGGGAAGACCCTGTGGCGGGCAATGCAACAAGCTCCCGATGGGGACCATTCACTGTGCCCAGGGAACTATGGGGCCCGCGGAGGGGCGGGGACCGCGTTCTTCCTGGCGCTTAGAGAAAGTTCCTGCAGGAGGCGACCTGGGAGCCAAGTTTTTTAGACTGACTGGGGGTTAGCTGGGAAAAAAGGAACAAGACGGAGCATTAGAAACATTGGGATAGTCACGCGTGTAAGAAAAATTTTGTTCAGGAAAGTGGTAATGGCTTATTCTGGCGAGTGTGGCAAAGTGCTTGGGATGGTGGCCGTGTCCTGGTCACTGCCCGCCTTATGCTTTCCACTCTGCCAACCCCTGAAGAGTGAAGGCACCTTAACGCCTAACTCTGGAAATGGGATATTGACCCCGATGAGCTGATGTCCAACTCTGAGTTTGGAAGGAAAAGTAGGTGTTAGTGATGGGGCAAAGAGACCTTTAAGTGCAAAGGTTGGAAAGTATGACAGGGTTAGAGGTGTCCGGAAGAGGGACAGGTGGGAAAAGATTGAGGCCAGATTGGGGAAAGATATGCTGAGTCATTGATACAAAATTTACACACAGCAATTGGAAACAATAATGCCTGAGCAATCAGTCACAAAGCCGACCTAACTTGTTTAGTGGATCATAGGACAAGAAGGAACCGGTCAAGGGCAGAATGTGTGCTGAAGCTGGAGTGATCTGAGAAAACTTTACAAAAAGGTGGCATCTGTGTGTGACCGGGAAAATCAGCTGGGAGGGACTATAATCTTATAAGTAAACAGATGAGATGAGTCTTTCCCAGGGTGATATCATGCCAAAAGACACATCCAGGCTAAAAAAGCCTGGAGAATCCTACTGCTGGATTACATCATCTCCTCAGTCTTCATGTTGAGGAAATAACCTTTTTGGCTTGCAGATCTGGCAAGATTAAAGCTGCAGGAGAATGGACAGTGAGGTACAGAGAGATGGAAGGATCTTGGATTTGATTGATGATGCTTGGTGAGAAGACAAGCTGCCTTATGGGGATGTTGCAATACCACTGAATGAGCTTCCTGAACCTGAACAGGACAATGGCGGCACCACAGAATGTTAAAGAACAAGAAATGAAGCGGACTGACTTACCCTTACAGTACCTCCATGAGAACATTCCTCCCATAGGAAACTGACACCTGGCTCCTTGTTCATCGACAGATTTTTTTAAATACACAGATACAAAATGTTTTCTTTCAGTCCCCTAATTTGAATCTTTGAATGATAGATCAACGCTCAAAAATGTACCACTAATTTTGTGGCTGCAAAATGCAATGTGAAAATATTTAACCAGAATGAGAAGCTGATTGCGATTTCTTGGGAATGCAGAATATCTGGCCCTTTGAACCTAAAGTTCTTCATTGACTAGCTTGTGTTTGAACATGATTCATTAAACATTTGCCTTTAACTCTGATTTTGCTTTACTGTCAGAGTTTAACACTTCCCAACTACTTATATGTGTCCTGTGACACAGGTGATTGAAGATATGAGAGGGAAAGGTGAAGAACGACAAAGCCAGACATGAGAATTAACTTCTCATATACCCCCATTCTGAGAATCATCTGAGTGGGTGTGTGTGTAGTCTGTAGATGTAGTGGACATATAGATAGGCCATTCACTGACTAGTGGGATTCCTAAGAATCCCCATGATATTTTCAAACTTTGGATACATTTACAAATTAAAAGCTATCTTGACAGTTAACCTCTGCTCTCCCTACAACTTCCTTTAGTGCTGCTGGAAAGGCGAGATGGACCACTAGTTTTATCCAGTAACAGGACTTCTTATTTTCTCAAAGCCCTTTCAGATATAACTGAAGCACCATGGAGTCAACATTTAGTTACACGTTTGTGTAAGAACTTGTATTTTGAAAAACACATTGAGGGACATTTATCTCCTAGAATGATTTGCCTCTGTTATGTGGTATCTCTCTTGTTCTCTCCCCAGATTGTAAACTCTGTGGGAAGAGGCCCTGGCTTTTACATCTGTATCCCTCACTGAAAAACTGAAAACACTGAATAACTGAAACCTCTCTTCAAAAAAAAAAAAGAATAAATCTTAAAAATTCTCATCACAAGAAAAAAATTTTTGTAACTGTGTAAGGGGATGGATGTTAACTAGACTTATTGTGGTCATCATTCCACAATGTATACAAATATCAAATCATTATGTTGTATACCTGAAACTAATATAATGTTACATGCCAATTATACTTCAATTAAAAGAAACAAACAAACAAATACACACACATAAAACTGGTGGGGGGTGATTCCCTAAGGAAAATCTGGATGCTGCTATCAGAGGTAGTCTGAATGGCTGTACAGGCTGAAGCAACAAGTATCCTCTATAGTAGGCCTTGGAAAACAGATATGATTTGGGCAGACAGGAGATTCACAGTTGAGCAGAAATGAGAAACGAGAAGAGGGGAGTAAGTGTGCCGTGAGCATGGCTCACATACCTGGGCAGAGGGAGCAGGCATGTTCTGTGGAGTCCTAGAGAGAAGACCTGGGTGGGGGGACCAAGCGGGCTTGGGGATGGGAGAGTCACAGGATCCAGATCTCTGCTCACTGGGAGTGTGGGACAGGCTGCCTCTGATGGGAATGGGCTTCTTATCTTGGAGGCGAGCAGGTAGAGCTTCCTTGTCAGAGTGGCTATCAGAGGAGCCTTCTAGATGGGCTCTGAAACCCCTTGCATCCCTCAGGTCTGAAATTCTGTAGTCCAGAAATGATCAGCTTCCCCCATCCTGATCCCCACCCCTTCTCTCTCTTCTAAACTTCTCTCTAAGGGGAGTGCTACATCCTTCTCCCTGATACATTTATGGGGTGTCTGAAGACATTCTAAATTCTAATTCTGGCTCCTACTGCAACTGTAGGACCTTGGGGGGACCACTTGTCTTCTCTGGGGCTGTTTCTCCCTCAGCACAGGAAGGGGTGAGGCTGTCTGATCTCTGGGGCCTCTGCCAGCCCTGACCTTCTTGAGTGCCTGTCAAAGACTCAGCCTGGCCCTGGGGAGCAACAGGACACACCACAGCTCTCAGGCCAACCAGGTGTGTTGGCTCTTCAGGGTCTCAAAGGCACTTTCACACTCATTGTCTCCTTTGGTCCTTTCACTTTCCTGTGTGGAGGGCAGAGTGGGAGTCACAGGAGTGCTGTTTAATGTACTGCCTTTGGAGTCCAGACTTGAGTTCAAATCATGGATCTGCCTCTAGCTAACTATATGAACTTGGGCAAATCTTCATCTGAGCTGGTTTTCTCTTCTCAGAACACAGTCAGCAATACAACCTTGTGGGTTTGTTATTTGCTGTGATGATTAAATAATGCCTGTAAAGTGCTTAGAACAGCCCTGGGCCCATGTGGGTTGGGCTGGAGAGGGGTGAGTGTGGTGGAATTGAGCTGAGCTGAATAACAAAAACTCCTTGAAGGCACCCAGCATCTCACAAGGCATAGCATGTCCCCAGTCCAGCCTCTGACTGCAAATCAGGGCCATGTCAGTCAGAGTTCTGGCAGGAAACAGATGGCACCCTGAAACTAGATACTTTGAAGAGAGCATGAAGGAGGGTTTAGGAAACTGACAAGGAATGGTGCAGCATGTCTGGCTAGCAACAGTGAGGAGGGAAAGCATTGCTAGGCTTGGAGGGCAAGGGTGGGATGGGTTTATTGGAGCCCAGGGAGGGCAGCCAGGCTGGGACGGTGACTTCATGTAGAGACTGCAACCAACCCATGCTGACCTAGCAGAGACAGAGCTGGGAAATGAATCACTTCCTTTCCCTTCACTCCCTCCCCTCCCACCCTTTGGTCTTCTACTGCTGACTCTTTTTGTACCAACCCAGATGGAAGCTCAAGAGCAAGGAGTCCCATGGTGGGTGGAGAAGGGTGGTGAGCATACGGAGGGACAAATGGGAGGATCAAGCAGAGGCAGTGGCAAGTCAGTCAAATGGGTGAGGTCCTCCCCATTCATTTTCAGCCTGCTCCGGGCAAGGGGTAGTAGGGAGGAGTAGGAGAAGTAAGGAATGTGGGAGGAGGCTGTGAGCCCAGGCTGTTCACCCTAGAAAGGGGTAGGAGGACAATCTGTTGTTCCTCCAATACCCACCTGCTCTCTCTCACCTCCAGGCCTTCGCCTATACTGCTCTCTCTGCCTGGAACACCCTTCCTCCTGGGGCTGACTAACTCACCCTTAGATGCTACCTGCTCCTGGATCAATCTGTGGCTAAAGTCTATCCCCAGACTTTTTAGTTACGAGATCTAAGATACTGCTTTTCACTGCGTTTGAGCCAGGTTTTCTCTTTCTTACAACTTAGAAGTCACTTGAGCCTTTTCTGCCCCTCTTCCCTTTTAAGATTTGTCACTTCTGTGTTCCCATAGTACCTGTACAAACTTCTCTCATGGTACTTATAACAGGTTACTGTGAACAGTTTTTACTGGTGTGTCTCCTCCACCAAGCTGTGAGTTCCCTGAAGACAGGGACCAAGTCTGACCCATCTCTGTGTCCCCAGGGCCCAGCACAGGCTGACACACCTTGCACTGGCTGTCTTGCCAAAAGTCTGCTTTTGGTTTTAAGGTTCATTGGATTCGCTGGCAAAATAACCACTCGTCTCACGCAAATAAACAGCTTCAATCAAATCTTTAATAGAAGGTGATTTAACTTAATTTCAATATACAACCATTAAAAGAAAAGGAATAAGAATATTAACAGAGTATATAAATTTCAATATACAATCATTAGAGGAAAAGGAATAAGAATAGTAACAGAGTATATAACAGAGCATACATCACCGAATTGCACCGACACCTACTTCCAGATCCAAGCAGCAGCTGGGAAGTCCCTTGCACAGCAATCTGGAGTCCCAGTTGGGAAGGTCCCAGGCGGTGCGTTCCCCCACGGATGAGACTTCAGAGTGCCGCCCAAAGGCGTCCTGCTTTTAACGCCAAGCTGCAAACTGATGATCATCAGCTTGCGTGAAAATATGCAGCTCTGGCTGTTATTGCAAATGCTTTGATACTTTAGTTGGAAGTCTCAGAATGTTCGCTGATCCCCGGGAACTGGCCAGATTCCCAAGACTTGCTAGCACCGTTTCTGCTGACCTGCATGTAGTCTAGCAGTTCGGCATGTAGCTCTTTCAGGGTCTTTGTTTAGTCAAAGGCCTACTGTTGCCTCTGAAGCCTGAACAAGACTATTTTACTAGCTTCCCCAACACTGGCCAGACCACACCAGGCATGTTATCTTCAAGCAACACAGGTTAAGGCCATG
The DNA here is from genome assembly GCF_028021215.1 of Eschrichtius robustus. Classification (NCBI taxonomy): domain Eukaryota; kingdom Metazoa; phylum Chordata; class Mammalia; order Artiodactyla; family Eschrichtiidae; genus Eschrichtius; species Eschrichtius robustus. The sequence continues at coordinate 60,907,143 of NC_090834.1, read as the reverse complement.
TTAGCCAATTGGAGCCTGTTGAGATGAGGGCAGTGGGGGCAGAGTCTGGAAGCTACATTTTATGAAGAACAGAAGAATCAGGAAAGTTTAACTTGAAGAAGAGCCCGCTCCTAGGATAGAATTCATTTGCTGGCTCAACAGGCCATTTCTGGGCACCTCTGTGTGAGGCCCTGCCTGGGCTGGTCCTGAGAGGGCCATGGGTGATAACAGCTATAGTCCCTGCCTGCGGAGCTCACAGTCTGGATGGGGTCAGACATGGAAATAAGTAACTACATCACAGGGGCCACTGCCACCCGAGGGGGATGCACGGTGTGGCCAGGGAAGACCTCTCAGAGGAGGACTTGCAGGAGGGCAGAATTATGACACTGTTGTGGGCAGGTTTCAGTTTGGGATGAGGAACAACTTTCTAACAATCAGAATTATGAAGAATGCTCCACATCTGGAGCTGTGTGAGCAGGGCTGGGATGACCACTTCGCAGACTGGATACTGATGTCTGTCAACAAAAGGACCAAAGTGGAGGCTACAGGGAATTCCTCATAATAACAGTCATTGAATCACTGTTTCCTTTCACATGCTAGGATACAAACAAAGAAAACAAAGAAACAGTCTCTGGCTTAGAAAAGCTCACAGTTTAGGTAAATTGAAAAAATGTAACACTATAGCCTTATACCAGTGTCTCTTGAACTTGAATGATGTATGAACCCCTTTTAAAGGAAAAAAATCATTGAGGTACTCAGGGCTGATAATCTAAATATGTTCAAATTTAAACTCAGTTTAAACTCCAGTGCAACTGTAAAAGCAAATCTTTTACATAGTATTTATTCAATACAAATTTTAATGAAAATGAACAAAACTAAAAAACTAATAATATGCTAATAACACTAATGCTACCGGACATGTTGAGTTCTTTTGCACTCAGCCTGCCAGGTCTATAGACGTATTCCAGCTGGTAAGTGAAGAAGGAATGATAGAATCGGAGTATCACATCTTACAAACCCCTAATAAAATAATGAATCTAGGGCACAGTCATCACAAAAAAATAAAGAGGAAAAAAAAAACAAACCCCAAAACAGATACTACATGCTACTTGATGTAAGAACACACCATAACCTACAAAGCAGATGTGCTAAAAAAAATCATACCTGAATCATGCCAATTGTCAGGATCTACTTTTTAACCTTCAGGAAACACAGGAGAAAAAGGTAAAAAAGATGGCGGGGGAACCATAGGTGAAAAGAGACATTTATGAGACATATGAACCAAATTCAGTGTGTAGACCTTGTTTGAATCCTGGTTTGAACAAACCAACTACAGGAAGGAAGGAGGGACAGAGGGAGGGAGGGAGGAGGGAGAAAGAAAGAAATCTGAATATTAACTGAATATTTGTTGATATTGAATAAGTATTTTTTATATGTGTTAATGATATACTGTGGTTATGTTTTTTTTAAAGAGTCCTTATCTTTTGGGAATACATACTGAAATGTTTATGCATGAAATAATATGGTACCTGTGATTTGCTTCACAACAATCCAGGGAGGAGGCAGGAAATGGGCACTGGTTTAGATAAACTAAGAATGGCCATGAGTTGATTGTTTTACCTGCGTGATGGGTACATGGGGTTCATGGGGTTTGTTGTATGTTTGAAAGATTTTATAATAAAAAGCTTTAAAGATGAAGAAAAATCTAAGATGCTAGAACATTTAAAATTCAGGCATTGTACATTGCTGATGGGAATATAAATTGGTATAAGTTTTATGAAAGGCAATATGACATATGTTAAAATAAAAATGCACATATCCTTTGACTCAGAAAATCACTTCTAGAAATGCAAACTCTGTGCTCACCATGTGTGATACAATAGGCAGACACACACACAGACACACATGCACATTTATATATGGATCCTCACTGCAGCCTTATTTGTAAAAGAAAAAGATTAGTCATAACCTAAACATCTTCAATGGGGGCTAGCTAAATAAGTCATGGTAAATCCAATGAATGGAATACTCCACAGCTGTTTCTAAAAATGAGGATGACTCCATAGCCGTTTCTAAAAATGAGGATGTTCTTTATATACTGACCTGAAACAATCTTACAAAGTGCAGGGATGTGTGTATAGTATGCTACTATATGAAAAAGAATGTACACATACAAGCATGTATGCTTATATATATATAAAATATCTCTGAAGAATATAAATAAGACATGTACCATCATTTAGGCCTCCAGGAAAGGGACTGGGTTTACAGGGCAAAGCGATAGGAATAAGACTTATATTTCAATGGTAGCATTTTGTACCTTTTAAATTTTATATTCCATGTGCATGCATTGCCTATATTTTTTTAAAAGAAATAAAAACAAGATTAAGATGTTAAAAATATAAAGACTATCTAGCAATGTGGGAGAATCTTTGTAATACTATGGTTTAAAATAGTATACATAATTTTATCCACATAATAGTTCATAATAGAATTATAAAACAGAATAGAATAGAATAATAAAAGATGTCTGCTCATAATCAAGTGTCGGAAACACACAAATGAAAAGAATTTTTTTTAGGTGGGAGTGCAAGTGTTGTTGTTTGTTAAAACTTTATAGTTATTATGGTATGATAATAGGTAAGGTAAATTACAATTTAGTGAAAAAATTAGATTTTGATTGCAAATATCTGATTTCCATGAAGGTTTTCAGTCAGAGGCTTTTTTCATGAAGCGAGGTGCACCTGGTCACACTGCCAGAGCAGGTTCTGTTTGGTTTCCGGCCAGCCTCGCTGAGGAACAAGGTGCTGGGCCAGTGACTGCAGTTGGTCACGTCCTCACACTTAGCACTCATTCACCAGACCTTGGACAATTTGTTTATTTATGAGGAAAAGACTTCTCATAAACAAGAAGAGGCTTTCTGGAGGTGGAAAAGCCAGGGTGTTAACTATCCTCTTTCGTACACTCAGCTTCCTTCCTTGAGGAAGGGCCCCAGTGGGAAAGCGTAGGTGGGCTCTGTCCAGAAAGGAAGGAGAGTCAGGAACCCACAGCAGTGGCCTGAGCCAATTCCACACGTCCGGCCTCAGCCTAACTCTGGCCTTCTGCCCTGCGTCCTCCTCAGCTCTGTCGACCCACCTGTTCTTGGAGGCATATCTCCTCCAGGATACCTACCCTGCTCACCCTTCAGAGGCAGCTGTGGGAGAGTGGAAAAGAGCCCAGATTAGGAGCCAGGGACTGACTCTGCCCCTAAGTGCATGACCTCAAATAAGTCACTTAGCCTCCCAAGCCTGTTTTTTCATCCATAAAATAAGCCTACCTATCTTGCTGTGCTGCCAGAAGAGTGAATGAGATCGTCATGTTGTCTCATTCTGGGTCCCGCACTATGTCTCTGCCTAGACTGCTTCTCAGTCTCCTTGGCCTGCTCCTCCTTGGCGCGTGCCTCACATTTATCAGTCCTCTGCCCTCCCCTTCTCTTTGGGCTCCCAGACCTAAACCATCGCTCATCACAGCCATGCTCCAGATCCAAACACCCAACTGGCCCTCTCCACCTACATCTTCCACAAGTATCTCAAACCTGATTTACCTAAAACTGAACTCATTATCATTCTCTCCAAACTTGGTCATTATCCAGAGTTCTCTATCCCAGCAATACCTCTAGCATCCACCCACTTGCTCAAGCCAGAAACCTGGGGATTTTTCTTGACTCTACTCCAACATTCATGGATAACAGCAGCAGTAGCCATCTTCCACTACATTGCCTGGGAAACAGAGAAAGCTGGACTGAAGTAAGATAGAATGAAGCAAACACACCAAGAATCACGGCAGAGAACAGGAGAGAAAAGACCATGTGGGTTCCTAAAGGGCTACATGCTCTGGTTCTGTTCTGGAGCCCAGCTGCAGCCCCACCCTTGGATTTTATGAGACCCCCTCAGTACCTTTTCCAATAACCCTCCCATTGTGGGGTTTGTTTGTTTGTTGCTTAAGTTAGTTTGAGTTGGGTTTCTACACTTGCAAATACAAGAGTCCTAATTAATATAAACATATTTTATCTGTCAGCATAAGCTACTTACTTATGCTGTGGTAATGAACAACCCTCACATTTTGGTGGCTGAACTCCACCACATGTCCATCAGCAGCAGGGAGCTCTGCTCATTGCAGTCCCTCAGGAAGCAACCGCCATCTTAAATGTTGTTGGTTACTGTTCCACAGAGCCAGGACTGGAACTAGAGTTGCCTGACTTCTCATTCAAGGCTCTTTCTACCCTGCCTGTGGTAGTCAGTCTCCAAGATGGCCCTTAATGATCCTCACCTCCTATCACCCTCGTGCAGTCCCTTCCATACTAAATAGGGCTCACATATTAAGAGACTGCAGAAATGACTGTGTGACTTCCAATGCTGGGTCATAAAAGACATTGTGGCTTCCGCCTTGTCTCTTTCTGGTATCACTTGCTCTGGGGGAAGCCAGTTGCCAGGTCATGAGAACATTCAAGCAGCCCTGTGGAGTGATGAGGAACTAAGGTGAGGAATTAAGGCCTCCTTTTAACAACTACTACCAACCAAGCATGTGGGTGAATCATCTTGGAAGCTGATTCTCCAGCCCCAGTCAAACCTTCAGATGAGAGCTGCCCCAGCTGACATCTTTTTTTTTTTTTAATAGATTTATTTATTTTTATTTTATTTATTTTATTTTTGGCTGCGTTGGGTCTTCCTTGATGCACGCAGGCTTTCTCTGGTTGCGGTGAGCGGGGGCTACTCTTCGCTGTGGTGCACGGGCTTATTATTGCAGTGGCTTCTCTTGTTGCGGAGCACAGGCTCTAGGTGCGCGGGCTTCTGTAGTTGTGGCTCTCGGGCTCTAGAGCACAGACTCAGTAGTTGTGGCGCACGGGCTTAGTTGCTCCACGGCATGTGGGATCTTCCCGGACCAGGGCTCGAACCCCTGTTCCCTGCATTGGCAGGCGGATTCTTAACCACTGTGCCACCAGGGAAGCCCCCAGCTGACATCTTGATTGCACCTGAGAGACCCTGACCAGAACCACCCAACTAAGTTTCTCCCGAATTCCTGACCCACAGTGTAAGAGATAATAAATGTTTATTCTTTTAAGTCATTAAGTTTTGGGGTGATTTGTTACACAGCAATAGATAATTACTATACAACCTTACAAACAGAGATCTCATATAAGAAAAACTTACTTCTATCTTTGGCATTTGTAGTGTGAGAAATTATTCTTCTCGTTCCTCTAGCCTCTGGCCTAGCTCAGGTTACCTAACTAAAAATAGCTATCAGGCTTGAGGAATCCAACCCAGGAACACAGAATCCCATTTTATTCTTTAAAGAGGCCTTTCCCTTTCCCTTTTATTGCAGAAAGCACCCAGGTCTCCTGAGAATAAAAAAGCACCACATCACATCACCTTCACCTGGACGATCCAGAGAAATGATTCTTACAAAAATCAAAGGAAATGGAGCCCAGGCTTCCCCAGTTAAATACAGTACTGAGGAAATAATAAATATTTGAGAAATGACACTCTATGATATCTGAGTTTTTCTAAGCTGAGAAAATGGTGTCAACAGTAGTGCTAATGCCTTATATTTATACAGCATGCTTTTCATAATGTTTTCACATCTATATCTGAGGTAGGTGGGGAAGAAATTAATAAACCAGGATACATACGGAACCAATGGCTCAGAGCTCATGATTTGCCCATAGTCTCATGGTGTGTGAATGACAGGGCTGGGTCTAGAATCTGGGTTTCAGTGACTCCAAGTCAGGTGTGGTGCTTTCCAAGGCAGGACCTCCAGGCTGTGATAATATAAATGCCCTTCAGTTGGGGCTGTCCTCTGAGATCAACGTGCACTTGTAGGTCTCTTTAAAGGCCTCAAGGAAACGTGGTATTACTTCATCCACAGTGACATGCCTCTGGAGCTCCTTACTCAGGGAAGTGACACCTGTCCCAACCAGCCCACAGGGCACAATGTGCTCAAACCACGCGAGGTCCGTAGAACAGTTCAGCGCCAGGCCGTGAGATGTAATGTGCCTTCCACAGCGGACTCCTGCAAGGCAAACCAACGGGTCTTAGAATAGGTACCCTCCCTCCCCAGGCTTCATGATCCCCCTCAGTGTGATGAGGAAACTGGACTAGACCACTGATTTTCCAGCTTCGTTTCTAGAGCACCCAAGGGGTTGTGCACAGATCAGGGGAGGGGGACAAAATGGGAGGAGAGGTGTGTCACTCCACAGTAGCTGCACTTATTATGGAGATTACAGAAAATGTCCTTTAACAAAGAGATTCCTCCGTTGCTTAAAAAAAAGTTTGAAAAAACTTTTTCACCCTTATTGTCCTGATACTGTGAAGTACCCTGGCAATCACTTCCCGTGTGTCTCCACTGGTAAAAATGAGTGTTGAACGAGTTGGCCTCTGAGGGCCCTTCTGGTTCTGAATATTTCAGTGAAGAGGGTTAAAAACTTTGTTTTGTTTGTTGTTTATTTGTTTTTACATGTAATGAGATATTTATTCAGCCTTAAAAAGGAAGCAAATCCTGACACACACTACAACATAGATGAACCTTGAGGACATTATGCTAAGTGAAATAATCCAGTCACAAAAAGACAACTACTGTATGATTACACTTAAATAAATTACCTAGAGAAGTCAAATTCATACAGATAAAAAGTAGACTGGAGGTTGTCAGGGGCTAGGGGGAAGGTGAAATGGGGAGTTGTTTAAAAGTGGAGTTTAAATTTTGAGAGATGAAAAGAGTTCTGGAGATTGGCTGCATAACAACGTGGAAGCACTTAACACTACTGAACTGCACACTTTAAAATGGTTAAGATGGTACATTTTATATTATGTGTATTTTACCACAATTTTTTTTAAAAAGGGGAAAAAAAATCATTCAGAGGAAGAAAGATACATTACATCCAGGACTAGTTCTGATTCAAAGCCCGTGTCAGACACACCTCCTCCCAGCCGGAGCTCTGCCCTCACCACCATTGGTCCGGCCCCGCCAGGCCCCGCCCCCGCCAGGCCCCGCCCCGAGGCGCTCACCGATTGCGCAGATCTTGCGCTCGCCCAGCCAGACGCCGGTATAGGGTGGGGGCCGCGCGCGGGCCCCCGGTAGGCCCTGGAGCTCGCACAGGCGCACGGCGCACGCCTCCAGCGCCGCCACGTGGGCGCGCAGGCGCAGGCCAAGGGGTCGCAGGTCGAGTACGGGGTGGCAGAGCAGCTGGCCCGGGCCATGGAAGGTGGCTAGGCCGCCGCGGCCAATGGCGCGCACCTCGGCACCCAAGGCCCGCAGCCGCGTCGCCTCCTCGGACGTCAGGCCGCCGCGCAGCCCGGCGGTGTACACGGGCCCCGCGGGCTCGCAGAGCAGGAGCGCGCCCGCCTCGGTCCCTGGCTCGGCCTGCAGCCTCCACAGCCAGCGCTCCTGCAGCGCCAGCAGCTCGGCATACGGCACCTGACTCAGCCGCAGCAGCCGTACCGCCGGTTGCCGCATTGCGCGGACCGCGGCGTCTGCGGGGCCCCGCCTCCTGCCTGGGCCTGGGGGCGTGCTGGGAGGGGCGGGGACTCGGGGACTTGTCCAGAGTCTCCGCCCCCAAATGCTTGTTACTGGCTGTTGAGAGACTGTACGATACCTAGGGCAAGGTGTGTCTCTTTTCATTCGTTCATTCCAACAACCAGTATTTAGGGCCTGCTTGTATTCTGCAGGCCCTGCCCTAGGTGCTTGGTACAGTAGTGTACATTGTATGGAAAAAGAAAAAGGTCTGTTCTGGGAAGCTTACATTCTTACAGCAGGCAATAAGCAAGTATTAAAGCATTAAATAAATAAGGTTATTTCAAATACTGATAACTGCTATGAAAAGAAAAGTAAAATAGGGTAATACGTGTCCTGAGTGGAGTTCCCCGAGGAAGAGGGAGATTCACATGCAGGAGGTTTATTGGGGTGGGGATGGGGTGAAGGTACTTTTCAAGGCCAAGCCTGTAAGGGAGTGGTGGAAGCAGGATTAGGCAGAAGGAGAGGTTGAATTGTGAAACTATCTAAGCAGAAGCCTCAGCCAATCCCAAAGAATGCTCTGAGCCTGGGATGACCTTTCAGAATTATTCTAAATTAAAGAAGGGGGCCAGAAATTTATGTCCTTGCATTGACCAGTGATGGAGGCTGTATGTGGACAGGTCCTGTAACTTTTGGCAAGGCTGTTTCCTTTGGAGGGGGGCAATTCCCAGAGAGAAATTGAGCCATGAGCAACCTACTCCCAGAAGCTGGGGGAATGACTGACTAGATCCTGAGGATGGATCTGGATCACAGCATCCATTATGTTGTATTGGAGTGTGATTTAAACAAATCTAAATTCATTTAATAAACTTTTACTGAGTACCAACTATGTGTTTGGCCCACGGCTATGTGAAGAGGTTACCCAAGACTATCCTACCCCTGTATTCCTAATAGCACACAGAACCCAATTTTTATGTCCTCAATCTATCCTCTGAATGTGTCTTCTAAGCTGCAACCAAGGATTGTTTAATTGAAAAGAAAGCAGAGAAGTATAGAGAATAATGTAACAAATTACCGTTTACCCACCATCCAGGCTTATCAAATTTTAATATTTTATTACTTTTGCTCAGGTCTTTTTTAATTTTAGAAGCTAATAACATTGATCACTCCCATAGGTACCTGAAAGACATTTCATAAATGTAGACATAAAATCCTAAGCAAATATTAGCAAATTTATCCAGCAATAAAGTATTGTTTATCCCAGGAATGCAAAATTGGCTTAACATTCTAAAATCAAACAATATAATTTTCACCGAAAAGGAGAAAAACCATGAGATTATTTTCAATAAATGCATAAAAAGCAGTTGGTAAAAATCAACACCTACTCTAACTAAAATTCTCATCAAACTAGGAAGAGAAGAGAAATTCTCCAATCTGATGAAGTGTATTGCATCAATCAGGATTTAGATGACAGAGAAACCACACAGGTAATATTTTAATTAAATTTTTTATTTTGAGAAAATGGTAGACTCTCATGCAATTGTAAAGAATAATACAGAGAGATCCTGTGTACCCCTTACCCAGATTCCCTCAAAGGTAATGTCTTGCCAACGTCACAGTTGGGATATGGACATCGATACAGTCAAGATACAGAACATTTCGATCACCGTAAGGATCTCTCATGTTGCTCTCTTATATCTACACCACTACTTAACTCCCAGCAAACAATTATCTGTGTTATATAAATAGCATCATACGGTATGTAAACTTTGGGAACTGGCTTTTTTTTTTCCACTCAGCATAATTTTCTAGAGACTCATCTGGGTTGTTGCATGTATCAATATTCATTTCTTTTTATTGATGAGTAGTATTCCATGATATGGATGTACCATAGTTTGTTTAACCACTCATCCATTGAAGAATAACTAGGTTATTTCCAGTTTTCAGATATTCTGAATAAAGCGGCCACAAATATTCATGTAAACGTTTTTAATGTGAACATAAGTTTTCATTTCTCTGGAATAAGTGCCCAAGAGTGTAATTACTGGATCACATGGTAGCTGCATGTTTAGTTTTTCAAGAAACTGCCAAACTGCTCTCCAGAGTAGCTGTACCATTTTACATTCCCACCAGCAATATATATATGAATGATGTAGTTTCTCTGCATCCTTGCCAACATTTGCATTACCACTATTTTTTATTTTAGACATTGTGATAGGTGTATAGTGGTATTTCATTGTGATTTTAATTTGTATTTCCCTAAAGGCTAATGGTGTCGAACATCTTATCGTGTGCTTGTTTTCCATCTGTATATCCTCTTCAGTGAAATATCTGTTCATGCTTTATGCCCATTTTCTAACTGATGGTCATTTTTTTAGTGTTGAGTTTTGAGAGTTCTTTGTATATTCTAAATACTAGTCCTTTATCAGATGTATGGTTTGTAAATAGTTTCTCTCACTCTATGGCCTGTACTTTCATCCTCTTAACAGGGTCTTTTGCAGAGCAAAAGTTTATAGTTGTGATAAAGTCAAATTTATCCACTTTTCCTTTTATGGATCTTACTGGTCTAAGAAGTGTTTGCCTAGCCCTAAGTACTGAAGATTTTTTCCTCTTTTTCCCTAAGTTTTGAAACTTTGGAGTTTTTTGTTTTGTTTTGTTTTTTGCAGGTTGTGTGTGTGTGTGTGTGTGTGTGTGTTGCTTATGGATGGATGTCCCATTACTTCAGCACTATTTGTTCAAAAGGCTATGTTTCCTAATTTAATTGCTTTTACAGCTTTGTCAAAAATCAGTTGGGCATACTTTTGTGGGCCAATTTCAAGGTTCTCTGCCATTGATCTGTGTGTCTTTCCCTCCACCAATACCATATATTCTTGATTGCTGTAACTATATAATAAGGCTTAAAATCAATTTGATTCTTCCTACTTTATTCTTTCTCTTTCCAAAATTGTTTTAGTTATTGCAAAATGGTTTCATTATTTGCCTTTTCATATACATTTTAGAATAATCTTGTCTATATCTAAAAAAATCTTGATGAGATCTTTATAAAAATTACATTAAACTTATATATCAATTTGGGGAAAATTGACATATTTGCTACATTGGGTCTTCCAGTCCATGAACATGGTACATCTCACCATTTATTTAGATCTTCTTTAAATTCCTTCATCAGCATTTTGTAGTTTTCAGCATACAAATCCGTATGTGTTTTGTTAGATTTCTGCCTAAGTATTTCCCTTTTTTGAGTGATTCTAAATGGTATTGTGCTTTTAATTTCTGTGTCCATATGTTCACTGCAAATATAAAGAAATGCAACTGATTTTTTGTATGTTTATCTTGCATCCTGCAATCCTTGCTGAATTCACTTATTAGTCCTAAGAGTTTTTTGTAGATTCCTTAGACAATGTTGTCATCTGCAAATAGGGACAGTTCTATTTTCTTCCTTTCTGATGAGTATGCATTTAATTCCCTTGTTTTGCCTTTTTTGCACCCAGTACTATGTTGAATAAGAGTAGTAAGAGCAGACATCCTTGCCTTTTTCTAATCTTAGGGGGAAAGCATTCAGTCTTTCACTGTTAAGTATACAGTTAGTTGTAGGTTTTTTGTGGATGATCTTTATCAAGTTGAGGGAGTTTTCCCTCTATTCCTGTTTTCCTGAGAGTTTTTATTATGAAGGATGTTGAATCTTGTCAAAAGCTTTTTTTGCAATGATTGCTATGATCTTGTTATTTTTCTTCTTTAGCCTGTTAATGTGGTAGATTGCATTGATTGATTTTTTTGGACTGACTCTTGAATGTTGACTAACCTTGCATAGCTGGAATAAATCCTATTTGGTTGTGCTGTAATTCTTTTTTTACATTGTTGTATTTGGTTTGCTAGTATTTTGTTGAGAATTTTTACAACTAAGTTTATGAGAGATACTGGTCTATAGTTTTTTTTTTTGTCCTTCTTTGGTTTTTAGGGTAATACTAGCTTCATAAAATAAATTGGGAAGTATCTGTCCTCTTTTATTTTCTGGAAGATGTTGTGTGGATTGTCTTCATTTCCTTTAAACATTTGGTACAATTCGCTGTGAAACCATCTGAGCCTGGAGATTTCTTTTGGGGAGTTTTAAAATTACAAATTCAAATCTCTTCATAGTATAGAGCTCTTCAAATTATCTGTTTCATATTGGGTGAGTTGTAGTAGTTTGTGTTTTTCAAGGAATTAGTCCATTTTATCTAAGTTGTCAAATTTATGTGTGTAGAGTTGTTTGTGGTATTCACTTATTTTCCTTTTTATGTTTACATGGTCTATAGTGAGGTCCTTTTTGTCATTCCTGATGTTGATAATTTGTATCTTCTCTCTCATTTGTCAGTCTTGCTAGAGGGTTGTTAATTTTATTACTTTTTCCAAAGAATCAGCCCTTTGTTTTATTGTTTCTGTTATTTTTATGTTTTCAGTTTCATTTATTTCTGTTTTTATCTTTATTATTTCCTTCCTTCTGCTTGCTTTGGATATATTTGGTTCTTCTTTTCCTGTGTTTTCTCAATGGGAGCTTAAATAATTGATTTGAGATTTTTTCCTCTTTTCTAGTATATGGATTTAGTGCTAAATTTAGTGATAAATTTTTCCCTCTCAGTGTGACTTTAGCTGTATCCAACAAAGTTTGGTATGTTCTATGTTCACTTTCATTCAGTTCAATGTATTTTTTAAAAATTTCCCTTGAGATTTCCTCTTTGACCCATGGATTACTTTGAAGTATGTTGTATTCCTGTTATCCTTCTGTTACTGATTTCTAGTTTTATTCCATTGTGGACAGCGAACACACTCTGTATTATTCCAATTCTTTTTTTTAAATTTTTTTTATTTATTTGGTTGCACCAGTCTTAGTTGTGGCAGACAGCCTCCTTAGTTGCAGCTCCAGGGCTCCGTAGTTGTGGCTTGCCAGATCCTCAGTTGTGGCATGCAAACTTTCAGTTGTGGCATGCATGTGGGATCTGGTTCCCTGACCAGGGATCGAACGTGGGCCCCCTGCATTGGGAGCGTGGAGTCTTATCCACTGTGCCACTAGGGAAGTCCCTGTATGATTCCAATTCTTTAAAAAAAATTTTAATGGCCCAGCATGTGGTCTGTCTTGGTATATATTCTGTGGGCACTTTAAAAGAATGTGTATTCTGTGGTTGGTGGGTGCAGTGTTCTATAAATGTTAATTAGAATCTGTTGGTCAATGGTGCTGGTGAGCTCTTCTATATCCTTGTTGATTTTCTCTCTAGTTGTTCTACCAATTGTTCAGAGATGGGTACTGAAGTCTCCAACTGTAATTGTGGACTTACCTATTTTGCCCTTAAGTTCTATCAGTTTTTGCTTCACATATTTTTCAGCTCTGTTGCTTGGTGCATATCCATTTATGTTTGCTATGTGTTCTTGGTGAATTGACCCTTTGTAATTTTATAATGTTATTGTCTCTGATAACTTTTTTTGCTCTGAAGTTTACTTTATCTGATATTATTTTAGCCACTCCTGCTTTCCTTTGATTAATTTTGCATGATTTATCTTTTTCCATCCTTTTACTTTCAGTCTGCCTTTATTGTTACATTTAAAGTGAGTTTATTATACACATCATATAGTTGGGTTATGTTTTTTTCCACTAAGCCAATCTCTGTCTTTTAATTAGTGTATTTAGACCATTTAGGTTAAGGTAATTATTGATATATTAAGGCTTAAGCCTGACCCTTTTTTTGTTTTTGTTTGTTCTCTCTGTTTATTATTTCTGTTTTCTTTTTCCCATCTTCCTGTGCTTAATATCATTAATCATATGGAAATGTAAATTAAAACCACAATGAAATGTCATTACACGATCACCAGAATGGCTAAAATTAAGAAGACTGAAGACATCAAGTGTTGGCAAGGTTGCAGAGCAACCAGAACTCTCACATATTGCTGGTTGTAGTGTAAAATGGCATAAACACTTTTGACAAAGGTCTGGCATTTTTCATGAAATTAAATATACACCTATCCTATGACCCAGTTTTAATCCTAAGAATTTATCCATGATAAATGGAAACATTTATACCACAAAAAGATTTGTACAACGAAGTCCACTGCAACTTTATTTACAATACTTCCAAATTGGAAACAGCCCAGGTGCCTATCAGTAAGAGAACTGATATACTGTGATATATTCATACAATGGATTACTGCTCAGCAATTAAAATGGACAAACTATCTTCCATGAGTAGCGTAGTGTGCGGCTCACAGGAGTCTCAAGTACTATGACTATGCTAAGTGCTTCATGCAGTTTATCTTATTTAATCCTTCCAGCCCTAAGGGGTAATCATCATTATTAAGTGCCTTGCATATATTTTCTAATTTGATCCTGTACAACCCTATGAGGCAGTATTCTGACACCAGCAGCTGATATACTGAAATACAATTTAATTCCAATGCTAACCACCCAGAGTTAGCAGCAGACTCCACAGGTTCAAGAACATTCTTCCCGGGACTTCTCTGATGGCACAGTGGTTAAGAATCCACCTGCCAATACAGGGGACACAGGTTTGAGCCCTGGTCCGGGAAGATCCCACATGCTGTGGAGCAACTAAGCCTGTGCACCACAACTACTGAGCCTGTGCTCTAGAGCCCGTGTGCCACAACTACTGAAGCCCGCTTGCATAGAGCCTGTGCTCCACAGCAAGAGAAGCCACCGCAATGAGAAGCCCGTGCACCGCAACGAAGAGTAGCCTCCGCTCTCGTCAACTAGAGAAAGCCCATGCACAGCAACAAAGACCCAAAGCAGCCAAAAATAACTAACTAACTAACTAATTAATTAAAAAAAAAAAAAAAGAGCATACTTCCCAACAAGACTGTCCTCACTTCAGATGCCAGTTGCACTTTTGAGGGTTCCCCAGCCACCAGCATTTCTGACCAAATGGCTACAAATTCTGGGGTTCCCATGACCCCCTTGGGTTCAATGATTTGCTAGAACAACTCACAGAACTCAGAAAAGCATTATACTTATGATTACAGTTTTATTATAAAGGTTACAAATCAGTTTCAGTTAAATGAAGAGACACACAGGGTGGGGTCTGTGAGAGTTCTGTATGTAGAGCTTTCATGACCTCTCCTCATGGAATCAGGATATGTCACCCTCCAGGAACACTGATGTGTTCATCATCTAGGAAGCTCTACTGGGCTATGGTGTCCAGAGTTTTTATTGGAATTTCATTACAAAGGCATGATTGATTGAAGCATTGGTCACATGCTTGAACTCAATCTCCAGTTCTTCCCCTTGTCCCTAGAGATCAGGTTGGCTCAGAGTCCCAACCCTCTAACCACATGGTTGGTCTTTACGATGACCAGCCCCCATCCTGAGTCATCCCATCTCTTAGCAGAAACTCACATTTATGATCCAAAGAGCTCATGATAACAAAGATACTCCTATTACTTTGGAAATTCCAAGGGTTGAAATTCACCTTCCCAGTAATCAGGGACAGAGGCCAGTCAAATTCTTTATTACATAAGAGATGGGCATTATTATTGCCCCCATTTTACAGATAAGTAGAGGCCTACAGAGGTTGCTCAAAGTCATACACCTAGTAAGTAGCAAAACCAGGACTCGAACCTAGGTATGTCTGACCACAATCTTGATACTCCTCCACTATATATATTGTCTGAAAGTAAATGCTATTTCCTGAATGAATAAATTACTAGGAAAATATCAAAAATGATTCTGAAATTTCTAGCTTGGGGGACTGAAAATGATCAAGGTCTTTCTAAGAACTTCATTGGTCCTCCATACATATATTTTTTAGGTCCTATCCTATATTAAAATGTTTCTATATCCCATATAAAGTATTGTTCCTTTGCTGAAAATATTTTAAAGGATTTTTTAAATTTTACTTTGAAATCATTTGCTATGTCTACTTAAATTATGACAAGATTTGATTTCTTGTCAGTCACAGTCCATACATGGAATGTTTGCAAAGTGAGAAAATCAAACTTAGAAATTCTGTTTTGTTTTGTTGTTTGTTTGTTTGTTTTTTGTTTTTGGCCATGCCACGTGGCTTGCGGGATCTTAGTTCCCTGACCAGGGATCCAACCCATACCCTCGGGAGTGAAAGCGTGGAGTCCTAACCACTGGACTGCCAGAGAATTCCCTACAAATTATTTTAAAATGTAATCAAATGTTTATGAATACCAACTCCAGCTCTTGCCTGAAGGTCTGCATCTCAGCCAGGGGCAGGGCCGCTGCATTGCACAATGGCAGGGAGCACCATTCTCATAGACTGCAATGCAAATGTGCCCCCTGGAGTTGTCCAATGCAATAACTCTGGCCAGTGAGTCAGGGGAAAGATGAAGAGCCCCCATCCACTGCACAACCAGAAGTAGCGGGTATCAAATGTACTCACTACTTCTCATGTCCAGAATTTAGTCACATGACCACATCTGGCTTCAAGAGGTGCTGGGAAGTATATCTTGCTGGGTGATCTTGTGCCTGGTTAAAATTCAGGTGATCTATTAATAAAGGAGGGAGGGCATATGTGGCAGTCACTATCACAATTAAATTGAACAGCCAATGAAGCTGATATAAATTTACATTGGTAGACGTTTGTCTAAATAGTTATTGATTTTGATTTTATCGTTTTCTTTTGGTATTTTGGATTCTGTAAAAAAAAATAAAAATAAAAAAGGGAGGAGGTAGTCTGAAACTTTTCTCTAGGGCCTTGAAAATCTTGTCAGTACTAGGTGCTGGGCCTGTGGGGCCCAGTGGATACAAGGTCTCTGAGGATGATGAGTCCACTAACCAAAAGAGGGAACCCAGAGTGGATGTGATCTCTCTCGGCTCCAGCCCCCCTCCTAGACAAGAAGGTAGCCCCTCAAAGGGTGTGTGCCCAGATTCCGTATGCAGTTTGTGGGGCTAACGGAGTACAGACACTTAAACATTAAATATCAACTAATCCTTATGTAGTTGATTAGTCCACACCTAATCCTTATGTAGGGGAATAATCCACAGAGGTGGGGAAGGAGGAAGTGAGAACTGGAGTGGGGACAGGGCATAACAACCAAAATGAGGCTCAGGGCCAAGAAATTAGGAAGGAGACAAAATAGCTGGACAGACATATGCATGGTAGGTTTCAGAGCAGATTACAAAAGTCCCTGTGAGTCATCAATGGCAGTGCTGTTGTTTAAAAATAAACATAACATTTAGATAGCTCCAGGCTCTGAGGGAAAAACTGAGGTTGGATTACTTAAGGTCCTGTCCCAGGGTACCTACAGTCTATAAGTAAATATGTATGAGGTGGGATCCCTGGATCCCACCTAGCCTAGAGCCTGGCACAAAGTAAGTTCTTAGTAAACATTTGTAGAATGAATGAATGATTTGTTAAATAAATAACTAGCTGTGTGTCCTTGAACTGGGACCTTTTACCAGGGGTCTCAACCATAAAAGGAAACACTGGGTCAATGTGGCCTTCAGGTCCCTAGTGACCCCAAATTTTCTGGACAGGAGGACTGATACTTGGCTACCATCACCTTAAAAAGTGTGCATCCCATAGCATGCTGCATCAAATCTAAACTCAACCCACAAGGTTCAGCTCAAAGACTGCCTCCTCCACAATGCCTCCCTACCCCTTCCCTCAACAAATTGTACCTCTTCTAGTACATAGTCTACACAGGTTACCGTGTGTTGGGTTCATCATCCCCCCCACTTGACCTGTGACCTGAGAATACAGAGTAAAGCTAATACTTATGTTGTACTTACCATGTGTCAGGCACTCTGAAAGCTTTAAAATCATCAATGCACTTAATATCTTAACAACCATGAAGTAGGTACTATTTTTCCCTCAGTTCACAGATGAAAACTAGAGGCACAGAGTGAGTAACCTGTTTACCATTAGGCTGCTAGTAAGTGGCAGAGACAGGATTCAAATCTGGGTAGTCAGGGTCCAGAATCCTTGTCCTTAACCAGCACTCTGTCTTATTCCTCTTTAAACACCCCATAGCAAAAATCTCAGTTTGGCACATAGTAGGTACTCAGTAAAAATGTCTATTGAATAAATAAATAAAAGCAGTAAACTGAGAAGCTGGGTATTAGAAGGGTATGCGGTTCCCCTGAGTATCCATCTGCTTACTGAGCCCCAGTCTTTCTCCAACATATGGGCTTAGTATGTGGTTCAGTCCATCCACCTATCCACTTATCATTCATCCATCCTCCATCCACCCATTCACCCATCTCTCCATCCATTCAATGAATAGTTACTGTCCTACCCCACCCCACAGGGGGGGCCAGTGATACGAAAATGAATTGGCACAGCAGTGACAAAAATGTCCATAGACAATGGCAGTACAGCATGACAGGAGCTACACAAAAGAGGGCGCCACTAACTCTGCCTGGATGGAGTCAGGGACTTACTGAAGGGCATTTAGGGAAAGAAACATGACTGGAACTCAGGGCTTCTGACTACCAGCCTGTGTGCTTTCCTTTACACTAGGGGCTCTGAAATCCATTTTTAGTAATGGAAACTTTCCAACGGAAATCTTATGCAGATCCCCATTACATAAAGCAGAAAGCCTCTGCTTCTTGGTTTCTCCCTCGCTGTCTCAGCCTTTAAGTCACTTTTTTTTTTTTTTTTAAATCACTAGCTCTCAACAGTGGAAGTTGGTCCAGTGAGATCTTAAGCCCATGCATAGATGGCAGCTGCTTCCCTCTAGCCTGTTTCCACCTATTTCACCTTCCACACTGCAGCCAGAGACCTTTCAAAAACCCAGACCCATCTGTGCCACCCTTCAGTTTACCATTCATCTATTTGGCCAACAATGCTTACTAAGTGCTTTCACTGTACAAGATAAGAATGCCAAGAACAGAGCAGATAGTCCCTGCCTGCTTTCGGGGGGTGGGGGTGGGTGAGGGAGACAAGAAATCTGTGGGCAATTACTCAAATCGCTAAATAGGATGTGCTGATCAAGAATAAATCCGGAGAATGGCCTGAGGTCAGACATCTGCTCAGGGACCAGTGCTCCAAGAGCCTTAAAGGTCACAAAGGTTACTGATCTTTATCTTAAGAGCAAAGAGAATGCAATTGAATGGTTTTTGCTTGGTTTTTTGTTTTTTAAAGGTGATTTTTAAAAATAAACTTATTTATTTATTTATTGCTGTGTTGGGTCTTTGTTGCTGCGCACAGGCTTTCTCTAGTTGCTGCAAGCGGGGTCTACTCTTCGTTGCAGTACGCGGGCTTCTCATTGTGGTGGCTTCTCTTGTTGCAGAGCATGGACTCTAGGCACGTGGGCTTCAGTAGTTGTGGGCATGGGCTCAGTAGTTGTGGCTCGTGGGCTCTAGAGTGCAGGCTCAGTAGTTGTGGCGCGCAGGCGGGCTTAGTTGCTTCTGCGGCATGTGGGATCTTCCCGGACCAGGGCTCGAACCCACGTCCCCTGCATTGGCAGGCGGATTCTTAAGCACTGCGCCACCAGGGAAGTCCCCAGTTGAATAGTTTTAAGCAAGATAGCAACTTGTTGTTATTTATGTTTTAAGATCATGCTGGTTGCTATGTGGAGAGCAGACAGGGGGAAGACAAGAGTGGCAGCAGAGAGGCCTGTTAAGAAGAGATCGTCCAAGTGAGAAATGATGGCAACCTGGGCTGGAGGGGGCAGTGGAGATGGAGAGGAGAGAGATTTAAGATACACTTGGGACCAGCCGATGGTTTGGAAGCGGTGGCGGGGGTGGGCGATGAGGAAAAAGGCAGGATCAAGGGCAATTCCACCCATGGACCTGGGCCCTGTGCTTTAGAGGCCTTATATACACCCCTCCCCCACCACACACAAGAGTTTAATAAAGAGTACATGGTTGCCTTGACGCTCAGGAGCTGCACTGGCCCTGCGAGTCTTGTACATTAAACATTCCCTCTCGTGCCTAACCCCATTCAGGCCCCAGGGAAACACTTTTCCCACCAAGTGCATAGTTTGAGGAGACAAATGTATCCACCTATGTAACAACCATCCCACTCAGTCATGGATGCAAACCATTTCCATTCCACGTGTCTGAAGTTCTGTGTCTTGTGCTGCTGCCCACATCAGAGCTGGACACTTTGCTCTGGAGTACAGGGGGCATGTGAGTGGCATAGCTCTTTGATGAGAGAAGAGACAAACAAATGAACTGGTCCTGTGGAATCTTTTCTCTCAGATAGCATGAGTGCATCATGAGGCGTCATTTCCCAGAGGAGCAGGGTCCATTTTCTTGCTTCTCTTTGAGTTCCAATTCATGGTCTAGGAGGAACTGAAGATTTGCTTGGTATTTGCAATGGTTGCAGGTGACAGCTAATAATATTAAACAATTCATAGCACTCTTACATTTGTTTTTAAGTAGGTCTGCTCATAGCATGATACTGATTCTTTGTGGACTTAGAGATTGCTTTAAGGAGTGATGAAAATCACAGTATAACTGGTAGTGATTTATATGATGAAATTAAAATATTTTGGAAAATTCTCTCATAATTTATTATCTGTCTTAATGATTTTTATAAATTTATTTTAATAAAAATATTATTATGAAATATGTAATTTATTGTGTGTTCCCATAATAGTTGACCATAATTTATAAAATTCACAATATACATTTTTAATCTAAAATATTGCTTCAAGAATTTTGTTGATAATTCCAGTTGCTACTGAAAAGTTTTTCTAAATGGAAATTAATAAGTTAAAAAAAATTAAAACATAGGCTTCAACAAAGTTTATTTAATTTTGGACCTTACTGTCAATTAAACAAAATTATTTGAAAATGTTGATGATAATGCATAATTAGTGATTGTGCTAAGTGAAAGCAAGAAAATTTTTTATGAAATATATAATCATTTATGAGTCGTATTTCTTTTTACTCATATATTACTGTCCATCAATAGGACACCATTAAATTCAGTCATCTTCGATATTTTGCCAACTTTCTTTTTTTTTAAGTTAATTACTTTTTAAAATTAATTAATTAATTAATTAATTTTTTGGCTGCATTGGGTCTTTGTTGCTGCACACGGGCTTTCTCTAGTGGCAGCGAGCAGGGGCTACTCTTCGTTGCGGTGTGCGGGCTTCTCATCGCGGTGGCTTCTCTTGTTGCGGAACACGGGCTCTAGGCATGCAGGCTCAGTAGTTGTGGCTCGCGGGCTCTAGAGCATAGGCTCAGTAGTTGTGGCACACGGGCTTAGTTGCTCCACGGCATGTGGGATCTTCCCGGACCAGGGCTCAAACCCGTGTCCCCTGCATTGGCAGGCGGATTCTTAACCACTGCGCTACCAGGGAAGTCCCTGCCAACTTTCAATCATAAAAAAATCCATAGCTTTTGAGCAAGAGAATCCTGAAACAAAAGAGTGTATGGATAATTCCATTTCTATGAAGTCCTGGAATAAGCTTATGATGATGATAGAAATTAGATGAGTGTTGCCTGGAGTGGAGGGGAGGGGAAATTGACTGCAAATAGGCATAAGGCAACTTTCTAGGGTAATGGATATATTCTACAGCCATGAGTGATTGGGGTTGGGGTTACACAATATATTTGTCAAAGCTCCTCAAACCGTGCCCTTAAAATGTGTGCATTTTATTATATGTAAAAAATACCTGGATAAAGTTAAGAAGACCTTATCTCTTAATAAGTAATTGATTTAATGTGATGTATAACTTTTAAATATTTAGACTTATACTATACGAGCCCCTTTGTATTTTTGGCCTGGGCCTCAAGGATAATCCCTTGGTTTCCAGCAAGAGTACCTGGGCAGGTGGTGGTGCCGTTACTGAGATGGGGAAAGCACAGGAGGGTTAGCTTTGTTGGGGCAGGACTGATAAGCAGCTGGTACTGGCCAGATCCATTGGGAAAACTGCTGCTGCTCTGAGCCCCTTTGCTATCCCAGCTGGCTGGACTTTCCCCTGGGACCCTCAGATCCTCCCACTCTCCAGCATCTAAAGAGTTAATACCTGGCACAACTATGGGCCTTCAGGATGCTGACACCAAGCCCTGGGGACCTGTTGGTGCCTGTGCCCTAAATATTTTTAATATCACTGCTGGTGGGATTGGGCAAGGAAGCATGTAAATCAGAGTTCATCTTGGGAAATGCAAAGTTAGAGATGACTATAAGATATCCAAGTGGAAATGTCAGCACAATATTATGTAAATGGACAGAAGATGAGAAGAGAGGTCTGGGCTGGAGATGGAAATTGTTGGCTCCCCATTGCCAACAGAATCGAGTCCAAACTCCCTTAGGGTTATCATCCAGCTCTCACCTATCTTTCCAGCTCCATCTCCTGCCGTCTCCCTGCCAGGACCCCTGCCATCTTGCTCCTTCCTGATCACTCTGTGTTCTAGGACATGCTATTCCTGGACCCCTGCCTGGAATGCCCTACCTTGTCTTCTCTACTGGTCATTCTCCTCCTCATCCTTCAGGGCTTAGCTCACATGTCTCCTCCTCCCAAAGCCTCCTGCTTCCTTGTCTGCCCTCCATAGCCCTCCATGTAGAGGAGAGTACTCTGCCTTGTGCACTTCTGTTTAGATCCCTGCCTTCCGTCCTAGGATGTCAGCTCCTCCAGGTCAGGATGGGGTCTGGTGGCTCTCTGGGCCCAGCAGAGACCCTGATATGGAGCAGTCTTCCAGTAAATACTGAAGGAGTGGATGGTAATACAGAGTCCCAACTGTATTCACCACAGCCCCACCTTCACTGCACAACCTCTGTGCATGCTGAGCCACACATTTAGACAAATTAACTTGCTCTTCTCAAAAGAATAGGCTCTTAAAGGCAAAGACAACTCCTTCCACATCACTCCTCACTCTCTCTCAGCCTGAGAAAGAGCCCACAAATGAAAAGAATGGAAGAGCCTGGTCAGATGGAATTGACTCTCAGCCTGGACTCTCATGAGCTGAGTGACCTTGGGAAAGTTACTTAATCTCGCGGAGCCTCAGGTTTCTCAGGTGTTAAGAATGGAGGTGACAATACCTACCTTATAAGGTGGATATGAGGATTGAATGAAATAATGTCTATAAAAGTGTTCTGTGGTTACCAGGGGCTGCGGGAAGGGGGAGTGGTAGTTATTGTTAATGGGTACAGAGGTTCAGTTTGGGATGATGACAGTGGCGATGGTTGTGCCATCAAAGTAAATGCAATAATGCCACTGAACTGCTTACTTTTAAAAATGGCTAAAATGATACATTTTATGCTATGTATACTTTACCACAGTAAAAATAAATAAATAAATAATATCCCGAATAAAAGAAGCCAGACACACACAAAAAGCATGGTCCCAGGTACCCAGTGGGTGATCTGTGTGTCTGAGCTTCTTTCTTCCTTCCTTCTGGATTTCTTTTCACCTGGGTTCCAGGGCCATGGCCAAGAGGCAGGATGAGGGAGTGCATGACGGGAGGGAGGGAGGAAGTGATTAAACGTTGAACGAGGATCTGGTGGTTGTGAGGTCAAAGCCAGGACGGCCCACTGGGAAGGCCAGGCGTGAGGAGGTGGGACGCCTCCCTGCCTGGAAGGAAGAGGGTGTCCGGAGGTCAGGGGTGACACTAGTGTTTTTGGCCATGGGAAAAGTGAGATATCTCACTCTTAAGGAGGAAAGGCGGGCAGGAATTGCAGGATGTCCATATTGGCCTATGTGGCAAAAATAAATGCTTCTGGAAGTAAATACGTACATGAACAAAAGAGTACAGATTTTTTTTTCAAGCCTCCAAATCCACCTTCTTGCTCCACTTTACCAAGGACAAGGGCAGCATAATAAGCTGAGAAGGGAAACAAAGATATTTCTAGATTCTGGCTGCTATGGGGAAATTACAAATGAGGTCTGACGCTATGTTTGTTTCTTTTTCATTATGAAAAATACCTTGCCTGATATGGGCACCCTGCCACCGTTGGGAGAACCGTGAGAATCCAGTTTGTTCCCAAAACACTGCCACTGGGAGGTGAGGTCACAAGGTAACAAGGTTTTCCCCCATGGCAGCCCAAACCAAAAATAAATCAATGAATAAACAATAAATAAATAATGTCCTGGGAGAAACACTGAAATAGGAATCAGAGCACATGGCCTCTGGTCTGATGCTTTCATATCCTAGCTGGGTACCCTGGGGCAAATCATTTCCCCTCTCTGCACTTCAGTTGTAGGGCACCTCTATCGCTAATATGCTATGGGTCTAGGATATACTTTTTTCAAGCCCTTGAAGAGAACAATGATGGGAGTTGGAAAGAGGAAAAAATGCTGAGCTGAATGGTGGAGCTGAATATCCCAGAGCTAGAAGAGAGTTTGCCTAGCTCATTCATTCATCCACTCATTCATTCATTCATTCATCCATTCATATTCCTACCTGAGCAAATACCCTGTTCCTGGCCCCTGGTAGGGAAGTAAAGACCAGAAATGGATCAGACCAAGCTTGCAGTCTAAGAGATAGAAGAGATGATGTGAGGCAAAGCAAAAGGGTAAATAAATGATTATACCACCAGGGGCTATGAGCCTGGGGACTGAGTGTGGAGGGTATTGTAGGAGTGCAGAGTGGGCCAGACTCGCTCAGCTTGCAGAATCCAGGAAGGGCTTCCAGAGGAAGAATCCGCTCAAGGGACAAGTAGAAGGTCACCAGGCAGATAAAGGGGGAAACAGCAGACTAGCATACGCACACGTGTGTGACCCAGTCATTCCAATCCCGGGAGACCAATGTTCTGCGTTATAGCTCTTCAGGAAAAGACATCCCAGAGTTTTGGAAATGATTAGACCAGAGTTTCTCAGACCTGAGTCTGTAGACCCCTTGAGGCCAATACATGTATTTTTAGGAGCCTGAGATGTGTCTCTGAGATCTTCTAAATGTTATATTTCATTTTGGTGATAATCCAAACAAGTTAAAACAAACGTGTTCTGAACTGGTTGAAAGACCACCACCTGCCTTGCCACTTTGGCATTTACTTTGTGTTTGTGATCGCTCTAGTGCCCAATAGTGCTATGTTAATTGTAGCCTGATCAGGAAAATAGCGAGGTGGACTTAATGTAAATGATGTTCCTGTGCATAGTGAAAGTCAAATGGGGTCTTGGTGCACTGTCAAAATGAAGATTTTCCAGGAGTTTGACCAGGGAAGCATGATGGGAGCTGCTGTAGTACACAGTGCGATGGGTGCCAGGCTCAAAAGAGCTGTGTGTGTCACGGTCAGGTTTCAAATAGCAGTCTAATTTCATCAAAACAACATCTTCTGTCACATTAAATTGAAGTGTTTATTTGAATTTCGTAGGTTTTATAGTTTTATTTTCCATGTGTCTTGGTTTAGAGTTGTAGAAGAGCTATAAGCATAAGGAATATATATATTGAGCGCTACGCTTATAAATATGTAAGTGGTATTAAAATTAAAATAAGTCAACTTTGGGGTGAGTCTGTGAGAGTTTTAAACAGGGGCCCATCCGTTACTTGAGTTTGAAAAACATTCTGTTAGCTGCTTAGTGAACATTCTCATACTTAAGAATTTTATTTGAGTCTAATGGGAGTCTTGCCTGCTGCCACCTAAGGTCAAAATGACGTCCAAAAAGATGAACCACAACGTATTATCATGTAGTTCCAAGAAAAGGTGTACAGGGCCTCTTGGATGTAACTGCGTCTTCCAGGATTAGGCACATCTGACATTTCCTTTACCATTTTCTGCTGCCCCCAACATGTACCTTCTACTGCAGCCGTGCTGCAGAGGTTGATACCTTAGCAGTGTTTCCTGAGCAATTTGGGTAAGGTCCTTAACTTCTCCAAGCTTTAGGTCCCTAACCTGTAAAACAGTCAGCCTAATAAAACTTTACATCTCAGGGCTACTGTGAGGATTAATTGGGCAGGTGCCTGGAATGCAGTAATAGCTGTTCTAATAGTCACCATTAATGCTAAACATGTTTCCTCCTTTATCTCATTCAATCTTCCCAACAAGTCTTGGATGGGGATGGTTTATCTCAGTCTTATAGCTCAAGAAACAGGCTCACAGAGGTGAAGGGAATTTGCTCAAATGGCTGAACTGGGGTTCAAACCTAACTCTCAAACATGCAAATAGCCTCTGCTTGTGACCATTGCTCAAATCACACCCTGCCAGGTTCAAGTGGAAATCCTGCCTGCCTTTAAAAAATTCTTGCCAGAGTTAAGTTCTCTTCCTGTGTGCTCATACCTTTAGCTTGGTCTCATGGATTGCAGGAATTTAATCTAGTTTTGTATTATACAGGGTCAGTTTACCCAGGACAACCCGCTGGGGTTGGGGGATGGGGACAGATTATTTGGGGTCTGGGAACAATCAAATGTTCTCTGGCTCTGAGCCCCAACCTAGTGAAGTCACCTACACACAGAGCCCCTTCCCAGAAAACCCTCACCACTCCATTCCCTTGGCTGGGCTCCCAGGGGCTCACTTGGTGTTCGTTATACTGAATGGAATTGACTTGAGCCAGGAGACTTGGGCTCCAGTCCCTGCCCTGTGACTACAGTGTTTAATTTGGACAAGTCATTTGAACTGTCTGGGCCTCACACTCTGTATAATGAGGGTAGGGGAATGTCTGTGGGAAATGACTGCTTGATGAAGTCCTACCTAGCTTCAACACTCAATGATTTCTAAAGTTGTAGCCGCAGAATCAATATGAGACCTGTGGCCAGGTTAAGCTTCTTGGAGCAGGGCATTTCCTGTGATAACATTTATCATAGTATATCTTCGTGAATTGTAGCAAGAAGGGGAAAAAATGGATATTGAAAACAAAACTTAGCATAGTCTTGTTTGCCTTCCAGGGAATGCCATATTCATCAGTAGAGAAAAGATTTTATTTGTTTAGAAAAATACCATGATCAGCCTTTTTGGATATGAAAAGTGGGTCTTTCTCCCACACCCCTTGGATAGGGTCTGATCTGGAAGGGGAGGGCAAAACAAAGAAAGATATAAATTGCACTGTGTGAGAGAATAATGAGAGTTTAGGTATTGTTCATGGACAGCTTGAAAGACTAGAAAGTAAGAAGTTTAAGAGTAGAAAGAGGAGGAGAGAGGGAGAAAGAGCATACAGAAAGATGCAGCCAGTGGGGAAAAAAACCTGTGATAGGGGATGGGTAATAAACCTTTAGGGAAGCAATATTTGACATTCGATTTCTTTCTTGTCTGTGATGTAATTACTCTCCATCACCTGTTAAGTCTTCAGTAATAGCCACGTGTTAGTGCCACTTTGGGAGAAAAAAGGACAGTGGGGCAGGGGGGTTGGTGGCCAGCATAGGGCAAAGGGGGTCAGCCACAGAGTACAGGAAGGACCAAGGGCAATGGTCAGAAACAGGATACAGCAGAGCTGCTGAAACAATTCAGTGCAACCTGGACTGACTGAGAAGAAGGTAAGACACCTTTCCAAACCCTTGGAGATGTGGAGGAGGGATCTGAATTTCTGCACTATACGGCATGAAGAATTGGTACATTTCACTTTTTATTCTTTAACACTTTATTGAGGTATAATTGACATACAATAAACTACACATACTTAAAGTTTATAATTTGATAAGTTTTGACATATGACATACCTGTTTTGAGATCATCATCACAATAATGAACATTTCCATCACTTTCCAAAATTTCCTCATGCCCCTTGGCAATCTGACCCCTTCATCCATTCCCAGGCAACTACTAATCTGCTCTCTGAAACTATAGATAAGGTTGTATTTTCAATGTCTATTTCTTCTTGAGTGAAGCTTGGCAGTTTGTGCCTTCAAGGAAATCGTCCACTTCATCCAAGTTGTTGAATATGTTGATATAAAGTTGTTCATAATATTCTTTTATTGTCCTTTTAATATCTGTAGAATCTATAAGGATGTCACAGGTCTCATTCCTGATATTGGTAATTCTGTCATATTTCTTTTTTCCTCATCAGTGTGTCTAGAGGTTTATCAATTTTACTGATCTCAAAGAACTTTCTTTTGATTTCATTGACCTCTATTTTTCTGTTTTTGACTTCATTGATTACTGCTCTTAATTTTTTTCACTCTCCTTGGGTTTAATTTGCTCTTCTTTTTCTTGCTTTTAGGAGGAAACTGACATAATTCTTTTGAGACCTCTCTTCTTTTTCTATATATATATATATATATATATATATATATATATATATATATATATATATTATACAGTTCTCCCTATTGCTTTAGTGATATCCCACAAATCTTGATATTTTGTGTTTTCCTTTCCATTCAGTTCAAAATAATTTCTAGGGCTTCCCTGGTGGCACAGTGGTTGAGAATCCACCTGCCAATGCAGGGGACACGGGTTCGATCCCTGGTCCCGGAAGATCCCACATGCCGTGAAGCAGCTAAGCCCATGAGCCACAACTACTGAGCCCGCGTGCCGCAGCTACTGAAGCCCGCGCACCGCAGCTACTGAAGCCCGCGCGCCTAGAGCCCATGCTCCACAACGAGAGAAGCCACCGCAATGAGAAGCCCGCACACTACAACGAAGAGTAGCCCCTGCTCACCGCAACTAGAGAAAGCCCTCACACAGCAACGAAGACCCAACACAGCCAAAAATAAATAAATAAAATAAATAAATTTATTTTAAAAAAAATTCTAATTTCCCTTTTGACTTCTCTTTTGACCCATGGGTTATTTAGAAGTGTATTTGGTTGGGGCTTCCCTGGTGGCACAGTGGTTGAGAATCTGCCTGCCAATGCAGGGGACACGGGTTCGAGCCCTGGTCTGGGAAGATCCCACGTGCCGCAGAGCGACTAGGCCCGTGAGCCACAATTGCTGAGCCTGCGCGTCTGGAGCCTGTGCTCCACAACAAGAGAGGCCACGATAGTGAGAGGCCCGCGCACCGCGATGAAGAGTGGCCCCCACTTGCCGCAGCTAGAGAAAGCCCTCGCACAGAAACGAAGACCCAACACAGCCATAAATAAATAAATAAATAAATAATTTAAAAAAAAAAGTGTATTTGGCTTTCAAATACTTGGGAGATTTTCCAGAGATCTTTCTATTATTGATTTTCAATTTAATTGCACTGCATTCAGAGAACACTCGTTTTATGATCTCAATAGTTTAGTTTTAAATTTATTGAAACTTGTTTTATGGCCCCAAATGCAATCTATCTTGGCAAATATTCCGTGTGAACTTGAACTGAATGGATATTCTGCTGTTCGGGATGGAATGTACTATAAATATCAATTAGGTGTTTAACATTATTGTTTAAATCTATATCCTTAATGATCTTCTGTCTATTCTTTTTTAAATTATTTAGAGAGAGTGAAATCCAGTTACAATTGTGGATTTGTTTATTTCTCTTTGTAGGCATATCCGTTTTTGCTTCATATTTTAAAACTTTATTAGGTGTCAATGTTTAGGATTGTTATGTCCTCTAGATGAACTAACTCCCTTATCATTATTAAGTGATCCTCATTGTACTTATATTATTCTTTGCTCTAAGTATTCCACTTACCCATCTGTTCCTTGTTTCCTTTTGCTCTTCTTCTGCCTTCTTTTGGTCTAATTATTTAAAATAATTCTGTTTTATCTCCTTTGTTAGATAATAAGCTGTAACTCTGTTTTGTATTTTAGTGATTGCTTTAGGGTTTAGACTATACATCTTTAGATTTTTCAATCTACCTTTAAGTGATACTATGCCACTTCACATATTGTCTATGTGAGATAATAGAAACTGTATGTTGGTCTCTGCCCCCAGTTCCTGGCACAGAACTCCTAACACCCTTATAACTTCCTAAGCGATGAGAACGCTAGGTGCATCTCTTGTTCTAATATTGGTCTTCGACCACTGTTCCTGACCAGAGTTCCTGAAACCCCTGTAATTTCCTGGGTGATAGGAGTGTCTTTTGTTCTAATGATGTAACTCTGGGTAGGCTCCTGGATGGCTCCTGGATGAGGGCTGGTCACCAGAAAGACCAAGCCATGATTAGAAGCTTGGAATTTTCAGTCCCATCCTCTATTCTCTTGATAAGGGGGAAGGGCTGAAAATGGAGTTAATGATCAATCATGCCTTTATGATGAAGCCTCCATAAAATCCCAAAAGTATGGGGTTCGGAGAGTTTCCAGGTTTTTGAACACATGGAGGTGCTGGGAGAGTGGTGCACCCAGAGGGGGCATGGAAACTCCATGCCCCTTCCCACATACCTCATCCTATGCATCTCTTCTATCTGGGTGTTCACCTGTATCCTTTATCATATCCTTTAATAAAATGTTAAATGTAACTAAGTGTTTCCCTGAGTTCTGTGAGCTGCTCTAGCAAATTAATTGAACCTGAGGAGGGGGTCAAGGGAACATCTGATATACAGCCAGCTGGTCAGAAGCCCGGGTGACAATCTGGGCTTCGGCCTGGCATCTGAAGTGTGTGTGTGGGACAGGGGGCAGTATTGTGAGACCCTCCTGGTGTTCGAGAATTGCTTGCTGGTGTGGGGGAAAACCTCCACACATTTAGTGACCAGAAATGTCAGAAATGAAGTGCTGTTCTGTGTGAAGAGTAAAGAAAATACAAGAAGAGAAACACAGTAAGGAAGAAATAGGTTTTCTCCTACACAGAAAAAGAAAAACTGAGTTTTTTCTAGTGCAATATAAGAATTGTAAAATAGTATACTTTCATTTCCCTTCTCCTGCCCTTTGTGCTATTGCTGTCATACATTTTATTTTTACATATGTTGTAAACTCTACCTTGTTCTTTTTGTTAAACAGTTAATTTTCTTTTAAAGAGATACAAATAATGAGAATTCTTATATATTTTCCCATGCAGATACCCCTTCTTGTGCTCTTCATTCCTCTGTGTAGATTCATATTTTCATCTGGTATTTTCCTTCTTGATGAAAAAATTCCTTTAGCATTTCTTTCAGTGTTTGTCTCCTGGTGATGAATTCTTTCAGTTTTTCTATGTCTGAAAACATCTTTATTTTGATTTTTTAAAATGATGTTTTCCCTGGGTATGGAATTCTAGGTTCACAATTTTTTTTCAGTACTTTAAAGATTTTACTGCACTATATTCTCACTTGAATTGTTTCCAATACGAAAACTGTTGTCATCCTTATCTTTTGTATATAACTTGGCTTTTTCTCTGGCTGCTTTCAATATTTTCTCTTTATCACTGATTTTGAACAATTAGGGTATGATGTGCCTTGTAGTTTTCTCCATGTTTCTTGAGCTTTTTTTTTTTTTGGTAATGACAACTTTTTTGAGGTATAATTCACGTGTAATAAAAATTCACTTCTTAAAAATTGACATATAGTTGATTTACAATGTTGTGTTAGTTTCAGGTGTACAGCACAAGTCATTCAGATATATATATATACATATATATATATGTTCTTTTTCAGATTCTTTTTCCTTATAGGTTATTACAAAATATTGAGTAGACTTCCCTGTGCTATACAGTAGGTTCTTGTTGGTTATCTATTTTATATGTAATAGTGTGTATATGTTAATCCCAAACTCCAAATTTGTCCCTCCATTGAACTTTGTGTTCTATGAGTTTACAGTTTCAATCAAATTTGAAAAAAATTCAGCTGTTGTTTTTTTCAAATATTTGTTTCTGTCCTCCTCTTTGTTCTATTCTTTGGGAACTGCTATTACATGTATATTAGACTGATTGAGGTTGTCCCACAGCTCACTCATGTTCTTTTCATTATTCTTAACTCATTTTTATCTCTGTATTTCATTTGTATAGTTTATATTGCTATGCCTTTAAATTCACTAATATTTTCTTCTGCTACGTCTAACCTACTGTTAATTCCATCCAGTGTATTTGTCATCACAGACATTTGAGGTTCTCATCTCTAAAGAGTTTATTTGTGTCTTTTTATATCTTCCATGGCTCTACTTTCTGAACATATGGAATACAGACATAACAACTGTTTTAATGTTCTGCTCTGCTAATTCAACCATCTTTGTCAGTTCTGGGTGTTTCAATGGGTTGATATTCTTCTCACCATAAGTCACATTTTCCTGCCTCTTTGCATGCCACTACTGAGTCAAGATCTTCCTGATTGCTTCATCCAATACCCCATTAAATATGAGTTTTCCTAGTCTGGCTGGTGGGAAGAGACACTTCCTGGACAGTACTGGCCACTGTCACCTCTAGTCTGTTCAGGTGGGTCTTTCCCTGGCCCTGGTAGCTTCCTCACATGCATATGCTGATCATTACTCAGCTGAAAGACTCAAGTAAGATATTCTGGCGTTCTCTCTGTGTGAAGTTCTCACCTCTCTGTACAGTGCCTTTTGAACTCTAGCCATTCCTCCCTGTTGAAAATTTGAAAAATAACTGCATGTTATAATCAATGAATATATTAATAAGAATATTAATTAACATTTATTGAACAGTTACAATTTCTGAATGAAGAAACTGAGCTTAGGAAAGTTAAGTAATTTATCACAGGTCATTAAAACAGGTAATCTCTCTCTAGCACTCACAATTTAAACCATCAAACTGTACTGCCTTACCATATATTTTATGTTATTATTTCCTTATTTTTATTTATTTTTTAATTTTTATTTATTTATTTATTTATTTATTTATTTATTTATTTTTAGCTGTGTTGGGTCTTCGTTTCTGTGCGAGGGCTTTCTCTAGATGTGGCGAGCGGGGGCCACTCTTCATCGCGGTGCGTGGGCCTCTCGCTGTCGCGGCTTCTCTTGTTGCGGAGCACAGGCTCCAGACGCACAGGCTCAGTAGTTGTGGCTCACGGGCCCAGTTGCTCCGCGGCACGTGGGATCTTCCCAGACCAGGGCTCGAACCCGTGTCCCCTGCATTGGCAGGCAGATTCTCAACCACTGCGCCACCAGGGAAGCCCCTATTTCCTTTTTTTTATGATGAGTTGCTATTAAATCTAAGGTGTGGTCTATAATCAGTGGCAATTTAGAATAGAGGAAATTTAAGAATTAAAAAAACTGAGGATAGAGACTAAGGAATGTAAGGTCATATGAATTGCCTGATAACCATAAGTATTGCTAACATTTACCAAGCACTTTTTGCAGGCCAGACATTTGGTTGAATGCTCTGAATACATTACCTGTTTTATTCTCACATTCTATTCAGCAAATATTATCTCTATTTTATAGATGAAGAAATTGAGGCTGAGAAAGATTTAAGTAGGTTGTTGCCTACAATCCTACAGTAAGATGGCAGACCTAGACTATACCTAGGCCTGACTGCTAAACGCATGCTATTTACCACTCCACTAAATTGCCTGTTTTTGGAGAATATGGAATGACAAAAAAGATAACGCAGGATCTCTGCCTTCTCAGGGTTTATAGTTTAACAGAGGAGATAGGTATTAGTTGCATTATACTGTTCTTTTTGTTAGGACCTTCTTGATTGCAAGTGACAGAATTCCAATTTGACCTAGCATAGTAAAAAGGGAAAAAATTTTCCTAGGTAGTCATGATGAGCAGGGCAAGAAATCAGCTGGGCCCTTAGGAGAACTGGACCTAGAGGCTGGAATCTCCCCAGGACTCTCCCACTCTCTGACCCTTGTTTATTTCTTACCCCCTCCTTCAATAATTTACTATAAAAAATTTCATATACAGAAAAGTTGAAAGATTTGTACATATATATACCACAACTTAAATTTTACAACTGTTACCATTTTGCTATATTTAATTTATCACATATCTGTCCACCCATTTCTGATTTATTTTGCGTTTTGGATTTATTTTCTCAGATTAACTTCCCCCCTGATGGCTTAAATCCCCATCTCATACCTTACAGTCTTAATTCTGCAGCTCCAGTTCAAAAACTCTTATGATCAGACTCAAATTCATCTAACTTGGGTTGTACATCTGCCCCCTGGACTAACTGAGGGGAAGGTATACTGTAATAGGCAGCTCCTGATAGGACTACATGGTGGGCATGGAGGGAGAGGCAAGAAATGGAGGCAAGCAAACAAAACAATATATATGTGATAAGTCCTGTGACCACTGGAACAGCAGGGGAGTGTGGGAGTGCAAAGGGAGGTATCTAATCCAGTGGAGATAGTCAAAACATGGCCTCTTTCAAAGGAGGTGATTCCTGAACTGAGGAAGTTAAAAGACATGGGAAGTTAAGCATTGGGAAAAGGTTAGATGCTAAAGAGATCATGGAACTCAAAGTGCAAAGTAGTGAGAGTCTGGGGAGGTATAAACTAAGAAGAGAAAAATAATGTGGCCACACAGGTGTGCTCCAGTGTTGAAATACTTTGTGGTGCAGGCAGGCAATAGTGAACTGGCTTTCAAAGCTGATTGTATGCACGTTAGTAGTTTGAAATTGGCCATTGTAGGAGTACTTATACCAAGGAAATCAGCAAACCTACAAATATGGGCTTTCTTTTTTTCTTAGACTAAACATTTACCAGCACCACTGGTCCCAGGCTATAAAGACCTGAAGATGACTATTATATCTTCTCCTGATGTTCTCTGGTGTAGGCTTAAATATTTCTATTATAAAACTTTCTGCTGAAGATTCTGTTTCTGGCCTGTAATTCTTTTCCCTTGATGTTTCTTTCATTCATTCATTTCACAAGCCTGCCTGCATGGTGCCATGCTTGTGCTGAGTGCTGCAGATAAGTGGGTAGGTGCTGACACCACCAAGAAGTCAGGGCACCTGCTGTTAAATACTCCTAGGATCCTAGGGCCGATGCCCTTATTCCTGTCTGGACTAGGAAGAGCATTTTATCAGGAACTAAAGTAGACAGATTGCTATCAAGAAGGAAAGATTTCTTAGCTTGTGGAGTTTTAAGAAAATTATCCATTAACATTAATGGAGTCCTAGCTGGCTCCAGGGTACCTCCTCTCTGGATCCCACAGGAGATTACAGTAGGGGTTGGCTAACTTTCCCAAGTACTCTACCAAGTCCACATGTAACCATTCTCCTATTCAAAATTTTCTTTATCTGCAGTGGTAAGTTTATACTACCTTCACTATCAACAATTATTTATCAAAGTACTCACTGAACTATGCTAAATGACACTTCCTGCCCTTATGGAGAATCAGGACCAATTTTAAAATATATAAAGAAAAATAAAAACAAAAGTAAATAAAAATAGTACTTAGAGAATCATAAGAGTGAAAGGAACTATTGTGCCTCCATTCTGTGTTTTGTGTTTTCATTTTCTTAATGATGTACTTTGAAGCACAGAAGTTTTAAATTTTGATGCTGTCAAGTTTATTTTTTCTTTGTTGTTTTAGTTTTTAATGTCATATTCAAAAAGTATATATATTGCTTTATACAATTGCTTTTATTTATTTTTTAATTTTTAAAATTTATTTATTTTTTGGCTGTGTGGGTCTTTGTTGCTGCACGTGAGCTTTCTCTAGTTGCGGCAAGCAGGGGCTACTCTTCATTGCAGTGTGTGGGCTTCTTATTGCGGTGGCTTCTCTTGTTGCAGAACATGGGCTCTAGGCACGTGGGCTTCAGTAGTTGCAGCACGTGGGCTCAGTAGTTGTAGTGCAAGGGCTTAGTTGCTCCGCAGCATGTGGAATATTCCCAGACCAGGGATTGAACCCGTGTCCCCTGCATTGGCAGGCAGATTCTTAACCACTGCGCCACCAGGGAAGTCCCTACAATTGCTTTTAAAATCAGTTAATAGAATAAAGGAGAAAAAATATGTATTTATTTGTCTTTTGTAATTATAAAGGTAACATAATTACCTTTGCTAGGCTCTTTGTTTTTTCATGTGGATTTGAATTACCATGTGGGTTAAGTTGCTTTCAGGCTAAAGAATTCCTTTAGCATTTCCTGTAAGGTGGGTCTGCTAGCAAAAAAATTCTCTCAGCTTTTATTGGTCTGGGAATGTCTTTATTTCACCTCCATTTTTGAAAGATAGTTTCACCGCTGGATGTAATTTTTTTACTTTCAGCACTTTGAATATGTCATCCCACTGCCTTCTGGCTCCCACTATTTCAAACAAGGAATCAACTGTTAATCTTACTGGGGTTCTCTTGTGTATGACAAGCCGCTTGCGCTTGCTGCTTTCAAAATTCTCTCTTTGTCTTTCAGCATTTTTTCTGTAATATATCTGAGCGTGGATCTCTTTGTGTTTATCCTACTTGAACTTCATTGAACTACTTGGATGTGTATATCAGTGGTTTTCATCAAATCGGGGATGTTTTCAGCCATTATATCTTCAAATATTTTTTCTGCTCCTTTCTTTCTCTCCTCTGGTACTTCCTTTACACAATGTTGGTGTACTTAATGGTGTCCCATAAGCTCTGTTCATTTTTCCTTATTCTTTTTTTCTGTCTGTTCTTTAATTTGCATAATCCCTATCAATCTATCTTCAAGTTTACCAATTCTTCTGCCAGTTCAAATCTACTGTTGAGCCACTCTACTGAATTTTTAATTTTACTTATTGTACTTTTCAACTCCAGAATTTCCATTTGGTTATTTTTAATAATTTCTATCTCTTTGTTAACATTTTCAATTTGATGAGACATTGTCAGTGTATCTTCCTTTGCTTCTTTAAACATGTTTCTTTGAGTTCTTTGAACTCTGAATGCTGAACATTGAATGTATGAAACATAATGGCTGCTTTGAAGTCTTTGTTCAGTGTGACATCTATGCCTCCTCATAGGCAGTTTCTGTTGCCTGCTTTAAGGAAAAAAACAACAACAACAGTGTATCTGCCACACTTTCCTGTTTCTTTGCATGTCTCATAATTTTTTGTTGAAAACTGGGTACTTTAGATAACATATTGTAGCCACTTTGGATCCTAATTCCCTTCTCTCCTCTCTGAGGCTTGTTTTTGTTGATTTTTGCTTGTTCATTTGTTTAAGAACTTGGCTGCACTATTTTAGTGAAGTCTATTTCCCCCACAGTGTGAAGCCTCTGATGTCACTCCTCAGATGACACAGCCTTGAGTATGTGTGCAGTCACCCTGGGTTTACAGTGGTTTTATCAGGGCTCTTTTTGTCTTTCTCTGATTTCTCTGTTAAGCTGTCTACCTCACTGGTATCACACCAAGATGTTAGGCTCCACTAATTGCTGGCTGATTGCTCTATTGTTCTCATCAATGCCCTGGGGCGTAAACTGTCCTGCAGCCTAATTTAACTTTAGAGATACGCTGCCTCAGATCTCACTTCAAGGAGAATTTGTTGCCCCCATTGCTAGGAGTGCTGCTCCAAGACAACCTCCATCTGTCAGTTCATTCAGGATTTGCCTCAGCTATCTAGAGACCTACCTTACCCAAGGTCTTGTCCTTCCAGGGGCAGCCCATGCTAGGTGATGGAGTGAGGCAGGGGTATAAAGGCTTGGCCATTTTGGCCCACCATGGGACAACTCTGATGGGTTATAAATGTTTCAGAGATCTCATGGGTTGGCTGAAGCTTTGTCAGACCTGCATGGCATTTGGGCTTTTCCCTCTGCCCAGTTCTGTTTTGTTTTCCTTTCCCTCCTTTGCACAGATATGGATCCCTGATAAATATTCTGCAGGCCAAACTCCTACATTTATCAGCATCTGCATCTGGAGAACGCAACCTGTGGAAATTTGTGCCAGGAGAGGTCCAAAGAAGCAGGTGGTAAGATGAGATTTTAAAGCTAGATCACTAACCACCTGGTTGGCAATGAGGAGCTCATCACTGGTAATAGGTAGAGCATAAAAGGTTGTGGTCCAGTTCTCACTGGTGATGAATTAGGGTGGTATGTCCATGGAGAGGAATGCACTAGCTGGTGCGATGTACTAAGCATCTGAGAAATATAGGAGAAATGGTAACTATAAGGATAATAGACTTGAGTGATTATTGCAAAGTCCATGGATATTCTAGAAAAAGATAATAACCAGCTGCAGGCTATTAACAGGCAATGAAAGCCAAGTGAGAAAGCTTACAAAGAGGTTCTCATCTCCTGCAGCAGGAGGGCAGAGAAAGCTGAAGACCTGGACTGGGACTTAATAAAGTAGTCAAGTTCCAGAGATGGTAAATGACTAACCAAGGCAGGTCTGATATACCAAGGTTAATGGGACTCTGACACTTAGGATGGGGATGTCTGTGTATATTTTGAACTCCCAGACTCCTCTAAATCCTCTGAGCATGCAGAAGTACCCCTCTTCTCCTTTTAAGAGTTAGCACATCCTGCTTGTTTGAAGGCAATGCAGAGAACTCAGACCCTTAAGACAAAGTGTGCCTCCCTCAGGAACTGCCCCCACCTATACCCCTGGCCACTAGGCCTACACTTAGGGTTAAGTCATAGCATAATCCATCTGGGGATGTGCTGGGCCTATTAAAGGAAGAAAAGGACTATTCACTAAAGGAGCTGCAAAGGAACTACAAGGCCCAGCCATCAGTTACTAGCATGAGCCAGGGTGTACACATGAGACTGGACTCTGAGGAGGCTTAGTCAAGGGAACCAGAACATAAGACTGGACAGAGGAGAGTTTGATTTAGTAGGTAGACAAACTTGCTATTAAGATGGCTCCTGGAAGCATGGGAAAAGTGATGGCTCACACTAAGTGAAGTTAAAATGTCACAAGGGCCAGTGCAGCTGGTGGAGGAAAGGATTAAAAGGTTCAGGGAAGTGGATACACTATGTAAGGCCAGAAGACTCACCAGATAACTATGCTCCAAAGGAACTTTACACCATTTACCAAAGCTACAAGGAATGTGCTGCTAAGAGGGGCACCAACATTACTGAAAAATTCAGTGATGGCTCTCCTGTATACACCAGAGCTGGTGGTAGGAGAAACTGTTATAGAACTAGGCACACTAAACAGCAATGAGGATGGTAGAACTGCAAAATGATAGAAGCCAGGTGGCAGTACTTAACCTCTGGATTATAGAGGTAACTAGAAACCAGGTAGATACAATTATTCTAACGAGCCATTGAAAGTTATGGCCCCAATTAAAATTTGATGATCCTGAGCCACTTCTCAGACCAGAACCCACTGAATGAAGAAGAGGCTAGGTCCCCAGAAGGAAAAACCCTATGACATTCTGGCAAGTATACACGGCAATGATTTCCCTCTCAGTCCTCCCACTACTGTGGAAATGAGAATACCAAAATATTTTGGGGAGTGTTGATTATAGGGTCCTCGCTTCCAAAATACATTCCTAGCATGCAGCACATAGCACTACAAGTACAGAGTTGGGATGGGACGGTTAATCTACCCTTTCAGCCTGATCATCCATCTCCAAGCACTATTTGTTATATTACATAAGTACCTAATAAAACTCCACCCAGAATTTCTATTTGGTAGGTCAGTGTTAATTTTCTTATTTTTATTCACTGCCTCTACCACATTTAATGTCTCTTTGAGCCAATTATCAAGTTTCCTTGCCCTATTAGTAGCCAGCGGGTTTTCCCCCCTCTTTTTAAATAAATGAGGTATATATGGAATTCAAGAGAACTCAGCTCGTTTCCTTTGAGAAGCCTCCTTACCCTTGTACCACCAACCAACAAAGCAGTACAATGCACCCAGTCAATTTCACTTCAGAACAAAAAGTTGGTACACTACTCAAGTATTGAACCCTTGCTTTGTCATCTTATTAGTTAATTATTCTTACAGTTATTGCTTCCTCAAGAGTTGAAGTGGTATTTTATCTTTCTTCTGGATCTCCATTGTAGAACTTGGCCCATAATGGGCTCTTAATAAATCTTAATTGACGTTTGATAACTAGATTCGTCCAAAGTATCAAACTCTTTAAGGTCAAGGTGTAGTTTTAACCTAAATGTAATAATAATAATAATAAACCCCAAACTTAGCCTCAGAGTCATCAAAAATCTAACATTTTTGAAAACCCATTTTTAGTTTATTAATCTTAAAAAAAAATAAAAAATAAAAAAGAGCCATGACTCATTTTGTTCATAGCTAGGCAAAATTATAGAATGCTGGAATTGTGAGGAATTTTAGGGATGATGTAGCCTAAAATTCTTGTTTTATACCAGAGGAAACTGAGGACCCAAAGACATAAAGTGACCTGCTGGTGATCTGACCTAGAGTAAGGGGTAGGCAGCTGCTCCAGTTTATAAGACTCCGGTTTATAAGGGGTGCCCAAACATCTCTGGGTACCAAAACACTGCAGGAAATTTAACAAGGTAGGAAAATTTGTGTATGTATATGAGAGCCCTTCTGGGGCAGTGAACTCCAGTTGTTGTAAGAGAGACTTTGATTAGTAATTTAAGATGAGAATGAATAACAATGAACTCTCACTCAACAGCTTCCTAAGGAGTCTGGAATGGACAAACAAAGGGCTTTTGTTTTGTGGAATGGAGTAAGCAAATTTGGCTCACAGCTGGATTGCCCTGGAAAATAAAGGTGAGGATTAGCCTACCACCTCCGGTCCTCCCTTCTACCCTTCCTCTATCTAATTGTAGAACAAAAGTTAAAGAAACCTGGTTTGAAGAAAGTGTGCTAGTAGCTCTTAGCCTCCAATCTACCCTTCCAAACCCTGAGCTGGGTGGGGCTCTGCAAACCACATTTCTCCTTTGCCAGCCTGGTCCTCTGTTAAGCTCTCCCTGCAAGGGGCACTGGAGGAAGACTGGAACACTGCAGGAGGGAGATGGGACTTGTTCCTTTCGGTCTATTTCCTGTTCCTGTCAGTGTCACCCTAGCAAAGGCCATTGACCTTGACAGCAGCAGTTGGTGCCAGTTTCCAGATCTGGAAGAGGGGCACCAGCATTACTGAAAAATTCAGTGGTGGCTCTCCTGTATACACCAGAGCTGGTGGTAGGAGAAACTGTTATAGAACTAGGCACACTAAACAGCAATGAGGATGGTAGAACCGCAAAATGATAGAAGCCAGGTGGCAGTGCTTAACCTCTGGATTATAGAGGTAACTAGAAACCAGGTGGATACAATTATTCTAATGAGCCATTGAAAGTAATATGGCCCCAATTAAAATTTGATGATCCTGAGCCACTTCTCAGACCAGAACGCACTGAATGAAGAAGAGGCTAGAGGTGCCCTCTAGCCTCTAGAGGGCACCTCTAGGGGAGGTGCCCTCTGAGAGGTGCCTTCTCAGAACAAGCCTGAACTCCAAACTTCTAGATTTTGATAACCCCATCCTCTTCCCTCTCTATTCCCCCAGGCCTGGGGGAGGTCGCCACTAATGCAGTTATTCTCTCTTCTCTGCTTTTTCTCTTCTTTCAGTC
This sequence comes from Eschrichtius robustus, assembly GCF_028021215.1. Classification (NCBI taxonomy): domain Eukaryota; kingdom Metazoa; phylum Chordata; class Mammalia; order Artiodactyla; family Eschrichtiidae; genus Eschrichtius; species Eschrichtius robustus. The sequence goes on along the minus strand of NC_090834.1, from coordinate 60,866,671 downwards.
CTCTAACGCCCATTTAACTAAGTCTCTATATTAAAATTCTACTAACACGACTAGTGTGAATTTTGTTTTCCTGAAGGAATAAAACTGCTGAAAGCTGCCAGAGCATTAACCTGCTCAGAGTTCCTATAAGTCAATCCAATATTGAGTGGGGCTAATTATAGCTACCGTTATTAAAATGCCTGCTATGGGGACTTCCCTGGTGTTCCAGTGGGTAAGACTCCGTGCTCCCAATGCAGGGGGCCCAGGTTTGATCCCTGGTCGGGGAACTAATGCCCACATGCATGCCACAACTAAGAGTTCACATGCCACAACAAAGAAGTCTGCATGCCACAACTAAGAAGCCCACATGCCGCAGCTATGAGCCTGCATGCCACAACTAAAAGATACCTTGTGCCGCAACTGAGACCTGGCACAGCCTAAATAAATAAATAAATATTTAAAATGACTGCTATGAACTCAGCACTTAAATACATGATCTCTTTTAATTCTCACAACTCTAGGGGCTGGGTATCATGCCCATCTTAACAGATGAGAAGAGGCTCAGAGAGGTTTGAGTAAGTTGTTCATGGTTACCCAGCTAATGAAAGATAGAATTTGGATTCAAACTTAGGTTTTTTGAACTGCCAAACCTATGCTTTTACTCTCTTTTCTTTTAATTTTTTTTTTAAGATTTTTTTGATGTGGACCATTTTCAAAGCCTTTATTGAATTTGTTACAATATTGCTTCTGTTTCATGTTTTGATTTTTTTGGCCACGAGGCATGTGGGATCTTAGCTCCCTGACCAGGGATCAAACCCACACCTCCTGCACCGGAAGGAGAAGTTTCAACCACTGGACCTCCAGGGAAGTCCCTCTTTTCTTCTAATTTTTAAACATACTTTTTTAAAAAATTAGAGTAATGCATATACTTTATAGTAGGTCAAACAGTGGAAAAATTAACATATAAAAAAGCACATGTTAATAATTTCCCCTTTCTTCCCTCTAATGCCTTCACCACTCCCTTACCACCATCCTCCACCCCACCTCAATCAACCAACATTAACACTGTGTTGTGTAACTTCCCACGACTTTCTTTTTGCTGATACAAATATATAAACATAAAAAGTGGGTGCTTTTCTCCTTTTTTTTTCCTTAACAAAAATAGGGACATGCAATACACATTACTGTGTAACTTGCTTTTTCACTTAACAATATTTCATACTCATTCCTCCTGGTTGGTACAGATAGATTTAACTCATGTTTTTAATAGCTAGATCATATTCCATAATATAATGTAAATGCATAAAAATGTATTCAGTTATTTCTCTCCTGTTGGACATTCAGGTTACTTCCAGTTTTCTTTTTTTTTCTTTTTTGCCACTATAAGCAATGTACCCATAAATATTCTTGCATGTATATTTTTAGGTACTGATACTTTTACTCTAATAGCGTAGAGTCTTACAAGAGATTTCTGGACCAAAGGGTATCTACATTTAAAATTTTAATAGATTCTTCCAGAATATTTTCCAAACAGATTATGGTACAATGTTATACCTCTACCAGCAATGTGAAATATGTCCGTTTCCTTACTCTTTAACAAGGGCTGGATGTTCTCAATCTTTTATTTTTTTGTTAGATATATTGTTGAAAAGCTATATTCTGTTTTTTTAAATGTGCACTTCCCTGACAAATAGTAGGTTTGAGTATCCTTTCATATGTTTATTGTCCATTTCATTTCCTCTTCTATGAATTGCCTGTTCATATTATTATCATTTGTCTGTTCTTCTCTGTGGGTTGTTTGTCTTGTATACATTCCCCACTGCAACTTAAGTGGTCTGTGAAAGAATCAGGACTACAGTCCAATCTCTCAACTTCCAGTCTGGGAATTTCTCCACTTGGGCCACTTCCTGAAGCATTATGTGTTTGTGTTGCTGTGCTGTGTATTTGTTTTACTGTATTTATGTCTCTTCCTTTATAAGTGTAACTAGTTTGTTGAACAGACTGGACTCATACTGTTGCAGGTAGAATACCTTATTTTTTCCCACCAGTTTCCCTAAAATTCAGTTTACTAAATAGGTCTTTCCTTGCTGCTTGATGAAATCCATAGGTATTTTTTGGTCCTCAGGTCATGAAATTTCTCCAGTTCCTTTTAAGTATTGACATTAGAAAGAAGATGAAGTCAGAGAGATGTACTCTGTCTGGTCTGGAAAGCAAACATCTGTGTTGTGATCTGCATTGAGTGGGGGTGGGGAGGCATGTATTAGTCAGCTCAGGCTGCCTTAACAAAATACCACTGAATGAGTGGCTTAAACAACAGATTTATTTTCTCATAGATCTGAAGGCTGGAAGTCTGAGATCAGGGTGTCAGCATGGCCAGTTTCTGGGGAGAGCTTTCTTCATGGCTCGTAGATGGCTGCTTTCTCTTTAGGTGCTCACATGGCACACAGAGCCTGCTCTTATGTCTCTTCTTGAAAGGACACTAATCCTGTTGGATACCTCACTAAACCTTAATTTTAACTTCCAAAGGTCCCATTTCCAAATACCATTCACACTGGGGTTTAGGGCTTCAACATACGAATTTGGGGAGGAGGGAACACAAACTTTTCAGTTCATAACAAGGGGCCACATAGCAAAGTATTGGGAGTAGGCTATAGGAGCTGACAGTGGTCCCCAGCTGATAGCCAGCAGGGAAATAGGGATCTCAGTCCTACAACCATAAGGAACTGAATTCTGCCAATAACCAGTGAGCTTCAAGGAGGACACTGAGCCCCAGACCTGACCAATACCTTGTTCAGCCTGGTGAGACCCTGAGCAGAGAATTGATTCATGCATGCTATGTCCAGACTTCCAGCATACAGAAGGGAGATAATAAATTTATGTTGCTTTAAGTTGCTAAGTTTGTGGTAATGTGTTACACATCAACAGAAAACTAATACACTCTTGAAGAAAAAGAATAAACATTATAATATAAAATATATGGGCCTAAGGGGGCCTATGCAAGTGAGAGGCCCTGAAATATAAGCTTTGTTAGTTTCAAACAACATCATCTCTGCCTCCAAGGAAGAGAGAAGTTGAGGAACACAGGGCACCAATTGCAATATGATGCTGCTGTCTGGAGAGGGTCAGATGTCCAAAACAAATTTTTTCTCTTTAGAAGGCTTTAGAAGGTCCTATGGACATCCTACCCTGGAGCTCCACCTGCACTTCCCTTGATAAGGCAAGACCTCTCCTCCAGGTTAGCTCCTGAGCTTCTAGCAGTCCATCCTCTTTTTTGGGGTCACAGTGCCCTCCATGCAATTCTTTTGAGGGCAAGTCATTTTTAAGAAGATCCAGGTAATCTCCCTTCTTCTAGGTCCACATCAGTCCCCAGGATGCACCTCTCTTTGCCCCATGGCCGGTGAGAGGACAGTCGCTGTCAGCATAACCACCTCTCTCCTTGTCCTACAAGTTCATCAGTCTCTCATCTTTAGGTTTTTCAAGCATGTATCAAACTCTGTGTCTTATGATCACTGAACTTTAGGGTTACATCAAGCTCTCTGAGCAGTTTTCTTGAAATCCCCTGTCTTCCTCAACGTAGAGAAGGAGGAGGAAACCCCTACCCTCCTCTATGCACTAATTGTCACCCAGTAGAAAGAACGTTGGTCTGGGATTCAGGAACTCTGAGCTCTAGTCTGGGTTCTGATACTAACTCACTGTGTGTCCTTGGGAAACTTTCTTTTCCATTCTGAGCCTTGCTTCTCTGGCTCAGTTAAAGAAAGATGTTGGACTAGATTCATTCAATTATGCAGGAAATGCCAACTGAACCCCTATTATGTGCCAGGAACTGTCTGGGTACTGGGAATCAGCAGAGAACAGACTAGATGACCTCTGGGGGCCCTTTCAGCCCTCACATTCTCTGATGCTCCCCCCAAGCCAGTTTCTATACACCCCCAACCCCCACTGTAGGCAGTGAGTCCTGGCCTTTCCCATGACCACGTTTTCCATCCCAGCAGTGTGTAGCCCCCTCTTGCTGGGAGCTTTGATGGAACTAGGAGTGAGCTTCCTCTGCAGGCAGCATTGCTGTCTCCCTCTGTTATTGCCCATCAACCTGGTCTGTCTGGCCTGGAAGTACTGCCTGGCCAACCACAACGGAAAGGTTTATTTGTAGAGGTCAGGAAGTCCCCCACGACCCCTCTCCATCCACCTCTGGGAAAGGAAGCCCCAGGAGGAAAAAACAAAAGATGAAACGCTGGCTGACTTCCCAGCTTCCAAGTGTTCAACAATACTTTGGTCTGGAGTATCCCTTCTGCCCAATGGACAGTGACCTCCCTCAGCTACTCCTTCCTTGTCATTGGGCCCCAGGACCTCAGTTCCTTTCCAGGGGGTCCAGAAGGACTTAGGTGACGTAAAAGAGGTAAAAGAAATGAAGATTGACTCCCTGGGAAAGGATGCATGTTGTCTTATCCTAAGCTAAGCCTCCGTGTCTGGGAGGGAAGGAGGCCGAATTCACAGAGTGGAAAAAACATTCCCAGTGGTTAAGGAAGCAAGTGACTCACCTGCTCTGACCTTCATCTATGCCTTCCCATGGCCAGGGTGGCTTCAGGGAGGGGGTTGGGATGGGAGAGATCTCCTAGCCTCAATTTTTGCTTCCTGAGTTACTTGGGGATCCTTACTTATGACATCCCCTTCCATCCATCACTCTTCTCCCAACATCTTAGCTAACCTGCCTGGAAGAAAGTTAATATCAAGAGGATATGACTGTGTAGATGCCCAGGGCCCTGTGCTTAGAAGGACCGTGTGCTTGGTTTAATGCTCTGTTCTTGCCATCTTGAAATTCTTGCTAATTTCTGAATAAGAAGCCCACATTTTCTTTTTACCCTAGGACCTGCAAATTAAGTAGCTTGTCCTGATTTAGGTGTCCCATGTGTCTGGTTCTAAGCCAGGTACTTGACATACTCCTTCCATTCCAGTCTCTAACTATGCTGAGTTAGGGACTGTTAGCTCCTTGTCACCACTGATGAAATTCAGGCTTAGGTAAATAACTTGCTTAAGGTCACATAGCAAGTACAGGGTGGAGCCAGGATTCAAGCCCAAGTCTAACTCCAGCGTTAGTGCTCATTCCTGTCCACAATGCTGTCTCACGAAGAGAAATGCTTTTACTTCCCACTTTATGGGAGAGCTGAGCCTGGAAAAGCAATTCAGGAGAGTCAGGCAGGGGTGGGTGAAGGGCTTTCACCAGATCTGGAAGTTCATGCAAGCCCCGAGTATATCTTTTTTGAGAATGATCTGCATGCACACTCACACACTCACACTCAAACATTCACGCACACACACTTGCACACATTCACATCTACCCACACACACCACCTAGCCCAGAACCTGCCTTCAGAAGCAGTTCACCTGGGGAGAACCAAGATTCAAGTGTACATTCCCTAGCAGTGGTTCAATAACTAATTTTAAAACTGGATCCAGCCTAAAGTTTATCTTTTCTAAATTCTTTCCTTGATATATATATTTTTTCATTTCTAGCATTTATAATTTTATTAGATTGAGCTGTTTTTTTTCATATCTACCTATTTTTGTTCCATAATCCCCTATTTTTTTGTAATTGAAACATTTTCTGCTTTTATCAGTTTGAAGATATTAAAATGCTTATTAAAAAAAAATCAGTTCAATTACGTGTACCGTTATAGTATCCTAAAGTGTCAACACCACAGGGACCCTATAGGGAAGCACCTAATCTGATCATCAGATTCCTTTGTTTGACGGATGAGAAAACTGAGTCTCCGAGAGGAAAGAGAGTCATCTAGGGCACACACTTTACTAGTGGCAGAGCTAGGGGCCACATGCCAGCCTCCGGACTCTCAGTTCAACAGTACAGAATGAGGGTGAATTGACAAGAGGTAAGATGGGGCCACTACAGGTGTATCTGAACGGAAAGGAAGCTTGATCTTGAGGTTAACCAGACTTTCTCTCCTGACCACACTTCCTCTGCACCCTGAGCAAAACTTACCCATCAGCATCTGAGAAATGCTTTGCTTCTGACACTGTCTGGGCACAGGATCCTTTTACCTCTGTATACATATTTATAGTAATGCTGTAGCTCAAGACCCCAAACACCTGCTTTAAGGGGTTAAGCAGTTTGGATTAGGAAGGTTGAATTGTTTTTTCATTCATAAGCAAAACAAAAGACAAAGGCAAAATATAAACAGGATGAGGCATGAGGGTTTAATTACCCTATAGAAACAGGAGAGTTTCTATGAAGTGAAAAACAGAACAAAGTACCATGATCTGCCAGGAACTGCCCTGGGGGAGCAGATGACCTGGGGCTGGGCCCAGTTTATGACCTTCTCTAAACAGTTTCCCAGCACCAGCCCCTGAGACCAAACTGGGCTAGAGTCATATGGTTAAAAAAGCAGGGTTTTGATACCTTCCATCTTTCATTCTAAAAAGTCTTCTTTTATATTTCCTCTTTGATAGCTCTGGGTTCAAGTTTTGACCCTGTCACTTAATAAATGTGATTTTGGGCATGTTGCATAATCTCGCTAAGCCTCAGTTTTCTCATCTGAAAAATAGGCATGATCCTTAAACCTATGTTCAGATCTCAGGGGATTCCCGGAATGTGTGACTTTCAGGGGAGTCCTGGCAAACTGGGAAGGTTGTTCACCTTAGGCTATTAGGAAGTTTATTTTAGTAAAGCACTCATGGTGGCTGGCACACAGTACTAGCTCTAAAAATAATTATTATTTTTTCTTCTTACTTCAGATATTTAAAAAGCACCTCTGCCTGCCACACTGTGTGCTTGGCCCTGTTAGAGTAAATTACAAACATTTGTAGAACTCACTTTATAGTTTACAAAGTATTTTTGTACCTATTATTTCATTTAATCTTTACAATAGCCCTATGAAGGAGGTAAAACTCAACATCCCCATTTTACAGGTAAGATAGCTGGAGTTCAGAAAGATGAGTAACTTGTTCAAAGTCGCTCAGTGAATAGGTTGCTAGGACTAAATGGCCACCCCCGGCCATTCATATGTTGAAGTCCTAATCCCAATTGTGATGATATTCGGAGGTGGGGCCTTTGGGAAGTAATTCAGTTTAGAGGAGAGCATAAGGGTGGAGCCCCTTATAAAGGATTGGTGCCCCTATAAGAAGAAGAGACCAGAGCAACTCTCTCTCTCTGCCGTGTGAGGGTACTGCAAGAGGGTGACACTGCAAACCAGGAAGAGGGCTCTCACCAGGAACTGAATCAGCTGGCACCTTGATTTTGGACTTCTCAGCCTTTAGAACCATGAGGAGTAGATTTCTGCTGTTTAACCCACCTAGTCCATGGTATTTTGTTATAGCAGCCTGAGCCAACTAGACATAGGTGAAGGGCTAGGATATGAACGTGAGTCTCTTTGCTCCAGAGCTTAATAACTTTCACATCATACTGCGTTCTCTCTCTTGCTACCCTTCTCCCTTCTAGTCCACTGAGGCTGCTGGTAGCTCCTGTTCCATTTCCCCTTTATCAAGCAAGATTCCTTGCTGCAAGCAGGGAACATATTTGGCTTATTTAAGCAGAAAAGGAATTATTGAAAGGATATTAGGTAGCTCACAGAATCTCCTGGAGGGCAGAGAACCGGGCTTGGAACTTTCCCCCAGGATCAACTCCCAAATTCACCATGTAGAACTGGCCCAGTGAACACAATGACTTTCACTGTTCTGGGGATTGGGACCACTCAAGTACAATCAACATGACCACTCCAAGATCCTGGACTCTGCCACTACAGCTGCTGCCTCTGCTGCCAGCCATGGCTCACACTGATTCCATACACCCCTGCTTCTTTGCCTCACTAGCTTCCAATTCAAAGTCTGCCTAAGGCAGGTGTATCTGATTGGCAGGGCCTAGGTCATGTGCCTTGTCTTAGTTGCAGGGGATGCTGGGAAAGTGAGTTGGCATTCTCAGTTTCTGTAACGGGAAGCCAGCTCTGCCCATCTCATGAGATGAGGAACTCTCCAAACATGTAAAGGTCCTAAAGCTTGGCAGCCCAAATTAATTACAGTTGACATAGGTTTGAACTTTGTGAGTTCACTTATATGCAGATGTTTTTCAGTAGTAACTACTACAGGACAACACCATCCGTGGTTGGTTGAATCCGTGGATGTGAAACTGTGGATAGGAAAGAACCCTGGATAAGAAGGAATTGTGGGTATGGAAGGCCAACTGTAAAGTTATACTTGGATTTTTGACTGTGCAGCGTTGGCACCCCTAACTCTTGCATTGTTTAAGGGTCAAATGTACAACTATTTGCTCTCTCTTACCTTCTCCATTCTCTCTACACCTCTAGGCCATCTACCTCCAAACTTCAACTTTCATTTTGTCTGATTATATCAGGTTGGCCAAAAAGTTTGTTTGAGTGATAAGATCTTACAGAAAAACCCGAATGAACTTTTTGGCCAACCCAATACTTTACTAAAAGTGTCTCAGGTCTTGTGAATTAGTCCAGAGGAAAGTCCGAAGTCCTTAAATAATGTACACTTTTACACAGCTATGTTACTCTGGGTCCTCCTAGAAGCAAAGTCAAGCAAGATTTAAGCATGCAAGATTTTACAAAAATGGGAAAGGAGAGTTTGGTTGAACGATAAATCCTCCATTCAAGTCTGACCCTGAGTAAGCAGAAGGGAAAGGAGGGTTGGGTGGAAGTGTCCGATTCTGCTGTATGGTCTAAGGAAGGTTGGGTTATCCTGAAGCCACAAAGTTGGCTGTCAGAGGTCAGAGGAATCCCTTGCCTCTCAGGAATACACCTGCCTTAGTCTCCCTGCTGTGCCCAGCTCTCAGCTGACAGCAGCTCATGGGAGGTTACGTCTCAGCGCAGACTGGATCTCTAGAGAGCAGCGTCTGGGGCCTTTGGTCTATTACACTCCTATAGTTGGCGGACTGAAAGATACCTTTTCATGGCCGCATAGCATGCTCTTCTCTCTGCCCCCAGTGCCTCCTTCCCAGCATTTTCTTTTTGACCAACTCCTCTTGATCTTTTAAAACAGGTCTCCAATCTTCTCTGTGAAGTCCTCCTTGAACTCCTCAGTTAAAGTGCTCCCACAGTGCCCTCCATCCAGCAGTCTCCTAGCAGCTATCGCACTCTTTATAACTGTCTGTTTAGATGCCTGTCTCCTCTCCAGTCAGGGCTCCTCTAAAGTGGGAACAATTTCTGTATCCCCAGCACTTACACATTAGTAAATGTTGGGGCAGGAGTGAGTGAGTGTATAGATGGGACAGATGGGTGAATGGGTTGATACCAAGTCATCAGGGTCCTGCTCGCCCTTAAGCAGTTCTGACAAGATAAGGTGAACGAAATTTTTCCTTATGTATTATCTCATATCCATCTCTGTCCCTCTCATCGCCACTGCTACCACCCTGGTCCAGACCCTCTTCTGCCATCTAATGTCTGGACTATGGCAGCAGCCCACTACGTGACCTCTTTGCCCGATCTCTCCTCCAGTTCATTCTCTACACAACATCAAAACAATGTTTTGACGTGGAGAAGAGGGATAAATCAGGAGCTTGAGATGAACATACACACACTACTATATAAAAGGTAGATAAACTACAAGGACCTACTGTATAGCACAGGGAACTCTACTCCATATTCTGTGATAACCTATATGAGAAAAGAATTTAAAACAGAATGACTGTATGTACATGTACAACTGAATCACTTCGCTGTACACCTGAAACTAACACAACATTGTAAATCAACTGTACTCCAATAAAATTAAAATATCTTTTAAAAATTATGTTTTGAAAACAAAATGTCCTTCAATAGCTCCCTGTTGAAAAGAGGGAAGACCAAACTATTTGGTCTGAGCTTTATGACCCCTTATGATCTGGCCCCAGTGACCTCTCCAGCCCCTCTCGCTGTGCCCCGTGTCACACCCCAAGCTTCCAGCACAGTGTTTCTCCCGGTTTCCCCCCTGCACTTGGCTGCTCTAGGCCCCTATTTCCTCCCTTCTGCCTAGCAAGGCACCAACCCACCTTTTAAGATTCTCCTCAAAGTCATCTCGGCTTTCGAACCTTCTCCTCAAGGAGAGTTGATCAGTCCGTCTTTGAGCCCCCGTTTTACTCCTTATAATTTTAGCCTGCAACCCGTAACACTCCATTTTTTCTCCTGCTCACTGTGATCGCCTTGAGGGCCAGGTTTATTTGTTTCTGATTCTGTGGGGCTTAGCATAGAGCCGGCAAAGAGTTTTTAGATACTTCATAAATGCTCACGGTGATTGCAGGTGTACATGAATGAATGAGCGTTTAAAGCACAGGTTAGTCTGGAATATTTGCGTTTTAACTGTGGTTATATATATGTATAGAGGTCAGGATGTTTGTTTTTGTTTGTTGTTTGGTTGGTTTGCTCATTTGTCCAACATTGAAACCCCTTTCATATATCTGGAGAATTCTCTACCGTATGCATCTTGCAGGGGGTCAGATCTTATCTCCCATTATAGAAGTGATGACAGCCAGATATTTGCTTTCCCAATCCCCCCTTACAGCTAGGGTATGCACATATGATCCAGACTCAATCAATCAGGTACATTCTGCCAGAACTTAGAATAAGACTTTTGGGTTGCAAAGAAGCAGGGACAATGGAGAATTCATTTTCGTAGTGGTGGGGGCAGTGGCCTTCACATCTAGATTTTGGGGTAGGAATGCTAGCAGAGCAAGTAGTGGCCTCTGGGTCCAGTGTTCAGGGCAGGGGTAGGGGTGGCAGAGGTGTTCTTATTGAATTGCTTCTGTAGCATGATTTGGGCTGAGGTTGTACCTGTCTTGGCTCCCTTTGCTTCTGCCAATGTTTTAACAGCTTTATTGAGGTATAATCCACATACCACACAATTCACCCATTTAAACTATACAGTTCACTTTTTAATATATGCATAAGTATGTGCAATCATTGCCACAGTCTAGTTTAGAATATTTCTATCTTCTCAAAAAGAAACATTATACCAGGGACTTCCCTGGTGGCACAGTGGTTAAGAATCCACCTGCCAGTGCAGGGGACATGGGTTCGATCCCTGGTCTGGGAAGATCCCAAGTGCCGGGGAGCGACTAAGCCCGCGTGCCGCAATTACTGAAGCCCGCGTGCCTGGAGCCCGTGCTCCACAACAAGAGAAGCCACCGCAGTGAGAAGCTGGAGCACCGCAACGAAGGGTAGCCCCCGCTCGCCGCACCTAGAGAAAGCCCACGCGCAGCAATGAAGACCAAACCCAGCCAAAAATAAATAAATAAATTTATATAAAAAAAAAGAAAGAAACGCTATACCATTTAACTATCACTCCCCTACTCCTTGTCCCTCCCCTGTCCACAGCAACCCCTAATCTACTTTCTGTCTCTAGATTTCCCTATTCTGGACTTTCATACTAGTCATATGGTATGTGGTCATTTGTGACTGGCTTACTTCATTTAGCGTAATGTTTTCGAGGTTCATCCATGCTGTATCAGAAGTATCAGTACTTCATTCCATTTTTACAGCTGAATAATATTCTACTGTAGACCAGATTTTGTTTATCCATTTGTCTGTTAATGGACATTTGGGTCTGTTAAAAAGAAATAAGCCCAAAATGGAGTCACTTCTCCTAAACCTCGCCAAGACTTAATACCTAACCTAAATGCAGTTTCAGCCACTCCCAGGAGTGGAACTGTAAACCGATCAGTCTGGAATTTCCTGTCAGCACTAGTGAGGTAATAAGCGTGATAAGACCCCCCCTTTGCTGCTCACTTAGGGAAGGTGACCTAGCCTGAAACAATTCTTTCTTCTCTTTCGCAAATAACTTCCTTGTCCTGCCCCATTTTCTGCCTATAAAAACCTTCCGTTTTGTACAACTCCTTGGAGTGCATCCCATCTGTAAATACATTATTTACTAGATGGGATGCTGTCGGATTCATGAATCATTGAATAAAGCCAATTCGATCTTCAGATTTACTCTGTTGAATTTTGCTTCTTAAAGGTCTTTTCCATAGTTTGGCCATTATGAATAAAGCTGCTATAGACATTTGTATACAGGTGTCTGTGTGCATATATGCTTTCATTTTTCTGCCCATTTTTTGAGCCTAATTCTCCAGGCTTTCTGGTAACTCCACGAGCTATAGAAGATTATCTTAATAAATTTATTTCTTATTCTAATCAGTCAGAGTTGATTTCTTCTCTTTGAGTGAGGTCTTTACGCCTTTCCCTTGGGGCCAAATTCTTAGCCCCAGGACAAAAAGGCTATAACTGGCTAATATGACACAGTTCCCAACTAACTTTCAAAGTCTTGAGTTTAGCTTTCTCTGTACTTTGATGTGGAGAATAAGGTCCAGAGAGAGAAAGTGACTTGCCCGAGGTCACACAGTCAGTCATTGGTATAGCTAGGACTAGAATCTAGGACTCTCCATCCCGATTTAATGTTCTTTCCACTACACTATGCTGCCCTCCATCAACCCAACAAATGTTGTCAAGCTCTGTGGCCATAAAATATATGGAAGAAGCAAAGGGTACAGAGTCCAAAGATGTGATTCCTATCCCTGGCTTTGCCACTTCCTGGCTTTGTGACCTTGGACAAGTTACAGTTTCTCTGGGCCTCAGCTATCTTATCCATAAAAGCTGGGGACTGGGGGGAGGGGTTGGGTTAGAGGGTGCAATCTCAAATGCCTACAGCCTCCTGTGGGTGTTACTGTTTCACTTATTGAATTATATTTTATACACTTATAATTTATTCCCTTAATTCCATTTTATAGCAGAAACATTTATTTGCATTCAAAAGAATAAAGTCTGTTGAAATTTCAGTCCTTTCTTCCGTGGTTGCTTTTTCATCTCACATCTTTTCTATATTCCTTTTGGTTCTTATTGAGCTTTATTTTTTAAATTTATTTATTTTTTATAAATTTATTTATTTATTTTATTTTTGGCTGTGTTGGGTCTTTGTTGCTGCGCGCAGGCTTTCTCTAGTTGTGGTGAGCCGGGGCTACTCTTCATTGCGGTGCATGGGTTTCTCATTGCAGTGCTGTAGGCACCCGGGCTTCAGTAGTTGTGGCATGTGGGCTCAGTAGCTGTGGCTTGCGGGCTCTAGAGCGCAGGCTTAGTAGTTGTGGCACACGGGCTTAGTTGCTCCGTGGCATGTGGGATCTTCCCGGACCAGGGCTCAAACCCATGTCCCCTGCATTGGCAGGAGTATTCTTAACCACTGCGCCACCAGGGAAGTCCCGTTATTGTGCTTTATTTTTGTAATGTCACCTTAAGTTGTATTATTTCAACACAGACACACTGCTTACTTCATTTTCACAAAGAAATGGGTTCTTCCCCCATTTTTTGGAACTTGTGGTTCTCTTAATCTAGCTCTTATTTTCTTCCTTTTGTTGAAGACATGGTTAAGAAAGATTTCACTTATAAGAAAAAGGTTTAAGAAAAATGACAATACAAGAACTTTGATCAATGGCAAAAGACATTTGGCCTAAATGTTGGGAAGACCATAGGGAGTGGCAAGGACTAAGGCCCACGGGAGAGCACAGCCTGGACAAAGGATGGCAGCCAGATGTTTGGATTAATAATTAAAGCCTGAAATCCTATTTTAATATAAAATCCCCTATTCTTTCAATTCAGGCAATTAATTCAATTAAAGTCTGGCCCACAGAGCGTTTTCTAATTGGTTGTTGAGGTCCTGTCTTCATTGTTATTCTTCCTCTGTGAAGGAGCACCAGCAGCTCCTGATGGGAGATGACAAAGGAGCAGCTGGTGCTGCCCTCTGCTGCTCAGTGACGGTACATGCCTGCCAGTCCTTTATTAGGGTTTGGGCACTGCCTGCAGAATTGATCAGATCTGGAAGGCCTTCTCGTGGGCCCTTCGTTCTAGGGATGGGATGTCTGAGGCACTTGGAGGTCTTTCATTTCAGTACCTGGAAGCCATCTAGCCAGCCCCTAGGTAAAACTCACGAGCAGATTCTGTCCTCTGGTCAGCATCTGTGCTGGCACAGAGCACAAAGTGTAGAAGATGCAGGGAGAGGAGAAAGGATTAGAACAGGAGACACCAAAGGAAGCTGGAAGCTCCAGAAAGGGGCACAGTTTAAGGAAATAGAGTGCAGAGAAAAGAGTGGATTTGAGAAACAGTACAAACAGAAAACCAGACCTGGGGAGACATGGGATCCCGAGGATGAAGGGGTAGGACTACCAATGCCTCCCAATGACTTGTACTTTGTGCTACCAAATTAATCTTCATAGAAGTTCAGTTTGATCATTCATTAACTTTAGCCTATTTGGCTTTCATACTGCAAGGCAATCTGCAAAGTGGACAATGAATTCTCCTCCTCACCCCCAGTCAATCTCCCCCACTAGTCTATCATGAATCCTAAACTTGGTGGGGGTCAAGAAGTCCCAGTGTGAGTGCCAAGTTCAGTCGCTTTCTGGCTGTGTGATCTTGGAGAAAGACACTAAACATCTGGGCGTTTAGTCTTCTCATCTTTAGTTTACTCATCTGAACAATGGCTCCCTCTATTAGGCACTTATGTCGAGCCCAGTGGCACATGAGCTAATGTCTGACATCTATCATCTTATTGAATCTTCACAACCCCAGGGAATGGGCGCTACCATTATCCCCTTTGTTCAGATGAGGATCCGGAAGCTCAGAAAGATGGAGTAGCTTGCCCATGGCTACAATGCTAGTAAATGACAGAGCTAGAATTCAAACCCAGGCTGCTTAGCTCTAAAGCTTTATTGCACTGAATCTCCATATTGGTTAGCTTTTGCTGTAAAATGACTCACCCTGAAACACAGTGCCTTAAAACAATGATAACTTTATTTAGCTCATATTCTATAGGTCACCTGGTCTTGGTCAGCTCAGCCGATCTATGCTGGGCTCCCCCTCGGGTCTGTAGTCAACTGGCAAGTTGGGTGGTGGCCTCACTCACATATTGGGGGCACCTTTTTTCTCCTCCAATGTGGCCTCTTGTCCTCCAGCAGCCTAGCCTAGGCTCATTCACATGGTGGTCTCTCGACTCCACGTGTGGCAAGAGAAGGGAAGCCCCTGTACTCAAGCACGTTTCTAGTCAAAGTGAACAACAAAGCCAAACCAGTCAGTGTGGAAGGACACTTTTAAAAGGTGTAGATAGAGAGGAGTGAATAATTCCTGGCCATTTTTACAATCTGCCGTAGCTGCTAAACTATAATCCCTGACTATGTGACAGAGTTGATCAAAGGAGATAAAGGATATGAATAAGCTTTGTAAATTTTTATAAAGCACTGTCTAGATGAGAGGTACTGTCTATTAGATTATATTCCGCTAACATCTCAGGCTCAGTATGTCTGATTATTATCTCCATTTTACAGATGAGGAAACGAAAGTCCAGAGAGGACACAGCATATGTAAAGACTTGTAAGTGAGAAATAGCATAGTATATGCAATCTACTTATGAGCAATCTCTGGTGCTGAAGCAAAGGTAAGAAGCAATAAAGGGTGAGAAGTGAAGTTGAAGAAGTAAGAAACTTAAACTTGATCTTAAAAGCTCTGGGATCCACCCAAGAGAAATGAAAACATATGTTCATGTGAAGACTTGTATGAAAATTTTTTTAGCAGGAGTTTTAGCACCAAAACTGGAAACAATCCAAATGTCTATCAACTGGTGAATAAATAAACAAAATACGGTACATCCGTGGAATACTACCGAGCAACAAAAAGTAAAGAACTACTAATATTTACACTATTATGAAAGAATCTCAAAAACATCATGCTACATGAAAGAAGCTATATTAGTTTGTTAGGGCTGCCATAAGAAAGTACCCCAAATTGTGTGGCTTAAACAATAGAAATTTATTTTTTCACGATTCTGGAGGCTAGAAGTCTGAGATCAAGGTGTTATCAGGGTTGACTTCTTCTGAGGCCTCTCTCCTTGGCTTGTAGATAGCCCTCTTCTCCCTGTGTCTTCACATGGTCTTCCATCTGCAGTGTACACGTGTCTTAATTTCCTCTTCTTATATGGACGCCAGTCATATTAGATTAGGGCCCACCCCAATAACCTCATTTTAACTTAATTATCTCTTTAAAGACCCTATCTCCAAATATAGTCGCATTCTGAGCTACTGGAGGTTAGAATTTCAACATATGAATTTGGGGTGGGCACACAATTCAGCCCATAACAGAAGCCTAACCCAGAAAACTACATATTTTATAGTTCCATTTATATGAAATTTCTAGAAGAGACAAAATTATAGCGACAGAAAGGAGATCAGTGGTCGCCTGGTGTTGGGGGTGGGAATAGGGATTGATTGTGTAAGCAGGGAATGAGGGCACAAGGGAACTTTTAGGGGGCAATGGAAGTGTTCTAAAATAGGACTGTGGTTTTTAAGCAGGGAGCAATATCATCAGTTCTGTGTTTTAGAAATGTCATCGTGGAACTGGTGTTAAAGATGGACCGGAGTGGGGGGCGGGGACAGATTGGAACAGAGATCAGGCTAGAGAAGATGTAGATGAGCATGATTTCCTTTATAAGCCGAAAAACAAGTTAAAGAAAAAAAAAAAAAAAGACTGATGATAAGGAGGGTCTGAAATAGGGCAGGTCCAGGGAGATCAGAAGGGTGATGGAGGCATTTCCTCATCAGACAGAGAAAGGGGAAATGAGGAGAATTAGTTTGGGGGGAGTCTACCATCTGATTTTGTCTCTTACTCTCTAGAGTCTTGGAAGAAAATATTGAAAGGTAAGATAGTCAACCCAAAATGTATGGAGTGTTTACTAGATAAAATCCTGTCTATAAAGATTGTACATATAGGAATGCATGGAGCCTCCCTTCGGGGTCTTCAGCAGCAGTGCTCTTTGCAACTCTCAAGCTTGTTTAGGATCTGGACTTGGTCCTGACTTCTGTCCATAAAAGGTCATTCCTCTTTCCCTATTTCTGATCACTGGGCCTTTGAAGGCAGCTGAATCTCCCCAGTTAACTTATCAGTAATGCTCCCCCTGATAACAAGACTATGTAACAATTTCAGTGGTGGAGGGAAAGGAAAGACAACACCTTCCACAAACAATGTTCTGTAAATCAACAAAAGGGATTATAGAGCAGAACAATATTTAATTCAATTCCATTCATCCATCCATTTACTCATTCTGCCATTCAGTTATCAGTCAACAAATATTTGCTAAGGGCCTACGCCATGCCAGCTATGACCACGCTGGGTGCTGGGAATCCAGGGATGAAAAGACTTTTGAAAAATCCCCATTCCACGGGAACCGAGGATCTACCACATGCTCTCCTCCTGCAGATTCAGGCCTGCAGTTTCTGAGGCACCCCTGACTGAGGACCTTCTACATAGAAAGGACCCCAGAATGCCTATCATACTTCCTTCTCAGACTAACACCCATCACCACCTCCCACCCCTGTTGCTTAGGCAGACGTGTTGTGAAATTCATGACCACCCTCACCCCCACCCACCTCTCTGTTTCACAGACTTAGTTGGCCAACGTTGTCACTACCCTCTATCTTCAGTTCCTTTTTTCACTCTTCCTCACTCCTTAACTCACTGCAATCTGGCTTTTGTGCCGCTCACTCCTCTGGCCAGTGTCACCAGAGGCCCCCTAATTGCCAAATCCAATGCATTCCTCTCAATCCCTACCCAGCGCTACTTTGGGGAAGCATTTGACACTGTCAAAAATTCCTCCTTCAAACTCACTTCTCCTCTTGTTTCCACTTTGAACCCTCTAAGTGCTCCTTCTCCCTCTCAGTTCTCTTTTTAGGCCTTTTCTCCTTCATGTGTCCCTTAACTGCTGATGTTCCCTGGGGTTCTGCCTTTGGCTCTGTCCCTGGTTCATCTAATCCCCTCCAGTGGCTTCAGTTCCCATCTACATGTGTGGATCCCCACTCTAATTCTGCATTTGGGCGCAGGCATACCCCACAGTCTACCGGACATCTCCGATGGGTGCACACTGTTTGTTTCCTCTCATACCATGATCTCGTAACTTTTCGTCAACTTCTCTGTTTCCATCCAGGGCCACATGTCTCTTGTATTCTATCGTAGCTCACAGACATAGTCAGCTCATAGAAGGAACTCAATCAACAACTGGAGAATGAATGAAGAAGCAGTTATCCCAGAGGAATCTTTCCACTGGCTGCTCAGTATCCTGAGAAAGATATTGCTAATCTGAGATTTAAAAGAAACAAAAGCCTGAGATAAGCTGAGCATATCAGGTTCAACAATTTAGGGATTACAAAATGGGGAATTGTTGAGAAAATCTGTAGTGACGGGCAAAAACTGGAGGCAGTGGGAGAGATGAGCCATGGCAACCTATGGCTGTGTTTAAACGGAAATTCTGAGGAAGTAGAGACAGTGGTTAAGCCAAAGAAGAAAACAGAATAGTCATAGAGAGAGAAGCAGCGATGTCAGGAGACAGACTGAGCAAAGAGAGCAGCCCACTCCATCAGGACTGTGTCTAGAATGGCCTCTGCCCCTTCTTCACCGGAAACTAAAGCTGAAGCCACACAGCGTTTCCTCTGGAAGTATTCCCACCCAGCGGGGTTTGGGAGCCAGAGAGCAATGGTCTGTAAGAGAAGGATCATATGCTTCTTTTCAGCCCTGAAAGCCAATGCCCCCTGCCCGCAATTTTAATAATTCAGAAATGATATGCTTGAGACAAAACTTCTCATAGCCAATTTCCAATTAACTTTTACCTTCAGCATCCCCTCCACCCCCAACCCCCTTCCAGCCCTCAAGGGAATGGACAAAGGAAAACAATGTACAAAGCAACTGCAAGATGGGGCGGGGGTGAGGTCCTCCTGTTCTTCTGAATGTCTGCGGCAACAAAGATGGCACCGTGAGCCTCCGGTGGCTGAGCTGAGGGATGAACGGGCTGGGGTGTGAGTGTGGGCTGGGGGGAGGTGTGGTTCGGTGCCGTGGGTATGAAACAAGGGAACCAGTGTCTGAGTGTCCTCTTGCCTCATCCACCTTGTTTTGATAACTGAGGGGTTTTACATTGATTTTTACAGAACTGATAAAGTGTTTTGAAACAGCACCTGGAGCCTTATCTCACCGTCCCCTGGGCTCCTGACTCCCCAGCTGTCAGGAAGGTTGATGTGTCCTGGCCTTGGTGGCTGTACATTCCACAGGACAGTCTGCACAAGGTATATGTATTCTCATAAAACAGCTCTTTTTTTTTTTTTTTAAGAGGAAATACAGGTGTGTTTTGCGTTGTTAAAAACTATAAAAATGGCAGCACCCTGAGTTCATTTCTTTTATATTTTGCCTAAAGTGAGAGGAGGGATTACGCGGTATCTAATCCTGGAAACCCAAGACCACATTTCTTCTGATCCTCAGGCTGGGTTGGTTGCCTCCTGTGGGTTCACATGGCACCCTGTGCTTCCCTTGCACTGTATTGCTGTTTATTTCCCCCCAACTCTAAAATCCCCAGGGATGAAGACCATGCTGTGTTCCCATTGGTCACACAGGGTCTAGTAGGTAGGAGACCTTTAGTAAAGTTTGATGAATGAACGTACGAATGATCTAATGCTAAATACCTTGGTGTTAATAAGTCCTGGGCCTCTGGGACTCTGGAATGGCCCTTGGACAGTTATGTGGCCTCCGAGTCATAATTCTTAATCTTATTCTCCTTTGTTCTAACCCGTTACCCTGACTGGAATGCTATCCCCCAGAGACCTATAGCAGCCCTGAAGCCCAGCCAGCTGGTGGGGCTCCTGAGCTCCTCTTACAGGCCCTCTTCCCCTGCTTGCGGTCTGGGGATCCTGCCCACATACAGGCTGACGGCTCCTCATTCCCTCCCAGTATTGAGCCCCGTCCAGATTTCCCACCCCACGCTCTGTCAGAATCATTAGACTCTCCGAAGCCAATCATTTCTGGGGTAAAGTGGGATGAAGAGGAGGGTCAGTCTTCTATTTCTAACATCAACCTTAGGTTCTGTTTTGAGACATGGAGCCTTGATGCTATGGCTCCCACTGCTGGTTATCACCTGACACTGCCATTCCCAGAACTGCTCGTGTTCTTAAAACTAATCTTAAGCCTCATCCTTAAGGAATAGGGAGTGAGTTGTCTTATTAAAAGAAGCAACATTTGAGGTGAAGGAAGGAATGGTGGTACTTTTCCTTTTTGGAGATTTGCCTTTTACATTTCAAATAGGGAAAACACCATGCCTGGAGTAGGAAGATGAGTTAATTTTACGTTGCTAAATGCACTTTTTCTTCAAAGTGAAAATATGTTCATTTTTTTCTAACAATAAAAATGATACTTGTAAAAATGACTCATAAAAATTCAAAGATGCACAGAAAACAATAAAATAAGGAAAAGAATAAAAATCAGTCCAATGCTCTCCTCCAAAGACAACCACAGTGTTTGAGCATGGGCTCTGGGCACACCTGGGTGGAAACCTATCTCCACCACTTATTACCTGGATGGTTTGGGGCAAGTTACTTAACCTCTCTGAGCTCCAGTTTCTTCATCTGTAAAACAGGGATAATAGTAGGTAAGTAATAATATTTATTTAGTATATAGAATTATTTTGAAGATTAAATGAGAATATTAAAGTAAAAGGCCTAGCATGGTGTCTGTACACTTTCCACACTCCAAGAATGATAAGTAAGAGTGAACACTGTCTCAGATCACCTTGTTTCTTAATCCAGTGCTTTTCCCCCTCAAATCTCACTTCCTTCAGTGTAATTGAATTTAAGTCAATAAACATCACTGAGAACCTATTAGATGCTGGTGAGGTTGTTGTTATTATATTAGAAGGAGGCCAGTTCTAAAATCCTACTTAGTTATTAGTTTAAGCAAAACTTGTCTTGGAACTTATATGAAATCATTTCCCATTCATTCTTCCTATCAACAACATAAAATTGATTTCAAATTTGGGTCCTTTTTTGGTGAAGGGATAATAGAATTTAACAGGGTTGTTTGAGGATTAAATGAGTCATTCTCTGCAAGGTCCCCACAACATGGTAGGTGCTCAATAAATGATAGTTATTAACATTCCAGTGATGCACATGAGCTGAAGGAGTTTCACACCTATGATTTATGGGCGTGAAAGTGCAGAGCGCTCCTTTCTTTTCTGATTTACTTTTGACCCTAGAACTAAGCTTTCAGGCATTATTTAGAAAAACACTAATCTCCTGGCCACAGTCCTAGGCTTGTACACTGGCATTTGCTGGCTGTGGTTTCCTCCATAAACCTAATCAAAGATCCATTCCCCCCCCCCCACCAACTTTCCTCCCTCCACCTTGTTCCCCCCCTGCAACAATTGCCTTGAAAACTTCTAAGATTAACTCCTGCTTACCTGGACTCTATATTCCCACATCCTTTAGATACTCAACATATATCATTTGTTACTTGGCTTCCACTGAAAGCAATTCTCACTTGACTGATGTGCACAGGGATTCCAAAATTCTGCAATAAAGTGTGTTAGACTTTCACAGTACTTATTATTTTCCTATATGCGGTTGTAAACTAATAATGAGGCAGCAAAATACAAACGTTTAAGATCATGGATGTTGGAGCCAGACTGCCTGGGTTATAATTCTGGCTTTGCCACTTACTCTGTGATCTTGGGCGAGTTACTTAACCTCTCTGTGCCAATGTTTACTTATCTGGACAAAGGGGCTAACAATACACCTTACTTTCTAGGACTCTTATGGAGGTTAGATGGGTTACTATTTGTGAAGCACTTGGAACAGAGTCTGGCATATAGTTAGTTGTATGCAAGTGTTAGTTATATAATAATAGTTACCATTTTTAGAGCACTTAGCTATCTGCCAGGCACAGAACATGTTTCCTTCAATCCCCTCAATCATGCAAGTTAAATTATATTTATAGTAATGTGCTAGAGATGGCATGTACTTGCTTATGAGAGCTGAACGTTAAAGTTTCAGAAAGTTTGCAAGTCACTTGTTAAACAGAGCTGTTACTAAAAATTAAATTACATAACTTACTATTAAATAAATTATATTAAAAACAAAGATAATATTCAAATCTTATTTCTCAATTATATTACTACATTTTACTATCATCTATGCTCTTGAGGTTATTTGCTTATTGTATCTGTACAGTGGAAATAATGGTGTGATAGTGTGCATCTCTTCCTGACTCTGCATTCTGTGACGTCACTATCTGTAGTTTGGAATCTGCTATGGTGGGAATATTTACACCACAGAAGCTGGCAACCACTACAAATCAGGGCTTTTTTTATTTGGTAAATTGGTTCTTAATCATTTATCAGAACATCACTGCATATCACTGTCCCTTCTTTAAAGATGATGAAAGTGAGGACTAGAGAGGTTAAATGATTTGCCCAAAGCCACGCAGCTAGAAAGTGGTGAAGCTGGGATTCAAGCCTAGGTTTTTGTTTGTTTGCTTTGCTTGCTTTTTAAAAGAAAAATGTATTTCCAAAGCCCACATGCTTTCCAGTCAGCTACCCTCCCCTGAGGTAGGAATGTTCAAGGCTGGGTAGGCCTCAGACATAAGCAGAAGAGCTTTCCCTTCTCCCTCCAGCTCCCTGCCCTTAATGTACAAGCCCAACTCCCAACCTGCCCCCTCCCGGGCATAGCCGGTGGTCATTCCTTTCTAGTCTCATTATTCCAACCCAGTCTTGGAGATGCCTTTGATCATTTACCTTAACTTGATAATTCCATTACTGTCTTGCCTGGGGTCCATTTGTCCATTATCCTTTCTTCCCAGAATCTCTTTTCTTTTTTCCAAGGTTAAGACTGAACCCATCCTTTCTAATACCCATCCTTACCTGTACCTATTTTCTGTTTTACTGATTTGAGAAGACCTGGCACAGTAGTTAAAGATTTCCTGAATAATCATTTAAACTTTTTATAGATGTAAACATACATATAGAAAACCATATATATCAAAAGTGTACAGTTCAAATTTTCACAGACTTGACACACCCATGGGATTAGCACACAGATCCAGAACCAGAACATTACCTTTTTCTCCGAAGCCTCCTCCTACTCCCTTTCAGTTTCTATCTTCCGAAAGACAACCACGAATCTAGCTTCTAAAAGATATGCAACTCTTTTAATATTGGCAGATCTAGGACCATGTTGGGCCAGGTAGTCTATAAGTATTATCATCTGCTCCCTTTAGGCAGGGAGGTAGTATCAAGACTCTTCTTTGGTCAATTTTGACTTCTTTTCCAATCCTGTGGAGCAATGACTAGAAACGAGTTCCAGTTCCAGTACTACCACTTAACCCTGTGACCTGGAAAATCCGTGTCTCCTCTCTTGAGCCTCAGCAATCTAGTCTATAAAATATGGACAAACACAATCCATTTGCAGGGATTCTATGAGAATCAAATGAAATCTCACTCTGAAAGCCTGGTACAGTGTGCCTGGTATATAGTAATGTAATAACTGTTTTGTTGTTGTTGTTGTTTTCTAACTTTAGTCATTTTATTATTTGCCAATTCCAAGTACAGCTACTAATTGTTGATTTCATTGTGTGCAGGCATGGCATGAGGGGTATATGTATATTATCCCGTTTACAACTCTGGCCAAATAAAATTCTTAAATTTTCTCATCTGCTCTTTCTCTCAGTCTTCATATCTCAGTAGTCAAAGGCATCACCATTAACCTAAAGATTTAGGTTCCAAATCTAGGCATTTTCCTTGATTACTGTCTTTCTCATACTCCACTCATCTAATTCATTAGCAGTTTTTGCTGACTCAAAGAAAACCCAAGTTACTCAGTTCTCAATTTCCAGTACGTACGATCCTATTTTAAGCTGCTACAGTCCCTCACTTAAAAATCTCCAAGAAAATGTAAGCTACATGTGAACAGGCTCTGTGTGTTATTGATCACAGCTGTATCCCCAGGGCCCCAGTACCCAGAACAGTGCCTGGCCCTTAGTAGGCTTTTGCTAACTATGTCTTGAATGAATGCATGTTGCAACAAACATTTGAAATGGGTGCTATTGCTACTTCCATCTTTTTTTTTTTTAATGTTTTGGCCGGGCTTTGAGGCATGTGGGATCTTAGTTCCCTGACCAGAGATCAAACCCACGCCCCCTGCACTGGAAAGGCAGAGTCTTAACCGCTGGATTGCCAGGGAAGTCCCACTATTTCCATTTCGTAGGTGGGGAAACAGGCTTGCAGTGGTTAAATAACTTACCTAAGTTCACACACAAATATCAAAACCAGGATTCAAATCCAGGGTCTAACTCTAGAGCCTGCTCCACTATCCACTATGCTGCCCTACTGAAATACACTGGCTTCTGCTGAATGGTTTTTTAGCTGATGTTAGGAGAAATTTTAGCTGAAATTCCCCAATTCGAAAACTTTTCTTGAGAATAAAGTGCACATGCCCCTTCACACAACCTTGTAGGCATAGCATGATTTGGCTTCTTCGGTCTCATCCCTCCTCATTGTCCTTTTCTCCCGGCATTCCAACCATAATGAAAACTATTCTCTTCCCAGCAAATACTCCCCCTCTCTCATCCTCTCTGGAAAACTTTCCCTGATTTCTCAATTCTGAGAGATTATAACAGGCAGTAGTTTATCCCAGCTGGCAGGACTTTACTAAAATACTTGTTTATTTCTGTCTTTATTGTTCACTGCCATGTCCCAGTGCCTAAGAAGGCCTGGAATAGACTGGGTACTTAATAAATATTTGTTGAATAAATGTATGAAAAGGTAAGGATTATTTTATCAATTTAGAGTTGGAAAGACTGTGGTTCCTAGAGGTGAGGTATTTTGCCCTGGGTCACTCACTAAGAGGCAGAACTGGGATTTGAAACTAGGGCTCTACACTCAGCCCTTCCAGAGCACGCCTGCGCCGCTAGGACCTCACTTCCGTCCGCTCCTATTAGCTCCGCTTCGCTCAGCCTGCGCCGTCTCCGAGACTAGTTTGACCCTCGGGCGGCCGCCGTAGCGCGTCGTCTCCGTTGCTGTGGGAAACGACCCGGGACCTGCGAGAGAGGAAAGACGTTTCCCGCCGGCGGGAGTTGCAGTTGTGGTGGCCAGGGGAGCTCGGAGGCTGCGGGTCCGGCGCAGCGGCACCATGGCGGACCAGTTTTATCTGGAAAATATAGACGAGTTCGTCACGGACCAGAACAAGATCGTGAGGAGCTAGGATTTGGGGAATGCGGGCGTGCGACTGGGGTCCTGGGCCCAGCGAGGGCGGCGGGGGCCTTGACGCGTCTGCGTGTGCCGCGTGGGGACTGGCCCAGGGGACACGGTCCCCACGCCTGGTGCCCCAGGGCGAGCGAGAACTCGCCGGGGAGGACCTGTGGCTCGCGCGCAAATCCGCGTCCTTAGGGTGGGCGTGCTGGGTTCTGTGCACAGGCCCGGGGCCCCGGAGGTCGGGGGCGGGGAGGAACATTGGTTGATAGTGTTTCTAAGGCGTCTCTACACTTGTCTGACGACGTGGTTGGCGTTTGAAGTCTCAAGTTTTCAGTTGAGGAAATTGTGTTTTGACCGGGTTAAGTGACATGTAACCTTCCGGCCGTCAGTTGGTTTCCTCCTCCTGGAAGTTTGGTATTGATACAGGCTTGGCCTGCCTCACAGGGTTGGAGTAAAGATCAAGTGAGACGATGGATGTGAGAGCGCTTCGCAAATCGTGATGACTGAGTGCCTACTGTGAGCTTTGGATACACATTATTGCGTTTAGTCTCTACAGTGACCCACCTGGAGGTCGGTGGAAGTATCCCTAGACAAGGCAGTTGAAGCAGAGGGACCAAATAATTTATTTGTGGTTAGTAAGGGATAATCAGTTTTCCAGCCTAGGTCTGTCTCTTTTGCTAGTGCTTTCCTCTACATCACACTGCCTTTGCCTAACCTATATGTCTTCTAATTATTGGAAACTTAGCGTTTAGAATTGGAAGACTTTGAGAGGAGGGTGACAGGTTATAAGGAGGTGGCAAATGACAGGGGAGTTCAACGAAGGATGGAAGGAAGATCAAAGCTTGATGCCAGTAGTTCCCAGTCTAACCTCTTGATACAGTATTCAACAACTTCACTCATTCCCTGACCCCTGCACCACCTGTGCCTTTTAATGTTTGTATGGCTGCAACTTTCCTCAGAAGTTTCTGAGTTATACACTCCAAAGTAACCTAGCTTCTGGGTGAGTTTGAGGATAGTTTTTGGTGGTGGCCCCAAAAAAGGACAGAATGTGAAAAAAAGGGCCTTAGTAAAACAAGGAGTGTGAGAAAAATGAGATTTTTTTTTCTATGTATATTCAGCCTTTCTTTTTAGATTCTTGCATTAATCTGTGATACAGACTTCTTAGTATTTGTAAGATAAATATCTGAGTCCTACCTGCCTAGGTGTATGGTTCTTGGCAAAACTGGGGTGGCATCTAATGTAATTTATAAGGCTTAATCATCTAGGAGTAAGAATCTTTAGGAGCCCTTGGGACTGACCTGCACTCTGGAGTCATCTAATAAAACATTAGAATAAAACTCCTTCTTCTTGCAGGTGACATACAAATGGCTGAGCTATACACTAGGAGTTCATGTTAATCAGGCCAAACAGTAAGTACAATTTATTACTAATTTTAATCTGATTGGAATTTTTGGTTTTGTTTGTTTGTTTTCTTTTGCTCTGTTAGCTTTACAGATAGTCTCTAGGTTAGAACCCACACCTCACCCACCCTGAGGGGGAATGGGAAAGAATACCTTTTTTTACTACCTTTAATGCTTTTGTCTATTATTTAGGAGATAGGTGGACTTGTATACAAATGTGTGGTGATACGTTTACTGGATTTATTTGTAGGCTTGCCCTCTGGTTAACATCACTTTGTTATTTCTAATTTATTAAATGGGCTAGCCAATTCTGTTTACATCTCAGATTTATATGTCTGTTATCTTAAACATCTTCATTACATTTTCACATGTGCTCCTTAGGCCCATCTCTGGGTGTTACTGAAATAACTTCCATAATGAGGTCAACAGGTGTTTGACACAGCTGTGTAACAGTATAAGACAGGGTAGAACTATTTAAGTGAAACTAAAAAGGGAATGTTCAGGATGACAGAGCATTGCCCTTCTTGAATTTTGCCCTATCACCTTTCCTTGCTGAAACTTGTAGTCCGACCTGGGGCCAAAATGGAAGGGGCAGGCTTTTGAATTAACTTCGGAATTTCTTCACCTGAAAATGTGCAGGTGTTGTCTATGTCCAATGGGTAGGAATTGGTGAACAGGCTGAGAGCCTGTTAACATATATTGAGTTAAATACTCATTTTGTTTGCTTTATTCCTAAAGGTGGTTTGGTTTTTCCCTGTTCCTTGAGTCATAGGAACATTCTGTGAGTCTTAAAAAAAAATTCCTGATCTCTAGAATGGGTTGATTTGGCTTGATTTGGGTTGCTGTTTGGCAGATCCAGGAGTTTAATTTTGACTGTGATGTTTATGCCTTCAAGACCTGAAACTCTTGGCCCAGGGATGGGTTCGGACTGATTTTGACTATTTGAGATTGCCATTGCTGAGACCAGTCCTGGCCCAAACCTAACAGGTTTAGGTAACTTTGGGATTAGACACCCATAAGAGTAATTATTTGTTATGGTTATAGATGTTTAAATATGAAATGAGTTAACTGTTACTATATAAGCCTATTGAGATTAAAGGTGCATATTGAGGACTGGAGATGAAATAAAGTTGCCGGCAATTTTACTGTAGCTATAATTTTTATGGAATTAATACACTGTCTAGCCCCTGCCTGTCTACCAGTTTCATCCCATACCACTCTCTACGTCACTTATACTCTAGCCATATTTGCCTTTCTGTTCCTCAGATGTGCCAAGCCCATTCTCACTCAAGGAAATTTGTCCCATTCCCTCTGCCTGGAATGCTCTTCTCACAGCTGTCCTCATTGTTCAGGTTTCAGCTCAAATTTCACACATTACTTCATATAGCAACTCTTCCCTAATGCTCTATTTCCGGTGTCCCTACTCCTCTCTCTCTGTCATGCACCCTGTTACTTTCTTTCATAATTATTTTTTTTAAAAACAGCTTTATTTAGATATATTTCATATACCATACAATTCACCCGTTTAAAATGTACAATTCAATGATTTTTAATATATTTACAGAGTTGTGCAGTTAGCACTATAATTAATTTCAGAACATTTTAATCACCCCCCAAAAGAAACCCTATATCCGTTAGTAGTCCCTCATCATTCTTCTCCCCTCACCCCCCAAGCACTAGGCAACCACTAATACACTCTCCATCTATAGATTTGCCTATCCTGGACATTTCATATAAATGGAATCATAAGTAATTATTAATACTTATTAATACTTAAGATTACTTATTAATAATAAGTAATCTTGTGTGTCTGGTTTCCTCCACTTAGCATAATATTTTCAAGGTTTGTCCATGTTGTAGCATGTATCAGTACTTCATTTCTTTTTATGGTTGAATAATATTCCATTATATAGTATATTAGTTCTCTAGGGCTGCCATAACAGAATACTACAAACTGGGTGGCTTAAAACAACAGAAATTTATTGTCTCAGTTCTGGAGGCTAGAAGTCCAAAATTAAGATATTGGCAGGGCCATGCTCCTTCTGAAACCTGTAGAGAAAAATTCTTCTTTGATTCTTCCTAGCTTCTGGTGGTTTGCTAGCAATGTTTGGCATTCTTTGGCTTGTAGCTGCATAACCCCAGTATCTGCCTTCATAGCACATGGCATTCTCCTTGTGTGTCTGTATCTTCACATAGCCATCTTATAAGGATACCAGTCAGGCTAAACTGAGAGACAGATGAGACACCAGGCTTGGTGGCTCCTGTTTGGAAGGCCTAACCCTTAGAGGGCTCATCCTGGCTCCCTCCAGCCAATGCCAACAGAGCAGAGTTTGAGGCACAGGAGCCTTAGGATTACAAACACTGGCTTTGGAGGCCATGCATCCAGAATCAGAATCCACTCATTTAGCTGAGTTACCCACTTGAGTCACCACTCTTAGGTTCTGAGCTTCTGTCTCTGTTTGAAAAATGGGAATAATAAAAACATGTAGGGCTTCCCTGGTGGCGCAGTGGTTGAGAGTCTGCCTGCCGGTGCGGGGGACACGGGTTCCAGCCCTGGTCTGGGAAGATCCCACATGCCGCGGAGCAACTGGGCCCGTAAGCCACAACTGCTGAGCCTGCACGTCTGGAGCCTGTGCTTCGCAACAAGAGAGACCGCGATAGTGGGAGGCCTGCGCACCGCGATGAAGAGTGGCCCCCGCTCGCCGCAGCTAGAGAAAGCCCTCGCACAGAAACGAAGACCCAACACAGCCAAAAATAAATAAACAAATTTATAAAAAAAATAAAAAATAAAAACATGTAGCTTCTAAGGTTAGGGTGCAGATTGAATTTTATGGAAAGTACTTAATATGTGCTCAATAAAAAGCAGTTGATACCGTTAAAAAAAAAACAAAACAAGGATACCAGTCATAGTAGATGAGGAGCCCACCCTACTCCAGTATGACTTCATGTTAACTTATTACATCTGCAAAGACCCTATTTCCAAATAAGGTCATACTCTGAGGTACTGGTGGTTAGGACTTCAACTTATCTTTTTTGGGGGGGACACAATTCAACCTATAACATATGGATATATAACATTTCGTTTATCCATTCATCAGTTGATGGACATTTAGGCTGTTTCCACATTTGGCGTGTTATGAATAATGCTACTATGAACATTTGTGTACAAGTTTTTGTGTGGACATGTGTTTTCAGTTCTCTGAGTATACACCTAAGATTGGAATTTCTGGGTCATATGTAACATTTTGAGGAGCTGAGGAACTGTTTTTCAAAGTGGCTACACTATTTTACAATCCCACCACCAAGGTGTGAGGGTTCTGATTTCTCAGCATTCTTGTCAACTCTTTCTGTTATCTGTCTTTTTTAATTTTAGCCATCCTGGTGGGTGTGAAGCAGTATCATTATGGTTTTGATTTGCATTTTTGTAATGGCTAATGACATTGATCATCTTTTCATGTGCTTATTAGTCATTTGTGTATCTTCTTTGGAGAAATACCTATTCAGATCCTTTGCCCATTTTTTCCATTGTGTTTGTCTTTTTATTATTGAGTTGTAAGAGTTCTTTATATATTCTAGAGACAAGTCCCTGATCAGATAATGATTTCTTTCTTGATGGTGCCCTTTGCAGCGCAAGAGTTCTTATTATTATTATTATTATTTTTCTTTTTAAAATTTATTTATTTATTTATTTAGTTTTGGCTGTGTTGGGTCTTCGTTTCTCTGCGAGGGCTCTCTCCAGTTGCGGCAAGTGGGGGCCACTCTTCATCGCGGTGCGCAGGCCTCTCACTGTCACGGCCTCTCTTGTTGCGGAGCACAGGCTCCAGACGCGCAGGCTCAGCAGTTGTGGCTCACGGGCCCAGTCGCTCCGCGGCATGTGGGATCCTCCCAGAACAGGGCCCGAACCCGTGTCCCCTGCATTGGCAGGCGGACTCTCAACCACTGCACCACCAGGGAAGCCCAAGAGTTCTTATTATTGATGATGGAGTCCGGTTTTTTTTTTCTTTTGTTGCCTGTGCTTTTTATATAGTATCTAAGAAGGCTTTGCCTAACCCAAGTAAATCATGAAGATGTACTTCTGTGTTTTTTCTTCTGAGAGTTCTGTAGTTTTAGCTCTTAAATCAATAATTATCACTTTATTTAACATTTCTACGTATCTTGTGCTTGTTATACTAAAAATGCTTCAGTCCTCACAATAAGAATACACTGTGTTGGTTCAAGCTTATTTATAAGTGAAGCCCTAAAATGTGTATAGGCTTACCTCATTTTGTTGTGCTTCACTTTACTGCACTTCGCAGATACTGCGTTTTTTGTTTGTTTGTTTTTGTTTTTGTTTTTACAAATTGAAGGTTTGTGGCAACCCTGTGTTGACAAAGTCTGTGGGTGCCAGTTTTTCAATAGCATTTGCTT
Organism: Eschrichtius robustus; assembly: GCF_028021215.1. NCBI lineage: Eukaryota > Metazoa > Chordata > Mammalia > Artiodactyla > Eschrichtiidae > Eschrichtius > Eschrichtius robustus. The sequence continues at coordinate 60,835,859 of NC_090834.1, read as the reverse complement.
ATTTGTTGTCTCTGTGTCACATTTTGGTAATTCTCATCGTGTTTCAAACCCTCCACCAACAAAAAGATTATGACTTGCTGAAGGCAGATGATAGTTAGCATTTTTTAGCAATAAATTATTTTCTATTTTTAAATTTATTTTATTTATTTATTTTTGGCTGCATTGGGTCTTCATTGCTGCATGCGCGCTTTCTCTAGCTGCTGGGAGCGGGGGCTGCTCTTCATTGCGGTGTGCGGGCTTCTCATTGTGGTGGCTTCTCTTGTTGCTGAGCATGGGCTCTAGGCATGCAGGCTTCAGTAGTTGTGGCTCGCGGGCTTTAGAGCGCAGGCTCAGTAGTTGTGGCGCACGAGCTTAGTTGCTCTGTGGCATGTGGGATCTTCCCGGACCGGGGCTTGAACCCGTGTCCCCTGCATTGGCAGGCGGATTCTTAACCACTGCGCCACCAGCGAAGTCCCTATCAACCTTTTTTAACAGATGAGAAAACTGAGACTTAGAGTGTCCTGTCACCCTTTTTTCTTTTAACTATAGTGAGAGCATTTAAAGTTTCACTGTTGGCACTGAGGGCAGTGACTGGGCATGGTTGTTACTGTTTGCTTGGATGCAATAGAGAAATATTTTTTCAGTTTTTAGCATTATTTTAGGCTCTGTCATAAAACAGCAAACTTGACAGACAAGGCCCTTCCCATCATTGACTTAAACAAGATAATTTCAGGTTATAAAAATGCTGTGAAGGAATTAGATTAGGGAAGACAATATAGGTATACACTGTGTTCATCCTATGGGAAAATTATGGGTGGAACCGATCAGGAGGGATGAGAAGATGCGAAGGTATAGTTAATCGTGTGTAGGAAGTGCATCTTGTAAGAAGTCATATGCATTGTTACTCATATTTAAGAACACTTTGCGTGTTTTGTTGGTAAGGTGTTTGGCATAGTCAAATTAGATGAACATGTCTTAGAGATTCAAAAGGTATGCAGAAATTTTTTTAAGAGTTTGTGCCGTTTTGACCATCTTGTTAATATAAAAGAGAACTGGGCCTGATTTGGGGAGATAAGTGCACAGAGGACAATGACTGATGATACAAGCAAGACTGAATTGTTGATAAAAGACAGCGTGTTTCGCCAGCAAGCTCAAAGCACCTTGGGCATGGTCCCTTCCTACCATTTTTCCGCTAGCATGGTCCTAACTAGCATAAATAAACCAAAACGTTCATGACTCTGTGTTCCTCATCTTTCCTAACATAATTGCTGCATGGAAGGACACACTAAAGAGAACAAGATAGAGGAATCAACAAAAATGTTGATTTTTTTTCCTCAAGATGTGTATAGTCTAGTGGGGATGTCAGATACATAAACTAAGTAATTGGAATACGGTGTGGTAACTATAATAACAGATATGGGATAGGTCCTGTTAGAACTTAGACGGCAAGGCTGCCCTGCTGGCCTAGTGGTGTTAGGGAAGGCTTCACATAGGAAGTGATAACTGAGCTGCTATCTTGATGAGGAATTAGGTGGATGAGGTCTGAGAAGAGCATTCTAGGCAGAAGGAGGGGCATACAGAAGAGCCAGGGGAACTGCAGAATGTTTCATAAGGCTGAAAATTGTGTGAGTGTGGGAGAATGGTGAGAGATACAGGGGCCAGAACAAAAAAGGTCTTACATGTCACTGATAGACCTGTGGAGTTGCTCCTTAGGGGATGGGGTGCTACTGAAAACTTTTGAACAAGGAATAATACTTCAGCTAAGAATATTCAGCTACTTTTTTTTTTTTTTAATTTTTGCTGTGTTGGGTCTTAGTTTCTGTGCGAGGGCTTTCTCTAGTTGCGGCAAGTGGGGGCCACTCTTCATCGCGGTGCGCGGGCCTCTCACTATCGCGGCCTTTTTCTTGTTGCGGAGCACAGGCTCCAGATGCGCAGGCTCAGTAGTTGTGGCTCACGGGCCTAGTTGCTCCGCAGCATGTGGGAATCTTCCCAGACCAGGGCTCGAACCCGTGTTCCCTGCATTGGCAGGCAGATTCTCAACCACTGCGCCACCAGGGAAGCCCCATTCAGCTACTTTTTAACAGCACTTAATGACTAATAGGCATCTCAGATTTAACATGCCCCAAAACTTAACTCCTAATTTTTCCCACATCGCCTCCTTCTCCTGCTTTTCTCCATCTCAGTGAATGACAACTTTGTTCTTTGAGTTGCTTAATCCAGTCATCCTTGATTTCTTTTTCTCTCATACCCCACCGTCAGTCCATCAGCAAATCCTGTTGTTTCTCCCTTTAAGGTGTCCCCAGAATTCATCCACTGATTACTGGCTCCATTGCTACCACTGTAGTCTGAGCCACCATCATCTCTAGCCTAGATGATTGCAGTAGCCTTGTAAGTGGTCTCCCTGCTTCCTTCCTTGCCCCTTAACAATATATTCTCCACACAGCAGTCAGGAATCCTCCTAAAAGGTGAGATCATGTTGTTTCTGTTCTAAACCTTCTGAGGACTTCCTTCCTACATAGAGCCACAAAGCCCTGCATGTCTGGTGCTTGGCTCTCTTCTTCCCTTCTTCCTTATTCAGCACACTCACCTCTTTTCCGTTCCTTGCACCTTGCTTACATTCTTGCCTCAGAACCTTTGGATTTGCTGTACTTTCTGCCTGGAACATTCTTCCCTGAGATACTCACATTGGTGGCTCTGTAACTTCCTGCAGGGAAGGAGTCCTTCCCTAATCATCTTATATAAAATAGCAAAACTTCTCAGGCACTCTCTATTCTCCTAATCTTTTTTTCCCCCCATAGATTTACTACCATCTGACATATATTTACTTGTTTGTTTATTGTATCTCTCTTTTCTGCAGTGCAAACTCTGAATGTGTAGAAACTTTGATTGCTTTGTTCTCTGCTCTATCCCCAAGGCATAGAGCATGAAGTAGCCACTCATTAAGGTTTTGTTGACCGAATGACTTGATTTGCATTTTTAAAACTTCACCTTGGCAGCCTTGTGGATAATGAAAGGGAAGGTGGTGTGAGGAAGGCATTGACACTTGGAATTGAAAGAGTCCAGCCAAGAGATTTGGAGGGCATGGAGTCAAGAATTACTTGGGATGGAAAACTGACAAGATTTGGCAACTCACCAGACTGGGAAAAGTGAGGGATAACGACTCCCAGATTTCTGGCTTGGGTGGTTTGAGCAGATGATGTTGTTGGGAATGAATGAAGCCATGGGGATGAATGAAATGGATCAAGGAGAAGATTTAGTAAGGTGACCAGTCATCCTGGTGTGCCCTGGACTGTTGGTTTTAGAACTAAAAGTCCATGTCAGGAAACCCCTCAGATCCAGGCAAACCCGGATCATTGGTCACTCTAATATATATAGAGAAAAGATAGCTGAAGACAACCCCAGCAGTACAGAAAAGGAGTCGGTAGTCAGGTCTGTGCAGGAAATGGATCAGAGGCAGTTAGAGAGGTGGCAGGAGACTCAGTGAGGCATTGGATCAAGGAAGCTAAGAGAGTAGTCAACAGTGTAGGTTGAGTTTCCCTTTTTCTTGCCAGAAGTATGACATGTCATAGAGGCTCGGTAAATGTTTCTTGAAATAAACGACACAAGTGATGTCTCCTGGTTGATGTTTTTGTTAAGCTGTAAGTTATTGGGGGGAATCAGCTTCTGATACTAAGTGGATCATAAGGATAAAAATGAATTTAGGGAATGTTATAAAAGCAGCATTATTGAGTGTTTGGCAGTCTCGGGTTAATGAATACTGGACAGTGTGAGTAAGCTGTTACATTTGCAGTTTTGAAACAGCATTGATTCTGAATGATCATAAAATTGGAACTTCAGAGCTGTGCACTTACGGTCATCTACATAGTGGTTCTTAATGTTCTGGAGTAATCCTTTTGCAAATCTGTTGAAAACCTTGAACCATCTATACCCTCTCCCCTCTTTCCCTGCAAAAAAACACCTACATTTTGCTTACAGTTTTGAGGGATGGAGGCTTATGTTCTTTTTTTCTTTCTTTCTTTCTTTCTTTTTTCTTTTCTTTTTGGCTGTGCCGCGAGGCATGTGGGATCTTCGTTCCCCGACCAGGGATCAAACCTGCACCCCCTGCATTGGAAGCGCGAAGTCTTAACCCCTGGACCGCCATGGAAGTCCGGGATGGAGGGTTATGGATGGCCACAGGAATCCCAGATTAACAGAGAATTGCCAATCTTGTACAGCCCTCCCAAATTATACCTCAGGATAGAAAGAGGCCTAGAAAAACTAATTAACTTATCCAGGATCAAATGGCTAGATAGTGACTAAACTTATCCTTGATTGATTATTCTGTCCATTATATGTCTTTGCCTCTTTTAGTGCAGGCTCAGTCCCACTTGACCAATTATTAGATTTCTTTTATTTCAGTTGCTTGGTCACTGTGCCAGCTCAATACAAGTTGACCCCAACCCCTATGTTCCATTCATCTTTTTTAACTCTTTGTCCATGGACAGAGCAAAAATATTCTGTAGAATATTTGATGGACTGTCAGATTTAATATATCTAACTTTTTAGTCATGGATTAAGAGTTGATGAGGTAAACTTTTACTAATGACTTACTTGTGCCTTTTGTTTGTAACAGGATGCTGTATGATTATGTTGAAAGGAAGCGAAAGGAAAATTCAGGAGCCCAACTGCATGTCACTTATTTAGTGTCTGGCAGTCTCATTCAGAATGGACATTCCGTAAGTTCTCAGAATCTTATTATGAGTTTAAATGTGTTTGAGCTATGAATAGTGTTATATAACGCAACACAGGGCAAAAACAACAAGATTCAGTATTATGGAAATTTTAAAAAGCTACTTGAAGATGGTGATTATTTTGGATTTTTAGACTAAACCTAAAACTCTTGAGAAGTTTGGGTAATATCTCGGCTGTGATACAGAGACTCATTATTGTGCAATTTTCCTAGGCAACAAGACATTCGGAACTGCTTCTCTTATTCCTCTTTCTTCCTTTTGAAGGTATATTGGGGGCAATGGTGGTTAATTTTCAGCCCGTTCAAATGTCAAGCCACAAACTCAGGTGTTCAGCAAGTACAATTTTTTTTTTTTTTAAGTGAACTTGATTTTAATCTGAGCTTTTGTCCCAGAAGCTCTGCTAAGATAACTCCATTCCTTCTCCCGTACCAGACTGATCTTTGGAACTTTGATAATTCCTCCTCTTTTGCTTCCTCCCCAAACTGAGGCACACCTCCTCTGTTCTTACTTCCCAAACTTCTTACCTGAAGGTTCTTTTGCTCCCATACCACCAGCCCTAGAGAATTTAGCCCAAGGATCAAGACTCCTTCTCAGAGATCCACTGATACCTGTTTTCCTCTTCCCTTTTGACTTTCCCTAAGATTCATAAATTCAGAAGCCAGATTTATCAAAATACTGACTGTATTTGTCTTGTATCAATAGAGTCCCAAGCATGTGAGATTCAAAACTGGAATGGCGATTTAGTAATTTACAAGGAGAAACAAAACTGCTAGGGGTATCAGATCCTTATATTCCCTGACTAGCATATTGTGTTCTTGTTGGTAAGCTGTTTGGCAAGCCAGATGTTAATTAAGATATTTGCAAGTGTAGATGGAATCAGATGTCATTACATATCTGAAACCAGATTAAGCAGACCTGATTCATTTGCTCTCAGAAATAAACCTGACCAGAATCCTCTCCGTGTATGGCCCTTGAATGGATTCTGCCAAAGTCTGCATCTGAATGCCTTCTTTTGTTTCCAGGGTTAATCAGCTCCCTTCTGTCTCTTTCTTGAGTTTAGTCAAAGCCTTCCATTTAGTCATAGTCAATTCTTTACCTGGGACTCACTGTGTACCTTTAAAGCAGTGGTTTCTATTCTTTTTTTGGTCACTGATTCCTTGAGAATCTGAAAGAAAAATGCATATGTTGACATATTCATGAAATTTTCAGTGTTCACAGATCTTTTGAACAAGGGTCCAAGGTTAAGAATTTATGTTTTAAGATAAAGTGGTAGATTTTTATTCTAAGCCATATGACAGAGGTTCTTAATTTCAGATTCTTGGATGGTCTTTAGGATTCAAGGGATTCTTGGGTGAACCCTTGAAAGTACATTCAAATTGTGTTCCTCAGTGCATTTTTTTGAGACCATTTTTCAAAATGATGTGTAACCCATGATCAATTAAAAACTTCTGTGCTGTGGTTTGCTTGTATAAAGCCTTCTGTTTCTAAGTTTAAGAGGGCATTTAAATTCTGCCCACCTTTTTTTTTTTTGCCCACCTTTTTTTTTTTTTTTAAATGAGCAAGAACGCCTTTAACATAAGCCTTCACTTAGAATGCCAGGTGTCAGACTCTCTAACTTGGAGAAGGACGGTGGACTATTTTATGGGGCCTTAGCAGGAGGGAGTACGCAGAAGTCCAGCTAGCTTCACGGCTGGTTGGTCAAAGATGGTTCTCTGAAGAAGGGGAATTGTTCTTGTGGATTAGCAGCTATTGGGCAATTTGGATTTTTTTTTTTTATTTAATTTTTATTTTATTTATTTATTTTTGGCTGTGTTGGGTCTTCGTTTCTATGCGAGGGCTTTCTCTAGTTGCGGCAAGCGGGGGCCACTCTTCATCACGGTGTGCAGGCCTCTCACTATCGCGGCCTCTCTTGTTGCGGAGCACAGGCTCCAGACGCGCAGGCTCAGTAGCTGTGGCTCACGGGCCCAGTTACTCCGTGGCATGTGGGATCGTCCCAGACCAGGGACCCAACCCGTGTCCCCTGCATTGGCAGGCAGATTCTCAACCACTGTGCCACCAGGGAAGCCCTGCCCACCTTTTTTTAAAGCAGCAGAACGCTTTATCAAATGAAATCTTGGAATCCTAAAATATAAAATATATTAAGAGTAGGGTTCCTGTGGTTGAAGTGGTTGTGAGAATTTTAGAGCCCTGTGGAACCCTGTAGAATTAATTACTGACCAAGTGTGGATGCTTATCCATGCTTTTTTCTTTTAAGAGAGCCAAGCTAAGAAAAGGCAGATTATTAAGCATAATGTCAGGTTTTGTTCTTATTCTTTCTCATTTTTTTAAGTTTTAAGTGTTTCTAGAAAGAAAAAAAGATACATAGGCTTTGTATGGGTTTTTAAACATACGAATAATTTCTGTTTTTCTAATGATCATTATTGTAAAAAATGCTTGATAATACATAGAAAGTAAAAGCCTCCTTCTAATCTCATCCTGGAGAGTCTTCCAGAGAATTATTGAAAATTTCAAGGAAATGTTTGGTTGATTCTTTTTGTGATATTAGAGGTTATTAGCTTGATCCATTCTTTATTAGGTCCCCCATTAGCTTTTCATCTAATGATTTTAGCTGAGATTGATTTTTATCATTGCCTAGATCATTAATTCACTAGGAGTTACAAAATAGTGATGTTCTAATTCTGTCATTCCTTCTGGATTTATTGGCTGGAATGTTTCTATAAAGAAGAACTTTCTCTCATCAACTAGCTATGTTTTCCCTTTTTCTTTAACTGATAAAAAGCTCAAGGGGATTGCCCCCAGCCAGGCTCTGGGTTTATGGATTCTGAACGCAACTCCTGTGTCCCCCTTAATAGGATCCCCCTGAACCAGAGCTCTACTCTGGTCTACGTTGTTTTAGCACTGGCATTTCCACTGCGTTGTTTTTATGCATTTCTTATATCCCCTAAGGCAGCGTTTAGTCACACTGAACTGTCTGGGCTGCGATATTTTCTCCTGAGGGTACCAATTATTGTTTTTAGGGCTCCTATTACATAGGTTTGAGTGATTAGTTCCTAACGCTCTTTTTCTCATAAGCTCTGTAATTTTTATTGTACAATTTTGCAGAACATGACATTTTTAAGAATGCTTTTTTTAAGAGAAAATGCATTATGAAGACACGCTAAATTCCCAGTTCAAATTTACAATTATATTTTTTAAAAACTTACTTGATTTTATAGTGTTCTTTTTTCTTATGTTGTGAATTTTGGTTGTTCCTAACATTAAAATAAATATTTATTTGCTTTAGCCAAATATATGTGATTTAGAAAAGCAAAACCAACAATTTTACTAATCATATGATGACTGAAAACAGTTTAAGGTCTCTAAGTTATCCCGAGCATCACTCTGTTGCAGTTATGGAAATGTTTCTCGTTCCTTATTACAGCCACATGATCCTACATTGATAGATATACCTTAGTTTATTCAGCAGTCCCTTATTGATAGTTATTTGAGTTATTTACCATCTTTGGCTATTACATATAGTGCTGCAGTGAATAGCTCAGTGTATATGTGTTTTGTATATTTTTGCCAGTGTGTTTTAGGGTTACGTCCCTAGAAGTAGGATATATATAAACTTTGTTGGGTATTGCCAAATACCTCTCCATTTTTCATTCCTACCAGCAATGTAGGAGAGCATCTGTTTCTACACAGCACATGTGGTCCTGTTTCAGGGTCATCTGCATTTCTCTTCTGTGAACTGTTTCTTCATACCTCTTGCCGATTTTCAAAAGGATAGTTAGTCTTTGTTTTCTCTATTTTAGGAGCTATAACCCTTTGTGATGTAAGTTGCAGATATTTTTCGCACTTTATCATTTGTCTTTTTACATTGCTTAAAGTTTTTTTCTTTTATCATCCAAAAATGATTTTTAGTTTTTATGGATTATTTCAGTTACTTCTGGATTTTGAATTATAGTCAAGAAACTTTTCCTCATTCTCAGGTTATATTAGTTTATAGAAGAATTCACCCATATTTTCTTTCTGTGCATATTTTATTTTTATATATATATATATATATATATGTTTCATTCTTTACATTTAGATCTCTGATCCATTTAGAATTTATTTTTTTTGTATGGTGTGAGAGATCCAATTTTTATCTGGTTCCATATGATTATACAGTAATTCTCATTACATTACTTAGTAAAAAGTCCTCTTTTCCTCACACTATTTTGAGCTGCTGTGTTTTTTTGAGTTTTGGGGGTTTTTTTGGTACTGATATCTACACTCTCTCACTTTCCTTAACCTGATTGAGAAGTTTCAAAGTAAGCAAGTTAAAAATGAGTCTGACTTTATTAAACTGTAACATACATTTTCAGGGGTACCTAATGTTGCTAATTTCACATCCAAGTGCAAATGAATTTTTGGCAAGGAAACGTTAAAATTGCAAGTTGTACTATTTTAAATACCAATGAAGTGTTATTTTGTTACAGTGCCACAAGGTTGCAGTAGTGAGAGAAGATAAATTGGAAGGTAAGTATTTTAGCGATTTAGCAAGTTTTTCCTCTTATGGCATCAGTGTCATTAACATCTCATATATATTTAGCTGTTTTACTGGAGAGCCATGTATTCTTTTTATTAGTAATTTCTGAAACATGTTAAAAGATGATACTACACTAATTTGCCATTTTTAAGGCCAATGGCTGCTGACATTTATAAAGCGCTTTTATCACGGGGTTTCAAAACCGTGACAGACGTAAAAAACTATTATGAATACCATATGGAACACCTCATCAGCTGCCAGAAGACAGTGGTCTCTATTGTGTTGTATTCCATAACAGTTTTTTTAGGAAGAAAATTAAAGAATGCTTTTCTGAAGTCAGAAAAACTTAGTATAACTTCTAAATTAAATTTGTCTACCCATTTCAAGACTATTAATGCTACTGTTCTATTTTTTAATACCCAATTCAAAGGAATTTTGTAACAGTCAGCCACACGGTCTTGGATTATGTCTCAAGACAAAACCTGCACTGTTGTACTTTGTATATTAAGATGCCTACCAGTGGAGTTGTTTTCTTATAAATTAACTTTGAGGTATTCAAGATGGTGGAAATGTCCAGTATTTTCTTTCTGAATTCCCACAGTGGTAGATTTATTCATTCAGTAGATACATAGTGAGTATCTACTCTGTGTCAAGCTCTGTGCTAGGCACTAGAGACTTGGAACAAGTTAGGCATGGTTCCTTCCTTCATGGAACCTAAAATTTGTTCTTGTGATGTTCTTTTGTGTATTTCCTCTGCAGACTTATCTGGTTAGTAGTATTTTTGTTATATAGAGTTTCTTTTTGTAAACTAAAATTGAATTATATAAGCGAGACTTCTCAGAAATTACCTATTCTTCAGTTGCTATGTTTATATGCTAGAGTATAAGATTCTTCCCTGACTGAGGGGGAAAAAAAAAACCACATCATAGTATCATCAATTATTCATTAATATTTACTGAGTGTCCACTGGATGAGTGATACCTTCACAGTACTGTACTTAGAACTGACTCACCACCACCTACCTTTCTTAATGTCCTTGTCACAGGCAGAAGAGTTGATATTATACTGTATATAAGACTGTTTGGCCTTTTAGAGCTTTTTGGACCACCACAGATTACAAATGGTTTTAATGCAGAAGGGTTTCTTGTTAAACTCCCCACATGTTATGAAGTTTGTGTATTAACAGACTGCTTTTCCTGTTGACTTGTAGCAGTGAAGTCCAAGCTAGCTGTGACTGCCAGTGTACATGTGTACAGCATCCAGAAAGCCATGCTAAAGGACAGTGGGCCTCTGTTCAATACCGACTATGACATCCTTAAAAGCAACTTGCAGAACTGCAGCAAGTGAGCTCCTTAATGTTTCTTGTGGGCTTCTTTACAAATTGATTTTGTAAGATGTTTACACAGTGGCTGCGTCTTAAGAGTGAACGCCAAGTCTAGTAAAACCCCATTTATCTTGCAGTAAGACACATGCCTGGTTTTATTAGTACATCATAAGGTGAAAAATAGCAGCCACAACCCATACTGAAAACCTCAGTAGACTCCCCATAAATCTATTTCTCGTGTATTTATCCTGTCACTACTACCAGAAATGTTGTTTGTTGGGCCCCCTCATTACTCCTTTACCCCAGTCTCTGCTTGTCTAAATCCTACCCATCTGTCAAGAACCAGTTCAAATGTTATTCTTCAAAAAACTATTCCTAATTTAATATTCCTCTACCTTCCATCCAAAATCAGTTGATCTTCCACAGCCAGGATCAGATCTTGTTCATCTTTTGTATCTTTCACAGCACAGGGAGGAGGTGGACTATATTGCACATGGGTTTTGGAAATTGATTGCCATGGGCTTGATTTTTGGCTTTGTTGCTCATGGCCCAGTAGCTTTGGACAAGTTACTTAAACTCTTTTGAGCTTTGGTCAAATGCCTACTTTGTGAGGTTGTATGGATGGTTCAGGCCAGATCCCCAGACATATAGTGAACACCTACTACTTTGATAGGTACTAAGCAGGATAATTTGAATTAATTCAACAAAGATTTGATGAGTACGTGTGACATGCCACATACTATAGAGTGAATAAGGCCCAGTACCTGCTTATGGAACTGATGATCCTATGGGAGGCAATTACAGTATAGTGTGACAGTGCTACAATATGAATAAGAGTGTGGGAGGATGTTGGGGGACACTCATCCCCCCCTTTTTGGTTGGGGTGTAGTGAGGAGGCAAGACAGAGATGGCTTCTTGAAGGGTACGGCATTGAAGTTGAGGCCTGAAGGCCTAGTAGAAGTAGCCAGTCAGAGGGAAGTGGGAGAGTAAGGACAAGGCTGAGAGAACACGTGGTGCTTGTGCAGAACCACAGTAGTTTTCTGTGGTTGGAAATTAGAGTGAGAGGCTGGAAATAATGATACAAGGAGTCAGACTGTATGCTTGACTACTAGGATAAGGAGTTTAGGCTTTATTCCAAGGGCACAGGGGAGCCACTGAAGATTTTGCAGCAGATGATTGAAATGATCAGAATTGCATCATAAAAATATCACTCTGACTGTGATGGTGAAAATGGATCTGAAGGGAGTAATCTGAAGGCAAGGCCATCAGGAAGGATAAATGTTGCAGTGATTCAGGGTGGAGATGACAGTTATTTGAAGTATAGTAGTGGTGTTGGAAATGGAGAGGTACAGAGGTTAAAGAGTCATACCATCAAAACCTGGATGGTGTGGTAGTGGTTAGGGACCAGGAGAGTGTGTATGGTGGGGATGGGGGTGGGGTTCATGGTGTTAAGGATGATGCCCATGCTTCTGGCTTGAATTGCTGGATGGATAATGGTACCATCACTAAGAAGAGGAATATATGAGGAGGAGCAGGCTTTGGGAGAAGGGAAAAATGATGAATTGGCTTTGGACATGTTGCGTTTTAGTACCCTGTCGGGAGTCCAAGTGGAGGTGTCCTTTGCAATAGATAGGGGAGTCTAGAGCTAAGGAGAGAAATCTGAGGGTAAAGATAGAGATTTTGGAATCAGAGAAAATAGATAATTAATTGGGCTACAGCAGTAGATACAGTCATGCAGAGAGAATGCATAGACTGAAGGGCAGAAAGTTATTAAACTCCAGCCACAATTACTAGCTGTGTAACCCCTTGGGCAAATTATTTAACCTCTCTGCTTGAGTTTCCTCATCAGTGAAATGAAACTAATAAAATTAGTATCAGCCTCAGGGTTGTAGAGGATTAAATGAGTTAATATATGTAAAGCACTTAGAGCAATGCTTGGCACACAGTAAGCACTATTTAAGTGACAGCTGTTTTTTAAGGGGTGGGCAGAAAAGAGGGACCTAAGAGGGAGCAGCCAGAGATAAGAGGAAAATCATGAGAGTGTCTGGAGTTCTAAAAACTAAGAAGAGAGTTTCAAGAAGGAGGGACTGGTTGACAATATCAAACCTTTCTGAGAAGCTGAGTAAAACAGGAACTGAAAAGTGATGGCCTTGGTAAGAGCAGTTTCAGTGGAGCAACCAGCTTCTGGTCAGCTGGGTAGATAGGGATATAAGGAAGTGAGACAGCAGATAGGGACAACTTTCCAGGAAATTTGACGGTAAGATGGAGGAAAAAGAGAGGTAACCTGCTACAGAGGAATTGAGGCTCAGGGAGGATATATACATTTTTAAAGTTGAGAATGCCTTGAACTTGTATTATTAGGAAAGAGCTATAAAAAGAAGAAATGGTTGAAGATACTGGGGGGGGATGGGATAACTGATAAAGTTGGGTCCTTGAGGAGAAATAGATATAGGATTGCCAAAAATAATTTCTGTAAGTTCCATGAGCATAGGGATCATGTCTATTTTGTTAACCAGTGTATACCCAAAATGGTGCCTGGCAAATGGTAAGCATTCAGTAAATAATTGTTGAGTGAATTAATGGTAGACATTGGTTCTTTTTTTTTTCTTCAGCTCAAAACCTTGAGTATAATAAGCATACAAATATTTATTAGATAAATAATGAATATACAGCTAAAGAGTAATTTATGTCTGGTGTCTTTTAGGGAAGGATTATAAGAAAACATTAATACCCAGATATGTTTTTGTAAGTTGTATTATTAGATTTCAAAAATAATCTGTATTAAAATCTAGTTGTGGTTTGTCAAACTCTAAAAATCAATTCTGTTATATCTAGTTAGTAAGCAAACAAGAATAAAAGTGACTCAAAAGTCCAAAATGAAATTTGCATAGGGACCGCTAAAATAAACATGGCAAGTAGAAATGTGATAGTAGGAAGCACTTTAATGAAACTTTAAAAACTTAAAGTATCCTCGGTAGAAATGTGAGGAATTTATCTCCAGTAAAGAAGTTTGTATTTGGTCCTGAGAATCATGGGCCAACTGAGACCTGACACATTGTTTCATGTGTTTTAAGAAGTGTTGTGACAGGAAGAAAGTTGAAATTTTAGATTGAGCAGATTCTTCTCTCTTCGGACATGTTCCCAGCCTAACCTGGTCTCTTCCTCATTGCCAATTCCTGGTTCTGACCCTAAGGTGTGGAATGTAGACCGAATGGAGAAAGAGTTGTCTCGGGGCCAACTTTAGATGTTGACAATGAAATAAAACATTGCTCTCTTTCCTTGTACATGGAGGCACTGCAGGGCCAGAGAGGAAGAGTGGTGAGTGAAAGGAAATGATTTCCGTCTGTTCTTAGCTCTGATGCACAAAATATTTGTGTTAATATAGGGTTTTCTATGTGGACTGTAATAAATCAGTGGAAGGTTTTTGGAACTGTGGACTCTAGCTCAGGGCTGTTCAGCCTAAAGTTACTTCAGAAATTAAGTGATATTATCAGGGATTTTTTATCTTAGGCCAGTTAATCTCAGAGTTGTGCCTGGTTGATCTGTAAGATAATTGCTATCACCACATAGTTTCTTAACCTCCATCTTCTCCCACCCCAAGTCGAGATGATACACTAAAGAAAGGAGAGAAGCCAGAAGCCTCACTTTCAGTGACTTAAATAATCTTTCTTTCAACCTGTATTTCTCTGTGCCAGGTCTTGTACTGGGTGTCTGAAATACAAAAGATGAATAATATACTTACCTTCAAGGAGCTCTTACCTACCCTCAATAAGCAAAAGACTGAGGGAAATAGAATGTTCTTCTTTCTTAGGAAACGTTGGAAACTTTGCTTTAAGTACAACTGTTTGACAAGGCTGGGTCAGTTACCCATTCACAATGTAGGACATTCCATTATGGATCTTTGTGAAACAGGCACATCTACAATGATTAGAGAAGAAGAGATGAATGTTCCCTTTAATACGTCATGCATATTGTTCCAAATTTCTTCACTTGGCGATGGGCATACTTGTCTGGTGCTGTTAGTTGGGATTATTATAAATTATTAAACAAGTGACTATAAAGGACCACAGGTTATAGAAGCCAGTGGCTCTGTTCCCAGCTTATTCCATGTTTTAAAGCATGATCCATTCTGGCCAGGAGAGTTGCCAGGAAATTTGTTAATATTTAAGGCTCTTAATTTTGATTCTGTCAGTATTTATGGTATCGTTAGCCCTATACATTGAAGGTCTTTAAAAACAAGAGATAACCATTTGATTTACCAAAGATGGTGAAATTACTAATGTTTTATTATTGTTTGGTGTATTCTTACTATTTTGAATTAGGATGCTTTTTTTCAAAAAAGCAAGAATACCCATATGGCTTGGTAGAAGACACCTTCCAATCTTAGTTTTATTACTAACAAGATGTATAATCTAGGACTTCACTCACTCCTCTCCAGTACTTGTTGCACAAACTAATTTCTAAAATCCATTCTAGTTCTAAAATTTTCTAATTTTATTGTATTAGGGTTAGAAAGTATTGTGGGGAAGAAGCAAGAGTTTAAAAATAAGGTTTGATGTTGACATCAATTAATTTAATGTAACATTTCTGTCCTCAGGTTTAGTGCCATCCAGTGTGCAGCTGCTGTCCCTAGAGCTCCTGCTGAATCCTCATCTTCTGAAAAGTTTGAGCAGTCAGATCTTCCGGTATCACCTGAGACACAAGCCAGTAATGAGTTGAGCACCAATGGTCATGGCCCACCCATCCCCAAACAGAGTTCCCAGCAGCCCAAAGGAATCATGGGCATGTTTGCTTCTAAAGCTGCTTCTAAAACCCAAGATGCCAACAAGGAAACCAGAGCAGAGGCTAAAGAAGTAACGAATGTAAGTCTTCTTTAAAAATATGCTTTTACAGCTCAGAATGGGTAACTAGAAAAGCATTTAACAATTCCAGTGGTAGTAGTTTAATTATTTAAGGTCTGATATTTAATTCTGTTTTTTCTGCTTTAGTGTAAACCCTTTAATTCTTTTTTTTTTTTAATCCTTTAATTCTTGATATTCTCACCTGAAGTAGTCCTTTTTCTTTCGTTAATGCTTCTCACCAAAACTCAGATGCTCCTGTAAAATGTAATGCCTGCCCTGTACACATCACAAGATTATTGTGAGACCCAGTTGAAATAATGCAAGGAATTGTATATTAGCAGTATGTTATTTGGGAACATCTATATTTTGGGCTTTGCCAGTGTATTTAACATTCTCATTCTATTTAATGAATTTTTCTTATTTTTTTTCTTTCATCCCTTTCCTTAGTTTTTTATTGTTCAGTCATCTGAACTAAAGTGCATTGACTTAAGAAAAGTCTCATAAGATACTATTAAAAATAATCTAGAAAAGCATAATTATTGCCATTATTATTATTACCATTATTGTCATTTTAAAGCTTCCACTTTGGGAAAGGAGAGGAGAGGGAGAGGGAAAGCACTGACAATTATAGGGCTCCTACTGAGTGCCAATAGTTTGGTCTTTGTTTAAATCCTCTTATCACTTCTGTGAGGGAGATACTATCATCTTGTTAAGTAATTTGGATGTCATATTGCTATTACGTGGTGGAAGCAGCATTCAGTTCCACTTAGGATGATTACAAATGTAATGTTTTGGAGGTTTTTCCCCATTTTGTACCATGTTGCCTCTGATGTGTTTTAATTCTGTCAAACTAAGTAGTTTTTAAATATACTCTAAAAAAGTTTAGACATATTCATGGATAATAATTTTATAAAAACCAGGGGAAACTAAGCTATGGCAATTAACACCAAATACTATCTGGTCTGGATTTGTTCTTATATCTAGTGCCTACACGTTTTGGCATGATAATGTAGAGACTGTATGATCATGAGAGTGTGCTCTGCTATTGAAGAGATTTTTTGACTGCTACTTGAAGAACAGCCTAAACACTAGAAAAAAAATCATGTGTGTTTTCTTTTTCTATGCTTTTAGGCATCTTCGGTAGGCAACAAGGCACCAGGGAAAGTGAATGTGATAAGCAATTTTTTTGGAAAAGCTGCTATGAGTAAGCATGTTCTTACCTTCCTTTGACTAATATATGAATGTTAATATAATAACATTATATCTGAGGTGAAAGCCACCTTGTCCAGTTTTTACCCATCTAACACACTACCACGTGGCATTCCCACATCCTAACATAAACTTGTAGTATACGGACCTATATGTTGATGAATATTACCTATATAACCAACTGGAACAGTAGATTTTATGGGTGAGCTGGGTTCAGTCGAGATATCCTGGAGGGTAGTTTACTTATTTCTGTTTTTACTTCCTGCCTTGAAAAGAGAATTAAATATTTGTTTCATAGTGTTCTTGAAAATGGGTGTTTAAAATAAAAGGGAAGTTTATTTATAATGGCCATTTATAAATATTTAGTTTTTGAGAAAGCAAATCTCCTTTATTTAAAAAAATATATTTAGATGAGAATTCTTTCATATAGAAAGAACCAATAACCACATATTTTTGTACTTCTCATATCAAGTACACATCCCCTGAGGGTATGTGGCCAGAATACCAGGAAGAATGCAGGAGCTGCAGGATAATTATGCCACACTTCTTGGAGCATAGCACTTGTTACATGCCTATGCAAGCAAAATTAGTCAGAAATCTGCTTTTCTGTGATGGTCAAAATGGTAGTCAGGGGACAGATTGGGGTAATAGTATTTTTATTTGCCATAAAAGCTATCAGAGAACATTTTTATGTTCTGAAAAAATATTGAAAGTTTGCTACTGTCAGGTTATTGGGAGGCATGATTGTATTACTGCAGGCACAGTGCATAAGGAGGGCTCCCTACTTCTGTGAAAATATGTCATGCTAATGTCACTGGCCTGCACGGCTGGTGCTAGTCCACTATACCCAATCAGATTGTGTGGTTTCTTGGCAACTTTGATGAGGCCCACATGTTTATTTGTTGTTGTTGTTTTTAATATGTTTGTAACCTTAAAAGCCAGTGAATTTTAAAATTATTATTTCTAAAATACATAAAACATGACTGCAAATTGTAAAAGTCAAACAGAAGTATACATTTATTTATTCATGTGTTTATTTAGCAAATATTTATTGAGCACCTACTAAATGCTTGGAACTATTATGCGCTAGTGATGCAATGCAGAAAATGTCCTCATGTCCCTTATATTCTACTGGAATAGAAAGACAAATAAATACAGAAAAAATAAAATACTTAATGATTGTAATAGCTAGGCAGAGAGTAACAGGATATTATGATAGAATGTAATAGAGGGAGGGGGGAAACCTGGATAAAATAAAGGAATGAAATATTCACTTAATTAAAAGAATGGCTTACAAAGCTGATTTATTTAACAGATGATTTTTTCAAGGCTTAATGTTTAGAGTAAAATTATGAATGTTTTTATTGTATTTGACACATGACAAGATCAATGCAATGAAAATGAAGCTTGAGAGCTGGATGAAAAGAGTTGATTGTTGGTATTTGAACCATTTAAAACTTGATACCAGACAATAACAAGTGTTAGCAAGAATGTGGAGAAATTGAACCCTCATACATTGCTGTAGGGAATGTAAAATGATGTGCTCACTTTGAAAACAGTGTGGCAGTGCTTCAAAAAATTAAACATAGTTACCCAGCACTTCCACTACTAGGTATCTACTCAAGTGAATTAAAACTGTGTGTCCACACAAAAACTTGTACAAATGTTCATAGCAGCATTATTCATAATAACCAAAAAGGTCTATCATGTGATGAATGGTTAAATGATATGTGATATATCCATATGATGGAATATTTTTCAGCCATGAAAAGGAATGAAATACTGATACATGCTACAACATGGATGAACCTTGACATGTTATGCAAAATAAATGAAGCCAAACACAGAAGGCCACATGTTATATGATTCCATTTACACAAAATGTTCAGAATAGGCAAATCTATAGAGACAGAGAGTATATTAGTGGTTGTTAAGGGATGGGTTGGAGAGTGATGGCTAATGGGTATAGGGTTTCTTTTAGGGGTGATGAAATGTTCTAAAATTGGATGGTGGTGTTGCAATTAAAAACCACTGAATTGTACACTTGAAAAGGGTAAATTTTATGATATGAATTCTGTTTCAGTAACAAAAACCTTAATGCTTTATATATTCCAAAAAATTACAGCATTGGTGACAATTAAAAAGTCATCATCTGTTATCATTCTTTGCTTAAAAGGGTGTTTCATTTTTTTTTTTTTAATTTTATTTTATTTATTTTTTTTTTCACACACACACACTATATTTTATTTTTACAAGCGATAAATAGACTGACACCAAGCATTGTACATGGATGACCACAACAAAAGCAACAATGATTGCAATTACCAAACATGAAACACACTCATACTATGTCATAATATTGACATTCAGTCCAGTAATCCTCCACTGTAACAGCTCCTTTACTTTGCAGTGAAAATTGATTTGTATATTCTTTGCCTCTGAGTCCTTGTTGGATTTTTTTTTTTTTTAATTCAGACAGAAAGTCACAAAAATTATACTCATCCTCATCAGTTCACTCAGTCCCATGTAATTAATTTTTTTTTCATCTTGATCTTTTGTTAGCACTTTTATGAGTTCATCAGTTTTTCATTAGAGTTCTGAAAATTCAGTTCTGCTTATTCATTCAGTTCAGCAGTACAGTCAGTTACCAGAAACCTGTACTTGTCAGAGTCTTTTCCATGAATTTCTTAAAGATGAAACCCTTTTATAGGAACATATTTGCAATAGCATCAAAGTACACACAGAACTGTCTGTAAATGACAAAAGACTTAAAAATGACCACAGTTAAAAATTTGATGAAAGTTCATAATAATGCAGTTGACAAGAAAATTAGTTATTTCTGAGATATACATTTTAAGGTAATAACTAGGATTATGACTTACAACATTATACCAGAACATATAAGATTTTTAGAAATTTCATGTAATGTCTGAAACATTTATATTAACATATTTCCATACAAATAACCCAATGAAAGTTTAGTATTAGTTGTTTTGTTTGTTTGTTTTTTTATACTGCAGGTTCTTATTAGGCATCAATTTTATACACATCAGTGTATACATGTCTATCCCAATAGCCCAATTCAGCACAACACCATCCCCACCCCACCGCAGTTTTCCCCCCTTGGTGTCCATATGTCCGTTCTCTACATCTGTGTCTCAACCTCTGCCCTGCAAACTGGCTCATCTGTACCATTTTTCTACGTTCCACATGCATGCGTTAATATACGATATTTGTTTTTCTCTTTCTGACTTACTTCACTCTGTATGACACTCTCTAGATCCATCCACGTCTCAACAAATGACTCAATTTCGTTCCTTTTTATGGTTGAGTAATATTCCATTGTATATATGTACCACAACTTCTTTATCCATTCGTCTGTTGATGGGCATTTAGGTGGCTTCCATGACCTGGCTATTGTAAATAGTGCTGCAATGAACATTCGGGTGCATGTGTCTTTTTGAATTACGGTTTTCTCTGGGTATATGCCCAGTAGTGGGATTGCTGGGTCATATGGTAATTCTATTTTCAGTTTTTTAAGGAACCTCCATATTGTTCTCCATAGTGGCTGTATCAATTTACATTCCCACCAACAGTGCAAGAGGATTCCCTTTTCTCCACACCCTCTCCAGCATTTGTTGTTTGTAGATTTTCTGATGATGCCCATTCTAACTGGTGTGAGGTGATACCTCATTGTACTTTTGATTTGCATTTCTCTAATAATTAGTGATGTTGAGCATCTTTTCATGTGCTTCGTGGCCGTCTGTATGTCTTCTTTGGAGAAATGTCTATTTAGGTCTTCTACCCATTTTTGGATTGGGGTGTTTGTTTCTTTAATATTGAGCTGAATGAGCTGTTTATATATTTTGGAGATTAATCCTTTGTCCGTTGATTCGTTTACAAATATTTTCTCCCATTCTGAGGGTTGTCTTTTCGTCTTGTTTATGGTTTCCTTTGCTGTGCAAAAGCTTTGAAGTTTCATTAGGTCCCATTTGTTTATTTTTGTTTTTATTTCCATTACTCTAGGAGGTGGATCAAAAAAGATCTTGCTGTGATTTATGTCAAAGAGTGTTCTTCCTATGTTTTCCTCTAAGAGTTTTATAGTGTCCAGTCTTACATTTAGGTCTCGAATCCATTTTGAGTTTATTTTTGTGTATGGTGTTAGGGAGTATTCTAATTTCATTCTTTTACATGTAGCTGTCCAGTTTTCCCAGCACCACTTATTGAAGAGACTGTCTTTTCTCCATTGTATATCTTTGCCTCCTTTGTCACAGATTAGTTGACCATAGGTGCGTGTGTTTATCTCTGGGCTTTCTATCTTGTTCCATTGATCTATGTTTCTGTTTTTGTGCCAGTACCATATTGTCTTGATTACTGTAGCTTTGTAGTATAGTCTGAAGTCAGGGAGTCTGATTCCTCCAGCTCCGTTTTTTTCCCTAAAGACTGCTTTGGCTATTCGGGGTCTTTTGTGTCTCCATACAAATTTTAAGATGATTTGTTCTAGTTCCGTAAAAAATGCCATTGGTAATTTGATAGGGATTGCATTGAATCTGTAGATTGCTTTGGGTAGTATACTCATTTTCACAATGTTGATTCTTCCAATCCAAGAACATGGTATATCTCTCCATCTGTTGGTATCATCTTTAATTTCTTTCATCAGTGTCTTATAGTTTTCTGCATACAGGTCTTTTGTCTCCCTAGGTAGGTTTATTCCTAGGTATTTTATTCTTTTTGTTGCAATGGTAAATGGGAGTGTTTCCATAATTTCTCTTTCAGATTTTTCATCATTAGTGTATAGGAATGCAAGAGATTTCTGTGCATTAATTTTGTATCCTGCAACTTTACCATATTCATTAATTAGCTCTAGCAGTTTTCTGGTGGCAGTTTTAGGATTCTCTATGTATAATATCATGTCATCCGCAAACAGTGACAGTTTTACTTCTTCTTTTCCAATTTGTATTCCTTTTATTTCTTTTTCTTCTCTGATTGCCGTGGCTAAGACTTCCAGAACTATGTTGAATAATAGTGGTGAGAGTGGACATCCTTGTCTCGTTCCTGATCTTAGAGGAAATGCTTTCAGTTTTTCACCATTGAGAATGATGTTTGCTGTGGGTTTGTCATATATGGCCTTTATTACGTTGAGGTAGGTTCCCTCTATGCCCACTTTCTGGAGAGTTTTTATCATAAATGGGTGTTGAATTTTGTCAAAAGCTTTTTCTGCATCTATTGAGATGATCATATGGTTTTTCTTCTTCAATTTGTTAATATGGTGTATCACATTGATTGATTTGCGTATCTTGAAGAATCCTTGCATCCCTGGGATAAATCCCACTTGATCGTGGTGTATGATCCTTTTAACGTGTTGTTGGATTCTGTCTGCTAGTATTTTGTTGAGGATTTTTGCATCTATATTCATCAGTGATATTGGTCTGTAATTTTCTTTCTTTGTAGTGTCTTTGTCTGGTTTTGGTATCAGGGTGATGGTGGCCTTGTAGAATGAGTTTGGGAGGGTTCCTTCCTCTGGAATTTTTTGGAAGAGTTTGAGAAGGATAGGTGTTAGCTCTTCTCTAAATGTTTGATAGAATTCACCTGTGAAGCCATCTGGTCCTGGACTTTTGTTTGTTGGAAGATTTTTAATCACAGTTTCAATTTCATTGCTTGTGATTGGTCTGTTCATATTTTCTGTTTCTTCCTCGTTCAGTCTTGGCAGGTTATACCTTTCTAAGAATTTGTCCATTTCTTCCAGGTTGTCCATTTTATTGGCATAAAGTTGCTTGTAGTAGTCTCTTAGGATGCTTTGTATTTCTGCAGTGTCTGTTGTAACTTCTCCTTTTTCATTTCTAATTTTATTGATTTGAGTCCTCTCCCTCTTTTTCTTGATGAGTCTGGCTAATGGCTTATCAATTTTGTTTATCTTCTCAAAGAACCAGCTTTTAGTTTTATTGATCTTTGCTATTGTTTTCTTTGTTTCTATTTCATTTATTTCTGCTCTGATCTTTATGATTTCTTTCCTTCTGCTAACTTTGGGTTTTGTTTGTTCTTCTTTCTCTATTTTCTTTAGGTGTAAGGTTAGATTGTTTACTTGAGATTTTTCTTGTTTCTTTAGGTAGGCTTGTATAGCTATAAACTTCCCTCTTAGAACTGCTTTTGCTGCATCCCATAGGTTTTGGGTCGTCGTGTTTTCATTGTCATTTGTCTCTAGGTATTTTTTGATTTCTTCTTTGATTTCTTCAGTGATCTCTTGGTTATTTAGTAACGTATTGTTTAGCCTCCATGTGTTTGTCTTTTTTACGATTTTTTCCCTGTAGTTCATTTCTAATCTCATAGCATTGTGGTCAGAAAAGATGCTTGATATGATTTCAATTTTCTTAAATTTACTGAGGCTTGATTTGTGACCCAAGATGTGATCTATCCTGGAGAATGTTCCGTGCGCACTTGAGAAGAACGTGTAATCTGCTGTTTTTGGATGGAATGTCCTATAAATATCAATTAAATCTATCTGGTCTATTGTGTCATTTAAAGCTTCTGTTTCCTTATTTATTTTCATTTTGGATGATCTGTCCATTGGTGTAAGTGAGGTGTTAAAGTCCCCCACTATTATTGTGTTACTGTCAATTTCCTCTTTTATGGCTGTTAGCAGTTGCCTTATGTATTGAGGTGCTCCTATGTTGGGTGCATATATATTTATAATTGTTATATCTTCTTCTTGGATTGATCCCTTGATCATTATGTAGTGTCCTTCTTTGTCTCTTGTAACATTCTTTACTTTAAAGTCTATTTTATCTGATATGAGTATAGCTACTCCAGCTTTCTTTTGATTTCCATTTGCATGGAATATCTTTTTCCATCCCCTCACTTTCAGTCTGTATGTGGCCCTAGGTCTAAAGTGGGTCTCTTGTAGACAGCATATATATGGGTCTTGTTTTTGTATCCATTCAGCAAGCCTGTGTCTTTTGGTTGGAGCATTTAATCCATTCACGTTTAAGGTAATTATCGATATGTATGTTCCTCTGACCATTTTCTTAATTGTTTTGGGTTTGCTTTTGTAGGTCCTTTTCTTCTGTTGTGTTTCCCACTTAGAGAAGTTCCTTTAGCATTTGTTGTAGAGCTGGTTTGGTGGTGCTGAATTCTCGTAGCTTTTGCTTGTCTGTAAAGCTTTTGATTTCTCCATCAAATCTAAATGAGATCCTTGCCGGGTAGAGTAATCTTGGTTGTAGGTTCTTCCCTTTCATCACTTTAAGTATATCATGCCACTCCCTTCTGGCTTGTAGAGTTTCTGCTGAGAAATCAGCTGTTAACCTTATGGGAGTTCCCTTGTATGTTATTTGTCGTTTTTCCCTTGCTGCTTTCAATAATTTTTCTTTGTCTTTAATTTTTGCCATTTTGATTACTATGTGTCTCGGCGTGTTTCTCCTTGGGTTTATCCTGTATGGGACTCTCTGCGCTTCCTGGACTTGGGTGGCTATTTCCTTTCCCATGTTAGGGAAGTTTTCGACTATAATCTCTTCAAATATTTTCTCTGGTCCTTTCTCTCTCTCTTCTCCTTCTGGGACCCCTATAATGCGAATGTTGTTGCGTTTAATGTTGTCCCAGAGGTCTCTTAGGCTGTCTTCATTTCTTTTCATTCTTTTTTCTTTAGTCTGTTCCGCAGCAGTGAATTCCGCCATTCTGTCTTCCAGGTCACTTATCCGTTCTTCTGCCTCAGTCATTCTGCTATTGATTCCTTCTAGTGTAGTTTTCATTTCAGTTATTGTATTGGTCATCTCTGTTTGTTTGTTCTTTAATTCTTCTAGGTCTTTGTTAATAATTTCTTGCATCTTCTCAATCTTTGCCTCCATTCTTATTCTGAGGTCCTGGATCATCTTCACTATCATTATTCTGAATTCTTTTTCTGGAAGGTTGCCTATCTCCACTTCATTTAGTTGTTTTTCTGGGGTTTTTTCTTGTTCCTTCATCTGATATATAGCCCTCTGCCTTTTCATCTTGTCTATCTTTCTGTAACTGTGGGTTTTGGTCCACAGGCTGCAGGATTGTAGTTTTTCTTGCTTCTGCTGTCTGTCCTCTGGTGGTTGAGGCTATCTAAGAGGCTTGATGGGAGGCTCTGCGGTGTTTCATATTTTTTTGCATATACAAAGGAGATGCTTTTCTGTTTTCAGAATTCATAAGCTGCATACTCTTGGGAAACATCTTTTAATCCCTCTGACTCTTAATTTCCTCATCTAACAAATGAGAATGTTGGTACTTCATAAAGTTGTATTCATTTTTTTTCTAAGTGCTATGTTTACTATCATTTGGCTTGGGGGCTTTGATATAATGAGGGATTAGCAGGAGGCAGAAATGAAAACAGTTATAGCTAGAGTGGTAGTTGGAAAGGAGAAATGTTCTCTGACTAGACCATGAGCTCTGTTAGGACAGGGACTGTTTTTTATACCTTTAGCCCCTGTTCCTAATATATTACCTGGCACTTAGTAAACTGTCAAAGGAATGATAGATTAATATTGCACGATGGGGTTATATGTCATCTGCTATACTTTATTTACAGATAAAATTAAAAATTTGGATTCAGAACAAGCAGTGAAAGAAGAAAAAAAAGTGGAGCAACCTCCACTGTCTGTCACTGAACCAAAGCTGGCAGCCCCTGTGGGCCTGAAGAAATCTAGCAAAAAAGCAGAGCCTGTTAAGATGCAGCAGAAGGAAAAAAAAAGGTAGGAAAATTTTGTTATTTGTGGGGGAAGAGTGTCTCTGCTGGGGGTGAGCAGGTCTTTTTGGGCTTATTGACAAGCAGGCAGTTTTCAGTTGAGCACTAAATCCTACTAGGGATAGCCTTAGGGATACAGCTGTATAACCAAAATGAAGAGAGAAGCTCCATAGCTTGTCTAGTGAAGCAGAACTTGAACCAGCCAGTTCAGATGATTTAGAGCCCAAAGCCAGTTTTTTGGGCCCCATTGATTTAAATTGATTGTCTTCTCCTTTACTTCATTTTATATTTGTGGACATGGCATAAGTGTGCCTGATTGTATGTCTCTGTGTCTGTTTTTCACCTCAGATTGCCAAGTGAGGGGTTACTGTTTCCAGTGAAATTTAAGAGAAAAAGTTCTTTGTTTTCTTTTTATATCAATGAGTTTATTTTTCAAGTGGTAAAATGTAATTAGAAAAGAAAATAAAAAGCACACAAGCTGTTAAAAATGAATCCAGGAATTTGAGACACTACCTCATAGTTGGTAGGAGCTAGTCTGTTGAAAGAAATTCTAAAGGACACTGTCAGCACTGATAGGCTCAGACATACTTGACTTTTGTGGCAAGGTTGGGGCTATGCTATTAGAGAACATCAACAAAATGCTGATGTTTCAGAGGGTCAGAGCTCTCTGTCCAGTGGGCCTCACCTCCTAGGAACATATGATTGGGATGGATTAAAATGTTTCTAACCATGGGTACGACACTCGCTGTTGATGGTTATTGCCAGGAATGCATTCAGGATTTCACCACCAAGTAGGACATTAACTGTATGTTTTTAGTAGATGCCCTTTACCAGATTCAGGAAGTCTTTTCTATTCCTAGTTTGCTGAAATGTTTTATGAATGGGTGTTGAATTTTGACAGATACTTTTTCCACATTTATTGAGGTGATCGTATGGTGTTTCTGTTAATGTGGTGAATTACACTGACTGGTTTTCAAATGTTAAACCAGCCTTGCATTCTTGAGATAAACCCCACTTGGTCATGATGTATTATCCTTTTTATATATTGCTAGATTCGATTTGTTAATGTTATGTTAAGAATTCTTTGCATCTATATTTATGGGGGCTATAATCAGTTATTTTCTTTGCTGGTAATGTCTTTGTCAGATTTCAGTATCAAAGTTATGCTCATTTCATACAACCAGTTGAGAGGAGTTTCCTCCTCCTCTGTTTTCCCAAAGAGTTTGTGTAAGGTATATATTGTTTCTTTCTTAAAAATTTGATAAAATTCACCAGTGGATCCAGGCTTGGAGTTTTCTTTGGGGGAAAATTTTTATTATGAATTTGATTTCTTTAAATAGAGCTATTCAAATATTCTTATTCTTTTGGGGTCAATTTTGAATGTGTTTTTAAAGGAATTTATTTCATCTGAGTTGTTGAGTTTATTGGCATAAAATTGTTTATAATATATATAGCCTTATTCTTTGAGTATCTATGGAATCTGTAGGTATCACTATAGATTTCTTCATTCATTCCTAACATTGGTAATGTATACTTTTCTCTTTATCAGTCTTGTAAAAGTCTTACTAATTTTATTAATCTTTTCTTGAAAAATAACTTTTACCTTTTAAAATTTTCTATTTCATTGATTTCTGCTCTTTATTATTTCCTTCTACTTATTTTGGGTTTAATTTGTTATTTTCCTAGCTTAAGGTAGAAAAATAAGTTGATATTTAGTTACATAAGAAATAAGATTAAAGGTAAAAACTATGTCTTGTACTTATTTGTGTCTATAACACACACTAGGCCCTTGATAAATTATTGTTGATTGAATGAATAGTGTGGTGGAGTATCCAGACAGAGGAGCTAAATAATGTCAAGATGGATCTAGGTTATTTGTCCAGTAAAATTTATCACATTGTATTTTATAGTTAGTGGTATTTATACCCATTTTTCCTGCCAGAGCTTCTTGAGAACAACGGTATTTTCTCGATCTTTGCATCTGAGTGTTTAGCAAAAAGCCTTTATGTAGGTAGTAGCTGCTTATTTAATGCTTGTTGAATGATTGAAGGGCCAGTAGGGGAAGTAAGAAGGAATTTGGAAAATTTTTCAATAACCTGGTAAGTAGCTTACAGTGGTCTTTAGAGAGCTAGAGAAAGTTTTTATTCTGGTTACCCCATGAAGTGACCTAGCTGTGGTCAGTTAGCAGAGTATCCTTATGGGTCTATTACGACTCTTACTTTCTACCCTCTGGAATTAAGATCATGAGTTATGAAGCAAGGCTGATAGTAGCACATGAATACTTACATTTTTATTTTGTGTAACATGCTTAAATTATTCCCGAACGGCAACAGGAGGAAGCAAGTGGAGTTATCTGATGATGAGACAAAAGAAACTGAAAACATGAAGAAAAAGAGGAGAAGAATCAAACTTCCTGAGTCTGATAGCAGTGAAGATGAAGGTGGGCATTGCTAATTTTTTAAATTTTAATTTTAATTTTTGGCTAGTGGGATTGTCTCAGTCAATTTGGGCTGCTATAACAAAAATACCATAGACTGAGAGGCTTAAACAACAGGAATTTACTCCTCTCAGTTCTGAAGGCTGAGAAGTCCAAAATCAAGGTGCCTGCCGATTCAGTTCCTGGTGAGAGCTCTCTTCCTCATTTGTAGACGGACACCTTCTTGCTGTATCCTCCATGATAAAGAGAGAAATCATCTTTCTTGTGTCTCTAATCTCATTCATGAGGGCCCTATCCTCGAGACTTAATTATCTCCCAAAGGTCCGCCTCCTACTTCTATCATATTGGGGATTAGGGCTTCAACATATAAATTTTGAGGGAACACAAACATTCCGTCCACAGAAGGGTCAGTTCTTATTATGATGATTTTAGGCTCAAGGAGCTAAAAAGTTACTTATTATGGGTCACAGTGACAATAGTAATCCAAGCACTGAGAGATACAGTGTACCTATTTCTGTTTAAAACCTACTTTAACCTTTTGACAAGAACCATAATCTTATGGTAATTTGTCAAAGTAGCAAATACAAAGGGAAAGAGAATAAGGATTATTACATTTATTATCAAAGACATTTTCTTTTTTAAAAAATAAAATGGAGCTCTTCCTTTGGGTACCTTCATGTGAATCTTATAAAATGGGTGATATTGTAGGCATCAGGGGTATTGGTGGTGTTTTGTACCACATAAGTAAAACCATGCTAAGATGAAGAACCTGTATGGTCATTGTTGAGAGGGAATGACACTGTGAACCCTTCCAGTTTTAAGTTGTAGACACTGTTGTACAATAAGCGAACAGAATAAGGGCAAGAGTCTCGCCTGAAAAGTTAATGTGCCTTTTAAAAGAATATCAATTATTCTAAGAGCCAGTATCAAGTATCCTTCCCAAAATGTGTAAATGAAAGTGTACAGAAAAAGGAGGAGACCAAAGAGAACGATACCTGGGTTGGACTGATATGCCAGACGACTTCGATCCTGAAAAGCCTGGTTTGAGAACCAGTGGTGAAAAGCTTGAGCTGCTGTGATTGATCCTCCATGAATTCATGGCCTAATGAGTATAAACATTTTAGGTAATGGCCAGGGGAACTCTCGTCCAAAGGGATTCAGCATCATATAAAGGTAGACAAAAGCAAACAAACTGACACTAAAAAGAGATTAAAGAAAAATGAATGTAAAAAAAGGAACCTGCTATGCTGTTGAAGGACAAAGCTAAACTTGTTAGACTCTACTCTTACCAGAAACTACTGTAAGAAGCACTGAAAATGGTAACAGAGGCTCCCCAAAAGTGGGGGGATATTAGCTCAAGTGAGTGAAAAAACAAATTACATATACAGGTGACAGTAATGCAAAGGAAATGAATATATCTAAGAAATTGTACAAGAAAGTTGAATATGTCTATGGCAGAGGTACATCTTTGACTCTTCCATGGATTTAGGGTTTCCATTGACTGTGGAATGGATAGGGATAGGGTATTGTGAGCATCCCAGTGGGGCAGTTTGTGTATACTTAATTCCATGTCATTTATCAAAATGCTTTAACCAAGACTACAGAAAGGAAGATTCCCAAGTGTGTGATGAAACAACCATCAAGGAACATTCTGACTGGTTAAGAGTTGAGGAAATAGAGGCAAATCTATGCAGACACACAGGAAAATAACTTAGCAAGTAACTTAGGAATGTGTGCTAATTGGAACAGTTTTCCCTAAATTCCAACCAGGAAAAGAACTTGAGGAAGATTCTAGAAAAGTCTTTGAAGCCATCATCCTAATGTGCATTAAAAAAGTAAACTAGATACTCTAGTATTAGTGGAGTCAGCTCTAAGTCAAGGAATTACTGTGGTTGATTGAACACTCTTTACATACTTCTGAAATATTCTCTGTAGTTCTGATCCTTAGCTCACAAAAATAATACCCTTAAGTGATTAGAAATATGAGTGGGGTTATTTAGTTTGGAAGGGAGAAGAAATGTGAAAGAGGTGGACAACGTATAATAGCAGATGATATAAAGCAGAGGCTCTCAGATTTTTTTTTCTGGCAAAGGTAATTTTTGGCATCTGACTAAATTTATAAACCTTTGCCATTTTATTCCTAAATTTCTTCTTTGTCTCAAAGCCAGTGGGATTTCATTTTAAACCTTCATACAGACTCTAACCTATTATTGTTTTATTTCTGTTACACTGTTAGTTCAATATGCTGTCTTCAGCTCGAAGTTAGTACATGAGCAGCAGGAGTGGAGGAAATGGCAGAGACTTTGCAGTTAGACAGACCTGGGTTTAAATCGTAACCTTTACCACTGACCATGTGACTTTAGGCAGATAACTTAATCAATTCCTGTTTTCTCATCTCTAATATAGGGATGTTATCACAAACTGTGCCGGCCTTTTATGAACATTAAATAAGATGCTGCGTCAAAAGTGCCGGGACAGAGCTTAACATATAGTCAGTTTTCTTATTATTCACCCCACTTTTCCTATTGAAATTCAGTAAGCGTTTAATGGTAATAAACACACTTGAAAGTACCTTCTCTCAGAAAATTCCCGTCAACTTCATATCCTTAACTCTCTACCCAAGGGACTGTTCCTTTCTCTTTCTCCCTGGCAGAGTCATAAGCACCTTTAGCAGTTCTATTTTACATACTCTCTTTGTAAAGCAAGAAAAGGCCAGACCCAGAGAGAAATAACATTAAGAATAATATCTATATTGCTAGGAAAAAGTAGTTTTAAATGGTATGTTTCAGTCCTTGCTACCATTTTCAGTCCTTGCAAATTGCTTATAGAGAATGTTAAGCAAATGACCCACAACCCCTTTTTTAAAGGGTTAAGATAAGTAGTTAAAAAAATTTCCTAGGAAGCTATGAATGATTTTCAGGAATTCTAGTTACCCATCTCTTCCAGAAAACTCTGATAAACAGTGGTTGCATTACTGGATCCCTGCAATTAGTTTTACCACAGCTCTTATTCTGCCCCAACAAAAGTTGCTTTCCTAGGGTGAGTGATGTTTCACTACTTGAGAACCTTTCATCTGAAGAGCTGCAAATCCGTTACAAATATATTTAAAATACACCAATGCATCCATCATTCCTTATGCTTATGTCACTAAAAATATATTGAGGGAGAATGCTTGGCTTGGTAATAAAGACTAAGGCAGACAGACATGGATTCTAGCATATGAATGTGGGCAAGTTTTTAAAAAATCTCTTTGAACCTCAGTTGTATCAATATAAAACAGAAATAGTAATAGTGATTTTGTAGGGTTATTATGAAAATGAATGATTAATGTTTGTAAAGCCCAGAAAATTCTAGTTGTTTTCCCTGTCCTTCCTTTCTTAAAATATTTTGTTTAAAAAAAAATTTTTAAGCAAAGTAATACATGTACACAATTTCAAAAATCAGATAAAATACAAGTTTTATAATGTATAGTAACCTCTCCTGTCAGACTCACCTAATTGACTGATGCTTCCCTTGTCAACTTTTTCCCATCTGCCTTCCATCTTCCAGGGATTTGTTGAAATTTCTTATTCATTAGGAGCCCTTGGCTCCTCTGGTGTTCTTCTCTTCCCTATTATGAGAGGGTTACAACATTTCTTTCCTTTAGTATCGTTTATAATGTTTCTCTTTGGGGGTGTGTGGAAGGGAGAAGGAGGTATATGCTGAATCTTCCTTGACCTAGAAGCCCATCATCCGAGATTTAGTTCAGAAAATGATTCTTTTCCTTTATTTAAAAGAAATTGTTACTGTATATTCAATGCTAGCTAGGGAAATCGTGGTGCCTCTGCCTGTGTGGAGCTTAGAGTCTGAAGGGGGAGTGTAGATAAACAGTCCATGCAGTGCAGTGAGAGGGATCTTAGAGGGCGCCACTGGGATTGTGTTCTCCTTCGTTAAGTCGTTACAGAACTGGGAATAGAGTAAGAACTCTTAAACTTATTACTGAGAGTACTCAAAATTCCTTTTTTTTTGGCATCCTCACCACATAAACTTCACTCCTACCACTGTAATACATTGTGACACAGCTTTCTTAATAGCTATACCTTCAGAAAAACGGGTGCTTGGTTCTGTGGTTTGACTGGACTTTTGCTTCCTTGAGCTCCCATCATGTTCTAGCCTCCCAGAGCTGGTTGATAGCTGGACCACTTTCCTTTTATGTTTTTATTTCCTAGAGCTTATAAAGTTTTGGGGCCCATTTCATACTTGAAGTGTATAATTTATTGTTTCTTTCTGGCTGTTTTTCTGCTTCACCTCTTCAGGTCATTTGGCCTTGAACCCTCCACTGTCATAATTTTTAGCACTGACCTAATCGGTTGGGAGAATTTCAGATCCAAGACTTGTGCTAAGAATTTGAATACAGCCAGGAGATTCAGGGAGCAGGTGAGGCTAAGCAGCTTACCCAGTCCCTTGACCAGCAATTTCTTTGTGGTAATTAAGCGATAGGTCAGCTGAGGATTTTCACTTCCTCTCTTATGGGCCTTATACTATTTCTGGAACTATTCAGAAATGATGGGATCCCTCTGGTGGCACTCTCTTTTCAGGTGGTACCACTTCCATAGCAATATTTCTCTCCTTAAAATATTCTTTCCTGATAATCTCAGTGTAGCAAAATAAGCCTCATCAGTGAGGCAAGTGAGACGTAGTTCCCAAACACATATTAACAGGCAAGTCCTAGCTGTTAGAGCTGTAATTGTGATCATCGTGTCAAAGATGATTCCC
The DNA here is from genome assembly GCF_028021215.1 of Eschrichtius robustus. Taxonomy (NCBI): domain Eukaryota; kingdom Metazoa; phylum Chordata; class Mammalia; order Artiodactyla; family Eschrichtiidae; genus Eschrichtius; species Eschrichtius robustus. Next base: position 60,803,370 of record NC_090834.1, on the reverse strand, counting down.
CCACCCCACAGTTTATGCTCTTAATATCAGCTGGAAAATTTCAGTCTAACATACATCTCAAGTGATGGCAAATAATCCTCAGATCACAGTCACAAAATCACTGTTACTATTATTTCTGTTTTATACAACTGAAGTTCAAAGAGATTTTTTTACAACTTGCCCACATTCATATGCTAGAATCCATGTCTGTCTGCCTTAGTCAAGCATCCTCCCTCAATATATTTTTAGTGACATAAGCATAAGGAATGTGGATGCGTCGGTGTATTTTAAATATATTTGTTAACGGATTTGTAGCTCTTCAGATGAAAGGTACTCACATTTGGTATAATCTGAGGATTATCTCCACTTACTTGATCTTAAGAGAAAATGTCTGGCCCTGAGTGGTAAGGTAGCATGGGATAGTTGGAATAGTAAGGCTATGGAATCAGACTGACAGGGGTCTAAAACTTCCTGCCTCGGTTGCAAGCTCTGTGCCCATGGCAAGTTAACTAACCTCTCTGAACCTCTGTTTTCTCAATTCTAATGTATGAATAATAGTATTTGTCTCTTAGGTTTGTTGTGAGGATAAAGTAAAATAATGTAAGTGAAATACATGACACATGGTAGATGATCAGTGGATATTTATAAAACAACATCATACTTTGACTTATCTATAAAATTAGGAGCTTAGCTAAGATGATCTCTAAGGTATATTCCAGCTCTAATAATTCTTGATTCTTTGATTCTCTTTGTATGAAAATTAATAAAATATGTATTTTAAAGGTATTTATAGTTATATAATTGCAGAGTCCTTGGTTGTCATGAATTACTGCTTGCAAAATACCCTTTGTTGGACATGGAATTTTAGAGAGCCAGTGGAGAAGGCATTGTACCAGACACTGCTGTAGTTCTCTTATCTAAGCTTGTTTCCTTATTTCAGTCATACCAGACTCTCCTGGGGCTTATGAAGCTGAGTCACCATCCCCACCTCCTCCTGCTTCTCCATCTCCTGAACCAGTGCTGAAGACTGAGCCAGAGCCTCCTTCTGTCAAGGTACAACTTTACTGGGATGTGTCCTTTATCACCCAAGGATAAAACTACTCTGCTACGTTAGTTCGCTGCTATACACTTCACAGATGTCAGTAGCCGGCTCCTGTCTCGTCCTGCTCTCCTATAGGTAGTGCAGAATGGGCATTCCCTCTCTTCTCACCTGAAGAGGGAGTTCAGCCATTAGGTGTCATCTCAGGAATGTGGCCGAAGTCAATCCTGGGAGCTCTTTTGTTTTTCATTCCCTCCAGCTTTAGGGCAGCTGTGCCACCCAACTCCTGTTGGCATTGTGCAAAGTGAAGTCTTGCAGCAGAGTATGTGAAAGACAGAGTAGAACAAACAACTTATGCAGGTTTGTTGCTCTTCCAGAAAAGGGCTGCAAATGGGGAAATACAGTTTTCAATGATCTTCATCTGGCTCTTGTCTGCATCTGTTAGTGTAGATAATGAAGGACTGAGAAGATGGGCGTTTTTTTTCCTTTATGACTATTAGTTTTCCTTAATTCTTTGTGTTAAGACTGTCATTTAAATTTTGCACTAATTTCCTCATTAGCTGAAGAGAAAATGGGGTGGAAGACCAGTGGAGAGAAAAGGAAGTTGGTATAAGTAATACCTTTTGATACTAAATTAGACAGTTGTAACGTTGCAGTGTCAAGATTGAACTAGCAGGTATCCACAGCAAGGGTGGATGCCGTGGAGACCTCTGGTTTGGTTTAGAGGCCTTCCCTGAGCGCTTCCATAGTATCTGCTGTGGCCTTCCATTAAAGCCCTTACCACAGTGGATTGCAATGGTCTGTTTTCTTTGTCTCTCTCCTCCACTAAGGCCCTTGTCCTATTGGTCTTTTTAACCTTGATGCCTGCACTACCCAACAAAAGTTTGTTGACTGAATGAACACAGTTCTTTGCTCAACATGCTACTTTTCTTCTCACAATGAAGTATCAATGAGCGTAACTTGTCTGTGGTTGGGCTGGTCCCCTAAAGGGAAATTTGTAGATAACTTGTTTAACTTTTTATCGTCATAGAATATTGGAGGGTGATTGTTATAGAGTAAAAAGCTTTTGTTATTTTTCTCTATAGCTTGATAGGTCAATTTAATGTTGTATCCTCTGATCTTCCTATGATCTTTTAGGGCTCAAGTGGAGAAAACAAAAGAAAACGAAAACGTGTGCTAAAATCTAAAGCCTTTGTGGACGAGGAGGGCTGCATAGGTAAGAAAATTTTTTGACTCCAAATCCAGAGATAGAGTTATTACCGTGGAGAGCACCTTAATCCCTTACAGAGCAGGGTGCCTCAGACTTTAATATGCACATGATTCATCCCCAGGTGGTGCTGGGCTGCTTTCCTGTGGCCCACACCTTTAGTAGTGGAATATAGGGAACACTACAACTAAAGTCAGAATACCTGGGTTCCTGTTTGGGTCATATGCTTGAGATCTTGCATAAAAGTCACATCATCTCGGTGGGGAGTTTCTTGATCTGTGGAGTGGAGGGAAAATACCATTTTGCCTACGTGTGGGATTGTTGTGAAGATTCATGTGAAGTAATATATTTAAAAAACACTTTCAAGATGGAAACCACAATACCAATTTTAAATCATAGACATTGAGAAACATTTGGGGTTTTTTTGAATGTTTGTTTTATACATTTGAACAGTGGAAAAGAAGCTCCTATAGATGACTAGACTCTGAAGAGAGTGTCAAGAGTCTTCTTTGTGTTTTGTCCCGTTTGTTCTGTAGAGGGGTCTGACTCTTCCAAATCACTTCCTTTATGTTTCCTGCTTGTAAGCCATGTTAGGTAAAAGCATGTGCTTTTTATGGAGGCCTAGAGGGAAATTAGAATTCAGGCCTTGAGTCATTGCTTGATTCTTCAGCCATGTTTTAGCTTGTTCTACCACGATTGACCGACTTCTGTGGGGCTTTTAGGATTTAGCACTTGAAGCCCGATGAGATGTTCAGATCCTGGTACTGTCTTTTGTGTTTGTAAAAAGTTGTGGGTTTAGGCTCTTCAACCTCTTGTTAGTGAGATAGCCCAGAATTGTCATTTCTCCTTTCCTGTGGCACCTGCCACACGCTGACTCTCCTAGAGAAGTAGTTTTTCCCTTTCTTGATTTTCCTTTTCTGGTTCAAATTTTTGTCTTAAAACGATTGATAGACTCTGAAGAATCAACTTTCCCTAGGCAATGTGGTTGTTAAAACTAGTGAAGACCTTTCATCAGTCTTGAGCCCTCTCCCCTTCCCCACCTCCCACTCATCTGAAAAGGCCTCTGCCATTTTAATTGTAGCAGGTGATTGGGAATAAAATTCCTTACACAGGAAATTTCTGTCTTTTCAGTGCTAACTTTCTTGTGCCTATGAATTCTGGATTTTGGTCTTTTTTTGTTTTATTTGTTTGTTTTTTGCTTTTAGTCTTCTAGTAATGAATTTCAAGCCTCTTGGTTTGACTGTTAATGGTAATTTACGTATTTACTGTTGAATTTTTTATTCTTTTTTTTTTTTTACTATTATTTATTTATGGCTGTGTTGGGTCTTCGTTTCTGTGCGAGGGCTTTCTCTAGTTGCGGCAAGTGGGGGCCACTCTTCATCGCAGTGCGCAGTCTTTTTTCTTTTAAACTTAAGAGGACAAAAGCATCAGTGCCAGTTTTTCCCTCCTGCTACCCCAAAAGAAAAGTGTCAAAAATATCTTTATGAGAGTTCATTGGGAATTTGTGGCTAATTACCTATTGCTTTGTTCAAAACATAGTACTCAAGTTTTGGCCAGGTATGGGATGTGAACTTTTTTGTACTCCTGTCTCCAGACAGGACTATTAAGAGCCTTGGAAGCAACAATGAAAACTGTGCTCACATAGCACATTTTTTTTTAAGGTTTTTAGTCCAAGCTCAACCTAATGAATCTTGGCTCCTGTAACCAACAAAGGAGTTCTGCTTTCCTCTCTTTGCTCAGACTGTTCCAAACGTACCAGCACAGGGGGCTTCTCCTGTCCTGTGCTGGGTGGGAGTTGGTCTGTGGGTTTAAAAAGCTGATCTTTCCCTTTCTGTGAGTTTACTACAGGGACTGGGGAGTTGGGCCCCTGAGATAAATTTGGGGTGGACTTCTGGACAGGGTAGATTTCTAAGAGCAAAACAGTTGAGTGGAAAAGAATTCTTTTACCCATGCAAACTGGGCCTGTTTTTATGGCAGCCCAGAAAAGTGGCGTGTTGTTCAGCTAAAATAAAGGTCCTGTATTTTTAAGTTGAAATCTCCTTTGTTCTGTAGTTTGAAGTAGCCACAGCTTTGAATATAGAAATGCTCCTTTTAGCTCTTAAGGTATATACAAAGTGTTCTGCTTAAGAAATTCTGTTGGTGCTGCCCTGACTGGTTTTTAACTCCCTCAAGCAGTGCATTGCACAGAATTGGCAATGAAACAACCAGTGGTTAGTCATGAAATAATGAGCTAATTGATGCTGAAGTTTAATATTACAGACATGCCGCCATTTGAATACATAATATAGCTTATGGAGGAGCAAGTCTTGTCTTTTCTATATCTGTAGGTGGCTCTTTAGAATTCCCTAATTTGAGATATTGAGTAAATAACAGCTCATAATTTTGTTCTAAAATCCAGTTATGTAATGCTTTTGAAGTTGCATCAGGATGGGGCTGATGTTCTGGGATCATAATTGTTGAACTAACAGGTACAGCATGGAAATTCCTCAAGTATCTTAGAGCAACATTTCTTAAACTTTGCTGAGTAGATACATTACTTGAAGATCTTGACAAAATTCAAATTCTGATTCAGTAGGCCTAGGTTAGGACTTGAGATTCTTTGTTTCTAATAAGCTCATGGGAGATTCTAATGCCTCTGGTCTGTGGAGCCTTAAGACCTTCAAGAATGCTTAGTATATATTTAAAGCTTACTAGTGTTTTTTTAGCCTCTTAGTTGACAGGGGTCAGCCAAAGTGAATTCTAGGCTGTTGAAAGTAATGACAAATCCTAGGAACTCTTAGGGAGGGGACTGTTGATTATGCAACCTTAATAAGAATAGATGAATAAGGTGAAGGAATACTCCACTGGTTATAGCCAGTTGACCTCCAGCGTGGCCCATTGCAAGGGGAAAATATAGCACTGAAGAGTGCTTGCCAAAGATTACTGGGTGTATTTGTACATTTCGTAGGGCAGCATATCACCTTTTACAGGGGAGCAAAGAATGGTGGTTCTCAAGGTGTGGTCCCCAGACCAGCAGCATATCAGCATCACCTGGGAACATGTTAGAAAAGCAAATTCTTGGGTCCACCCCAGACCTATTGAATCTAAAACTCTGGAAATAAAGCCCAGCCATACGTGTTTAAATGAGCCTTCAAGTAATTCTGATACACATTAAAATTTGAGATTATGTAAGTGACAGACTAGGTATTAGAACACAGGTGTATTTGATTCCAAAGCCTATGCCTCTAGAACAGTTCGGCGTATATATTTTATTAGAAAGAAATGATCAATAATTGAGAGCTTAAAACTATCATTGTTTGTTAATGGGAAAAAATACCTTTCACTTTACTCATTTGAGTATTATGCATATTAGGTTACTCTATTCAGCTAAGAAAAGGTGTTTTCCTTTTTCCATCATTTGCTGAGAAAGGATTTAGATGACGTTGACTGTACAGCTGCTGCATCTCTCTAAAGTCACAGGAGGGTGGCATTGTACTGTTTCTTGCGGTTGGTGTGTGCACTGCAGTAGTATTGAAGAGACCCTCATCAGCTGTGGGACATCATTGTTGGAAGCGATTGTCTGTGCCTGTGTCCTTTGGGGCTTCCTTATAGTGACTCCTCACTGGTATAATTTTTTTTAAAGTTTCCAATGGGGAGGGATCAGTGAATTTTATTGGTAGGAGAAAAGGCAAAAGACACCCTTGGCTGACAGGGAGTAAAAACACTGGGAACTTTTTCTCATTTTATCTTTGTCCTTCTTTAAAACTATCAAGTTTGGGCTTCCCTGGTGGCGCAGTGGTTGAGAATCTGCCTGCCAATGCAGGGGACACGGGTTTGAGCCCTGGTCTGGGAAGATCCCACGTGCCGCGGAGCAACTAGGCCCGTGAGCCACAATTACTGAGCCTGCGCGTCTGGAGCCTGTGCTCCGCAACAAGAGAGGCCGCGATAGTGAGAGGCCCGCGCACCGCGATGAAGAGTGCCCCCTGCTTGCCACAACTAGAGAAAGCCCTCGCACAGAAACGAAGACCCAACACAGCCATAAAAATAAATTAATTAATTAATTAATTTAAAAAAAAATAAAAAAAATTAAAACTATCAAGTTTGTCATCTGACCAAGTTTACTTGAGATAGTCATCTTCATGATGTAGACCATTACTAAATCCTGGGTCACTGAGAACCAAGAACTGAATAGTTGAGTAGCTAATCTCCAGTTCACAGTGGGTGACATCAGGATAGGACTAGCCAGGAGGGTCCATGGCAATGCGTCTGGCTAGGCAGGATGGGGACTGGCTGGTAGAGCAGAGCTTAAGACCAGGAAAACCAGTGATGGAAATGGCAGGCACTGGGGGTCAGGGAGGTGAGACTGAAGAAATCAGTCAAAGCATGGAGGTAGAAGTAGGTGTTTGAGATGCAGACAGTTCTGATGTAGAGCTCAGCAAGTTAGCTAAGCATAGACCAAGGCCCAAATGCAGGATTTGGGCAACCGCATGATAAGCGCCCACTTAAAGGCATGGGGCATAGCAGTGACGGAGTAAGGGTAAATGTTGATTTTGAGCCCCAGCTAGAGGCCTGTGTGAGCTCAAAATACTGCTTCCTCCCTGAGGAGGGATCTGATCTCCCAGCGGGATTAAGCTGCGGTGGTCAGTGAGCACACCTCCCTTGGTCAGTGGGTCTGAGGGTACTGGAGTGAACCAGACATCTCATCCTCTCGGGAGAGCAGTGTTCTAAATGACTCAACCCACTCATATCCCATTTTTTTCTGTGTTCTTCCAGTAACTGAAAAGGTCTACGAGAGTGAATCCTGCACAGATAGTGAAGAAGAGCTTAAGATGAAGACTTCCTCTGTACATAGGCCTCCCGCCATGACTCTGAAAAAGGAACCCAAAGAGGAACGAAAGGGCCCAAAGAAAGGAACTGCTGCTCTGGGCAAAGCCAATAGACAAGTGGCCATTACTGGCTTCTTCCAGAGGAAGTGAACTGCCATCTCTGTTAGGTCAGAGATGTGGAGTGGTCAAGGGACAAGACCAAGACATACAGACTCTCACTTACTGTGTAAGTTCATCCAGTGCCTCACCTCATCTTTATCAAAAGACTGTTCTTCCATCCTGTAAGGTTTATACGGCTTCTGGTTTTCAACAAAAAGGAAATCACCTGGAAGCAAGAGGCAAAAGAATATTTCAAAAGCTGTTATCTTCTAATGACATTTTTTAAGTACAATTTTGACCTGTCCAGGAGAAGAATTCACTCCAAAAATAAATTGGAACAGGTTTCAGAATTATCACTGAAGCCGTTAGTGGCTAATCCACTGTGCCCTACCCACCCTGTGCCCTTATCCATCCATTTCTGGCTCAGGAAGTGATCCTCCTTGTTCTTTTGTATTTTGTGGACTTGTGTGGGTATTCTTTTATGCCTGAATTTTACTGGATGTGTTTACCACTGCCCCATCCTCCCTTCCCCACTACCACACTTCTGTGTGAAGCATTTTCTGTAAGTCTTTTAAATCTTGGTTGGACTAAAGGCTGAAACAAAAATCTCCCGGTAATCCTCTTTTCCTCCATTATAAAGTACACTGACACCTGGCCACAGACCAGCACATTACTTGTGTTCTAGCCCTTTCACAAAAGCTCTTACTCTTGAGCCCTTTATTCGCAATTAGTGGTTAGGGAAAAGCCTCAGGCAGAGCACAAATAGAAATGTAATGATGTATTCAACCCCGCCAGAAATTACTTAGAGTCAACATTGATGCCATTAGAGGACTTGTCACGTTGCTGACACAGGGTGTGCTTTATACGACACTTTGTGATTTTTGTCTCCTCCTCTCTCTCCCTTTCCCACTCTCAGTACCTAGAGAGGGAAACCCATACAGTGAAATGAAGGCTAAAAAGAGAAGTTCCTTCTTACATGCAATGTACAACAGTTAAGTAAAATTTCTCCTTTTCAAGGAAACTGAATGTTAGAAACAACAGTTTTCCAGGAAGGTAATGAGGAAGAGGTAAAGCACATTGTCTACTGATGCTGCACCTCTGTATTTTTAACTTCCTCACATGCTTAGAAGTACAGGCTCCCCAAGAAGAGATGGAGAGCCTGAGTCATTGGTAGATCTAAACATTTTCTTTTGTTACTTATGGAAAATCATTTATTCCAGTGATAACTTGGAAGCACCTTCCTTTATGGCTGGAGAGTGAGCTCAGGGGATGGAGGTGGTGTGGCAGTGACCTTGCACAGTGAGCTCTGGGGAAAGGAACACAGGCTCAGCTGCTGGCGTGACTCATGACTAACAGACGAGGGACGTCTGACTTGCCTCTTGCTCCTTCTGCCTTCGCCTGGTGTATGTCGTAAGTGATGCAGTCAGCCGTCTACTGTTTAAGGTTAGGATTGTGTTGTGACTGACCTTAGATTAATAGGAGCTTCTTTAGCAACTGTCACCCAGGGCCCTCCAGCCAGGCACCCCATGGACTTGATTAAAACCAGAGGTTTGGGAGATTAGTCCCAGCATTATGTCTACAACTTGAGAAGGCAGAGGCTTTGTGCAGCAAGCTGAGTAAAGGTTGACACATTCCAAACTCCCTTCTTTTTAAAATGTAAAAGGATGGAGAGAAGGGTGGAAAGGCTGGATTTAACTTTACAAAAAACTTCTGGAGAGGAATCCCTTTTAAATGGTTATTTTCGCCATTGCCTCTAGTCATTTTTCTAAATAGAAATGGAAAATTAAAGAAAAAAAGCAACAATCCAGCCTTTTTTTAAAAAAATTATCATGCTGGGATCTCTAATTAAATCACATTTTGAATTGGAAAACTCTGGTGCTAGTGGAGTTCTGTCTTTGCAAGCATAATGCAAATCCTGTGGTCACTGTGCCCGGTATGCTGCCTACACTCTGAGCCGTCGGCAAGGCTTAGTGAGTAGTAAGTGCTGGCTGTTTCCTTCTTTTTGTAAAAAAAAAAAACTCTACCATGTTATCCACATGAGTTAAATAAATTTGAGAAGTTGTTTTAAAACAGTGCTTCAAACTGATTGTCTGATGAATCTGTTATTTGACAGGATGGCAACAGTGTATGCAATTATTTAAACTCTGGACAGGAACAAGGCTGGTTTTCAGTTTATATTGTTCAAACTGCATACCCATAGTCTGAGATGGACAAGTTATTTGCTGTCTTCATCATTTTTTCAGTCCTGTGGGAAATCTTAGATTCAGCCAACCTCATTTTTTAGTTTCTTTAGAAGAAAATCTAGTCCTGATCTTGCACATTGTGTTAGTTTGGCTTCACCACTTGCTGGCTCTGTGACCTTGGGCAGATTTCTAAGCCTCAGATTCTTTATCAAAATAGAGCTCAAACAAGTTACCATGGGCCACCAAGAGTGAAGTAATGTGTATACAGAATAAATTCGGCACACATAGGTGCTCTGCAAATGATGGCTTCCTTCTTGATGTCATAAATGATGCAGTCAGCCACCAACTTCCTGAAATGTTATCAAGGATATGACCCAGATGTTACACTCTTTCAAAATCATCATTCTGGCTGTCAGTGTGGTCAAAGAGGGAAGATAGTTACCCTATTTTATGAAAGGCTTTAGAGAGTATATTTTCTTATTTAGAGAAAGTGAGATTCGTAGATGGCTATATTTACTATTCATTAAAACATTTATTGCGTATCTCCTATATGTCATGCTTCTATCTGAGCACTAGAAGGTAGAATCCTAGAATTTGGCACTTGTCCTCAGGAACTAGTGGAAGGGACAAGAAAGTAAAGTGAAATCATAGCATCACATGGTGAGCGCAATGATAAATAAGCGCAGGGTCCTCAGAGAGCTCATAGGAGGGGGGGTGTTGAGGATGTCTTCCTGAAGGAGAGAAAGCCAAGCAGTGTTTTTGAAGGATGAGTAGGATTTTACCAAGCAAAGAGGAATGGAAAGGATTTTCCAGGTAGAGGAACATGACTTTTGGGGAGAAATGGACTATTAGAATTTGGGAATAGGGAGGGAAATATATTGGGAAGTGAAGTTGGGGTCCTGCTAAGGAGTTTGGATTTTATTTGAAGACTATGAGGGCCAATCAAAGAATTTTAAGAAGAGGAGTAACATTAGAAGTTGATTTTTATTTAAGCGTGACAGCTGGCATTTTCTTTGATTTTGTGTGCCATATGGGGAGTGTTTCTACCCATGCTTGCCCATCGTATCTTAGTTCTAGTAGTATTCAAATTAAAGTTCTAATGGAATTAAAGAAAAATGTTCTGGTTAAAGTAAGACTGCTTAATTCTGGCAGTCAGGGTAGGCAGTTGCAGTATTTTCCCTTGCCTCCCCCCATCAAAGCAGCTTTCTCTAGCAGAAATGATTTCAGTTTTTAAAAAGTGATTTCAAATACTGGTACTTCTTCTCTGACACTCTCAATGATATGAGCCTCTACTCATTTCCCTGAAAAAAACAGAGGAGGACAAGTGGAACAGTTCTATTCCTTTTCTTTGTTTCTCTAAGAAGACATTAGTTATTATACAGGAGAGAGCTGAAGAGAAGGGCCATATAAGGAAACGAAATAGTTGCTCCAGGACCTGAGTAGAGTGAGTGCATAATAATGTATTTGCCAGAAACGTACTCTGTGTCAAGACTCGTTTTGGTAAACTTGTCTCCTTTCATTGGTTCCGGGATCTCAGTATGCTGTAATGCAGCTTTTAACCACCACAAAACATTCTGGGGCTGCCTCGTTTTGTTGTGAGAAGGCAGTATTGCTTTTTGAGTTATTAACCCTGGCGGCTCTGTAAATTAGCCCATGCTGTCACTATGCCCTCTCTGAAGGGCACGTTGTACCCAAATGACTGCATTTAGGATGGACTCTTGCCACTCCCTGCTGCATGACACTTCTCACCACTTGTATCTATGTCCAGTTTTTTTGTGTTCTTAAGTGTGGGCCACCCACAGATTGCCACCCAGGCTCTTTAGCCTGAGAAACTTGGGAAGGCTTCTGATCCAAACCCATCTTAACTCTAGAATTCCCCTTCATTTCAAACCCTAATATGTGGCTCCTCTGCCACCTCTCCCCTTCTTTGTTCTCATTTGCTTTTGCCAGACTCCTTGTTTCTTGAGGCTTCACTTTGGCTTCTCCCCCTCTTTTTTTTTTAATATTCAAATTTCTTCACAGCTAGTCCTTCTTTAACTTCTTTTTTTTTCAGTCTTTTAAGGCTTTCTTTCTCAAGGTTCTTATGTCTTTTGAACTGCTCTTGAAGAATGGAAAAACCACATTATTTAGCATCTACTTTGGGTCATTCAAATCCAAAGGGTCAAACAGTTGTTGAATACTAGTTATGTTTAGTCCTGGATAAGATACTTGAGGGATTGCAAGAGCTCAGAGGCTATCATTTTGGAGTGGAGGACAGGCACACTAAATAGCATTAGATAGCAACTGAGATGATGCTTAGATGAGTGGTAAGAGGGACTTAATTCAGAAGAGAACCTGGATAATCATAATGGGTGAAAATTTATAGTCCTGTGTAAAGAATAACAAAGGATTTAAGACGAGAAACAGGCTAGGGAAGGTTCACCATTTTAGTGGATTTAAAAAAAAATGTTTATTTGGCTGCACTGAGTCTTAGTTGCGGCACGTGGGATCTTTAGTTGCGGCATGCGGGCTCTTTTAGTTGTGGCATGTGGGATCTTTAGTTGTGGAATGCGGGCTCCTTTAGTTGCGGCACGTGGGATCTAGTTACCCGACCAGGGATCAAACCCAGGCCCCCTGCATTGGGAGTGCAGAGTTTTAACCACTGGACCACCAGGGAAGTCCCTTTAGTGGATTTTTTTTTTAAATTAATTAATTAATTTACTTTTGGCTGTGTTGGGTCTTCGTTTCTGTGCGAGGGCTTTCTCCAGTTGCGGCGAGCGGGGGCCACTCTTCATCGCGGTGCGCGGGCCTCTACTGTCGTGGCCTCTCGTTGCGGAGCACGGCTCCAGATACGCAGGCTCAGTAGTTGTGGCTCACAGGCCCGGTTGCTCCGCAGCATGTGGGGTCCTCCCAGACCAGGGCTCGAACCCATGTCCCCTGCATTGGCAGGCAGACTCTCAACCACTGCACCACCAGGGAAGCCCCCCTTTAGTGGATTTTTATCTAGCTGTTTGAACATCACCATTTATACAATCATGGTATAAGTAAACCATGATAAAGTGAATCCTTAATGGGGTTATTTCTGCCCTACCTTAAAAATGAGAGTATTGACAAGATAGCAAGCAGGTACCCAGCATTATTCCAAAAGGCAGTTTACAGGATCTACGTATATTGGATCGGCATGAATTCAACTCAGTTTTGCACACACTCAACAATTTTGACATACTGGGGAAGCAGGGTGCTGTGATGGAAATAACACAAGTTGGGAGGCAGAGGGCTCTGGATTCAAACCCTGTTTAAGGCACTGACCTCAGGTAAGACACTCATCCTCCAAGAACTTGTTTCCTCATCTTTAGAATGAGCTACACCATCTACCTTAAAGTGTTGTTTTCAGGCTTTAATGAAATGTTGCATGGGCAGTCAGTCCCTAGTATTCTGACATATATTAAGCTAACAGAAAGCAGGATAACTCATATTTTTTTGCGCACCTACTATGTACCAGACACTGTTCCAAGAATGTTAAAGGTATTAGCTTCATTTTTTTTTTAATAGATTTATTTTATTTACTTATTTATTGGCTGCGTTGCATCTTCCGTGGCTGTGCGCGGGCTTTCTCTAGTTGCCGAGGGCTTCCCATTGCGGTGGCTTCTCTTGTTGTGGAGCACAGGGTTCAGTAGTTGTGACACATGAGCTCAGTAGTTGTGGCGCACGGGCTTAGTTGCTCCGCAGCATGTGGGATCTTCCCGGACCAGGGCTGGAACCCGTGTCCCCTGCATTGGCAGGCGGATGCTTAACTACTGCGCCACCAGGGAAGCCCCTAGCTTCTTTTTTTAATTGAGGTATAGTTGATGTACAATATTAGGTGTACAACACACTAATTCACAATTTTTAAAGGTTATATTCCACTTATAGTTATAAAATATTGGTTATATTCCCTGTGTTGTACAATATGTCCTTGTAGCTTATTTGTTTTATATTAGTAGTCTGTACCTGTTAATCCCCTATCCCTATTTTGCCTCTCCCCCCAGATATATTAACTCTTAATCCTTACAGCAACTCTAAGAGACAGGTACTTTTATTTCCATTTTACACATGAGGAAACTGAAGCAGAGAAATAACGAAACTTGTTCAAGGTCACAGAGTTAGCAAGTGACAGAGCCAGGATATCAGTCTTGACAATTTGGCTTTAGTGCCTGCAGTCGTAACCACTGTGCTATACTGCTCTTGGCTATATATTAGTTCACATTGCCACACTGCCCAATGATGATTCATGTTCGGTTTTACAAGTGAAAGTACAACTAAGTTGTTCAGATCCCAGATTGTCAGATTTGAAGGTGATCTTAATGTTTATCTAACTCAGCCACCCGTCTGCTGCATGAGTCCTCTCTACAGCATCCCCGCCACGTGGTCCTGAATCTGTAAACAAAGATTCAATTATGTTCAGTATACCATACTTACTAAATTACAAAGTTAGATAAGCAGACTAATAAATGTTAAGAAGAAGGTAAAGAGAGGCTAGAATAAAGTTTTATAATTAATTTTAGATCATCAGGAAACTCTTCTGAACAGAGCATAGTTCCCTAAGTAATCCATTTGGTTGCTTTTAGTTTAAATCAAGAACACTTTTTCCTTGGAAAAGATTGTCCAACTCTTGGCCTTGCCTTTGACTTAAGCTTTGTAAGAAAATCAAAAAGAAATTTGGCATTTTTTGCCCTATTTAAGCCATGCAGGTAGTAAAGTGGCCCCAGGACGCTTGTTAGCCACTGATTGCTCTGAATTAGGCCAAGGGAGTCTTCTCAAAACCAGGTTTTCCTAAAAGATATGTGAAGATTACATAAATATAGCATAATCATGGTATTGTGCTTTTTTTTTTTTTAAATTTTTATTTATTTATTTTATTTTATTTTTGGCTGTGTTGGGTCTTCGTTTCTGTGCGAGGGCTTTCTCTAGTTGTGGCGAGCGGGGGCCACTCTTCATCGCAGTGCGCGGGCCTCTCACTGCCACGGCCTCTCCTGTTGCGGAGCACAGGCTCCAGATGCGCAGGCTCAGTAGTTGTGGCTCACGGGCCCAGTCGCTCCGCGGCATGTGGGATCCTCCCAGACCAGGGCTTGAACCCGTGTCCCCTGCATTGGCAGGCAGATTCTCAACCACTGCGCCACCAGGGAAGCCCTATTGTGCTTTTTTATTCTCTCCTGGAATGGGATGTACAGGAAGCAGAACCATTTTCCTGAAAACCATAAAGCCTGATAGGAGTGTTTCCTTTGTCCCTCTTAAAGCACCTTTACATGGTGCTTTACTTCATCTTATTTCATCCTTGTGATGACCCTCAAGGTTTTTCTGTCCCCTGTTTTGCAGAAAACAAGCATAGGTCATTTAACGAGTATGCCTAACACCTCACATTAAGGCAGTGGACCAGGGCTAGAACCTAGGTCTTCAGACTTCACAACATGTATCTTTTCCACTGTAGAGCAACTGCTAAGAAGAAGAATGTGTTGGTCTACTCATGAGTTTGCCTTAAATGACTGCTTACTGATTTGCTCCACAACCATGGTGGCTGCTGTGAAAGATAAAAGAAAAGCACACAACAAGTTCTCTGCCTTCCTGCAACTGACAGGCATTGGAAAGGCAAAATGTGTGCATGTTATGCATCTCACAGACTTTTGCCAGAAGTTTCTATGTGCCCAGCACTGTTGTGCTAGATGCTGGGGGATATAAAGATGAATTTCTTGCCCTTGAGGGATTTACTATCTAGTGGAGGGAGAGACATAGATAAATAATTTAAATGTGCTATAATGATACAATAATATTAGTGCTTACCATGGGCCAAAATTTGTGCTCAATCCATTTTCTCTAATCCCCACACTTTTCATCTACAAATGAAGATAAAAGAGGCTCAGAGTTTAAATGATTTGGCCAGTAAGTGGCAAAGGTGAGATGCATTTATTTTTAATAATAAATTTGTAACAAAAAATTGGAGGAACTAGAATACTCAAGTGGTTGTGATTAGCAAACCTGTATAGGAAGCTGACTTCCCGTCATATGGGTGTGTGAGCAAACATGGAGGTTGGAACAAAAGGAGTTAAATGAATTACACCTTTAGAATTGTCAATCCCAGATAGGGATAATCTCACCAGTGGTTCAGGTCACTGAATCTTTTGGTTACAAGCCCCTGCATCTGTCTTTACATAAGGAAAACCACACCAGTGGACTATACATTAGGCTAGAAGACTATGTCTTTCCCTCTGGTTGGTGTTCCAGCTGGCCTGGGAGGAGGGCCAGAGTTTAAACTCCAGGCTTCCTGACTTGAAACCTATATTCTTTCCACTGTACCATGTCCTTCCTTCCCTGCGTAAGGGTGAGCCCAGGGAAAGGTTGTCTGTGACTACCTCAGGGATTAAGGATTCACAGAGGATGAAGTGCTTAAATTGAGAATAGAAGTTTGCCAAATGGGAAAGTGAAGGGCACCCCAGGCAAAAGGAACAGGACATACTACATAAAAGACATAGACACATGAGAAAGCACAGAGTGTTTAGGGAGCTATAAGTGGTTTAGTGATTGATAGATGGAATAGTGGGTTATGAGACAAATAAGTAGGTAGGGGCCAGATCACAGAATTCTTTGCTAAATAGTTTGGACTTCACTCTACAGGCAATAGGAAGCCATTGAAGAAGTTTAACATCTCAGATTTGTACATTAGAAAAATCGCCATTTGTAGCCTAAAGAGAGAATTACCAGTATGAAATAGGTCATAAAGACCAAATTGCACCTGCATCTTGAGACAGAACAAGCCAAGGAAAAGCTTGTTCTATCTCAAGATGAACAAGCTTGAAGTTGGATTTAGTTCAGTTTTAAGCAAATGATTCCTTTGATCCCCTTGGAAACTCAGGACAGGAGAGAATTGGGAGTGACTTCAAATGTGGAATGATTAGCCTTTTGCTGGTTCATCTCATGCTTGGAAATCCTCTGGCTCTTGCCTGAGCCATGGTCCTCGTTAAACCATGGAGATGGGATTGGTTCCACGGTTCCACTAAGGATCCATGTAGGCCGTTCTCTGACGCACGAACACACACTCTGATTTAGACCTGGAACTGACTGCATCTCCCTGGAATTCTTTGGGCCACAATGACCCATAGTCCCACACTGGTCAACCAAACTCATCCTATGAATAATGAATAAATATGACTAAAGTCATATTTATTGTACACCTATTCCATGCCAGGTGTTTCCGTATACTTTATCATTTATTCCTCACAATTTTGTGAAGTGTAGATATCAGCCCAATTTTGTGAGTTAGGAAATTAAGAGAGGCTACCACCAGGCTAGCATACGGTAGAGCTGGGGGATTTGAGGGGCAGACTGAGTGTCCCGTTGTCATCCACTCCTGACATGAGTTCTTTTCCAGTGGGGTGGAGCGCGGTAAGCAGTCTTGCTTATCGTAACTAGGGTTCACATCAGGTACTCACTGAACAGCCATTATACTTGGGATTGTACAATGATATGCTTCTACTCTAGCAGTGAGTTTTTGCTGCAAACTCCTAAGCTCACCCCTAAAATAAGGGACCCGCTATCCTGAAGCCTCTGCATGAAGCCCCCCACCCTTACTTAGAATCGTACATAACTCACAACATGAATTACGTGGCTTCCCAACCAGTAACACATGAGTAGCAGCTAGACAGGGTCGCTTTTTGCTCTCCAGCAAGTGGTTGTCACTTCTTGGTTTTGTAGGAAGTACTTGGATTTTAGAGACAGATTGGAGCTCAGTGCCCATTCACCACCAGGGTGACTTCTTGCAAGTCACTGAACTTCCCTGAGCCTCCGTTCGCTCATCTCTAAGATGAAGATAATATCTATGTCAAGATTAGTGTGAGGATGAGAGATCATGAAATGTCCAGTTCATAGTGCTTGGTCAGTAAATGATAACTATGATCATTATTTTCAAAGCAGTGCTTTGGGCTTTAATCTTCCCTATGTGAGAAAAATAGGTTGTCATCCTTCATTTATTTGTTTTTCAACTAATCTTTATTAGAGTATCTACTTTATGTTATAAGCAACACTTTGGACTATCAAAACTAATGCCCTGCCAAAGTGAGGAGGGAGTGTTTCAGTGGGCAGCCTTGTGATCTGCTCACCTGTCCAAACCATGGCCCCCTTGATCCACCAGCACCCCTCCCTCTCAGTGGGCTGCTGTGTCATTCTGCATATGTTCTGAACTCTTGTTTCAACCACATTTCTACTTGAAACAGTTTAGAGGAAAGTCAGTGGTCTGAGTGCACATTCGATTTCTCCAAGTACAGACATCAGAGGGCGCCTTTATAAATGAAAAAATAAACAGATCTTCGGCAGCAAAGAGGCCTCCCTCTGCTTCGCCCAGGGATGGGGGTGGGGTGCTCAGGCAATAGTCACGCCTGCAGTTTGAGCCCATCTGTTTTTTCTGTCCGCCTCCTGAGTACTGTCCCCTTGTGGTTTGCATCATTCCCAGACGCAAGCCAACTCCAACCCTCCTCAATCCACTTGGTCAATAGCTGTCTTATTTAAACACACTCCCTCTCTCTTCGGGCGCCAGATGTGAAGTTTCAAGGCAGTAGAGGCCAGGCTGGCTAATGCTGGGACACCTGCTTTAGCAGGCAAGCCAGTCAGCTGCTGCTTCTGATGATGTTGGCCCTTTTTCACGGACTTCATGAGGGTTTCACCCCACCAAGCACACACACAGGCAGCTGAAGGAGCCTCATAAATTATGGTTTTGTTTGTTTACTTAGGGCAGGCAGCGTGGTGTAGTGGAAGGAGCCTGCACTTGGAAGCAGAAAACATGGGTTTGAGTCCTCGCCAGTTATGTGATCTTGTCTTTAGAGCATCTCTCTCTTCATAGATATCACTATCTCAGATGTTATATAAGTGTTATTTGTTTATATGCTTATCTCCTCCGCTACAGGTAGTAAGTCCTAGGAGGTCAGGGCCTGCTTTGGCTGTCGTTCTATCTCCAGCACCTAGGACAGTGCCTGGAACATAGTAGGCTCTTAGAAAAGATTTTTTGAATGAATGAATGAATTCTAAAACTGCCTCTTCCACTCATTGGCCATGTGATCTGGGAAAAGTCATTTATCTTCTCTGGGCCTTCATTTTGTCAGCTGTAAAATGAAGCCATTAGATCTCTATCCCTGATGCTCTAAGATGATAAGAATTCATTCATTTAAAAAATTACCTTGGGACTTCCCTGGTGGCACAGTGGTTAAGAATCCGCCTGCCAATGCAGGGGACACGGGTTCAAGCCCTGGTCTGGAAGATCCCACATACCGCGGAGCAGCTAAGCCAGTGTGCCACAACTACTGAGCCTGCGCTCTAGAGCCCGCGAGCCACAACTACTGAGCCTGCGAGCCACAACTACTGAAGCCGGCACGCCTAGAGCCTGTGCTCGGCAACAAGAGAAGCCACCGCAATGAGAAGCCCGCGCACCACAACCAAGAGTAGCCCCCGCTCGCCGCAACTAGAGAAAAGCCCACGTGCAGCGACGAAGACCCAATGCAGCCAAAAATAAATAAATTTATAAAAAAAAAAAAATTACCTTGTGTCTCTGGGCTGGGCACTCTGCCAAGCCCTGACACTACACGGTCATGAGCAAGTCAGAAATAGAACCTGCCCTCATGAAGTTTTGAAAGGGAGAGGAAACCAAATGAATTATGGCGTAAACAGGTATTGAAGGACCATTGTGATAAGCCTTACGAAGGATCTGTAGCAGGCACTATGACAGGATGTAACGGGGGTACCTAACCATGTTGGGGATCATCCGGGAAGATAACCTGGTAAGAGTGACATTTAAGCTTAGACTTTACGGATAAGTAGGAGTTGGCCAGGCAAAGGGGGTACAGGATTTCAGGCAGAGGGAAGAGCACACGTGAAGACCCTGGGGGAGGAATGTGGCTGGAGCACAGTGACTGACAGGGAGGTTGTACCCATGATGAGGCCAGAGAAGTAGGCTGAGCCAGACTGTTGGGACGCTTGAGGCTGTGGGAAGGATTGTGTCATTCTAAAGGCAGAGAGAAGCCGTGGAAGACAATCCGTGTCATTACAGAGAGAGCCCTAGTACAGACAAAAGGGAAAGCTGGATGCCCTCCTTATACGCCTGTCCAAGATAATGGGCAGATTTTACCCCATTTTATAGGTGAGAAAACAGGTCCAGAGAGGGCAGGTGACCACTGGGCAGGTCAGGGGCAGAGCCTCATCTTAGACATTTCAGTCCACTCCTCTCAATACCCTATCATCGCTTTACAGAGCTGAGAGCTTTTTCTCCCTCTAAAATCCTCCAGATGGCTAGGATTTGGACCTAAATACCTTGTAATAGTAACTCTTATCTGAAAATTGAATGTCTCATAAGCCACTTTTAAGCAAGTCTGATAAGAGACCAACTTCTCGTGAGCATTATGCTTGCATTTGGGGTAACTGCAACCAAATCTTTGATGTATTTTAAGTTATCCTTAGGATCGATTCCTAGGAATAGAATTACTGTGTCAAAGGATATACATTTTTAAGACACGTTGCAGACTGCCCCCTCAAAGCCTGTACCGATTTGATGTTCATTGTCAATACATGAGAATGACCTTCTCACTGCTTCAAATAACATAAAACTGAGTTGCCATGTGTATGGCTGATCTATTTTGTTGTGCAGTGGAGGCTAACACAACATTGTAAAGCAACCATACTCCAATAAAAATTAAAAAAAAAAAAACTGAGTTGCCAGCCATACTTAATTTTCTCGCTTAGAGACAGGAAATACAACAAGACTTTGACAATTTTAATGAGGAAAGAAGATGAAGCGTTAGAGATGGTGTCCAGTGGAGGCAGGAAACTCCCCAAGGCCTAGGAGGAAGCCGAAAGGTACCTCACATGGGGTCGGGTCATTTGCTGACAGCAGGGCACTCCTGTGCAACTGCTGCTGCTCAGAACTTGGTGTGGTTCCTGGAGACGTAAGCAGAGGGTCTATGAAGCCGATAGAGCCCTGTGGACTGGGGACATTAAAAGTCCTGAGAAGGAAGAAACAACTCCAGCAGAAGCTAAGTCGGTAGGGAGAGCAGCATGAGTTATCACTGCCAGCAGACTTGAGAGAGTATCATAATGGGCTTGTTAGTTCACCGAGTGGGGTCACTAACAAGAGTGACCCCAAGAGTCAGAGATCTTGCCGGTCATTTCCCTCACTTGGCTGGTGTGATAGACCTGTATCTTTATCTCCTACAGGGCCTTGCACAGAGTCCGTGCTCTGGTTATGTTTCAGGGCCAAGGGGACTTTTCAGTAATTTGCTGTTAATTCAACAAATATTTAATGTGTTAGGAAGTGGAAATAAAGTGAAGATTAGGATGACCATGGTTTGTGATCCTGCAGAGTTTACAATCTAGTGAGGGTTAACTATAGGTAAGAACTAATTATAATATTTAAGAGAAGGGCTATGAGAGAGAAGTACAGGACATCATAAAAATATATCAGAAGGGGCCCCAAGTCCAGACCTGGTGGATATGGTAAGGGTGCAGGGTGAATTCCAATGAGGACAGGGACCGTGTATACCTTGTTCACTGCTGGATCACAGTACCTGCTACATGATGGGTCCTCCATAAATGTTTGATGAATGAATGAACAAAAGAATGAGTGAATAAAGTTATGCCGATATCTAAATTGGTAAGACAGAAAGGATAGAAGTCCAAGTCAAGGATAGAAATAATGTTCCATACAGAGATAAAGGCAGTGTAAAGGCCTGGATAGATTAAGAAAATAGTTCAATGTGGCCGAAGAAAGTCAAAGAAGCTCAGAGTGGCAAGATTCAAGGCTGAAGAGGTAAAAGGAGGTCTTATACTAAGGAGTTTGGATTTTTTCTTAAAGGAAATAAGAAATCAAGGAAAGTTATTAAGCAAGGAAGTGATATAATCAGATGATAGTTATTATGCGTCAGCTGTATATCAGAGACTTTACATATAGCATCTCTTATTTTCAGAACAACCTTACAAAATATATATTATCCCCTATTTTATAGATGAGATTATGTGGTTTACCTAAAGTCAAATAACACATGTGGGATTGAAATCCATGCCTGTCTGACTCCAAAGCCTGTGTATTCTTCCCATATATCCCACTGCCTCCGTTGTGTCTGATGTTCTCACTTTCATTTCTTGTTATGGACAGTGGCCTTCACCTGGTCCTTGGCGCCAGGAACACCCTCCTTTAGCCAAGCATGTCACTAGCTGGTTAGGACAACCCCAAGCCTACAGGCTGGGCCATTACTGTGTGGGATGGTGAGAGCTTGTGGCTTCAGATATGATTCTTCACCTGTCTGTTGATCTGTTCGCCTTTTCCATCACATCTGTCCAACAGAGATTTTAACACACTGTAGCATAACTGCAGTGATAAACAACAATCATTTGTGACGCTTCTGCAAATGCTCTACGCACTAAGATCAGGAATTGATATGTATTACTTCTTTTCATCTTAACAACAACATTTTTTTTTAACATCTTTATTGGAGTATAATTGCTTTACAATGGTGTGTTAGTTTCTGCTTTATAACAAAGTGAATCAGTTATACATATACATATGTTCCCATATCTCTTCCCTCTTGCGTCTCCCTCCCTCCCACCCTCCCTATCCCACCCGTCTAGGTGGTCACAAAACACAGAGTTGATCTCCCTGTGCTATGCGGTTGCTTCCCACTAGCTATCTATTTTACGTTTGGTAGTGTATATATGTACATGCCAGTCTCTCACTTTGCCATATCTTACCCTTCCCCCTCCCCATATCCTCAAGTCCATTCTCTAGTAGGTCTGTGTCTTTATTCCCATCTTGCCACTAGGTTCTTCATGACCTTTTTTTTTTTTCCCTTAGATTCCATATATATGTGTTAGCATACTGTATTTGTTTTTCTCTTTCTGACTTACGTCACTCTGTATGACAGACTCTAACTCCATCCACCTCACTACAAATACCTCCATTTCGTTTCTTTTTATGGCTGAGTAATATTCCATTGTATATATGTGCCACATCTTCTTTATCCATTCATCCGATGATGGACACTTAGGTTGCTTCCATGTCCTGGCTACTGTAAATAGAGCTGCAATGAACATTTTGGTACATGACTCTTTTTGAATTATGGTTTTCTCAGGGTATATGCCCAGTAGTGGGATTGCTGGGTCGTATGGTAGTTCTATTTTTAGTTTTTTAAGGAACCTCCATACTGTTCTCCATAGTGGCTGTATCAATTTACATTCCCACCAACAATGCAAGAGTGTTCCCTTTTCTCCACACCCTCTCCAGCATTTATTGTTTCTAGATTTTTTGATGATGGCCATTCTGACTGGTGTGAGATGATATCTCATTGTAGTTTTGATTTGCATTTCTCTAATGATTAATGATGTTGAGCATTCTTTCATGTGTTTGTTGGCAATCTGTATATCTTCTTTGGAGAAATGTCTATTTAGGTCTTCTGCCCATTTTTGGATTGGGTTGTTTGTTTTTGTGTTATTGAGCTGAATGAGCTGCTTGTAAATTTTGGAGATTAATCCTTTGTCAGTTGCTTCATTTGCAAATATTTTCTCCCATTCTGAGGGTTGTCTTTTGGTCTTGTTTATGGTTTCCTTTGCTGTGCAAAAGCTTTTAAGTTTCATTAGGTCCCATTTGTTTATGCAACAACATTTTGATTTAGCTATTATAAGCCACAATTTTCTCATGTCAAAATCAGGCTAAGAGAGATTGACTTGCCCAAGATCACACAGTTAAAAAATGGCAGATTTCTGCTTCTGGTCACACAGAGTAACTGGTACTGAATTAGCTGCCCCATCATGAACAACTACAAAACTGGATACAACATATGAAAAAATTGTTTTCAGACA
Source organism: Eschrichtius robustus (assembly GCF_028021215.1). NCBI lineage: Eukaryota > Metazoa > Chordata > Mammalia > Artiodactyla > Eschrichtiidae > Eschrichtius > Eschrichtius robustus. The sequence continues at coordinate 60,780,216 of NC_090834.1, read as the reverse complement.
TTGGACAACAGGCAAAGTAGGAATATTATCCCTAATAGAAAGAAAACAAATATGATGTGCCTCATTATCACCCAATTTGGAGGCATTTTCTAGACCCTGATGCAGGGAAGGGGTTGCTAAACAGAACATTTGCTAAGAAGAAGAAACAGAAAGTGAAGTTCAGGGTTACTGCGGCAGCTGAAATTTGCAGGGCAGTGTTTCAGAGAGACTGGAGCTGCATAGCAAAGGAGCTCCAGAAGTATGCATAGGTGTCCCCGACACATGCAGAGGAAGACGCGCCATAAGTCCAGGCAGGGAACAACTACTGGAGAACTGTGAGCTGAACAACTACCACTGCATGCAGAGAGCTAAGATATGGTTGAGTTGTAACTAGTCAGAATATAGAGGTCTCACTGGGTACTCCGCACATTCAATAGAACTCTCAGAAGGGCCAAGCCTTAAGGTCAGGGCTAATCTAGCCCTAGAGTAAAGGCTACTCTGGATGCACCCTAACAAACACCAGCCTCAAGAGGATCAAGCTCATCCACAAGTAAATTATCTGCCTGCCAGAGCAAAACTCAACACCCCATTAAAGAAGACAACAAAATCCAGACACCCAACAATGTAGCATCCATAATGTCCAGCATAAAATAAAATATTAGTAGACATGCAAAGAAGCGGAAAAATATGACTCATAACCAAAAGAAAATAATGTAATAGAAACAGATCTGTAAATGATATTAATGTTGGAATTAGCAGACAAGGAGCTTAAAATAGTTATGAACGTGTTCAAGGCATTAGAGAAAAGTATAAACATAATGAGGGAAAGTAAGGAACCTCAAAAGAGAACTGAAAGTTATAAAAAAGACAAATAGAAATGATAGACTGGAAAATATAATAATTTTTTTAAATGTCACTGCTTGATCTATGGATTCAATGCAATCCCAATCAAAATCCCAGCAAGTTATCTTGTGGACATAGACAAACAGATTTTAAAGTTTATTTGGAGGCTTATATAAAGATCCAGAACAGCCAACAATATTGAAAGAGAAGAACAAAGTTCAAAGTCACTATCTGACTTCAAGACTTACTATAAAGCTATAGTAATCAAGACAATGTGATGTTGACAAAAGAATAGACAAAAAAATCAATGGAACAGAATAGAGAGCCCAGAAGTAGATCCATATAAATATAGTTAACTGATATTTGACAGAGGAGCAAAGACAATACGATGGAGCAAAAACAGTCTTTTAAACAAATGGTGCTGGAACAACTGGACATCCACACACAAAAAAATGGATCTAGACACAGACTTTACACCCTTCACAAAAACTATCTCACAATGGATCATAGACCTAAATATAAAACGCAAAACTGTAGAACTCCTAGAAGATAACATAGGAGAAAACCTAGATGATTATGGGTATGGGGATGACTTTGTAGACACAACATCAAAAACACAATCCATGAAAGAAAGAATTGATAAGCTAGACTTAATTTAAATGAGAAGTTTCTGCTCTGTGAAACACACTGTTAAGAGAATGAGAAGACAAGTCACAAACTGGGAGAAAACATTTGCACTAGATATATATGATACAAGACTGTTATCCAAAATATACAAAGAACTCTTAAAACTCAACAGTAAGAAAAAAAAAAAACTCAACAGTAAGAAAATGAACAACCCAATTTTTTTAAAAAGTGGACAAAAGATTTGAACAGACACCTCACCAAAGAAGAAATACGCATTGAAATAAACATATGAAAAGATGCTCTATATCATATGTCATTAGGGATTTACAAATTAAACAATGAGATACTACTACACACCTATTAGAAATGCCCAAATCCAAAACACTGACAATACCAAATTCTGGCAATGATGGGGAGCAATAGGAATTCTCATTCATTGCTGGTGGGAATGCAAAATGGTAAAGCCACTTTGGACAGTGTCTGGCAGTTTCTTACAAAACTAAACAGTCTTACCATAACGAGCCAACAATGGTGCTCTTTGATATTTACCCAAATCAGTTGAAAACTTATGCCCACACCTGAAAATCTTATGTCCACACAAAAACCTGTACATGGATGTTTAGGGCAGCTTTACTCACACATGAAGTAAAAACTAACAGAACTGGAACTTCCCTGGTGGTGCAGTGGTTAAGAATCCGCCTGCCAATGCAGGGTACATGGGTTCGATCCCTGGTCTGGGAAGATCCCACATGCCACGGAGCAGCTAAGCCCGCGAGCCACAACTACTGAGCCCGCGCACCACAACTACTGAAGCCCACATGCCTAGAGCCCGTGCTCCGCAACAAGAGAAGCCACCACAATGAGAAGCCCACACACTACAACAAAGAGTAGCCCCCGCTCACTGCAGCTAGAGAAAACCCACCTGCAGCAACAAAGGCCCAACACAGTCAAAAATAAATAAATAAAATAAATAAATTTATATTAAAAAAAACCTAATAGAACTGAAAAAAGAGATAAATCCACAATTTAGAAGGATATAGAATGATGAGGACAGGCCTTCTGGAATGGCAAAGTAAGAAGCTCAGAAGATGCTCTTAAAAAAACCAAAAATCAAAAAACCAAAACATCAAACTGGACAAAATTGGCAAAAACGAAAATGATCAAAGGCTTACAACAAACTGAGAAGTGTTGATTCATGAAATATTACTGAACCTTTGGTAAGAAACGTAAGCAGTCTGTGACATCTTAGCCTGTGGCTGCTCCTAACCCTTTCCCCTCACATCACCGCCCCAGCTCAGTCATTGTGGTAATTGTTCTACAGGGAGAGGCAAGCCATGAAAAACTGCAGCTTTGTTTCAGGAAGGGTCTCACTTGATTTGGAGCAGAGCTTGAAAAACCCCATGCCTGGGGCATTGAGAGAAACAGTAGCAATCTTGGTGACAAACAAACAAACAAGGAAGGCCAACAACTCAGGTAGCCTGATTTTGAGGTGTTGGTTGGGGCAAGCAAAGAAATTTAACAGGGATATACCAGGAATGAGCCAGCTATTGTGGGTCTTGATAAGCTCCCAAACAGTTTCAGCAAAGCACATGTGCAGGAGAGACCAAAGAGTGCTCTGGCTATCTACATATTCCTGGTAGAACTTGAGGCCATGTATGCAGGTACAGGGGACATGAGAGTGCCTAACAGACTTGTAAACTGCCAGGATTTTGAATGTGCTCTCTAACCCATACATTAGATTCATCACAGAGCCATTGAAGAAAACAAAAATCTTATGGGCTTAAGGTGTTTGAGTGCAAACTCTAACCAGTCACTGGTTGACTACTCAGCAATGCTGACACAGAGGCAATCCCTAGGAAGCAAGGCTTAAAAATAAAGACAAGAATTCAAGAAACAAAACAAAAAATAAGAAAATCACCAGTGGCGGGACTTCCTTGGTGGCGCAGTGGTTAAGAATCCACCTGCCAATGCAGGGGATATAGGTTCGATCCCTGGTCCGGGAAGATCCCACATGCCACAGAACAAATGAGCCCGTGCACCACAACTACTGAGGCCTGCGTGAGCCCTAGAGCCCACAGGCCACAACTACTGAGCCCATGCACCACAATTACTGAAGCCTGCATACGCTAGGGCCAGTGTGCCGCAACTACTGAGCCCACGTGCTGCAACTACTGAAGCCCGTGTGCCTAGAGCCCGTGCTCCGCAACAAGAGAAGCCACTGCAATGAGAAGCCTGCGCACCGCAACGAAGAGTAGCCCCCGCTTGCCACAACTAGAGAAAGCCAGTGCACAGCAACAAAGACCCAACGCAGCCAAAAATAATAATAATAATAATAAATTTTTAAAAAATAATAAGAAAGACACTAGTGGCTGCACACTACAGGCTCCACAGATTTATTCCAGGCAACTTACTAAACAACCAAATGCAACAACAACCCCTAAAAGAAGAAAGAACAGATTTCTGAATTGCTAGAATAGATTATCTAACAAATACAAGAAATGAGATATGTGAAGAAATGGGAAAGTGTGACCCATATTCAGGGGGAAAAAGCAGTCAATATAATAATACACAAGATTTGAAAAATCTTATCAACCAATTTTACCTGATTGCCATTTACAGAACACTGCACTCAGTAACTGCAGAATACCTGTTCTTTTCAAGTGCATGTGGAAAATAAACCACGCATATTTTTACACAGTTCAACACATATTCTTGATGAAAAGGAAAAAACACAATTTTCCAAAAACTAGAAATAGAACTAAATATTCTAAATCTGTAAAGCAGAATCTATGAAAAACCTATGGCTAATTATATACTTAATGGTGAAATACTGAACGTTTCCCATTAAGTTTAGTAACAAGGCAGTGATATCTGCCATTATTTGTTCAATATTATATTACTGGAGGTTCTGGCAAATGCAATAAGACAAGAAAAGTAAATAAGAGACATACAAAAGGAAAGTATGCCTTCAAAAAGGAAGAAGTAAAATCGTCTTTATTCTCCAAAAAACATGATCACAAACATAGAAAAACTTAAGAAATCTAAACGAACAAACAAGAAAAACAAAAAAACTATTGGAGCTAATAAGTGAATTTAGTAAAGTGACAAGATACCAGGTTAACATATAAGAATCAATTGTATTTATATACACTAACAATAAGGAACTGAAAAAAATTTTAATTTAAATACTATTCATAGTAGTATTGAAAACAAAATATCTAAGAATAAATATAACAAAATATGTGCAAGACCTCTACATCAAAAACCATAAACACTGAAGAGAGAAATTAAACAAATTCAAAATTAATGGAGAGATATCATGTTCATGGATTGGAAGAACCCAGTATTGTTAAGTTGCCAATTCTCCCCAGATTGATCAATAGGTTCAAAGCAATACCAATCAGATTTCTAGTAGTCCTCTTTTAAGAAATTGACAAGTTGGTTCTAAAATTTATATGGAAATATAATAGACCTAGAATAAATCCATCTTGAAATAGAACAGAGGTAAAGAATTTACATTACCATTACAAATGAGAATACATGAAACTAAAAAGCTTTTGCACAGCAAAGGAAACTATCAACAAAATGAAAAGGCAGCCTACTGAATGGGAGAAGATATTTGCAAATGATATATCTGACAAGGGATTAATATCCAAAATATACAAAGAACTCATACAACTCAACATCAAAAAAACCAAACCACCCAATTAAAAAATGGGCAGAGAATCTGAATAGACATTTTTCCAAAGACATACAGATGGCCAACAGACACATGAAAAGATGCTCAACATCACCAATCATCAGGGAAATGAGATACCAACGAGATACCACCACACACCTGTCAGAATGTCTATCATCAGAAAGACAACAAATAATAAGTGATGGCAAGGATGTGGAGAGACAGGAACCCTTGTGCACTGTTGATGGTATTATAAATTGGTGCAGCCACTATGGTAAACAGTATGGTGGGTCCTCAAAAAATTAAAAATAGAACTACCATACGGTCCAGCGATTCTACTTCTGGATGTTTTCCAAAGAAAATAAAAACACTAATTAAAAAAGATACATGCACACCAATGTTCATTGCAGCATTGTTTATAATAGCCAGGATTCGGAAGCAATCTAAGTGTCCACTGAAAGATACATGGATAAAGATGTGGTGTGTGTGTGTGTATGTGTATATGTATATACACACACACATACAAATACACACACACAACAGAATACTACTCAGCCATGAAAAAGAATGAAATCTTGCCATTTGTGACAACATGGATGGACCTAGAGGGTATTATACTAAGTGAAATAAGTCAGACAGAGAGAGACAAATACTGTATGATTTCACTTATATGTGCAATCTAAAAAACAGAAACAGACTCATAGATACAGAGAACAAAAAGGTGGTTGCCAGAGGGGAGGCAGTAGGGGAATGAATGAAATAGGCAAGAGAGATTAAGAGGTACAAACTTCAGTTACAATATAAAGAAGTCATAGAGATTCAATGTACAGCATGGGAAATATAGTCAATAATATTGTAATAACTTTGTATGGTGACAGATGGTAACTATACTTATCATGATCATTTTGTAATGTATGATTTGATAGAAATATCAAATCATATGGCGTATACCTGGAATTCACATAGTGTTGTAGGTCAAGTACACTTCAATTAACAACAACAATAAAAAAAGATGTGTAATCACAGTTTTCTAATATGTTCTGCAGTGAACAATAACATTGTTATAATGATGCAAAAGCTAATTATCAATATAATTAAAAGTATGATAAAATTTGGGGAAGAGGATGAGGAAGGAGAGGTGGAGGTATTAATTCTTCATCTCTTATAACATTTATAAATTTAAAAATTACTTTTTTGAGTAGTTCCAATAGGGACCCCCAAAGTCTAAGATATTTACTATCTGACGCATTATAGGAAAAGTGTGCTGATCCAAGTTGTTGATCTTATGGCCACAATGTTGTTCACAGTACAGGCATACCTTGGAAATATTGTGTGTTTTGTTCCAGACCACCACAATAAAGTGAATATTGCAGTAAAGTAAGTCACAAAATTGTTGGTTTCCCAGTGCATGTAAAAATTATGTTTATACTATATTGTAGTTTATTACATATGTAATAGCATTATGTCTAAAAAAATGTACACACCTTAATTAAAAAATACTTTATTGCTAAAAAACGCTAGCCATCATTTGAGCCTTTAGCAAGTCATGGTAGTAACACCAAAGATCACTGATCACATATCACCGTAACAAATATAACGATAATGAAAAAGTTTGAAATATTGTGATAATTATTAACACGTGACAGAGACATGAAGTGAGCAAATGCTGTTGGAAAAATATTCTCAATAGACTTGCTTGATTCAGGGTTGCCATAAAACTTCAACGTGTAAAAAATGCATCATCTGAGAAGTGCAATAAAATGAAGAGCAAAATTTAATGTCAAAAAAAAAAATTACTTTTTTCAGAGACTTCCCTGGTGGTGCAGTGGTTAAGAGTCCGCCTGCCAATGCAGGGGACATGGGTTCAAGCCCTGCTCCAGGAAGACCCCACATGCTGCGGAGCAACTAAGCCCGTGCACCACAACTCCTGAGCCTGTGCTCTAGAGCCCGCGAGCCACAACTACTGAAGCCTGTGTGCCACAACTACTGAAGCCTGTGCGCCTAGAGCCCGTGCTCCGCAACAAGAGAAGCCACTGCAATGAGAAGCCTGCGCACCGCAACAAAGAGTAGCCCCCACTCGCCACAACTAGAGAAAGCCTGCGCACAGCAACAAAGACCCAACGCAGCCAAAAATAAATAAATAAATAAATAAATAATAAATATTACTTTTTTCTTTTCTTTTTGTTGTATCTATATGAGATGATAGATGTTAATGAAATGTAATCATTTCACAATATATGTAAATCAAACCATCATGCCATACACTTTAAATTTATACAGTGATATACGTCAATTATTTCTCAGTAAAACTGGGAAAAAATTTATATGGAAATTTAAAAGATCTAGAATAATCTATGGTCCATCCATGTTGTCACAAATGGCAGTCTTGAAATAGGACATAGTTGAAGAATTTACATTACCTGATCTCTAAGCTTACAGTAATGCCATAGTAATCAAGACAGTGTGGTACTGGTATAAAGATGGAAAAAATAGATCAATGGGACAGAATACTTAGTCCAGAAATAGTGGTTAATTGATTTTCATCCAAAGTGCAAAAGCAATTCAATGTGGAAAGAAAAGTCTGTTCAACAAACAGTGCTGAAACAATTGGCTACGAAAATGTTTTCTAGAAGAAAATGTAGTTATTTTAATGATCTTTGGATAGGCAAAGATTTCCTAGACAACTCCCAGAAAGAAATAACCATAAAAGAGAAGTCAATAAAATAGAATTCATCAAAATTTAAAGTTTAATTGAAAGCTTCTGCTCATCAAAAGACACCATTAAGAAAATGAGTAGGAAAGCCATAGACAGAGGAAATAGTCACTATACACTTACCTATCTATCTCTATATCTACATATTGACAAAGGACTTTTATTCAGAATATATAAACAACTCCTACAGTGCAATAGTAAGAAGACCCAACTAAAATCCAATTTTTTAAAAGTGGGCAAAAGATACAAACAGACTCTGAACAAAGGAAGGTAAACAAATGGCCAATAAACACATGTTCATGTGTTTAATATCATTATTTATCAATAAAATATAAGTGAAAACATTGAGATATCACAACATGCCCACTAGAATGGCTAAAATTTAAAAGACTGGCAACACCTAACATGGTGAGGATGCGGAATAAGCAAAATACATTGCTGGTGGGAGTGTAAAGTGTAGTGATGCAATCACTTTGAAAATTAGTCTGGAACTTTCTCATAAAGTTAACATGTTCCTACCAAATGACTCAGCAATTCCACTTGTAAATATTTACCCAAGAAAATGAAAACATATGTCTATATAAAGATTTGTACACTAATGTTCATAGCAGCTTTATTCCAAAACTGGAAACAATCCAAATATCTATCAACGGGTGAATGGATAAACAAATTATGCTATATTCACATAATGGAATACAACTCAGAAATAGAAAGGAATGAACTCTACCAAACATTTAAAGAAGACTTCACACCAATTTTTCCAAACTCTTCCAAAAATTAGAGGAGAAGACACTTCCAACTCATTCTATGAGATCATTGTTACCCTACCAGAAACCAAAGACATCATAAGAAAACTACAGACTAATACCTCTTATGAGTATAGATGCAAAAACCCTCAACAAAGTACTACCAAACTGAATCCAGCAACATATAAAAAGGAGTATGCACCATGACCAAGTGATATTTATCGTAGGAATGTAAGATTGGTTAAACATCTGAAAATCAGTTAATATTCAATATAACATCAACAGAACAAAGGATAAAAACTACATGATCATGTCAATAGAGTCAGATAAAGTATTTGATAAAATCCAACCCTTTTTCATGATAAAAAAAAAACACTAAAACATTAAGAATAGAAGGGAACTTCCTCAAACTGATAAAGGGCATCAATGAAAACCTACGGCTAACAGCATATTTAATGGTGAAAATCTGAAAGCTTTCCCCATATGGTCAAGAACAAGGATGTCTCTTACCACTTCTATGTAACATTGTACTGAAGTTCTAGCCAGAGCAATTAGGCAAGAAAAAGCAATAAAAGGGACCCATATTGGAAAGGAAGACGTAAAACTATCTCTACATTCAGATGATATAATCTTCTATGTAGAAAATCCTAAGGAATTCACTAAAAAACTATTAGACCTAATAAACTAGTTCAGCAAGATTTCAGGATACAAGATTAATATACAAAAGTCAATTATATTTCTACAAACTAGCAATGAGCAATCTGAAAATGAAATTAGAAAATAGTTCCATTTAGAATAGTAACAAAAAGAACAGAAATATTCAGAAATAAACTTAAAAAAAGAAGCGCAACACTTGTATTCTGAAAACCACAACACATTTAAAGACCTAAATAAGTGGAAAGACATCTCATGTTCATAAATCAAAAAAACTTAATATTGTTAAGATGGGAATGCTCTCTACATTGATCTACACATTCAAAGCAATCTCTATCAAAATCCCAGGTGGCTTTTTTTTTTTGCAAAAATTGACAAGCTAATCCTGAAATTTATATGGATATGTAAGGGACCATAAATTGTCAAAACAGTCTCAAAAAGAAGAAGGTTGGATTTGTCATATTTCTTGATTTCAAAACTTACTACAAAGATACAGTAATCAAGACAGGCTGATACTGGCATAAGTATAGACATATATATCAATGGAACAGAATTGATAGTCCAGAATTAAACCCTTATATTTACGGTCAACTGATGTTTGACAAGGGTGCCAAGACACTTCATGGGAAAAGAATAGTCTTTTCAACGAATGGTGCTGGAACAGCTGGATATCCACACACAAAGAAATAAAGTTGGGCCCCTTTCTTACACTATACATAAAAGCAAGGGGTTGGAGGTAGGAGGGAATGGGGAGTTCTTTAGTAAGAATTTCAATTTCACAAGATGAAAACTTCTGAAGATTGGTTGCACAACAATATGAATGTACTTAACACTACTGAACTGCGTACTTTAAAAGAGTTAAGATAGTAAATTTTATGTTATGGATATTTTACCACAATTTAAAAGTTTTTAATAAAAATATTTAACTCGGGCTTCCCTGGTGGTGCAGTGGTTGAGAATCTGCCTGCCAATGCAGGGGACATGGGTTCGAGCCCTGGTCTGGGAAGATCCCACATGCCGCGGAGCAACTAGGCCCGTGAGCCACAATTGCTGAGCCTGCGCGTCTGGAGCCTGTGCTCCGCAAAAAGATAGGCCGCGATAGTGAGAGGCCCGCGCACTGCGATGAAGAGTGGACCCCACTTGCCGCAACTAGAGAAAGCCCTCGCACAGAAACGAAGACCCAACACAGCCATAAATAAATAAATAAATAAATAAAATTACAAAAAAAAAAAAATTTAACTCAACATGGATCATAGAGCTAAACATGAGAGATAAAACTCTTAGAAGAAAACAGGGGTAAAACTTTGTGATCTTGGGTTAGACAAAGCCTGCTTAAAACACTGAAAGCATAAGTGACAAAAGAAAAGATAGTTAAATAGGACTTCAAAGGATGCTTTTGAAAATAAAGACCACCCACAGAATAGGAGAAAATATTTGCAAATTATTTATCTAATAAGGGAATTTCATCCAGAATATATAGAGAACTATTACAACTCAACAGTAAAAAGACAAATAACCTAGCTGAAAAATGGGCAAAGAATCAGAATACAATTTTTCCAAAGAATATACACAAATGGCCAATAAACACATGAAAAAATGCTAAGCGTCATTAGTCATTAGAGAAATGCAGATCAGAATTACAACGAGAAACCACTTTACACACACTGGAACAGCTATAATAAAAAAAGACAATAAGTGTTGCTGAGGATGTGGATAAATTGGAACCCTCATGCCTTGCCGGTGGGAATGTAAAATGGTGCAGCCCTTTTGGAAAAGTGTTTGGCAGTTCCTCAAGAAGTTAAACATATAGTTACCACATGACCCAGAAATTCTACTCCTAGGTATATACCCAAAAGAAATAAAGCATATGTCCACACAAAAACTTGTACACAAATGTTCACAGCAGTTATTCGTAATAGCCAAAAAGTAGAAACAACCCAAATGTCCATCAACTGATGACAGATAAATAAAATGTGGTATATCTATACAAAATATTATTTAGCCATAAAAAGGGATGAAGTATTGACACATGCTACAACATGAATGAACCTTAAAACAATTATACTAAGCAAAAGAAGCCAGGCACACAAGACTGCGTATTATGTAACAATGGGATGCAGAGTAGACTGGAAAGGTGTAGCATACAATCAGTATTTGTTGGATGAATAAATGAATTACGTTAAATGGCCAGGACCTGGCCAACTGGATTTAGAAGGTGAAAGACAAAGAAACTAAAGTAATGCTGAGTTCTCTAAACTGGGTGAGCGAGGGGCAGGTGGGAACATTAAAGACACCTGGAGAGGCCAGGTAGGCTCTGAAGATCTCAGGTCTCAGAGGGAAGCACAGATTTGAGTCATCGGCTTAGAGGTGATAGTTACGGTGAGGCGATGGTTAAGTTTACCAAGGGAAAAAGTTGAGAAATAAAAAGAGCCAGGGGCAGGGGTGCACCTGAGCCTTCTGCCCTTTCTGGTTTTTGGAAGAGGTTGTCTGAGACCCTGAGTATTCAAGTGACAAGAGGGCTGTGTGGTGAAAGGGAAAGAACTGAGGACTTGGGTCTGAGGACCCAGGTTCTTTGCTTTAGTTTCATCTTGCTCATGACTTTGGGCAGCTGATCTTACTGTCTGAGGTTCAGTTTCCTCACCTGTAATCAGGGACAATAATACCAGCTCTCTCTCCCTCCCCAAACTGTTGCCTGGACTGAAAAAGGAGAAAGCATAAGAAAGTGCTTGTAAACTGTAAAAGACTCACCAGATGTAAGGGATTATTATTATTGCAGTGGCAGATGCAGAAGACCAGTAAAATGGATTTGGTTGCAGTAAGCACAGGGGTTACTTTCTGTTTCTTAAAAAAAAGGGAGAAAGAAAAACCAGCAGCAGCAAGCACTGCCAGGTGCACAGCGTAGTTTTTCCAACTTTGAGAAGCAAATAACAGGGAGGGGCCAACTGGCTCATCCCAGGAGGTCTGTCTTCACCAGTTGAATCTGAAATCAGGGCCCAGGGAATGGCTGCAGGCACGGGCCCAGGACAGCAGGCCCTGTCCTGGCCAGGCGGGACCCAGGGAATGCGGGGCCGACAGAGGTTGTCCACATGATCAGAGACCTGGTCCCTGGGCCCCTGTGGCTTGGAGTTTCCTTCAGGCCCTGACCAACCAGATGTACCCCTTAGAGTCCCAGGTGGCCCATGAAGGGTGCTGCCCAGCCCCCAGGCCACGTTTGGGAGTATCACCTCAGGGTTAGGCAGAGAAGTGACCATGGCTTCACCACAAAATAGGCCAAGCTGGGCCTCTAAGGCTCTCCAGGTGGCGGGCCTCATTAGAGCTGAGGGCCGCACTGGGCCTGCCAGCATTGCGGGACAAGGTCCAGCACAGGAGGCTTGGGGAAGCTCCTTCCAGTTCTTTCCACGCCCAGAGACACGTCTCCCCAGTGCCTGGCTAGATGTGAGCCCCGGCAATTTGTGTGCCAGCCTGGAGACAGTCCCCTCATACAGCACCTCTGAGGCGGCCACAGTCTTCTCAAAGCTTCTTGGCCAGGGCGAGGGAGAACCTCAGCCACTACCTCGTCCAGCCTGTTTGCCCATTTTCAGTTGAAGAACCTGAGGCCCGGAGAGACAAGAACCTGAAAGGTCAGAAAGGGGAGCTTCTCTGAGGCCGAGCGATGGGGCGGAGAGCAGAAATCAGGACTCCAAGACTCCCAGCCATCCACCTCTCCCCATTACTGTTATTTTCCAGTCTCTTCCCCTCAAGGCCACTGCTTTCTCACCTCCCTGAGCTGCCTGGCCAGCCCTACCGGCCTGAGGCTTCCACCTGAGGCTAAGCCTCTGCTTCCTGCCCCTGCTCTGTGCCGGACTCCCTGGGCAGGGGGCAGGGACACAGGGGAGGGAAGGGGGTCAGCAGCTGCAATGCCAGGTCCACTTCTGCCACTAATGGGTAGCAGCGGGCACAGAAAGAATGTCACCTTTTGCAAAACGACTCTTCCATTGCGGCCCTGTGTTGGAGTTCCTCCTGCCCCTCCTGACGCAAACTTCTGGAGCATTTGTTCTTCCCTTCAACATTCATCCTCATTCCCTGAAACCTGGCTAAGGACTTAGGCCCGGCACCATGTCCTGTGCACACGCCAGAGCACAGACACGACTTACCAGCTCTGCCTAGCCCTCGGGTGCTCCCGGTCTGGTTGAGGAGACACCAGAATGGGCACCTGCCACCAGAGTGACCAGTATAGGAGGGAGGGAAACGAGGGGAGGGGACTCCTGAGGCCCAGGGGATGCCCCCTCCACCCCCAGCCTGGGCCGGTCAGGGAAGGCCTGGAGCTCAAAGGGAACTTGAGGAGACATTTCCTGGGCAGACAAGGTGGGGAGAGGCATACCCGGAAGCCCACTCTGTGGTGAGGAGGGAGACAGGCTCAGGGGACAGTGCCGGCGTTCCCGTGCCTTAACCCGCAGGCTGAGCAGGGGTAGGGCTCAGGGGTTGGCAGAGGCCACAGGTGAAGGTGCCTGAAGGCAGGTCAGAAGTGTGTTTTCCAACATCACCAAGCAATTACCGCAATTCTGATGTCCTCTACCTGGGCACAAGACCACCCCCACCTGTGCTGCTGGCTGATTAGCTGCGAATTGGTGATTCCCACAACCTCCTCCTCAGGTTCGGTTAATTTGCTAGAGTGGCTCACAGAGCTCAGAGAAACAGTTACCTACATTTACCAGTTTATTATAAAGGATAAAAATGAACAGCCAGATAAAGAGGTACAAAGAGCAGGGTCTCAAAGGGTCCCAGGTGCAGGAGCTCCTGTCCCCATGGAACTGGGGTATCCCATCCCCATCTCCCAGCATGTGGATGTGTTCACTAACCCAGGAGCCCCCTAAACCCTGTAGTTTAGGGCTTTTTATACAGGCTTTATTATGTAGGCACAATTGATTGAATCATTGGTCACTGGTGATTGATTCAAACTCCAGCCCCTCGCCCCTCCCCAGAGGTCAGAGGTCAGCTGGCAGGGGGGGTGGGACTGAAAGTTCCAACCCTCTAATCCAGGGTGGGGGTCCCCTGGCAACAATTCAGGTGTGGTTGAAAGGGGCTTGTTATAAATAACAAAAGACATCTTCCAAAAAATTGCAGAGGAAGGAACACTCCCAAACTCATTCTATGAGGCCACCATCACCCTGATACCAAAACCAGACAAAGATACTACAAAAAAAGAAAATTACAGACCAATATCCCTGATGAATATAGATGCAAAAATCCTCAACAAAATACTAGCAAACAGAATCCAACAACACGTTAAAAGGATCATACACCACAATCAAGTGGGATTTATCCCAGGGATGCAAGGATTCTTCAATATACGCAAATCAATCAATGTGATACACCATATTAACAAATTGAAGAATAAAAACCATATATGATCATCTCAATAGATGCAGAAAAAGCTTTTGACAAAATTCAACACCCATTTATGATAAAAAAACTCTCCAGAAAGTGGGCATAGAGAGAACCTACCTCAACATAATAAGGGCCATATATGACAAACCCACAGCAAACATCATTCTCAATGGTGAAAAACTGAAAGCGTTTCCTCTAAGATCAGGAACAAGACAAGGATGTCCACTCTCATCACTATTATTCAACACAGTTTTGGGAGTCCTAGCCATGGCAATCAGAGAAGAAAAAGAAATAAAAGGAATACAAAGTGGAAAAGAAGAAGTAAAACTGTCACTATTTGCAGATGACATGATACTATACATAGAGAATCATAAAGATGCCAGCAGAAAACTACTAGAGCTAATCAATGAATTTGGTAAAGTTGCAGGATACAAAATTAATGCACAGAAATCTCTTGCATTCCTATACACTAGTGATGAAAAATCTGACAGAGAAATTAAGGAGATACTCCCATTTGCCATTGCAACAAAAAGAATAAAATACCTAGGAATAAACCTACCTAGGGAGACAAAAGACCTGTATGCAGAAAACTATAAGGCACTGATCAAAGAAATTAAAGATGATACAAACAGATGGAGAGATATACCATGTTCTTGGATTGGAAGAATCAACATTGTGAAAATGACTATACTACCCAAAGCAATCTACAGATTCAATGCAATCCCTATCAAATTACCAATGGCATTTTTTACAGAACTAGAACAAAAAATCTTAAAATTTGTGTGGAAACACAAAAGACCCTGAATAGCCAAAGCAGTCTTGAGGGAAAACAACAGAGCTGGAGGAATCAGACTCCCTGACTTCAGACTATACTACAAAGCTACAGTCATCAAGACAATATGGCACTGGCACAAAAACAGAAATATAGATCAATGGAACAGGATAGAAAGCCCAGAGATAAACCCACACACCTATGGTCAACTAATCTATGACAAAGGAGGCAAGTATATACAATGGAGAAAAGACAGTCTCTTCAATAAGTGGTGCTGGGAAAACTGGACAGCAACATGTAAAAGAATGAAATTAGAGCACTCCCTAGCACCATACACAAAAATAAACTCAAAATGGATTAGAGACCTAAATGTAAGACCAGACACTATAAAACTCTTAGAGGAAAACATAGGCAGAACACTCTTTGACATAAATCACAGCAAGATCTTTTCTGATCCACCTCCTAGAGTAATGGAAATAAAAACAAAAATAAACAAATGAGACCTAATGAAACTTAAAAGCTTTTGCAAAGCAAAGGGACTACAAACAAGATGAAAAGACAACCCTCAGAATGGGAGAAAATATTTGTAAACGAATCAACGGACAAAGGATTAATCTCCAAAATATATAAACAGCTCATGCAGCTCAATATTAAAGAAACAAACAACCCAATCTAAAAGTGGGCAGAAGACTTAAACAGACATTTCTCCAAAGAAGACATACAGATGGCCAAGAAGCAGATGAAAAGCTGCTCAACATCACTAATTATTAGAGAAATGCAAATCAAAAGTACAATGAGGTATCACCTCACACCAGTTAGAATGGGCATCATCAGAAAATCTACAAACAACAAATGCTGGAGAGGGTGTGGAGAAAAGGGAACCCTCTTGCACTGTTGCTGGGAATGTAAATTGATACAGCCACTATGGAGAACAGTATGGAGGTTCCTTAAAAAACTAAAAATAGAATTACCATATGACCCAGCAATCCCGCTACTGGGCATATACCCAGAGAAAACTATAATTCAAAAAGACACATGCACCCCAGTGTTCATTGCAGCACTATTTACCATAGCCAGGTCATGGAAGCAACCTAAATGCCCATCAACAGATGAACGGATAAAGATGTGTACATATATACAATGGAATATTACTCAGCCATAAAAAGGAACGAAGTTGGGTCCTTTGTAGAGACGTGGATGAATCTTGAGACTGTCATACAGAGTGAAGTAAGTCAGAAAGAGAAAAACAGATATCATATATTAACGCATATATGTGGAACCTAGAAAAATGGTACAGATGAACCGGTGTGCTGGGCAGAAATTGAGACACAGATGTAGAGAACAAACGTATGGACACCAAGGGGGGAAGCGGCGAGGGGGTGGTGGTGGTGATGTGATCAATTGGGAGATTGGGATTGACACATATACACTAATATGTATAAAATGGATAACTAATAAGAACCTGCTGTATAAGAAAATAAATAAAATTTAAAAAAAAAAGAACTGACCAAATATGGAGAATGGAAGCGGGAAGGACATCTGGGCAGTGTGTGCTAGGTAACCCAAAGCTTAGAGATATTGCCATAGGTCTGATCCTGACAGGAGTCAGTTAGCTTCACATGGGTTCACAGAGGCATGCCTCTCCTGCAAATGTGGATGCTTCAGAACAGCCCTGCCATACAGCCTAATGGGCCTGGCTTGGGCTCCTACTCACCCACAAAGAGCCACATCTACAGGAATGACCAGAAAAGCTGAAGGCTCTTGCCCTCTGCAAGGAGGCTCCAGTGGGAATGGGCCTTGGGAACTACGCCAAGGACTCGTGCTGCCCAGAGAGACCCAGAATGGGCAAGGACCTGGCCTGAGGTCACACAGCATGACGGATGGCACCCAAGCTGGAATCTCATCCCCTGCTGGTCCCAGCTGCTTTCTCCTCCAGCCCCGGCACCTTGCCCAAACCTGCTGCCACCCACTCTGCTTTCCCACCCTCTCCTCCCCTCCTCTCTGGCTCTTGTTTAGGCCAGGAGCATGATTTCAGAATGATGAAACCCAGCTCCTGAGGTCACACCGGCTTCTTTGCAGTGGCTATAATTTTGCATGGCCCCATCCCCCTGGGGAAGCTGCCAGGCCTTTGGCACATGTCTGGGGGAAAGGCGAGGATGAGACAACCAGAAGGGATCACTTCAAGCCAGGTCAAGAGGAATTGTACATTACAAACCATCTCCTGACCCAGCACTGGTCTGGGGAACACACAGACCCATAATGCAAACTTATGCTCATGTCACGCCTTCGCCCATCATCCCACTTAATCCTTGTGGCATCCCGTTTACACTCAGGCTTTCCAAGTCACCACCACCAGGCTGTCTGTACCTCTGTCCCCCAGGCCGTGCTGATTCACATCGCTGGGGTCTTGCTTCTGCCGTTTTCTCTGTCTGGATTGTTCTTTTCCCCTTCTTCCCAATCTTCCTTGTCTCCTTTACTTGGCTAACTCCTACTCATCCTTTAAGGCCCAGCTCTGGTGTCACCTTTTCCAGGAAGCCTTCCCTGACCATCCTCCCAGCAGGTGGGTCTATATATGTCCTCTCTGCATGCTCATAACGATCTATCTTTGTGTTCATCGCATTGTATTTTAATTATCTGCTTACGTGTCTGTCTGTTCCTCCATCCAGAATGGGAGCTTCTCAAGAGCAGGGATGGGGTTGGGATTAGTGTGGTTCACCTAGGTGCCCTCCTCCCCAGCACAGAGCTGAGCCCCCAGCACAGAACTGAGCATAGCACGGATCACTGAATGTTCGACAACCCCACCTCCCCACCCCCCACAAAGAGAGATGAGGCAGGAGTGTTAACCCCCATTTTACAGAGAGAAAACGGAGGCCCAAGAGGAATTACCTGAGCTGTTCAAGGTCCCAGGGTGAGTTAGTATCAGAGCAGGGACTAGAATCCAGCTCCCCTGGAGCTTAGACTAGTTCTCTTACGGTCCAAGGACAGCACTGTTGGAACAGCCAGCCAAATGGACCCACTGAGCCATACTAGGCGTATTAGTTTCCTATTGCTGCTGTAACAAATCACCACAAACTTAGTGGCTTAAAACAATACATGTATTTTATCTTATAGTCCTGGAGGTCAGAAGTTCAAAATGGGTCTCACTGGGCTAAAATCAAGACATTGGCAGCTCTGAATTCCTTTCTAAAAGCTCTAGGGAGAATCCATGTTCTTACCTTTTTCAGCTTCTAGAGGCTTCCCATATTCCTTGGCTCACGGCCCTCTTCCTTCCTCAAGGCCAGCAATGGCTGGTCAAGCCTTTCTTGCACTGCGTCACTCTGTCACTCCCTCTTCTGCTTCCCTCTTCAATGTGTTAGAATCTCACGATTACACTGGGCTCACCCAGATAATTCAGGATAATCTCCCATCTCAAGCAGCTCATCTGCAACCTTAATTCTCTTTGCCATGTGATCTAACAAATCCTCAGGTTCCAGGGATTAGGAAGTGGCTGTTTGTGTGTGTGTGTGTGTGGGGGGGCATTATTCTGCCTACCACACTGGTGGGCATGGAGGTAATGGATCTGTCGAGGGTGGAGTGACTGGACTTGCCAATGTTCCCCGAACTGTCCTGGCTTAAACCTGTCATCCCAGGGTAACTACTGATAGCACCCCCTTTCACTCTCAGAAGTATCCTGGTTTGAAGGATAAACTGTATGGTTACCCCAGTCACAGACTATTAGAGCAGGAAGTCCAATCCTACCATTTTGTAGATGAGGAAACTAAGACACAGGGAAGAGAAGGAACTTGCCCTCCCTGTCACACAGTTAGTGACAGAGTCGAGACTAGAATCCGGATGTTTTGCCAGGAGGAGGAGGCCAGCTTGATGCCCAATTCAGACTGAAATCTCTCATCAAGTCAAGGTTTCCTAGAGGAAGCGGTAGACAGTCATCAATGATGATGGTAATGAAGATGATGATGATGACAATTTATTAAATACTTTCTATATTCCAGGCACTGCTAATTAGTGCTGAATATTTTATATGTATCGTCTCCCTTTTTTGCCACTCCAGCGGCTTGTGGGATCTTAGTTCCCCAACCAGGGATTGAACCTGGGCCCTCGGCAGTGAAAGCGTGGAGTCCCAACAACTGGACCACCAGGGAAGTCCCTATATCATCTCCTTTGATCCTCATGGAAATCTTCCATCATTTTACAAATAGGGAAATGAGATTTAGTGAAGTGACCAACCAGAAGCTACTGAAGCTAAGTTTCAAACGCGTATCTTTCTTATTATAAACCTAATGTCTTCCCTCTCAACTTAGAGGGTTACTGGGCTTGGCGAACTAAGAGGACTGGAAGATTTACTTTGGAGAAACATCAGCTTTAGGGCAGAGATGGAGAGTGAAAGAGGACGCTTGTGATTTACTGAGCCTGGGAATCTGCGAGGGAAAGAACATGAGGATGAGGTGGCTCAAATAGCTGTGTTTAGTTTCCACTGAGGATTAAAATTATGGTCGTGGCAGGAGGAGTGTATCTATTTATTTTAAAAGGTTTAGCTATTTTTTCCATATCTGCTCAATGTAGAACATTTGGAAAATACCAAAAGCAAAAAGAAGATAATAACAATCATGATAATTCCATACTCCCAAAGAATCACTGTTAAGATTTTGGCAAATTTCCTTACAGGGAGCTTTTAAAAGTGAAATATTTTACATATGAAAAAGTATAAGAGTAATATTATTGACATCCATGTACCCACCCTCCAGCTTGAGAAATAAGCTGTCATGTATATAATCGAAGTCTGGTGCACCCGTTTCCCATTGTATTCCTTCCTTCCCTGACAAGAGGTCCTTCCAGGCTTTTCTCTATGCATATTGCTTTTACTTAGTTGATGTCACTGTGATTTTACAATTCAGTTCCAGAAGAGTGCAGAATAAACATCAGAGGATCCCCAACCCTCCCTCAGTCAGCGGTTCTATTTTTTCTTTCTTATGGAAAATAGAAAGTGGCTTTGGACTGGCTCCACCTCCACACGTCTGGCTCTTGGTAACCTAGCGATGTCACGCCACCCTTGGTGGTTCCTGCCCCAGGTGTGCAGTTGAGGACCTGGCTCAGTGCGACCCCTTCCCCACCCCCTCCCCACCTGTCTGACCTCTGTGCTCTCCATCCTCCTTCTCGGGCTCGACCTCTCTGTTTTCTCCCCTCTCAGCCTCACTGCCTTTTCCTGTCAGTCCCTTCCTTTGTCTTCCCACCTCCTGTTTCTGGCACCTCTCCTTATCTAGGCCGCTCCCCCTCCTCTACTGTGATGCTCGACCAGACTATGCAGCTGCCCAGGTGCACAGAGCAGCTCTGCTTCCTGGTGAAAGCCCTGCTGCCCGAGGGTTATAAAGTCCCTCCCATCTTCCCCGCTGATGCCTGGAATTCCTCCACTTAAGCTAGCTCCTTGATTATCAGGGCTGGAAGTACACTTAGAGGCCATTTAGCATCCCCTCTTCCCCCCACTTTACAGCCAAGGAAATAGCCTGAGAGGGGAGAACTGATTGGCCCACATCACTCTGCAGAGTGGACGACAGAGAAGAACCAGAAAGGGGGTTCCTGCCTCTTGTCCCAGTGCTCCTGAAAGCTTTCTTACTAAGTAGCACCCGCCAGGGCTGGACCACTCCCCAAAGCCTGCTTGCAGGGAACTGGTGTGTTGTGTGTTGGGGGTAGAGTGCTGGTGACTGCCACTGTTCCATCTGGAGTGACGGAGCACCTGCAGCAGGGGTGTGAGAGGGCTGGACCGAGACCTGGCACCTTCCCTTCTTCAGGGGAAGAGGGTCAGAGCTGGTGGGGTCTCAGATCATCCAGAGCCCACTCCTTCCAGACGGAAGGAAGCCGGAGCACAGAGGGACTCTGCTTTGCCCAGGGTAACGTGCAGTCTGTGGCGTTCCGTCGCCTGATTCCCGCTGACTGTCTGCCCAAACTGGCATGCAGTTAGAGAGAAAGAAACCCACAAGCCCCAAGGAGACATGGCCTCTCCTCCTGTGTTCACGTGTCCCCTCTGTCTTGTTTTCTGAGACACAGATGTGTGTTGGTGGGAATGAGCAGTTCTGCTTGAGTACAGTGAGGAGAGAGACCAGTCTGCTTGATGGTTTTGAGGTCATTCTGCAAAAAGTCTTGAACACCAGATGAATTTGATCTTTACCCAAAAGGATGCTGTGGGATGCAGGGAGTCAGGAGACAGAATGGAGGCCCAGCTCCATCGTTTACTAGTTGTGTGACCTTGGGCAAGTCACTAAATGTCCCTGAGCCTCCATGTCCTCATCTGTAAAATTGGATAACAATAACATTTAACGTGCAGGTTAAATAAGACGGTGCAGGGCGAGCACCCAGTGCAGAGCCTGGCCCACACACACTTGCCTGCAGTAAGTGGCACCTGTGTGACTTCTGCAGATGGCCTGGGCTCCCACTGGCTGCTGCTGCCAAGACCCTGAGCTGCACCCGATTCCTTGGACCTTGCTAAGCGCTCCCCACCGAGGGCTTGACCCCATGGAGGGTCAAAGGTGAGGGGGATTCGTTCTCTCTAACCTGTCAAACACAGAGCCCACAGTCTTTCTGAGGAGCTAGCTGCGTGCACACACAGGAGCTGCGATTCTTACTGGTGAGGGGTCAGTTGTGCCAGAATGGGGGCAGATGTCCTGGGAGGGAACACCCAGAGATGCGGAGCTGAAAGGCAGTTCTGGCCACACCACATGCTCTTCAGGGCTAATAGCTCAAGATTCTGCTCTGGACACCAGTACCTGGCACAAGGCCTGGCCAGAGCAGACATCAGGGAGTGACAGGGGCCAGCCCCTCCTGCTGCATCCAGACCCCTCTCGATAACATCCACAGGCAGCCAGGGATGCTGCAAAGACCACACACTCAGAGGCAGCTCCTACTGGGCTCAGCCCAGTTTCTCTGCCACTAACAGTACGACATGGGACAAGCCTCCCAGCGGCCTCCCGGAATCTCAGTTTCTCATCTGTGGACTGAGGATAATACCAGCCACCTGAGGGGGTTGATTTATTCCATGAAATATCATGTATAGAGCCCACCGCACAGCGCCGGCATAGAGTAGGTGCTCCCCAAAACGGTGGTGATTATGTTCTGTGTGAATCCCATCTTCCCGGACAGACTATGAGCTCTTGGAGGGCTGTGCTGGGGTCTTTTTCTCTTGTGCCCCCTCAGACCCAAATGGTGCCAGGTACCCAAGGGTTTTTTTTTTTCTGTACCCACTGACCAAATGACGGAAGAATCTGCTAACCTGAGAGAGGGAAGAAGGCAAGGATTTGCCATTTGGTGTTTTCACGCGGGTGAGGTCATAAACGATGAATCACGTGTAATTGGATGCTGAGTCTCTGTGTGGTTTCCAATTTGTGATCTCATTTTATTCGCACAACCCCGCCCCCTGCCAACATCATGTTTTGCGGGAGGATATGGAGAAACTGGGATTGGTCGCCCCAATTTCCAGATGGGAAAATTGAGCTTGGGAGAGGCTGAGTGACTTATCTGGGT
The DNA here is from genome assembly GCF_028021215.1 of Eschrichtius robustus. Lineage (NCBI taxonomy): Eukaryota > Metazoa > Chordata > Mammalia > Artiodactyla > Eschrichtiidae > Eschrichtius > Eschrichtius robustus. Next base: position 60,757,327 of record NC_090834.1, on the reverse strand, counting down.
CACGTGGCAGTTAATGCCATGGCTGGGGCTTGCTTCTCCCTTCCAGCCCGAGGGTTGGTGCAGGAGTCCAGGGCTAAGTTTGGGTTGCTCAGGTTGCAAGGAATAGAGAGCCACTGATTATTGTGGGTACACGTGGGGATGGTGAGGGAGCACAGGACTTCTCGGGAGGAATGGCCTTTTTGATATCGCCGTCTAAACTGCAGCTCTGCTGGCCGAGCAGCCCCTCCAGCTGACGTGCAGCCTCAGCTCCCACCTTAGCCTCTCCTGGTTCCATGACCCAGCCTCTCTCAGCCTCTGCTTCTCTTTCCTGCCTGCTCTCTGGGCCTCCCATTTAAACCCCCTAAATGACAGAATCTGTTAGCTAAACAAGCATTTTGGTTGCAGGGAGCACAGGCTCTCTCAAGCCATCTTAGGAATCCATTTCTAGGCGTTGGGTGGGCACACATGGTCTGGAAGTGGGAAGAGCTCAGACACCAAGGCAGCCCTCCGCCCTCTCCACTCTCACCTGCCACTGCTCTGACCAGCCCAGTCCAGACCCCTGGAGGGTGCATTCAGACAGGCTGAGCTATTCACCACTGGTGAGCTGATCACCTCACTGGCCAACCCTTCCCAGACACCACCTTGGGGCCTAGGGAGCCCAGTGGCCTTCCCTGGGCAAACACCTGCCCAGCCCCTGCTTCCTTGAAAGGACACAGGGTAGCTGTTTCACCAGAAGAAAATGCTGGACAGGTAAGGCTGTGAACATCCTTACTGCCTTCAGACTGGCTTTGCCTCTACTTATCCTGGAGTGCCCCTAGGGGGCAGGATTCCCAGGCCAGGGCACCTCAAAGAACACTAATCTCTCTGAGGTCCAGCTTAGGGATGGGTTTTTTTTAGCCTGAGATGTGGCTAGTGTAGAAGGGGCATATAACTCAAACCTGGCAATTTATGTGTCCACAGTAGCCATTTTCATCAGCAGGGGCTATGCAGGTAGCAGGCTCTCTGAGGCAGGAGCTGCCTCTCTATTGCAGATGAATCTGGAGCGTGAACGGGGTGATACAGCCAGTGACTCCCAGGGTTCACAGTCAGAGCCCTGTCAGCCCACCAGGTGTGTGATAGCTGGGGACTCAAGGCAAGTGTTGCATCATGGTGTTCTGGAAAGTTCTAGGCAGCAAGTGGGGAGGTATAGATGTGGTGAGGCGCCCCTGTGGGTGTGGGGGAATGGCTGGAGTGATTGCACAGGCCCCAGATAAGCCCACCTGGAATGAGTCCTTTGCAGAGTAGAATTCACTGTGACGTCAAAAGAGGAAGTGGGAGGGGGAAGGGTAAGCTGGGACGGAGTGAGAGAGTGGCATGGACATATCTACACTACCAAATGTAAAATAGATAGCTGCTGGGAAGCAGCCGCATAGCACAAGGAGATCAGCTCTGTGCTTTGTGACCACCTAGAGGGGTGGGATAGGGAGGGTGGGAGGGAGATGCAAGAGGGAGGGGATATGGGGATATATGTATACGTATAGCTGATTCACTTTGTGATACAGCAGAAACTAACACACCCTTGTAAAGCAATTATACTCCAATAAAGATGTTAAAAAAAAAAAAAGAGGAAGAAATGGTCCGCAGACCCCACCCCAGGTGAGCCTGGGGCTCTAGAGACCACAGGGGGCAATGCCCAGGGGCTGCTGTGAGGGAGCCAGCACAGTCAGGCCCCCTCGAGGGAGGTCACGTGTCTTTGTGTTGCTGACCACTAGCCCTTCCTGCTCTAGACCCTGAATGGGGCCTGTGTGAGGGCCAGGAAGATAACAGCTCTGGCTTTACTTTCCCATTCCAGGAAATGGCATTTGCATCTGGTCTGATTGATTCATGGGAGGGTTAGAGAGATCAGGGAGAAGCCACCTAATAGGGAGAGGCCAGGCTTTGCCTTGAGTCTATAAGAGCCAGGATCTACCTATGTAATGTGTCCAGGGGATGCCACTGAATCCAACCAAAAGCAAGGTCACTGAGGGCAATCTGGTGTTTCTGGTCATGGGACATCCCAGTGCACTCTTAGCTCTCATCCATGGGGACAGCCAGAACAGAAGGCTTCCAGAGGCAAGTAATGCCTCCTACAGGCTGTCCCCACTGATTTAGAAGGAACCCAAGGCCTCCTGAAGTAACATGGGGAGGCTCCAGTCCCAACTTTACTGCATGACCTCGGACAAGTTATTAAGTGTCCTGAGCCTCGGTTTCCTCAAGTCACCTGGGAAATACAATATGTATTCTGTTTTGTGAGTTCACATGAAAGCACCTTGAACACAGCAGAGCTCTGTGCACACCTAAGCAGATCTTGCAGTTAGACTGTAATGGAACTTAACCAGAAAGTAGGGGCCTGCCTGTCCAGTTCACCTTTGTGAACCCAGTGGCTGGCATGCAACACGTGCTCAGTAAATCTTTTCTAAATAAGTCAGTGATGGAAAAGGAGCATGTTGAGACTCATTATTAACGATGGTCATTCCATCAGCCAGCAGAAAGGTAGGCCAGGGGCCTGTTGAAAAGGGCATCGGGCCAGCAGACCCAGTCTTGCCACTGGCTTGCTGAGGAACCCAGGGCCAGTCAGACTACCAATCTGGGCCTCAGTTTTCTCATTTGTTCAATGAAGGAGCTGGACGAGAGGCGCTCTCAGGCTGCTTCTCAGTTCTGAGGCCCCAAGGATTTGCTGGGAGGTGACCGCGTCCTCACCCCCATCTGGATCCATGAACCACTCCTCTGGCCCCGCGCTCCTCCCCTCCTGTTTTCTTCCTTCATCTTGGTGTTTTTTACTCTGATTGGGCTGTTTTCTTTTGCAGGAGTTTAAACACCACTTTGGTCTCTTTGTACAGATGTGTACATCCCCCCTTCGCCCCCTCATCCCTGACCTCTACTCTGATTTGGGGAGCTCCTCCAACCACCTTATAGGCAAGACTGTCTTTCCCCTCAGCCCGTACATCCCGCTCCCCCATCAGATTGGGACAAGTCTCATCTCCTCCCTTGGGTTGGACCCAGGGCTGTGGCCGCCCTCACGACAGATGGGGGGAGGGCAGAGTGACACGCTCGCTGACAGACCAAGGCGATGCTCTGAGGGGAGTGGGCCAGCAGCCGCAAAGGTGCAGCCTGTGCCAGGTGGGCCTTGCCAGCTGGAGCTATTTTTAGAAGCCATGTTTGCAAATTCCGTGTTAATAGTGTCTCTGTCCAAGCTCTGGCTCCCAGGGCTTAGGGAGGGAAAGAGTCTTTGAGAAACCCTCCCTCCCTCCTTGTTCTTCTCCTCCTCCTCATTAGTGTGCTTCTCCTCACAGGTGCCTGGGATCAGTGGGGGACTCCCATCCAGGTCGGAGCCCTCTCCAGCCAGCCATCTGCAGACACAGGGCAAATGGGGGGTGGACGTGGGGGGAAGGGAGGTGGAGAGGCTTACAGCTCACGTTGTTAGAGGCCCAGTCTCAGAGGGGGAGGTCCCCAGACACAGGACCCCCTCCGTCAGCGCTCATGTCACTGGATGGAAATTGTCAGTTGCCTGGCCTGTCACCACCCCACCCCACCCAGGGGGGGGGAACTCAGGCCCCCACCAGGCTCCGCATCTCTCTGATGGCACCCACCCTCACCCTAAGTCCCCTGCCAGGTCTTCACTGAGCCTGTTCTGGCCTAGGCTGAGCCCTGATCCTGAGGCACCAGAGGAAATACTACTCAATCAGGGTATCTTCCCAATGTCAGTTCATGAAGGGAGGGGACTCGGGGCAGAGAGGTGAGCAAGGCCCATACAGTGCCATCCCCAGGGGCGCCAGTCTGGCAGGGGAGGCAGCGACCCTGTGCACATCATTACCACTGTGGCTGGAGGGGACAGTGCTCCCCACAGGGAGCTCCCCAAACTGGGGTCGGGGTCAGGGCGTGGGGTGGGACATTACCGAAGGAGAAGCTGTGGGTGCTGAGAGTACAACCTGCTTAGCGCTGACAACTGAAGGATGAGTAGAAGGCAGGTGAAAAGTGGGTGGAAGGGACATCCACATGGTGGGAGCAAGTTCTCATCACAGGAGACCCTGGTGTAAAGGCCCAGAGCGTGAGCCTACGGTTCAGTGATTCTGTGACCTGAGCGGCCAGGGGATCCTTCCAAACACAGGGGCTCCCAAGGAGGAGGCTCTGGTCTCCTCTCCCTGGTGCCCACCGACCCACACAGACCTGCACCCCTGCAGGCACACACACTACCCCATCCCACCCCACCACCCAGTACAGCCCAGGATGGGAGGTGCCTCCCCAGCAGGGCAGTTCCACTGGTGCATATGCAGGGGATCCTAGAGACCCGGCCAGGAAGGGACCTCAGAGAGCCACACTGCTCCTGTTTAGGGCTCTACTTGAATACCCCAGCTCTGGGGAGCTCACTCTGACAGGCAGCTTGACAGGCAGTGAGCAGGTTCTGACCAGGGAAATTCCTCCTGCTGAAACCCACCTTCCTGTGACACTCCCAACTGGCCCTAGCCCTGGTCTCCCTCTGCTGGGAGACAGCCTCCTCTAGCTTCTGGAGTCCCAGTGTTGGATTCCAGGCCTGGCTCTTTCATTTAGAATTTTGTGACCTTGGGCAAGGCACTCAACCTCTCTGGGCTCCATCTGTAAAATGGGGCTATTAACAGAGTTAGGAGAAATATAATGAAGTGGGAAAAGCTTTAGCCCAGGGCCTGGAATACAGTAAGCGCTCAATAAATATTAATTCTTAGTGATACTACTCGGTTACCATCATTACCACGTAATAAATACATGGGGACACTGAGGCTCCGAGAGGGAAGGGACTGGTCCAAAGGGGCCCCCAGAGTGGGGTGCGTGTCAAGGGCCGTCGATCTCGAAGCAGGCCGGGCGGGGGCGGTCGGTCGTGGCCTCAGGGGCCCTCTCCCGGCTCCGGGCCCCCCCCCCCACCTTGCCGCCGGGGCACCACTCGGCTGCCGCGTTTTACGAGCAAAAACAAACACGTCCCACAAGCGGCCCCTGTGCGGCGCGGACCCGCGCCCGCCAGCACCGCCGCCGCCCGGTCAAAGCCGGCTTTGTGCCCGCCCCGCCGCCCCCGTGGCCCAGGCGATTTTAATTAGTGTCTGGGTCTGCGCCGGCAGATGGGAATCAAAGCCCCCGTTCTTCCAGCGTCCCCGCCTCCCGCCTCCCGGATCCCCCGGGCTCCGCGTACCCCTGCTGGCAGCCGCGGGAAGTTGAGCTTTCCCAGGACGCCGCCTCGAGTTCGAATCTCGCCTTTTACAGCCGAGGGACCCGGGGTACGTTCTTGGCGCTCTGAGCCTCAGCTTCCCCATTAATAATAGCACTCACCTGGTCAGCCAGCCCTTAACGTGTGGCTGGGAGGGTTTACATCAGAAAATAGCCGGGTGAGCCTTGGGACAAGACATCAAAAACCCTTCTTAGGGGAGAGAAGGCTGCGTCTTTAAGCAAGTCGAGGTGTTCACCAGGGGAACGGAAACACCAGGGCAGCCCAGGCATGGGGAGCAGGGTCGCAAAAAGCTGGTGTGTCGCATCCTCAAGGGGTGGGCCGGGGAGATAAGGACTTTCATTTGTGTGGAAGGGGTTTGAGGAGTGAGAAGGTCAGATTGGCTCTTCGGAAAGTTCACTTGGACTGCCCTGTAAAGGAGGGGTTGAAGGGTTGGTACTTGAGGCAGTGGCTTGTGATGAGGTCGGATATGACGGGCTGAGGCAGAGGAATGGGAGGAGGGGGCCTAGAGGGGGAAGGCCCCATCATGGGCAGCATTCTTCTATCTGAGGTTTTGACTCTTATACTCTTTTTTTTAAAATATTTATTTATTTATTTGGTCGTGCTGGGGCTTAGTTGCGGCGGGCCGGCTCCTTAGTTGCGGCATGTGAGCTCTTAGTTGTGGCACGCGTGTGGGATCTAGTTCCCTGACCAGGAATCGAACCCGGGTCCCCTGTATTGGGAGTGCAGAGTCTTATCCACTGCACCACCAGGGAAGTCCTAGACTCTTATACTCTTGAGGGTTTCATAAAGGGTAGCCAGGACCTTCGGGTCCACCTGGGATGCTTGTTTAAAATACCAAAACCTGGCCCTACTCCACACCTGCTGAATCACAACCTATGGCCGTAGGTCCCAGAATCCACATTTCAAACGATCCCCATGTTGATTCTCGTGGGTGAATCTGGGATGTGCAGAGGATGAATGAGCCATAGTCTGTAGGGAAAAAAATATAATCCTTGGGCCCCATTTCCCCGGCGCCGTGCCTGAAGTGGGACATTGGGCCCCACTACTGAGTCTCATTCCCCTCATAGAGCAGCATGTCCTTCAATAGACCTCAGTGTCCTTGCCCATAAAATGGCACAGCCTCGCTCATCCACCCTCCCTTCTTGGGCTTTGGGAGGACTAAAGGTGCCCTTTTGTGGAAAAGGCTATTAGGGGCAAGAAAACTCTAAACAGTCCCCTCTCCCACACACTGCCATTAAGCAACCTCTCTAAAGGCATTTTTGTGCACGGCTGCTGCTGCTCAACACCCTTCTGTAAATCCTAATTGCCTTCAAAATAAAACTCTGACTCCTCAGCCTAATGTTCCAAATTGGGTCCTGGCCCCATCTCCAACCTCCTTTCTCACAGTCCCCCATCTTGGTCCGAAACAACCCTCCATCCCCACCCTGTCCCAAACAGCTGTGCTTTCCTGCTTCCTTGCCTTCGTCCCAGCTGGACATACACTTCCTCCCTCTCCCACGTCCCCCATTTTCAAATAGATAAATTCTGTCATTTCTTTATTACCCTGTTGAAGGGCTACCTCCTCCATTCCTGCCCTGCCCCACCCCACCCCTGCCTCAGTCTCCTATGAACTATTCCAGCACTCTTAAGTCCTCTGTTAAAGCACTGCCTATCATCTACACTGGTTAAGATCTTGGATTTGGGAGTTTGATAAACCAGGTTTGTTGCCATGACTCTACCACCTTGTGACCTTGGGCAAGTTCCTTAACCTCTCTGAGACTCTATTTCCTCCTTGTGATTATTGAGGGGATTCAGGGACGTAGGGAAAGGGAAAGTGCTTGGGGCAGTCACTGCAGCATCATGGTTAAGACTGTGGGTTCTGAACTAGAGTGCATGGGTTTGAAACCACATTCCACCTCCACTCATTGGCAGTATGACTTTGGGTAAGATTCCTAAAACCCTCTTTGCCTTAGTTTCCACAACTATACAATTTGGATAATATTTGTGTAGTGGATAGATCATAGGGTGGCCCCCATGATTTCACACCATGTATAATCCCTCTCTTTGAGTGTGAGTGGAACCTGTGATTTGCTTGTGGCCTGTGGAGTATGGCAGAGGTGAAGGGATTTCGCAGATGTGATTAAAGTCCCAAATCAGTTGATTTTGAGTTAGTTAAAAGGAAGACTATTCTGCCTGGGCCTGATTTAATCAAGTAAAAGTTCCTAAAAGAGGAACCAGACCCTCCCTGGAGTCAGAGACTCTCTGTTCCTGGCTTTTGAGAAGTAAGTTGTTATGTTGTGAGAGGGCCCATGAAAAGGGCATGTGGTGGTCTCTAGGAACTGAGAGTGACTCCTGGCTGACAGCCAGCAAGAAAACAGGGACCTCAGTCCTATAACCACAAGGAGCTGAATTTTGCCAATAACCTGAGAATACTTTGTAGTGGATCTTTCCGCCAGTCGAGTCTTTGATGAGACCACAGCCCCTACTGACATGGGATTGCGGACTGGTGACACCATAAAGCAGAGAACCCACCTAAACTGTGTCCAGACTTCTGACCTATATAAACTGTGAGATAATAAATGTATTTTTTAAAGTATAGTTGATGTACAGTATTATGTTAGTTTCAGGTGTACAACATAGTGATCTGACAATCAAATACATCATAAAGTGATCACCATGACAAGTCGAGTAACCATCTTCCACCATACAAAATTATTACAGTATTATTGACTATATTCCTTATGCTGTAGATTATGTCCCTGCAACTTATTTATAACTGGAAGTTTGTATCTCTTAATCCCTCTCACCTAGTTTGCCCAATGCCCCGCACATAATAAATGTGTTTTAAGCTGCTAAATTTGTGGTAGTTTGTTACTCAGCCTAGAAAACTGATAGTATCCACTTTATAGTGTTCTGGTAAAGATTAAATGAGGTCACCAAGGTAAAGCCTTAGCCTGTTCCCAGGCTCATGGGAGATGCTCAGTAAATGGTTGTGATTAGTTGCCATTGTTATTATGCTTAGAGTATAACACTTTACAAAATTAAGTTTTTAATCATCAGCTTATTAATTAATGCATTAAAAAAGTAGAATTTGCAAGCAGGAAACCTAGACTTGAGCAAACTTGCTAGGAGACCTTCACCTTGCTGGGTTATGTCTGTTAGGATGCTTTAGGCTGCAAGTACAGAAACCTGACCAGTGGTCACTCTCTTAGGTTGGAATTCCTAGAAGCAGAACTTGAGACAAGGAGTCAAATGAAAGCGATGTGTTAGGAACTATTTCCAAGACAAACCAGTAGTAGGGAAGTATAGAAATGGGGCCAGGAGGGCAAGCATTATATCAAGCCAAGTCCCCCAAGGGGGAATTTTGGCTCCATCTTGCAAAGGAGCTCTGGGGATAGTACAGATCACTCCTCAGAGCTGTTCAGATCAGTGCAAGGCAGCTGGAGGACTGACACCTCCATACTATTCCATCATTGGTTAAGGGGCACCTTTGAGTGGGTGGGGGTGTAAATTCCCACACTCACAGGCAAAGTGGGCTCCAGCAGCCTGCGGGCGGTCTTCGGACAAGGAGAAGCCGATGCTGGCTGTTGGGAGTGAAAGCACATTGGAAGCCAGCATCTATGAAAATATTAAAGGGTCATTGGCAGTACTGCTACAGCGGCCTAAGCTATGAGGATATATGTTGTTTTCTTAACAACAAAAAAAAATGTAGGTGATCCCCAGATTGTCTCAGTGTGGGTCATCGGTGTCATTGAGGATTCTGTTCTCTACAGCCTTCTTTAGCATTGCTGGCTTCCGTAATCCTTGCCTCATGGTCACAAGATAGCTGCTGCAGCTCCATGTCTCATGTCCTTAAACGATAGCATTTGAAGCAGGAAGCAAAGGGAGGGCATCAGCAAAAAGGCTTTCTCCTCATGTGACTCTCTACTATGCAGAGGAAAATCTCCCCCCACCCCACCACCCCACCAGAAATGGGGTCATGGGCTCAGCCCTAGACCAGTAACCAGCAGAGGGGTGTTGGGTTGCCAAAGCTGACTTAAGTCAGTCATGGTTCACTCCAGATGCTGAGCACCTATCCAGATGGGGTTCTGTTAGCAAAGAGGAGGTTGGGGAATGGCTACTAGGTGGGCAACCAACAGTATCTGCCATAGAACATCACTTTTCCTCATTTGCAAAAGAGTAATTTTGGTACTTGCCTCTGATATTTATAGTGAAGATGAAATGAGCTGATTTTTTTTCCTTTTTTGCTGCACTGCATGGCATGCGAGATTTTAGTTCCCCCACCAGGGATCGAATCCGTGCCCCCTGCAGTGGAAGCATGGAGTCTTAACCACTGGACCACCATGGAAATCCCCAGAAATGAGCTGATTTTAATTGCTATGTATGTTCACACCATTTCTTCTCTGCTGCACTGTGAGCTCACTGAAGGTAGAGGCCATGTCTCACTCACCTTTGCTTCCCTTGATTCTACCCTCTAAATGGTGCTGAACCCCGTCGACTTCTCTCCATCTCTATTGTCACATCCTAGTCCTTACTGCCATCATCTCTCTCATGATAGTTGAGATAAATTACTCATGGATGGCTTTGCTTCCATTCTTGGCTCCCTCCAAGGCTTTTTCTCCCACAGAAGCCTGAGAGATCTTTGTAAAACACAAATCTGATTGAGTCACCTCCTTGCTGAAAACACTTCCAGGCAAAAAAAAACAAAAAGAAAAAAGGGGTGATATTCAGAATTATTACTGATTTGGAATAGGCTCTGGGCAATCAGAATAGGTGCCAGCATTGACAGCCATGTGAGGGTATCCTCCCTGAGCACCATTCCTGTTCTGAGGGCCCTGGAAGAGCTGGCCTCTGCCTACCTCTCCTGGATTTTCTCTAGAGGCTGTTGCCGCCACTCTCTGCTGCCTGTACCACCTGCTTCCACTGCCCAGCCCAACCGTCTTGCCAGGCTGGTCTGCTTGCACTCCCTGAATGTACCACTCTTACTTGTCTCCAGGCCTCTGAACATGCTGTTTCCTGGGACTGGAATGTGATTTCCCCACTTTCTCTGGCTGCTTCCTTAAAGTCTCTACTTAGGTATCCCCTCTTCCAGGATGCTTTCTCTGAAACCCCTCTCCTCATCACCATGGTCTCTCACAGCACCCGCCGCCCCCCCCACCGTGCTTTCTTCTATCAGAGTGCTTGTCACTCTCAATTGTCATGTTTATGTCTTTCTCCCTCACCAGACTGGGATCTCTTTGAGGGTACATTGGGACACAGAGGACCATTGCATCACCGGTGCTGGTAGTAATGGGTGGTGATAGTGGTGGTGGTGATGGTGGAGGGCAGGACAACCCTTAGGCCCAGGCAAGGGGAAACCCCATCCTGGGCCACACCCTCTAGAGGGCCCCAGTCTGACCCTCTTTCAGCTGCACCCCTACCCATATAGCACAAGGAATCTGTGGGATCAAAAGGATGTGTGCCCCCCCACCCCGACTTTAGACCAGGGAACCCAGGGCCCTGGTGTTCTCTGCCCAAACAGCCTGAGTCTGCTTCCAGGACTGTGCAGTCCTCTTCCCTAGGTCTGTTCTCTAAGCCTGAGGGGTAGTTTGCCTGGGGAGGGGGGGAGGGTTTGGATGAAACTTGGACATTTTTCTAGTTATTATTGCTACATAACAGATTACTCCAAAACTTAGCTTAAAACAACTATTTTGGGAGGGAATTTTAAATATCTTTTATTGAAATATAGTTGATGTATAATATTATGTTAGTTTCAGGTATACTACATAATGATTTGACATTTGCATACATTATGAAATGTTTACCACGATAAGTCTAGTAACCGTCTGTCCTCATATAAAATTATTACAATATTTGGACTGTATTCCTTATGCTGTATATTACATAATAAATAAATATCATTTATGATATAACTAGAGGTTTGTACCGCTTAATCCTCTAAACCTGTTTTGCCCACCACCCACTTCCCTCCCTTCTGGCAACCACCCATTTGGTCCCTGTATCTATGAGTCTGTTTTTGTTTTGTTTGTTTTTTTAGAATCCGCATATAAATGAGATCATGTGGTATTTATCTTTCTCTGACTTATTTCACTTAGCATAATACCTTCTAAGTCCATTCATGTTGTCAGAAATGGCAAGATTTCATTCTTTTTCATGGCTGAGAAATATTCCTATCTATCTATCTATCTATCTATCTATCTATCTATCTATCTATCTATCTATATCACATCTTTATCCATTCATATGTTGATGGACACTTAGGCTGCTTCTATATCTTGGCTATTATAAATAATGCTGCATTGGTGTACATATATCTTTTTAAATTAGTATTTTTGTTTCTTTGGATAAATATAATACCTAGAAGTGGAATTGGTGGTTCATATGGTAGGTCTAGTTTTAATTTTTTGAGGAAACGCCATAATGTTTTGTATAGTGACTGCACCAATTTACAATCCCACCAACAGTGCACAAGGGTTCATTTTCTCCACATCCTTGCCAACACTTATTGTTTGTTGTCTTTTTGATAATAACCATTCTGACAGTTGTGAGGTGATATCTTATTCTGGTCTTGATTTGCATTTCCCTCATGATTAGTGATGCTGAGCATCTTTTCATGTGTCTGCTGGCCATATGTATATCTTCTTTGGAAAAGATGACTATTCAGATCCTCTGCCCATTTTTTAATTGGGTTGTTTCTTTTTTTGATGTTGAGTTGTATGAGTTCTTTGTATATTTTGGGTGTTAACCCCTTATCAGATGTATCATTTGCAAATATCTTCTTCCATTCACTTATGCTGCTATTTCATTTTGTTGATAAATTCCTTTGCTGTGCCAAAGCTTTTTAGTTTGACGTAGTCCCATATGTTTATTTTTGCTTTTGTTTTCCTTGACATATCCAAACATATCCAAAAAAATACTGCTAAGACCGATGTCATAGAGCGTACTGCCTATGTTTTCTAGGAGTTTTATGATTTTAGGTCTTACACTTAAGTCTTTAATCCATTTTTAGTTTATTTTTGCATATGGTGTGAAAAAGTAGTCCAGTTTGATTCTTTTGCATGTAGCTGTCCAGCTTTCCCAGCTGATGTCTTTTCCCCATTGTATATTCTTGCCTCCTTTGTTGTAGGTTAATTGCCCATATAAGTGTGGGTTCATTTTGGGGCTATTCTGTTCCATTGATCTATGCGTCTGTTTTTGTGCCAGTACCATACTGTTTTGATTACTGTAGCTTTATAGTATAGTCTGAAATTAGGAAGCATGATACCTCTAGCTTTGTTCTTTTTTTTTTGAAATAGATTGAGAAACTGATTGGAAATTGAATGCAAACTAAGACCACTTGACTGTTACTGAAATGAATAGCCCAGTTTGCTTTTTTTTTTTTTTAAAGAAATTCACGTTCTTTATTTATTTATTTATTTATTTATGACTGTGCTGAGTCTTCGTTTCTGTGCGAGGGCTTTCTCTAGTTGTGGCAAGTGGGGACCACTCTTCATCGCGGTGCGCGGGCCTCTCACCATCGCGGCCTCTCTTGTTGCGGAGCACAGGCTCCAGACGCGCAGGCTCAGTAACTGTGGCTCACGGGCCCAGTTGCTCCGTGGCATGTGGGATCTTCCCAGACCAGGGCTCGAACCCGTGTCCCCTGCATTGGCAGGCAGATTCTCAACCACTGCGCCACCAGGGAAGCCCTCTAGCTTTGTTCTTCTTTCTCAAACTTGTTTTGGCTATTTGGGGTATTTTGTGTTTCAATACAAACTTAAGAATTATTTGTAAAATAACTATTTTTTAATGCTTATGAATTCTGTGAGTCAGGAACTTAGACAGGGCATGGTGTGTCTCTGCTCCATAATGTCTGGGGCATCAGCTGGGTAGACTCAGTAACTGGGGGCTAGAATCATCTGGAGGGGTCTTTATCTGTATATCTGATGGTTGATGCTGGTAGTTGGCTGGGAGGCCAGTTGTGGCTGTTGACTGGAGCATCCATGTATAGGCTCCCCATGTGCTCTGGGCTTCCTCACAGTATGGCGGCCTCAGAGCACTTGGATTTCTTATTTGGAGCAAGTATCTTAGTAAACAGAGAAGCAGCTGCATTGCCTTTTCTGGCCTAGCCTTGGAAGTCACCCAGCATAATCTATTGGGTTACAAATGAGTCACAGCCCACCCAGACTTAAGGGGAGGGCACATGGGGCACACCTCTCAATGAGAGGAGTATAAAAACATTTCTAGACATGTTTTAAAACCACCAAAGACATGTAGATTAGGGTATCTCCACCTAGTCTATGTGTGTATGAGGCTCCTCATAGTTCAGGACAGAGCTGGAATGAGAAGAGAGTTGGGCCAGGAGCTAGAAGCCAGGGGGTTGGTCTTCCTGTGCTTCCATGCTCCGGCAAAGAATTCAGAGAAGTCAGAAATTTTAAAATTTGAACTTGGCCTTCCAGGTCATGAAGAGAATATGTTTGTCAAGGTAGGAAGATAGAACATATTTATTTAATGGTTTGTTAGTTTGATTTATAGCTTTTAAATATTTAGGATGTGATAAATAGGCTCTATTTGTATTCCTGGCTGGGCCCTGCAAATGAGAGGGGTAGTCCTGGTGATGGAGGTGGCAATAATGGTGGTGGCACTGGTGGTGATGGTGGTGAAAATGGTAGTGGCGATTATTCGAGGGCTCAGCATTTATTGAGCACCTACTATAGGTCAGCAGTCAACCACGTTGTACCACCATTGTCTTCATCGTCATTATTTCCCTTCCTTCTCTCCTTTCCTTCTTCAATAAGTACGTATTATTAGGGCTATGCTAGGGGCTGGGAATACAAAGATAACCACCATGTGGTCTCTGGCTCAAGAAGCTTACTGACCAGTGGGCGAAAGGCTCGGGAACATCACTGCAGTACAAAAGGATGAATTCAATTACAGAAGAGTGTGCAATACTGGGGCAGCAGAGGGAACCAGGGAGGGCTATTCTGAGGAGGGCTTAAAGTCTAAGCTGGACCACTATAGGCAGAAAACAGGGAAAAGCATTCTAGAAAGTGGGAACAGCATGTTTAAGGTGTGGAAGAGAGGACACTGGCTTAAGAAATGGTCTGAAGGTGTAGCAGTGGCAGCCTGGGAACAGGGATTCCTTTTGTGACCCTTTATTTGGGGGACTGCTCCCCCAGTCCAATCATATGATTCTAATACCTCCTTCCTGATCACCCAAGATGGACCAATCCAAGTTCTCCCCGAGAATCTCTCTCTTGGAATTGGAAGGGAAGAACCTTTGTATCTTATCTAATTGAGAGCTATCAGGATGCTGAGCAGTGCACGGTATATCTGCTTCTTGAAAGAGCTGGTTGGAAAGAAATTGCTGATAGGCAGGGGGCAACAGAGAGAGAACATCCTGATGGTGTCGGATCCTGTGATCCAGGTGTTCCTAGAGCCCACACCCATCCCAACTTGATCAGGTGGGGCAGCAAACCGGACCCTGGGATGCAGCTGGGAGAAAAAGTGGGGGAATTAGGGCTGAAGAGGCAGCAGGAGTCAGATCCTGAAAGGCCAGGAGAGGAAGTTTCAGTGCTATTCTGAGGGCAGAGGGAAGCCATTGAAGGAGGGGCTTAATGGAGGGGAGACAGGGTAAGATTTGTATTTTTAAAAGATCATTCTGGTTTGATAGGTAAGACTTGCTAGGAAGGGGAAAGCGTGGAGAGGAGAGGCTGGTGGCAGGGGAGCTGGCGAGAAGACAGATCTCATCCTCATCCCGGACATCATGGGGCAGAGGGAGAGGGCAGACTTTGGGGCCAGACCCTGCAGGTTCCAGTCACAGCTCCAACTCTTCATTGCTGTTTGACTTTGGGCAAGTTATGTGGGCTCTGTTTTGTGCCAGGGATGGATGAAGGTGGGGAGAGACATTAGGTGTCCATGTGGTCATTCAAACAGCCTTGAGCTGGGGACCAGAGATCCAGGTCCTAACTCCCATTATAGAAGGTCTGAGATAACCCCTGTGCACGGAAACCCACACCCCCCCAGCCCCTCCCAACTTCAGCCAACCTCCTAAGGCGCTTGCTGTTCATCTTCCACGAACTGACCCTGTGGGTGAAGAAGGCAGGCAGTGGGTGTCTTCCAGGGACCAGGGTGAAGGGAAGGAGGGTGGCCGGGCCTGCCCTGGAGAGAGATGCCATTGTGCCTGGTGGGGCCCCAGGCCTTCCTTCACCCCCAGGCCAGTCCCAAACCACAGGCCATGTCCTGTTTCTCAGAAATACTGCCATTTCCCAGAGCCCAGGGTTTGTTGGGGGACAGGGGGAGGTGGCTTCACAGCTGCTGGAGGAGGAGGAGGAGGAGGAGGAGGGAGCCTCTCCAGGAAACCTGGAGGCCGGGCTTGGCCTCATAATAGGATGATCAAGTTTAGAGGCCAGGAAGCTACCTGGGAAGGTTGAGTGGAGCAGAGCCTGCACCTGCTCCAGCCCAGGACCTGGCCCCTCCAGTGCTCTGGGATCCATCAGGGTGCAGAATCCCAGACCTCAGCTGGAATCCAAGCCTTCCATTTACTAATGTGTGATCTTAATTAGGTCACTTCCTCTCCCTGAGCCTTAGTTTCCTCATCTCCATAATGTGGTTGACACGCCCCACCTCATTGGGTTGTTCCGGGGATTAGACGAGACAACGGACTTGACCGTGCATGTGGGAGGGGATGTCCCTACTTCATCCAGAGCCCAGCTTGGCCACCAAGATAGTGGATCCCACAGGACTCCCTGCTGCAGTCTCAGAGAGCCCCATCAGGGATAGAGCTGGACAGCCCCAGGAGACCACCAGCCCCAGGTCACCACAGCCCCAGGAGACCATCCCTCTCCCCCGTCACACTCATGGGGAGACCAGCCAGGGTTATGCAACGAGTTAGTGGCTGAGGAAGAATGGATTTTAACTTGTCCCTAAATCTTCCCTTCCTCCATCCTCACTCCTATTTCTTCTACTTTTCCCTCTCCTGTGAGGTCTCCTCATCAGCAAGACTTGCTTAAATCTCTCCCGCCTGAAAAACCCCCTTCTTCCATCTCATGTTCACTGCCAGCCACTGCCCTGCCTCTCTCCTCTCCTTTACCACCCAAGTTCTTCAAAGGCTCGTCTGTTTCCTCACCTCCCAGACACCGCCTCAGCCCTCCACAACCTGCTCCTGCCTCCCAGCTCCCCTCACATTGCCCACGGCCACGGTCACCAGAAGCCCCCTTTCCCCGCTGAGGACCCTTTCCAGGTTTCACCTATTGGACTCTCAGCCGTGCACTCTCCTGGCTTGTCTCTCGCCTCCATGCAGTTCCTTTGCTGATGCCCCGGGGCTCTGTCCTAATGACCCTTCTCTTTTCACTCTGCAGGCCAATGTCTCCCATCTCCTGGCGTTAGTTACCACCTGCAGGCCAACAGCTCCCAAATCATTGTCTCTGGCCCAGCCTCCTCTCCAGACCATAATATACCCAAAGGGCTGGGGTTCTCTCCTGAGACTCAGCTCAGCTGAAACTCCTGGGTTCTCCCCTCAGTCACCACGTGAGGCACCAGCTGCACCCGGACTCCCCCCTCTTCCTCAGCTCTGCCTTCTCTCCCATCCCCTTCGCCTCTCTCCTGCCCAGGTGTTGTCATCCCTTCCACGGATCCCACAGCAGCCCCCTACCTGGTCTCCGCCTCTCTCCTCCACACCGTGCTTCACCCGGCAGGCAGGGCCAGCTTTCTAAACCACAAATCTGACCAAAGCACTGAAACCCTTCCAGGGCTCTCTGCTGCCCTCAGGATGATGCCAAAGCTTCTCGGCTGGGCATTCAGCCTCACCTCCCTCTGCTCTTTGCCTCACATTTTATTATACAGCAACAGTGAGCTGTTTGTGGTTCTCCTTGTAAGATGCTGTTTTTCGTCTTCCATGAAGCTGTCTCTTCCTGTACCACTGTCCCACCCGCCTCTCCCTGCCTCCACCTTTTCTTCTAACTCCTGCTCATCCCTCAGAGCTAGCTGAAGTGTCCTCCATCTGGGCAGGGGCTGTGGTCCCCACAGCCCTGCTGTCACAGCCCTTGTACTCATGGTGTTGTGAGGCCTCATCTCCTGCTCAAGATTCTGGCTCCCTAGGGACAGGCAGGGCCATATTGGTTCCTTACACTGTGTCAGTCATCTAGCACAAGGCCTAGGCCAGTGTAGATCAGAAAGTGTTTTATGAATGAATACAGGGAAGGAGAAGACAACTCAGAGTGATGTAAAGCCCTGGGAGAGCTGCTTAGAGATTCCCAAGGCAAGCCTTATGTTGATACACTCAGAAAAGTCTGGACCAAAGTTCGGAGGTGCTGACGGGCTGAACGTGCTCCCATGGTGGGAAAGATCTGGGGTGAACATCACAGGCTTCAGATAAGTCCATCAGAGAAACCAGGAAGGCAGTTGGCCTGCAACACCAGGAAAAGTATACAGGGAAGTCATTCCTGTCCTGAGGCCCCGGAGATGCCTCTGATTACAGAGCCTTGCCTTCCACCCCATTCTCCAGCCGAGGGGAGGGGACCCTGTGCAGGAGCAGGGGTGGGGGTGGCGTGGCAGGAAAAGCCCCACTGAGCAGGAGACATCTGAGCTAGGTTGAAGGATGACCAGTTCATGGTGTGAATGGCTGGCTCCTATGCTTTAAATTCAGGAGGCTCAGAAGCCATGCCTGGACTTCCAAGTTAACCCCACGTGGTGCGCAAACAAGGCCAGAATGACGAGTCTTCTCCAGGAGGGACAGGCAGAGGCTGGGAGGAGCTGGATGTCTTTTGACTCAGAGGATGAGGGGGAGATTCCAACCATGTTCCTCAAACCCCAGCCTCTCAAACCAGGCCCCCTGGGAGCTGGCAGAGGGAGTTTGGGGAGGGTGATACCCATCCCTGCTCAGTAAGGGCAGCATTGGGAGGCTGCTTAGACGACTTCCCAGACCTCAGACGCCCAGGTACAAGACCAGGGCTTGGAGCAGAGCCCTCTAAGTGGCTGCAGGTGGCAGAATCCAACCAAAAGCCCACTTGACACTGTCTCTCCACAGCTTCCAATCAGGCTTGGGGTGGGAGTGGGCATGGCCGTGGGATGAAAGCACAGGTCTAGGAGTCAGTAGGTCTGAATTCTGGTTCTGGCTTCACCACTCATCACTGTGAGGCTTTGGGGAAGACAGTGGCCGATCCTGAACCTCTGTTTTCTCCTCTCTAAAACGGGGGTAATTCCTATACTAGTTCACCTTAAGTAGAATCATGGGCATTAAAACATCTTTGAAATGGCAAGGAATTGTACACGCGGGCAGGATAAATTACTGATGTTGTCTTTAATTGTAACTGTTAGGCTTTCTTCCCAGACCGTGGTGCCAGGGTTGGCAATCTGACTGCCAAGTCTTGGAAATCCTCTGAGGTGAGAATATTTGGGTTTATAACATTGGTCACGGTGGAACGGGGACGAGTGCTAGCTTGGAGCAAGAGACCGGGCATCCAATTCCAAATCTGCTACCACCCTGCTCTGTGGCTTCAGGCAGATTACTGCTCCTCCCTAAACTCGGCATCCTCACTGTAAAGTGTAGCTGACAATTGTAAGGATCCCTGGAATATCTGCTGGGAAAGCACTTTGAGGCTCCATGCACCCCCCTCCGCTGGCTAACTCCAGTCAGTCCCCCTTCCTAGGCTCACTGCCAAAGAGCTATGGGAGGGGGACGGCCCACAAAAGCAGGAGGCGCCGTAGTTGGGGGCTGGGCACAGAAGCAGCACAGAGCAGGGGAGAGGCCACGATGGCAGACAAGGGTCTGCATCAGAAGGCTGGGGGAACTAGCCCTGGCTCTCATAACAACTCACCGTGAGGACACGGGCAAGTCTCTGCCCCTTCTGCCTCAGTTTCCAGCCCTGTGAAATGGGGATAACCACAGTTCTCACAGTGACTGCCTGCCTGCAGTCACTGTGAGAACACGTGGAGACTGGATATGGACTCAGCAGGCAGGGTTGAGGGGTAATGCAACTTCTTATTTATTAATATATAACAACAAAAATAATAAAGCTCACATCTGCAACTGTTCAGGTCTTTGCTATAAGGTCCTGGTCACTTTGTCTGGACTGGCCGTGACCTTCAGCTCCGGGGTCTGGGCTAGGAAGATGTTCCAGTGACCTGCATGGAGAAAAGAGGAAGTGTCGTGTGTGTGTGTAGGGGTGTGTGCTGTATGTGTATGTGCAGGGGTGTGTGTGTGTGTTGTGTGTGTGTGTGTTGTGTGTGTGTGCATGCATGTGCACAACAGAGACAGGGTGACTGGGGTGGGGCAAACTTAGGACAACGAGGACTGTGTAGCCTGGGTTTGGAGCCCACAGGGAGGAGGGAGGTGCGGACCCCATCACACCCCAAATCCCAAAGGGTTCTGACACATGACCCCGCCTTCAAACAACCAACATGTGTGGGCCGGGCTGGTATCCTGACTCCTGTTGGTGACCCTCCCATCTGTGACTTCCTCTCCCCCACCTGAAGACCCACCTGGGTCCATCTTCCTCAGGGGAGTGTAGAGCAACTTAAGGGCATCAGAAGGAACGTGGTTAGAAGGTTTCAGTGGGAAAGGCTCCAGTGGAGAGACGCTAAGCAGCACCAGGATTTAGGGGCTCAGAGCCCCACCTCTGACAGCCCTGTCTCCCTCACCCCCAAGACCAAATCCAGCTGGCTCTGCTTTACCTTCCCGCTCCCAAGCTCCCGAGAGCGTCTGAGTTGGGAAATCTCTGGCCCAGACGCCCACTGGATTCCTGTGCCGGGAACTGACGTCTGTGGCTGACAGCCGCCCTCCTCCCGGCACCAGCAGCCTGGAACTCCCCAGGAGGCCCCAGCTTCTAGCCCGGCTCTCTTCCCAGGCCCCAGTCCTCAGCCCAGGGTCCCACCTTTGTGGGTGCCAGTGAGCAACCGGAAGTTCTGTGCCTCTTTCTGGAAGTCTTGCTTCCTGACTTTCTTGATCTGAATCAAGTGGAAGATTCCTGAGGGCAGAGACAAGGGCGTGAGCAGGAAAGGCAGGGTGTGTGGTCAGTGAAACAGGGTGACTTAGACCTGGGACAGACCCCGTCACCTCCCTCCCCTCCCCCTTTCTGACCAGACACCAAATCCTGTGGACTAAATTCCCTAAATATTTTGAATCTGTTCTCCCATCCCCACTGTCACCCTTCCCATTCAGGCCCCATCATGCCTTGCCTGGGTCACTGCACTAGACTTCTGACCCCTTTAACCCTGCCTCTAATCTATGATCCTGACTGTGGTCATTGGAAAATATGCATGTTACCCCGTCATTCCCCTTCTGTGACCCTGCTCCTGTCACCGTCACCTTCCTGCTCTCACACCACTCACCTGTCCACAATGCAGAGAGGGGGAAGGCAGGAGGGAGGGAGGAAAGAAGGAAGAAAAGCTGCCAGGCCTGTAGGGCCTGGTCAAGCTTTTTTCTGGACATAGAACGTATGATAAAAATCAATAGGTGATTTGCTTCAGACACCCAAGCACTACAGGTGTCAGGGTTGTAGTCTCCCTTTCAGCTCAAGGCTCAGTTTACCCCATCCCTCTGAGTGGCCTTGCCTGTGCTCCAGTCCTAATCAGCTACTTGAGGTCCCTGAGGGGGCCAAGCCTTTACATATGCTGCCCCCTCTGCTGAAACACCTTCTCCAATTGCCACAGGTGAACTCCTACTCATCCTCCCAGCCTCACCTGGGAAGTCTTCCTCGGTTCTCCCTCTTCCCCCAAATAGTTATAATTTCCTCCTTGGGTTACCCACAGCTCTTGGCTTCTGTTTGTGATTGTTCCTATTTCTAATGTGCTATCATTGTGTCTGCTCTTGCCTCCCTTACCAGACTGGGAACTCGGGGAGGGTGTTCCTCTTGGGTTCCCCGCACCTGGCCCACATTAGGCATGCTGAATGAATGAATGAATGAATCCATGGATGGATGGATAAGCAAATATATGTGTACCCTGTGTAGGCCAGGCCCTGAGGGGGAATGAGGTATTAGCTGGATCTCCTGATGTTTGCATCCCCTGGGGAGCACAGGCACCACACATGGCGCTGAGGCCCTGAGCACATGGGCTGTGATGTCGTGCCGGCTGTTACCACCGGGGTCTGTGGCCAGAAAGAACAGATGTGACAGCAAGACCTCTGCTAGGCCAGCACCGCCCTCAAGAAAACCAAGAACTGGCCTTGCTTATGGGAATCCAAGTGGGATCCCACCGAGGGGAAGAGACAGCACTGGTCCTGGGACTGAGGCCCAGGAAGCTGGGAATGCCCAGCACTGTCTTCAGGCCCCCTAGTCCAGATGCCAAGGACCAGAATATGGGAGAGACTTGCTCCAAAGGCCCAGGCCACATCACAAGCATGAGATGGGGACAGGTCCTGGTGCTCCAGTCCTGCCACTGCACAAACCCCCAAACACAAATTGGAGAGGTAACGGGGATGAGGGCAGGTCCCCACGCTGTTGCCTATAAAGCATGATTGAAAGGTCTGAGATCTTGGGCCTGGAATCAAGAGCTTGCCTGAGGGTCATGGTTGTGCCTCTTGCTCTTTGAAGGGCGTGCCAGGCCTGAGAGTGGCTGGGCTCTGTGTGTCCCGGGCAGAGGTGGCAGTGGTGGGCGAGTTCCAAGAGATAGGACAGGCTTAGCTTAGTGTGAAGAACCCTCTCTGGGTAGAGCCATGCCCAGAATGGCAAGTGAACGACCTGTCTGGAGGTGGGGAGGGGGTGTGTGCAGTCAGGGGCTAGAGACCATCAGGGAGGCTGCAGGGGGACTTCCTTCTTGGGGTTGGGGGAGGAATTGAGACCCCTGAGGTCCCTTCTACTCTGAAATTCTAGACTCTAAAAAGCCCTTTAACCCTGCGCCAACTCTCTGCTCAGACTCTGGGCCTGGGGCTGGTCCCACTGTGGTGTGGCCTCAGCCCAGCTTTCAGCATTCACCTGCTCACTTTGTGTCCAGGCCAATTGCCCTCTTCCTCTCCTGGCCCCCAAGGCCTGCTGTTTCCACTTGTCTGGGTGAGGAAACAGGAAAGATTTCCCACTGACGATCAGACCTTGGGAGAGTTTGTTTTGACTTTCACAGTCTGGGACAGGGAGGTAACAGACAGGGAGGCTGATGGGGCATTTCAGGCACCCAGAGGCTCAGGAGATAGCGGGGCGGGGTGGGGGAAGGTTTGCTAGTGACAGGATGGCAGGGCCTGGCATTGTGAAGTTGAAGAGTCCTCCCCACCTTGTTCCTTTTTGCTGGGCCGCCTCGTAATGAGATTTTGCCTTGAGCTATCATGCCTCCTTCTCTGCCATCCTGGGCCTTCCTTAGGCCCTTCCCTAAAAGCATAAGGTCACCTTTGTGGAGGCGGCACTGGGGACAGTAAGACCTGGGTTTGAATCTTTGCTTTACTGTTTAAACCGTGTGGTTTTGAGCAAGTCATTTTACCTCTCAGACTCAGTTTTCTTATCTGCAAAATGGGGCATTAATACGTACCCTTCAGCTTTCTTATACGTGGGTGAATTGAAGCACATTATATATAGTACCTGCTAAATATCAATCACAGAGCACCAGGCATGTAAACATGGGCTCTGGCACCAGAGTTTGAGGCTGTCACTGTCGGCCTGCCTGTAGTGTGCCCCTCTTGCCTTTCTAAATCCTGTCCAGCTCAGGCCCATCCTCCACAAAGCCTTCCCTGACCAGCTCAGCTCCCAGGGAGCTCTTCCTGCACCCAGGGCACAGAGCCATGAGGTCCTGAGGACAGAGCCTGGGCCTGTTACTCTCTTTGGTCACAGAGGGGTGGGAGGAGGCCCAGCATAAACATGCAGCCCCACCTGTCCAGGGAAAGATGGAATCTCAAGGCTCAAAACAATCATGAAGGTTATTGAACTTACTCCTGAGCCAGTGGCCAAATCCCCACCCAGCCCTTGCTTGCACACTTGCGTGAATGGAACTTGCTTCCTCCCTTCCACTGCAGGAAGGCTTTATGGTTGAGAAGGTGCTTCCTCTCATTAACTGAAACCTGCCTCTCTGCAATTCTAACCAACTGATGAGGCGGGATAAGAAGGAGGCTGACATTTTTAGCACTTACTATAGGTCAGGGGTGGTACCTATATTCTTTCATTTAATCCTCCAAGACCCCTTCTCCCCCATTAACAGAAGAGAAATCTGAGGCCCAGAGAGGTCAAGTGATTGCCCAAGGCCACACAGCTAAGAAATGGCAGGGCCGGGATTCAAACCCAGGTCTGTCTGATTCCAAAGCCCCTGCTTGTTGTTCTGACCCTTGTGGTCACTGAGAACACAACTGCTCCCTCTGCCTGGGGCAGTCCTTCAGAGCCATGAAGCCAGCGGTCCTGTCCCCCTGAGTCTTCTCTTCTCCAGGCTGAACAGCTCCGCTTTCTTCGTCCATTCCTCCTACGACAGGGGGCAGAGTAGAGCAGGGAAAGAGCCGCATCTGACGTCACAAGACCTGGGCTCTAGCTCCCGTCCTCCACTTACTGGCTGTGTGGCCTTGGGCCAGGTACTTCACCTCTCTGAGCCTCAGTTTCCTCATCTGTAAAATGGGGATAATAATACCTAACTCTCAGGATCGTTGAGGATCAAATGAGATAATGAACGTGAAAGCACTTTGTAAACTCCAAAGTGCTTCACACATTGGTTGTTATTATCATTGTCATCATTCTTATTATCATCCCCTCTTTCACCACCCCCCATCTCCCCCACCTCCCCACTGCCAGCCAAACACATCAGTAAATTGACCTTAGAGCTAATTCCCAGTTAAAGGGTTTAATTTGTTTTACTCTATCCAGGGGATTTATGTTTTACAAGAAGAGCCCCGAAACTGAACTCTCGGCAATTCCCTTATCACTGAAAACTCTTGACCTTCAGTTGGCAGCCTGATGAACAGGGTGAGTTTCTCACAGAATGAGAAACATATTCTGATGTCGACTTACCTTGGAGGGATAGAATCCACCTTATAGAAAAGGCTGAATGAGACTAGCCTTGAGGATTTGAGGATGCTGTGAGGGCCCTCCTGCCTGAAAAGATCTCTCCTCCCAGTCTGCTGAAAGTCTACCAATAGACAGCTCTTTGTTTTATCAGGGTAGACATTACTCTGTCCTGGCTCCTCACAAAGTGTAAAAACCCCTTTCCCCCAGGAGAGGGAGCACTTCAAGGCCCTGGCATTTCAGAGTGGGTGAGCTTATCAGAATTGTCAGATAGAATCAGTCTCCCTCTATCTCGGAATCTGGGACTCAAAGCTGGCAGGTGGCCCAAGGCAGGTCTTCCTGGGCCAGAGGCACTTGATCAACAAAACTCCCTTAACACCCTTGGCGGGTCTGGAGCAAAGGAAGGGGGACAGGCCAGAGGGGGAGTGGGCCACTGCTCACCTTTTACCAGCTTCCAGAGGTAGATCTCCACCTGATCAGAAGCCTCACGCTCGAGGGCAAAGCGACGCAGGTTGTCCGGGCTTGGGGATACTGACGTGTGGACGAGGACCCGGCCCGGCGCCTTCGGACACTTGGTGGCACTGATCTCACTGTGGTCAGGGTCTGCCTTGTCCTCTGCGAGAGACAAGGAGCTTATGAACACTCTGTTTCCCCACCCCTGGTAGCCCAGGAAGAGGGGCCACTGGTCTGACATCCCCCTCAGGGTCAATAGGCTCCTTGGGAAAGTTCTGGTGCCCCTGGGAAGAGAAGGAGGTCTCTAGGGAAGAGAGAGGGGGCCTCTCCCCCATTCACCTCCCATTGATTAGCATGTCAGGAAACTTCTCACCCTTCAGGGCCCAGCTCACCTTCCACCTCTTCCAGGCAGCCCACCTGGAACAGCTCAGCGCACCATTTCCTCCCACCCGTAGCTTGTAAAACCCTTCTTGCTTATGCCTCTCCCTCAGGCCCTTAATCCCACACTGCCTTGCATTGCCTTGTAATTGTTTCACTTGGGTATGTTTTCTCTCTAAAATAAACCCACAGGGTGAAGGGCAGGAATCATGTTCTCCAAGTCTTCTGAGTCACTCATACCACCCAGCACAGGCTCACTCTGAACACACATAGAATGAAAGGTTTGGGAGGGATTGAGGTGACGATGGCAGTAATGATGACGATGAGTGTGATACGGGACAGGTACTAGAAGGAGTTCCAGTTCCAGCTCCACTGCTCTTTTGCTGTGTGACTTAGGAAGTTCCCTTCCCTTCTCTGGGTCTCAGTTTTCCCATATGTTGATGAGGATTGAAGGAAGACAGCAGTGGTCAAGAGCATTGTCTTTGTGGGAATTCCCTGGCAGTCCAGTGGTTAGGACTCGGGGCTTTCACTGCTGTGGGCCTGGGATCCGATCCCTGGTCAGGGAACTAAGATCCTGCAAGCCGTGCTGCGCGGCCAAAATAAATAAATAAGTAAAGTAAAAGAGGGAATTGTCTTTGGAATAAGACAGACAGGGTTCATTTCCCAGCTCTGTCACTTACAGCTTTGGGACCTGGGACAAGGTATTTATCTTCTCATTCTGTAAAATGGAGATAAAGATGCCTGCCTTGTCCATTTTGGTGAGGATTACATGAATTCAGCCAAAATACCTACCCGGCACATGGTAAGTGCTCAATAAATGTTGGCCATTCCTCTTAAAAGTCCTAATAGCCTAATATTTTATGACTTCACAGAATCCAGGACATTATTTGATTCTATGCATGTCTGAAAGTCTCTGAATCTGTAACAGTAGATGGTTCCATAAGTCTAATATTTTATGAGTTGGGCATTTTTCACTGCTGTGCTTCTAACATTCTGTGCATGTAATAATAACCCCTACATCCCCTGGCTCTGAGTCCATGCCCCATCCATGTCAGAGATGTTCCAAGTGTCTGTGCTCTGGGGAGAGAGACCCATGGCTCACTCTGGCCAGTGCCCTCCCTGCCCCCAGGCTCTCTTTGTACCTGGACAAATCTTGCAGCACTTCCCAGCCACTTTCTTGGGCTGACGGCAGGGGTACTCAGTGGGGCAGGTCACCCGCTGGCAGTCCTGGCGGCCGTCCTGACAGGTGCACAGGATGCAGGGCAGGGGTCCGAAGGAGCGGAAGGCTGGGTGCCACACCTCCCCATGGGAGTACGTCTTCCCGCCATGCACACAGGCTGGGAGGGCAGGAAGGGAGGAGGGTCAGTGCCTCGGACTCGGGTCAGAGTCCAGTAACGGCTGGGAGTAGGTCCTTGGGGCGCCCCTGCTCCACCAGTCTGGCCCAGCCACACTGCCTGCAAAGTGGAGGCCAGGGAGTAAACCAGTCCTCTGTCCCTGACATCCCCCATCTCAGCACTCAGGGCCGAGATGGGCCAGTAAGTTCTTGCCGAAGATGGAGAGTCCTGCTGTTCACAGGCACCTCCAGTGGGGCACGGGGAGGGATGGCCTGACAGTAGGAGACCTGTGATCAAGTGCTGTCACTGCCTGGCCATGTGAGCTCTGTCAGGTCCCTTCTCCCTTCTCAGCCTCAGTGTCCCATCTGTCCAGAGAGGGGCTGGACGGATGCCTCTGCAGCCCCTCCCGCTCCACCAATCAGGGTGCCCTGCAGTGAGGCCTCTTTCCTCCCCCTCTGCTGCCACAGTTGTCCCCTTAGCCTCCTTCCCTGATCCATCCCAACCATCATCCTGCAGCCCAGCTCTGCTTCCTCCTTCCTTCATCAGAAACCTTCCCTCACCACTTCCTTATCTTATAATAATTAATGTACATGTCTGTCTCCCCTACTAGTCTATGTGCTCCTGGAAGACAGGGACCATTTTCATCTCTCTGTTCTGTGTCCCTCAATTCCCAGCAAAGACATGGCAGATGCTAAAAAAAATATTGTTGTATGGCCCGTAGTCCTGGTTCCAGGACTGGTTCTGTCTCTGACTCAATACTCTGAACCTGTGTCCTCATCTGTCAAATGGGGGTTTAGACCCGACGTTCTAGGGGTCTACAAGCTCACGGCCAAGTTGAGATTGGGGAACCGCTCAGTGGAGGTGCAGGGATCGAAGTGGGAGCAGTCAGGGCCCCCCTTTCCCACCTCAGGGGTGGGCAGAGGCTCCAGTTCCCACCTTTCTTATGTTTCTCCTTCAGAACAATCTTGACTGTCGTGCTGCCTGCCTCCTTCGGTCGGAAGTGGCGAGGGAGGAAGCCCAGGGGGGCGCTGGGGCCAGTGGGGCTTGGGGTGCTCGGGTCTCTCTTTCTCCCACCGTCCCCTGAACACGGATCCTGGGAATGTCTCTGCAAAGGGCAGGAAGGATGCAGCTCACCGACAGGCCACTGCCAGTGCAGGAGCAGCCAGACAGAGGCTGCGGTGAGAGGCCTAAGGATGGCTCTAGTGACTGAGCCTGACGGCCCAGGGAAGACAGGGCATAGGCTCTGGGTAGAAAGAAGATCTGGATGGGGTCGAAGATGTTCCCAGGCAATGGGCCTTTGAAAACTCTCAGAGGATAGTGGTTTGGAAATCCAGCCTCCACTGAGCCCTTCTCAGGCTGGCAGAGCCAGAGCCTTGGGGCTGAGATGGGCAAGGGTACTGAGGTCTTGATCTGGGAGACATAAGTGATCAGGGACCTGGAGAACTTAATATGTAAGAAATGGAAGATGAGAATGTAGTGGGGATGAGTCAGGAAATTCTTCTTTGTCCAAGAAGATCTAGGTGATGGGACAGGGGATGGGCCTCTGAAGATCCCACCAGGCCCCGGAATCCCACAGGCAGGAGGACTGAGAGCAGGCCCTGTCTGGAGGTGATGGGTCTTGGGAGCCTCCTTTCCTGAGTCCCTGGAATCCAACATCCCGAGACCCCACCCCTCCAGATCAGGTCTTGGGAGGGCTGGCAGTGAGAACAAAGGGTGTGTGTGTGAAGGCAGCCTAACAGGGCAGGGACTCCCCAGTCCAGAGATTGGGGATTGGGAGCTCCAGGCCGTGGGAGAGGAGCAAGTGGGCTGGGGGCAAGGGGCAGAGCTTACCACCCCGTCACTGACCCTGAGTCACTCACATGCCTTCTTCTGCAGCCCCTTTCTGACTGTACAGTCTCTGAGTCAGTCCTCTGATGGCTGGACTGAGCCCACAAGAGCTCCTAGAGTGGAAACTGTGTCCCAGGCCCCAGCACAGGCCCAGGCACACAGGAGGCACCCAGGAAATGCTTGTCAAGTAGAATAGAGGCAGAAAGGAATTGAAGAGCCCAGCCCCCTAATTGGTGACTTGCCCACGGCATCCAGCAAGTCAGTAAGTAGCTGCTCGGGGCCTGGAACTAAGTCTGGTGGGTTTCACTTAGCTGCCTCCTGGGGAGAGGATGGGGAGGAAGGGGGATGACATGGTCAGGTCCCATGGCCCAGGACCCGCTAGACAAAGCCCAGCCTGGGAAGTGGGGGTGAGCTGGCAGGGGAGAAGGGAGAGCTCATTCGTTCAGACCCCCGGGGAGTCTCTGGGAAGGGGAACCCCCTCCCCCCTTCGAGTCCCCCAGGGTCCAGGTGACCCAGGATGAAAGAGCAGGTGGAGCTATTCACATCATAGACATAGCACAGGTGGCAGACAGGGACGTGAGTCAGTGTGTGAGCCCATTCTCCCACCTCTTTCTCTCTGACCAGAGGGCGCTGGGCAGGTTAGCTCATCTTAACTCTAGACCAAGATCGAGAGGGGTCAAGATGGAGCCAGCAACAGTGAGGTAGCCCCAGACAAAGAACTGGTACCTCAGGAGCTAGATGGGGAAGGTTGGCCCAAGTCAGAGGCCACTCCCCTGGGGGACATGCTGCCCAGAGGCGGCCTGAATAAGGACAGACACAGGCTCTGGACGGAACAGCGTCAGAATTTTCCAGGAGGGAAATCGGGAAGCTTGGGGCCTGCTCCTGCCCTGTGTGGTGTTTTTTCCCAGACCCCTCCTGACTCCTCAGCCCACGGTGGGAGCCAGGATGGAAGTCTAAGGAGAGGGCCTGGAACCTGGTGGCGGCTAATGGAGCTGACCCAGGGCACAGATGAGAAATGAGGACCACAACTGGTATTGCCTGCTCCAGAGCAAGGAGATCTAGGCCCTGGATACCAGCCCCCTCCCCTCCTCTCCCCACCCTGTCCCTAAAGCTGTGCACTCACCACCCCACGGGGTGACTGCGTGGTGTCCTCTTCAGCTGATTTCTCACTTGACCCATCTGGAAACCCAAAGGGAGTCAGGTCAGCCTCCGCTTCCCCAGCCTTGGGGCCAGAGCCCTGCAGGCCACCACCTCTAGGCTCTGCCCCTCCAAGGCCTGTGGCCACTTCTGCAGCCCCCCACACCAGTAGGTCCCTTTGCCCCGTTGGGGACTTATTCCTACTTCTCATTACAGCGTCGCCTCACCCTTGGGTTGATGAAGTCCCTACAACTGGGCCACTGCCTCAGTTTCCCCACACTGGCCTCTTGGTCACTTAAGACTGAACCACTTGGCTGGGCCAGAGCATCTTGTTCAGTGTCGTCGCGGATGGCCCAAGGGCTCTGAATCCCAGCCTGCTTAGCTGCAGTCCCCTGGGCAGCCTCTCTGCCCAGCCACGCATGAAGTCACCAGACTTGGTCTACATTATACCCACCCGTGGTTGCCCTCTAGCCCCTCTGCCCCTCCAACTGGAACAGCCTAGGACTCCTTCATCCCCTACACCCTGGGGCACCAGCACACAAAACCCCCTGGAGTCCTGCAGCTTCCTAGATCCCCGAGTGGGATTCTCTCCCCTTCACCCCTGCCTCACATACAGAGTGTCTACCACTGAGCATTCTGGGTTCAAAGATCCAGAACGTTGGAATCAGCCTGTGCATTAGAAATCACCAAGGCCAATTTCTCAGTGCACACACAGCACAGCTGAGGCCCAGAGAGGGGAAGGACTCTGCAGGAATTAGCTGGAAGAACCAGGACTAAACTGGGATCACCTGGCTCCTGGTCCGGTGCCCTTCCACAGTGCCAGCATCTGGGGAAACGTTCTATAGTGGAGCACTCCCCTCAAGTCCTGCCCACAGGGGACAGTCCGGCCACCTGTGCACTTCATTCTGCCCAAGCTGCTTGCCCCGCACTCGTCAGTGTGTTGCCTCTCTCTGTGCTATACAGAGATGCTACCTGGATTCTGCTTGACACGGGTGCCCTGAGCTCCAGTGAGCCCAGGCCTGTGCCCAGCTCTGCCATGAGGAAGACAGGAAGAGACATGGTCACTGCCTGTACAGACCCTCTCTCGTGCCTCTTCTGATCCTCTTGGCCTCATTTGATTGCAGGGATTTTGTCCCCTCACTGCAGGCATTGCAGCAACACCCCCTTCACATGGGCTCCAGCCAACTTCCCTCAGACTCAACCTGCCGGCGGGTGCCCTCGTGCCACACCTCCTCCATGTCTCTGCCCCCACTTCTTACCCTGCCCCACTCCCACCTCCCACTCCCAGGACAGCCTAGCACAACCGGGGAGTGTGAGGGAATCACCCCGCCTTGGGGTGAATCTTTGACCAGTGAGAGCTGGTGGCTGTCGGGCAAATTCCTCCTCCTCCGCTATCACCTCCAGACTTTTCTGAGGAGCAGAAGGCCACTTAGAGCAAGAGGTCACACTTGATCTCAAGCAAAGGCCAGCTCCCCAGCACATTCCTGTGTTGTTTTTCCCTCCCTCCCTGCTTCACTCTCCCTTCCCCTCCTTCCTGCTCCCTGAGATTGCAATAAAAAATAATGCACATCAGCCTCTGACACAGGCTTAGCTTTCTAGAGGCTGCAGCTAAGCCACTGCCCTGAGGAAAGAATGGTTTGCTACATGCTTGGTGTCCCCTGAGGTTCCCCCCTAACAGTCCATGGCTAGGTCCCTGCGGTGGGATGGGCGGGCACTGCCGGATCTAGGGACAGACTCACCTTTGCAGGCCTGGCAGCAGGAGGCGGGCAGCAGGAGGGGTGCAGGGCAGCCCGGGTCTGGGCAGGTCATGAGGCCGCAGTAGATCTGGCCCTCCTGACAGACAGAGCAAACAGGAGCTGGGAGACGAGCTCTGATGAGGACCAGCCCAGGGGCTAGGAGAGCCCCTGCCCTGGGGGCAAATGGCCTTGAGGTCCCCTCTGAGGTGGGGAGGGAGGGAGCAGCAGAGTGTCCTGGGCAAGGCCCAGCCATCTCAGAGGAGGGGTCCCTGTACCCCTCCCACTCTTACTCCTGGCCCTGAGGTAACAGTTACCCTTCAGCTTCTAAAGTGTTTTTGTACCCAGTCTCTCCCTAGGCTTTCACAGCAACCCAATAAGGTGAGATTCTCCCATCCTACAGATGGGGAGGGACTGCAGAGGGGCCTGGACCCTCTGAAGTCAGAGACACAACTGGGCAGAATGGGCTAGAACCCCGTCTTCAGGCTTTTCCTACTGCTATCAGTGTCCTTCTCCCCTGGCCTAGAACAGGGAGCCCAGCATAGAGGAGGGGACGAGTGCATGACTACTTGGGCTCACTTGCTCTTACTGAAACTCGAGGTCCCCAAACTTCAGGACCCAGCCTGCAAAGGCAAGACTGCAGGAGAAAGGGCCTTCTGGGAGTCAGAGGCCAGATGACCTTAGGTGAGTCACTTCTCTTCTCTGGGCCTCAGTTTCCTCCTCTGTGAAATGGGGGCACTCCCATCTGGGTTGTGAAATCAAATGAGGGAATGGTTACGAAAACCCTTGTTAAACTGCAAGGCACAATGTGTACCTGGGAGGAAGTGATATTACCTTGAGTCCTTTCCCTATTCCTTTTCCAGTGAGTCTCAGAAGTAAGGATTCTGATCCTTCAAACCAGTCCCATATAAACAGGGATCAGAAGAAAGAAGGGGAGACCCAAGTATCCAGGGAGTGGAGACAAGGGGTCACAAGAATGCTCTCACCACCCCACCACCATCAGTTCTGTCTCTTCTCACAGCCCCTCCTAATCTAGGTGCTCATCCCTTCACAGGAAGCCACACAATGCAGGTAAAGGAATGTGGGTTTGGAATTATGTGGCCCTGGGTCTGAATTCTGAGTCTGCCACTTAACTAGCTGTGTGACCTTAGGCAAATTGCTTAACTGCTCTGAGCCTCAGTTTTCTTATCTAAAAAATATGAATAGTGATATCCCCCTCATAGGGCCACTGGGATGCTGTATATAAACATAAGGCATTTCCTAGTAGGTACAGCGTACTAGTTCACTGCAAGAGGCCCAGGCCCTGCAAAAATAACCATTCTCTCAGTTGATTTCTAAGTGGTCACTCTTGTTATTATAAGTTGTTTGCTCGGCAGCACAGATACCTTAAAATTCAGATTCTTGGAGGGATGAGATCCTCTCACTGAAAAGATGGGAGGCAGGCCAGAGAGAGGTGACTCTCTCAAGGTCACACAGGGAACCATGGCAGAGCTGGAGCTGAAACATGGGTCTCGGTCTCTTATCCTCTCATCACCACTGAATCAGATTATTATCTTAAATGGAGAGGACCTTGGAGATCACCTGGTCAGACTCCCTTACACACTCAGAGGAACTGAGGCCCAGAGAAGTTCGATGATCAGGTAGTAGGGAAATCAGGAGGGCAGGAGTTTCTCCCACCAAAGCACAGATGCGCTAAGCCCAAGGATGAGGGTGACATGCCGAAGGGCACCTGCAAACATGCAGCAGGGCCAGGCCTAGAACCCCCCCTGAGGAGGAGGGGAAGACTTTCCAGCTCAGGCCCTGCTTGGCTTCAGTTTCTGTCCCCTGATAACACTGCTGGTTCAGCCCTGCCTATCCCTAGGCCCAACTCCGACCACAGCAGGGAAGTTTAAGCAGCTTCAGATTAAATTACATTTGCTGCAAACAGTCTGGCCCTGTCTCTGTGCCCCAGGATTGATAACTGGTCATTTACTCATTCACTCATTCATTCAACAATCATTACAGACATCTGTGGGCCGGGCCCTGAGCTGGGCGTAGTGGAGGATATAGAAATGAGTTGAATATATCCCCTCCCCTCAAGGAGTGCAGAGTCTACTGGGGGACACAGTAATGGCAAATGTCAGTGCAAGGTGACCAGGCAGCTTAGGAGGGTGCAGAAGCCCAGAGAAAGGCAGGACATTCCAAGTCCCAGATGTTCCCTTCCCCGTGAGCCCATTCGCTTTCACTGTCCTTTGACCAGGAGGAACAATTCCCCCTACCCGCCCCGGTCCACACCACTGTGCTCTGCAGGCCCAGACCACTGGCCTGTGCTAAAGGGAAGTAGCAGGTCTTACGGTACAGCTGCAGAGGACACACTGGTTGGGCAGGCGGGAAGGGAGCAGCTCGTGGGCACTGAAGATCTCTCCATGTTGGTATGTGGTCCCGTTGTGCTGGCAGGACCTTGGCGGGGCCCGGAGCCCAGAGGGGGTGTGAGGTTCTGCAGGTGGGGAGGGGAAGGAGGAAGGAGAAAATGGTCTAAGAGCTTCGCCAGAACTAACTGGGTCACTTTTCTGAAATTTTTGTATCCTATCCCTTGCTATCATTTAAACCAAGCTCTGGCCTCAGCCTTCCCAGCCAGACCTCCTATCAGTGAACAAAGAGGTCCCCGGGACACCTATGTCTGACTATGTCACTCCCTCCCATGGCCTTTGAGCCCCTCAGTTTCAGAGCTGGCGCTGATCGAAGCAAGAAGGCAAGGCCAGATGCTTCAGGTACACTGAGCCCCACTCAGTGGGGACTTGTGTGAGTTCATTCAACGTTCAGTAAGCATCCATGGAGCACCTCCTAGTGCCAGGCACTGTTCTAGGTGCTGGGGATACAGCAGTGAACAAGACAAGGTCCCACATGGAGTTTCATCCTAGTGGAGTCAGCTGGTATGATATGGACTGTGCTTGTGTAAGCTTGGTGTCAGCTCCTGCCATTCCCTGGCCACCAGAGCCCCCTCCCCATCACCTGCCAATTAGCCGGCCCTCACCCTGCTGGGTAGAGGGGTAAGCCTCCTGTCCAGCGGGAACCTGCTCATTCTTTTTTTTTTAACATCTTTATTGGAGTATAATTGCTTTACAATGGTGTGTTAGCGTCTGCTTTATAACAAAGTGAATCAGCTGTACATATACATATATCCCCATATCTCCTCCCTCTTGCGTCTCCCTCCCACCCTCCCTATCCCACCCCTCTAGGTGGTCACAACCTGCTCATTCTTTCAAGACATATTTACTAAGCACTTTCTCTGCACCAGGCGCCCTGCTACACATTGGGAGTGGAGTGCGAATAAGACCCGGCCCCTCCCATCAGGAAACTGACAGTCTCACTGGGTAGAGACAGGCCCCAAGCAGTGACACTGGTGTGGTATGGGCTAGGGCGATGGAAGCACAGAAGTTGTGGCAGCACAGAGGAGGCGCCCCTAACTCAGCCGGGGAGGGTGGTCAGGGAAGGCTTCCTGAAGGGGCTGATGGCTGAGCTGAGTCTTGAGGAACTCTCAGACCAGGCAGGCAAAGGGGCAAGGCTGGGAAAGAGAGAGGGAGGGGGGCTGTGAGGAAGAAGGGGTCTGGGCCAAGGCACAGTCCGCAAGGCGTGGTCAGGACTCCCGGGGTCAGCCTCAGCCGGGGAGGAGGCGTGATGCCCCCTCACTGGTCAGGATGAAGCACAAAGCCTCTGCTCCCCTAGGGAACCCAGAATCAGGAAACTATGACCCAAGCTGGAGTCATGGTCAGATCCCTACTGGGGTCCCCCTTGGAAAAGGAGCCCCTCTACATACATACTCCATACAGGCCCCCAGCTCCCCAGGAGAGCCATGATTCCAGAGTCTGGAGCTGAGGCTACAATCTGGAGCCTCCCTCCCTTCATCACCTTCTTTTTATTTTCTCACCCAACTTAACTTTTTTTTTTTAACATCTTTATTGGAATATAATTGCTTTACAATGTTGTGTTAGTTCCTGCTGTACAACAAAGTGCATCAGCTATACGCATCACCTTGCCAACGCTACTAAACGTGGATGCTCCTCTCAACGTGTCCCTGCCTTCTGAGTTGCTCTCCCCACTGGCTGCTCCTCATTTGCCACTTGGTTATGCCAGTCTCTTCCCAGACCACCTCTCCTCTCCTCTCTCTTACCTCTGCTTCCTAGAATCCGAGTCTCAGAGGCTCCTAGCAGATTCTTAAAGTCATGGACATTTAGCATCATGGCGCACAGCATCCCTAAACCCCAGCCCTGGGAGGAATCTCAGAGTACATGTACTCCAACTCCTTCGGCCAGTCCCAGCCCCTGGTGGTAATCCTGGGGTGACCCTGCAGGGCCTCCCAGCCCCAGCTCACTCACTTGCACTTACACAAGGCACGTCCACTCTCTCAGGCTCTGGCCAGCCCAAGAGCGATAGGAGACCATGTGTGCCGTCAACAGGCCAAGCATGCCCATTTTCCTTCAGCTATTTTCCACATTCTCTCTGTCTTCCTGCCAAACACAGCTACTTAAGTACGAGAAGTTTGTGGCTACCCCAGCCCTCCTTGGGGATCCATGGAGGATGTCTTCCCCTGAGCACCTTGGTGTCTCAACAGTTCTGGTGTCTCAACAGTTCTGGTGTCTGCAGACTGCCCCTCTCATTCCAGGGGTCTCCTTCAGCTGGAGGCCTGTGCCAGGAGTGGGTCAAGGGTCAGGGGGCCAGCGGGAGGCTGGCACAAGGGCAGGAGCGCGGCTACTTACCCACACACCGGGGGCAGCACTGCTGTGGCTCGGTCACAGGCTGGGGGCAGTGGACAGGCGGGCAGTGGAGGCGGTAGCAGCTCACATGGGCACTCTGAAGGCGACACAGGGGTCAGTCCTAGTTCCAAGGAGCCACTGTCTCCCACCGTCCTCTCCCCAAACCCCCTCCCAACTGCAGGGCACTGTACTCGTTTTAAGCCTGCGGTGGGATAAAAATGATAAACTCCGTGTGCCCAGTCTCTCCCCTTCCCCCGCTCATTTGTCTGGCTCGCCCATCCGTGTCCCTCCCCACCACGGAGGAGGGCACCGTGTGCCTGGATTTGCACAGATCTTGTGTCCCTTTGTGGTATTTGAGAAATACAAGTAAAAGACTGGGTTATTCTAACATTGATCTTGACTGTGCTTTTTTAACTCCAGGGCTTTGTTCTTTTACCTCTGGACCTGAGCCTCAGGGCTAAGAGAGGAGTGTGACACACAAAGGGAGGTGACAGGGATGGGGACACAGCTAGAAACAGGATGTGGAGAAGACTCAGGGCTTTGTGATCTGCTCTCTAAGTCTCTGGGAGGTGTGGTTGATCCCACACAAAGCCTTGGGATTGGTACCAGAGGAAGGGCCTGAAATCTTGGACTTTTTCAAATACAGCAAACGAGAGGGAAGGGGCAGAGAAGCATTCAGAGAGATGAGCAGAAACAGAACTGGAGGGAGAGGCCACCACTGGAGGTTTTCCCAGGCAGTGTGTCAGCCTGTCACAGACGTCCCACACTTTCCTCTCCCTCTGCTGTAAGGGCGTTGCCCTGTGTTGTAACAAACCATTACATCTGTCTCTTCTATTCAACCGCGAATTCCCAAGAACAAGGGCCAAGCCTCACTCTATTCATCTCTGAATTGTGGGCACAGGGCCTCGCTCCAAACGAGTGCCTGCTGAAGTTCGAATGAACGAATGAGAGAATGAATGAGAGCCAGGAGGGGAAGGAGAGATGGTCTCTCCCTTAGTCAAATGGAGCCAGCTTTGTTTAAACTTTGGAGTTGGCAAGTGTGTTTCCAGCCCCAGCTGAGTGCCCCCGAAACACTTCTCCCAAGGCAGCCTCCTGCCTCATGGAGAACCCTGGAGCAGGCCTTAGTCTCTCTGGGGTCACTGCTTCCCCAGATGGCCAGAGGTGATCACAAGGATTAATCAGTGCTAAGGGACATCCTAGAGTCCACAGGATTGGTCTGAGCTCCAAAAGGGGCCTTCTAGAGGCCTGGCACACAGGGGTGTTTGATAAATGTCCAGAGGGTGAACGGAGCCCCTCAGGTGAGAAACTAGGGTAAAGTATGAGGAACTGTGTTGTCTGAAGAGTTAGAATCTCTCTCTTGATTCTGGCCTTGAAGGAACCAAGGGGTGGAGATGATGAGCGACATGCAGCAGGAAGTAAGGCAGAGACAGGCTAGGGGGGCGAAAGGGCAGGGGCAAGGCAGGAGGCCTTGCAGCCAAAGGGTGCCTCTCAGGAAAGTCATAACTACCATTTATTGAGTGGCTACTAGGTATGGGCATTATGTTATATAGAAATGCATTCTCTCACTTCATTCTCTCAACAACCCTAGAGGTAGTTACTGTTTATTATCCACTATTTCAAAACGAGAAAAGAGCCTCTGAGAGGTCAAGTTGCCTAAGACACACAGCAGGTGAGCACTGTGTAGGGTCTGTGCACTTTCCATGAAAGTGCCTCTGGTGGAGGGGGCGGAGACTAATTCATTCACTCAATGTTTACTGCATGACAGCTGGCGCCACATCCTCTTCTGAGCACTAGGGGCATAGCAGTGAGCGAGAGGCAAGAGTTCTGCTCTCACGGAGCTCCCCCCCTAGCAGGGGGAGACAGACTATAAAAAATAAATAAGTAGGAACAAGATCATGTCAGATGTTAAATTTATAACAGGAATAAAACAAGGTAATGTGATTGCGTTAACAAGGTTAGACTATTTTAGAAACAGCCATAGAGAAAGCCTCATAAGGAGGCAACTTTATGTTATAAACTGCAAGATGAGAAGGAACCGTTCCTGGGAAGATCTGGGGGAAGAACATTCCGGGTGGAGGAACAAGTCGGAATGAGTTGAAGTGTTGGTGCAGGTAGGAAATGAGGTTGGAGAATAAGGCAGAGTCATATCACATAGCACCCACAGCAGGCAATTTGAATTTTACTTTAGGTGCAACGAGAAGCTATTGGAGGGTTTTAAGAGCTTTTGAATGACATGATTAGTTTTTTGTTCAGAAAAGATCCTTCTAGCTGGTGTGCGGAGGACAGATTAGAAAGGGGTACAGGGAGACCTCATGGGATGCTCACATAGCAGCCTAGGTGAGAGAGGAAGGTGGCTTAGATTAGGGGGGAGCAGTGATGATGGAGAGAAGGAAGGGATTCAGGATGTATTGGGGGGATGCCAGCTACAGCCCCTTGGGGTGAGGAAACTGTGTATGTGTGAACTCTGGGGAGGGAGAAATGAATTAGCTCCACTGGATCACAAAACTTGGACTTTGTCAACTGGACCGCATGATATGTCTGGAATTTTCTGTTATGGTTTCCTTCCTGTTTTTTGGCTATATTTCACAAAGTTCTTTTTGAAAAAGCTGATTGGCCTCAGATGTGCTAAGGAAAACCAAGGGGAAGCAGGGATGGGGGGTTGTGCTCCCACTGGCGTCAGGTTCGACCAGGGGCCAGCATGGTAGAAGCAGTGGGGAATCAGAGGGAAAGACCCCAGGAGGAGTGAGACCCCAGTGGTCAGAGTCAGGAGAGGGGCTGGCCCACGCCCCCTCCATGTCCCAGTGTTTCCTCAGAAGCTCTTCTCTGCTCCCACCCTGAGGATTGTTTTAACAACGGAGGCTCTCACAGCCTTGGCTGTGCAGGGAAAGAGAGGAGCTAAGGGGCTGGCTGCAGCTGGGAGCTAGGTACTCCCTCCCCCCAGCACCCTCGCCTGGACAGAGAGAGCTGCAGACTTCACACCAATGAGACTGGGCCACCGGCAGCTGAGCCAGGGCCGAGGGGGTTCAAGCCTCCTAAATCAGCAGTCCCCAGCCTTTTTGGTGCCAGGCACCGGTTTCGTGGAAGACAATTTTTCTACGGACGGGGCAGGGTGAGGGCCGGGAATATTACTTCAGGTGGTAATGCGAGCAATGGGGGGGATGGTTCAGGCGGTAACGTGAGCGATGGGGAGCATCGCGGCAGATGAGGCTTTACTCGCCCACCGCTCACCTCCTGCTGTGTGGCCCAGTTCCTAACAGGCCGCAGACCGGTACCGTGGGTGGGTTGGGGACCCCTGTTCTCCATCACTCCCTCCTTCGCCATCCTCTAACCCCATACCTGGTCTGGGAATTCTGGACCACGTGGGGCTCTCGTTTATTCCACCCAGTTGACTGTACAAGGGCCTGTGGAGGGTACTGGGTTGGGGTGGGCTGGGGGGAGACAGAGGTTAACAGAAGATCTGGTCTCTGCCCCAGTTGGTATAGCCTTCTGCAAGACCCCGAAATGGGCATGAGTGAATGCCTAGGAAGACCTACTCCCAGGGCTCCATCTAGGCGAGGCAGTAACTAACAGACACAGACAACCATTTTACTTGGCCAACAGTGATCAGGAAAAAGGGACAGAGAAACTTAGGTGGCCTCCCAGAAGAAAATACTTCCAGGTGAGGGATCAAGTAAGGCTCCTGGTGGAGGTGGCGTTTGGGTGAAGCTGCAAAGAATAAATACTTGGACCAGTGGTGTTGGGAGAACGCATCCTAAGGCAGGGCGGCAAGAGAGGTGGTTGGAGGAGATAGCCCGAGGAAAGGAAGGATTAGGAGGTCAGGTCAGGAAGGCTGTCTTCTGCTGCATGGGCACAGGGAGGCTGGCACCAGCAGGAAAGAAGGCTGGATGAGAGATGGGAGGCCTGGGTCCTCATCCCAGCCCAGCTACCGACCCACTGTGTGATTTATCTCTGGGAGGCATGCACAGTAGGCATCTATGCCTACGTATTAGATACCCAGTAGTGAAGTGGTGTGGCCCCAAGTCCCTCAGTTGCTGCTGACAGAGCACAATTCTAGGGGGCCCAGTTCCAGAGTGCCCCTGACCCTCAGAGTCAGGCTGTCCTCCCTCCCTCCGGGGTGCCTTCATTGGAGGTCTCCCAGACATACCTGTCACAGGTGGCCAGAGGAACCTACCTCGGAACAAGTACAGCGCAGGCAGTACATCAGGCCCTGGGGCTCCAGGTAGGGGTGCCAGCTCTCGCCGGGGGAATACCTCTTCCCGTGGAAAAGGCAGAACATGTCTGGGCCTGGCAAACCAACCAGTGCGTTATCAGTCCCAGGAGGCTCCAGCCTGAAGTCCCTGCCTCTTCCCTCCTTTCTGGCTCTAGGAAGGATGTCATCTGGACCACTCAAGTGAAAGAGAATCCACAGGACGTGCTCTCCTAGTCAGAGGGCCAGAATGTCTGAGTTTGAATATTAGCTTGACCACACACTTGCTGTGTGACTTTGGGCATGTCACTGTCCCTCTCTGAACCTTAACACTTCTCTCACAGCGTGGTTAGGGGATTAAGCAGTGAACATGCTTTACAGATTTAAATTGTGGTGTTAATGTTAGTTATTATAATTAGATGAATAATCTGAGGCCCAGAGAGGCCAAACTACACCTCGAAAAACACATAGTAAGTCAGTCATCAAGCAGGGATGACAGCCAAAGTCTCCTGACTCACAATGCAGTGCTCCTTCTGCCCTCATAATCACACTTGCTTCCTTTTCCTTTGTCCCGTTTTGCTTATTTATTTACTACATCTCTACACCCTCCCCTCCCTTGCCCTCTGCTGCTCCCCCTCCCCTGCCTACACACACACACACACACACACACACACACACACCCCTTCTCTGGGCCATGTGACCTATCTTTTGAATAAAGCCACTGACAGCAGCTTTCTTGCTTTCATACTCTACTGTGTCCCTATATCTCACTGAGCTCTGATGGAAAGTGCTTGAATTGGGAAAACAAAGTGCTGCCTAGTGAAAGGTTGTTAGAAAACTGACTTTTAAATATCCTTAAAAATAGCCATTGGTACTGTGCACATCACTTGATTACTTTTGTAATCTGCGTATCAGTCGTCAATATGTAGATGAATGCTTCTAAGAATGACTAAAATAGTTTATTTCCTTATGTG
The DNA here is from genome assembly GCF_028021215.1 of Eschrichtius robustus. Lineage (NCBI taxonomy): Eukaryota > Metazoa > Chordata > Mammalia > Artiodactyla > Eschrichtiidae > Eschrichtius > Eschrichtius robustus. The sequence continues at coordinate 60,716,521 of NC_090834.1, read as the reverse complement.
CGTTAGATATCTCTCCTGCAATCCTGCTTTCCTGAGACCTCCACCCCTTCTCTCCTCCCACAGCCCGTCAATTGCCCAGTCTTTCAAGCTCTGTCTAGAACAATCATGTCCTCACCTCTCACCAGCTCAGCACCTAGCCCCAGGTCAGGGCTCCAGCTCAGGCGTTGAGGCCCCCTTGCTGTGTTCCTCTGCCTCTGGCCCTATCCCTGCCAAGCCTCCTCCATACAGGTACCTGATGATTTTTACAACCCAGAAGGGTTGCTATCATTCCTACAAAAGCCTCTCCATTATCCAAAGAATAATCTAAGCTCTTTCAGGGGGAAACTGGGAGGCCCAGCACAAGCTAAGTATCCATAAAGACGTGTTGAATTAAATGAGATTGAAATTTGGAGAAAGGAACCAACATTTGTTGATGATATTCTATTTACGTAAATTACTTAATTATCTTATTAACATCAATGTTTTGAGAATTAAATTGAATAATGCTTGGAAAGTGCTTACTTAGCCCCGTTCCTGACACTTAGCTGAATGCTATTATTATGATAGTTATGGTAACAATGACCCTGCAAGATGGACATTGTCATCTGTTCAAGATTCAAGAGGATAAGGTCAGTTTTGCAGGGTCATTGGGATCGTTACCATGATTATAAGAAAACTAGATGAGAAAACGGAGGATCACAAAGACGGAGTGACTTGCCTGAGGCCACCCACCTATTGATTTGAACCCAGGACCCCAGGTTCCCAAGCGGAGATCCCTTTAGTTCACCTCACCTGCCATGGCTTTGTGCTCAAACTCAGGGCCTAGAGGTTTATTCTCTCGGTCCCACGGGCCACCATCCCCCATTCGCTATTTTTTTCTCTTGGTCCCCTATTGGTCTAGAATCTAGAGGGGATTGCCTTTCATGCCTCCTCCTGCACACTTTCTAGAGTCTCACACTTTCTGAATCATTCTCTTAGATGTTTAAACTCACAGAATCACAGAGCATGGAAAGCAGTACAGTAGCGAGGGCAGCTCACCCGCGAGGCCAGAATCCCCTCTCCGTGCTGGGGATGGCCTGGAGCGGAGGACAGGAGCTAAGGGCCGTTGCGGAGCTTTAGAAAGTTTCCTTTGTGAGAAGCTGAGAGCAGCCTCCCCGGCTCCCTGCACTGCTTCTGCTCTGCCTCTTGGGCCTCCCCAAAACAAGGATTTGAGGCCGCGGTCGTGATGCCCTCAGAGTCTGCGCTTCAGTGGCCACTGGGGCGGCCAAGGCTTGGTTTGCTCCCCACCCACTCTCCAGCCCCGCATAGTAGAGGGGGGATCAGACAGCAGATCCCGTTCCCAGCAAGGCCCCGGCTGGCCCGTATCAAATGAGCTGTGTTTATCTCTCAGCCGCTGCTGGCAGAGAGGGCAGAACACAGACCCAGCTGGGGTGCTCGGCAGAGCCAGCCCAATGCTCTGAGGATTGAATAATGTCTTTCTTCCTCAGTCCCTCCCCCACCAGAGAAGGGAGCGATTGCAACACCGCTGCGGCCTTACGTCTTAGCCTTGCTGCTGAAGAAAACCTGTCCCACCTTCTCTGGGGCGGCCCTGTAGCCCGGCCCCTGTGCCAGTTGGCAACCCCTCCCCCTCTCCGCCGGCTCAGAGCATGAAGACAGAGAGAATGTCTCAGCCCATGCCCAGGCCAGGAGGTCCCTCCCCGCCACAGACGGACCTGGCAGCAGCTAAGAATGTGGAGGCCTGGCAAGCCGTCCCCCAACCCCAGGAGTCCCAGGCCCACCACGCCCTCCAAGGTGAGAAGCACTGCCCAGAGTTCCCTCTTCTTCTAGGGAGGTGAGTGCCCAAGGCCACGCCAAAACCAGGCAGGAGGAAGAACTGCCAAGACCTCAGGCTGCCTCCGTCCCCGCAGTCCTGGCACTCGCCCCATCCTTGCACGTGGCTGGTAGAAGGGGCTCTAGCCTCCTTATGCCACAAAATCACTGTGTGATGTTGAGGAAGACTCTTCCTTTCCTTCTCTGAGCCTCAGTTTCCCATCTGCAAAATAAGGGGTGGGGGTGAACTTGGATCTTCACGGGTTTACTGTACAGATAGTTTCTGAATCCATGATTTCAAAATTCTAAGATTCCAAGGTTCTAGGTTTCTAAGATTCTACATTTCATTAGAACACAAAGCTTCTAGAGTTGTAGGATGTTGTGCTTCTAAGATTCGATCATTTCAGGCTTCCATGATTTCGGACGTGTTGATGGTCCCATACACCTAGGCTCTCAGGGGCTCCAAGGGGGGCTAGGATGAGGCTCAGGTAGCCAGTGCAGCCGATCTTGATGACATGGAGAAGGAGGCAAAGTCTGTTTCTCATATCCCCTCCCTTCCCATCCACTCTCTGTTGGTCCTCTGTGGCCTTCCCACTCCAGCCCTGGCCTGAGGCCTGCCCTGCTTCTTCTCTCCACCCCGCCACCATATCTCATCCCACCCATCATCTCTTTCTCCAACTCAGGGGCCAGCTGCGCCTTCTCTCAGGGGACTTTCGGAGTTAACGTGCCCCGCCAGTGATGTCTAACCCAGGAAAAAGACATTAGTGGAGGAAGTTTCTGTTTGAGGAGGACGACTGGCCCTGTTCCAGGCTTTAGAGAGACAAAGAAGAATTAAAGTGGGACAGGTCTCATACCCCTCAAAACCCCTCACCCAGTGTGTATGTAGTTCCCAAACTCTGGCTTCAGAATCCAATAGGCTGGGGTTCAAATTGGATCTGGCTTTTATCTGCAGCCTGCATTTAGACAAGCTATTTAAACATTCCAGGCCTCAGTTTCCATATCTGTTCAATGAGATTAGTAATAATCTTTGGGGGTTATTGCAGAATTAAATCAAATAATATGTGTAATATGCCTAATGCCTGCCACGTATTAGATGCTCAATTAAATGGTAGGTTAAAAACAAACAGACAGAAAGCAGACCTGGGTGCTGACCCCAAACTTCCCTAACAGTCCGTTCCTCATGGTATTCCTTCTACTCCCAGAATTCTATTAGGGCATGAACATCATGGTGCCTGCCATTAAGGTCAAATCTCCCAGGTCTCAATCTCACCAACCTTGCTTCCTGTGGTTTCCTGCACTCTCCTAGCCCCACTCACAAGCCAGACTCCCTCAACACCACCTCTGCCTACACAGATCTGGGCTGGGATACGGCCACGAAAGTGGTCAGAAAGGTTGGAGGAGAAAATGGGAGGGCAGGGATGAGAGGCCAGAGATCAGGCTGGAGAAAGAGGCAGAGGCTCACGAAGGGCCTTGAGACCCCCAAGGGCAAAGGAAAGCCACAGAAAGGCTTTAAACTGGGGTGTGCCCATGGTCAGGTTTGCATTTTAGAATCATCACTGCGTCTGCAGGAATGGAGAATGGTTTGGAGAGCAAGACTGGAGGCAGAGAGACCAGGGAGAGGCTGTTACAGTCATCTGTTTTGAGATAATGCTGGCCTGGACCAAGGCAGGAGCAGTGCTGATTGGCAAAAGTACAGATTTGAGGAACACTAAGTAGGTACAGTAGGTAGGCTTTCAGACAGACTGGATGTGGGTGGAGAGGGTGAAAGAGCAGTCAAGGCTGGGATTGAGGTTTCAGGCCTGAATAAACAGGTGAATGTGGGGTTCTTAGCACAACAGGCAGTAAATGTTATTGTCATTAGTTTTGATGTATTATTATCATTAGTAATAGTAACATTAGTTCCTGCTATTCATTCACTGATTGAGCATTTTGTATATCAAGTCATACATGTCCATGGGCCTGGTACGTAACTAAATAAGACACCCACCCCACCCTCAAGGAGCTTACAGCCTTATGAAGAAGACAGATAGATAGGATACATACAGTTGACAAGTTCTAAAATAGTGGAAGCATGGGGGATTGAGGGAAGGCTTCCCTGAGAAGGTGCCTGAGCTGGACCTTGAAGGAGTTAACAAGGTAGAGACGGGTTGACCTAATCTGAATTCAGGGTAGCAACGTTTATCAGACTCTGGGATCTGTCACAATGTTATCACGTCACCCTAGCCTGTCACGAGCAGGCTCCCACCTGCTTTTCCAGCAGAACTCTCTGTGGTGGCCCTTTTTTTAAGCCTCACCTTCTCTTGCTAAATTTCTCACTCCCCCCATCCAGCCCCCACCCACGCTCCTTCAGGCTTCTGTGCCTTTACACACACTGTTTCTTCCACCTGGAATGTGATCCCCCATCTCCAACGTTTGACCAACTCCTCATTCTTCCAAACCCTGTTTAGATGCCACCCCGTGAAGCCACCCAAACCTTCCGGGCCACTGGCCAGTCCTTCCTGTGGGGTCCCACAGAACTGAGTTCAGCCCTCTGTCACAATTTTCATCATACTAGATTAGAAATACTTATTGAATGGGTTCCTCTTCCTTACTGAACTGTGAGTTTCTTGAGAGCAAGGACCAGATCTCATTCATTTTTGTATCTCCAGTGTTCCATGCAGAGGCTACATAGAGTTGGCACTTGATAAATGAATGCATGATGTTGTGCTTTAAACATCAGAGAGACCAGGGGGAGGCTGAATGGAGTTGAGGGAGGTTCTGGAAGAGGAGGGGATTGCTGGCCCTTAATCCTGGAAACCTCTTGCTTTAACAAAAAGGGAAATTCAGGATGTGACAGGAGGGCCAAATCCCTTTAGGCACTTTGATCTTGCCACCTAATGGGAATTAGCCTTTGACCTCCCCTTTCCATCTCCCATCATCTGAACTCCCAAATTACCCACCAAACCAAACACCATGTACAAAAAGGCCAGGAGCCTGGGGAGGTATGCGGCTGAGCGATTCCATGATCTTCACGTGTAAGTCAAAATTCCCAAGCTGCCCCATCCAAGGTCAATGCACATTCTGCCTTGAAACCCTCATGCTGCGATAAAGCTCTCTTATGGAGTAGTCAGGAGTGGGTAGTGTGGCTGGGAATTCTTCCAAAAAGAGACAGAAAAGACAAGAAGGAAACTTCTGGGCTGCAGGAGAGGCTGGATAAGACCACGAAAATGGCACCAGGTGGAGCTGGGGCTGGAACTGTGGCTGGCCTGTCCCCAGCCTGAGAGAACTCAGGAAACCTTAGAGAGAGCCAGCCTGCGAGGGAATGTGAGAATGTTCACATCTTTTCCCTCACGCCCAATCAGCCATACTTTATTTATGTATAGTTCCCTTTTCACACAAACAAACTTGCTCCCCTCTGAGACATAAGCTCTGCTCTGGGCACTGGCACTCGATGGGGGAGGCCTCCGAAGGGAATCAGAAGTACAAACCTCGGCTCCTCAGTGGCTGAGCTGTGCAACCTGGGGAAAGGGCCCTCACTTCCCTGAAGCTGAATTCTTACCTGGCACATGGCAGATGTTCAGGAGCATAGAAGGACCTCAAAGGAGAGAGTCCTCAAACCAGGAAAGGCAGCTCTGTTGCCTGGCAAAGGTCAGGGGGCATAGAAGACCCTATTTATATTCCATTCTGCCTTGGACGTGTACATTTATAGACTTACAGAATCTTAGAAAGTTAGGGATTGAGAGATGATGTCCAATCCCCTGTTTTACAGATGTGGACGCTGAGTCCCAGAAAGGGATTGGGACTTGTCTAAGATCATTGATTTTTGCTAGCAAGAACTCCAATGCCAGTCTTCAGATCTGGGTAGGTGGGGGCTGATTATAGGTAAACCCATACCTTAAGGGACAGGATCAGAAGAAATGGCTTTAAATTGCAAACAAAAGGATTTAGCTGAGACACAAGGAAGAATCCTGACTGCAACAGAAGAGTGTGGAACAGCCTTCTCTGGGATGGGATCCTGCCCAGAGGCAGGGGGATGCCTGCAATGATCTCTGCATTGCACCTCCCAGCAGCACTGCTCCCATGCCAGTCCTCTTCTTTGGGAGTCCAAGGGATTCAAGGTCCCTCTCCCAGAGCCTGGCACTGTGGCCAGCGGCTGGGGGAACTTGAGAGGCCAGTCCTGGAACAGGTGCAACAGCTGGAGCAACTGCACAGCTGCTGCCCTGCTCGGCTCGGCAGCCGGCAAGCCAGTGAGTGAGACAGAGACCTCTACTGGTGGGAGAGAGGAGGTGCAGAACCTCCTAGACAGACCCAGAGAGGGGCCTGACTGGAGCCAGATGTCAGCCCTCTGTACTCACTGTGCCAGGCCCTCTAGGCACTTTCTCTTGGTGTCTGAGAATCAGTCTGTCTATCCAGTCCTCCCTGGCAGGGCAGGAGTACCAGGCTGCTGACCCACACTCTCCCAACTCCCTTTTCCAAAGGTCAGAGCAGACTCAGAACCAAGGCAACAGCATCTTTGGTTCTTAGAGTCTTAGATTCATGGGATGTTAAAGCTGGAATGGTCCTCAATGATTATCTATTTGACTCCAACCATCTCACTTTACAGCTGGGGAAATCTCAGGGGCAGAGAAAGGCAATTTGCCCTGGGTCACAGTTGGAATTGGTGGCAGAGCCAGGGCTGGAGCCCTGGCCTCCTGATTCCAAGTTTGCCCTCTGTACCATATCATACCATGGGAGCTCCCTTCCCGCCCCATCTCTGCCTATGGGGTCTGGGGTTTTGTCACCTGGGAACAAAAACTTTGATTCCCATAGTATATATAACCCTTGGAGATAGAATAGAGGAGCCGATGCTTTTACCTGATAACTGACTCTCTCCTGAAGTCAGGATTGGCTGGAGGGAGAGATGAGAAAGCAGAAGTGTGCTGGACACCTTAAAGGGGGGTGTGGAGGGCACAATTAGTAAGGAAAGAGCACAAAGAAGAGGAGCTGACATAGGAGAAAGAGCACTGGAGAGAGAGTCAAGGTACTAGGCAGGTTCTTGTTCCACAGACAGAAGGGAGGGTTGGGTGCCCAAAGCGACTGACATCATGTACGCATGCGGCTCAGCCTGGGACTGGCAACAGTACTGGTCAGTGACCAGGTCAGGGACCTCACCCTGGCTAAGGGCTCTAGCTGGGAATGGAATAGGGGTTTGATCTATGGTAGTGTTTGAGGATTAGGCCTCAGCCTGTGGCTGGAGTTGAGATTCAGTTTGGGCTAGGATCAAGGCTCAATCTGTGGCTGGAAATAGAGCCAAGGATAGAATAACCTTTGTTTGAATACCCTTGTGCTTTAAATAAGGAGCAAGCTGCCACGCATGTTCACAGGACCTAGGCATTCTGCAGGACTGGGCCACCTCAGGAGTCAGACACCACACGGGCTTGAGAATTTCCATCTGTTGGTACCACTTCTGAAAGCACCTAAGATGTCACCAGGAGATTTCTTACCTATAACAGGCCCGAGACCTTACTAACTAAACTTACTAAACTAAGATGAGGGTCTTCATAGGAGATCTTCACATAAGATCTGGGCAAATGACTATAGGATTGTTTCTAGATTCATAGGTTGTTAGTACTACACAGAATGAGGCTCAGAGAAGGAAAGTGATTTGTCCTAATTCACACAACCAGTAAGTGACAAATCGGGGACTAGGATCCAGGCCTCTGTTCTTTGCTTTAATAAATTTGCTTTGGGCAAGTCACTCCCCCTTTCTGGGCTTCAGTTTAACTATAAGGATTGGTACATCGAGGGGTAGAAGATTTTCAAAGGTTCTTCTGGCTTTGACATCCCAGAATCTTACACCCCTCTGACTACCAGTCCACCTCACATTAACTCAACAGTTCTGCTCTGAGGTTCTTCTTGCATGTCGGGAACCAGGCTCCAGAGTAGGGGAGATGGAATACTGGCAGCACCTAGTGAGAAACATGGCCCAAAGGCCAGTGGAGGCACAGAGGAGGGGAGATCAGAGCGCATCAGGTGGCAGGGAGAGTTTGCTGGAAGAGGTGTGACCTAAGCAAGGCTGTAGAGGGCTGACAAACTGTGGGAGGCAAGGAGGAGAGGTGTGGGTAGGACGTGAGCAATCTGCAGAAAGATCTGATTCTAGGACATCTTTCTAAGACACATCCAGGGCAACGAAATTTGGAGAAAAGCCTTGGGGGTTAAGAGCCATGTGCCAAGTGGAAGGGAGGCAGGCATGGAGGGCTTCCTGTGCTAAGTCTCTTTTAAGAAACAACAGGAAGGTACTAGGAGGAAACCTCCAGGGCTCCAGGAGGGGGAGGAGACATTGATTGAGTAGTAGGCATTGTGCTGGGCACTTAACACAGTCACCTCCTTTAATCCTCCCATGAAGTGTTCGGGTTGCAGGTGAGTATGGGTCTTAGACAGATGCAGAAATTGAGGCTCAGAGAAGTTGTCACTTATGAAAAGTCACACAGCTACTAAGAGGCAGAGCCAGGACTTGAACCAACCCTGGGCTCTTTTCAGGACTTGTTGCTAAGGACTTCTATGAGTTTCATGCTGCTGGCAGCCCAGAGACGACCAGACATGCAGCCTGCCCTCATGATCAGAGACAAGAATGAAACAAAATCCAGCACTGCCGGCTCCAGAAAGTCACGTGCAAAAGAAGGCAGAGGTGGGGGAGCTGAGCTGTGGAGAGGAAAGAGCTCTAGGCTGGGAAACTGGGGTTTCATCCTAGGCTCCGCCCTGTGTAACCTGGAGCAGACCACTGCCCTGGGCCTCGGTTTCTTTATTGGGTATGTCAGGGTTTGAACTAAGCTCCTTCCTTCTTTTTAAGAGAATCTTTGGTTTTGTTTTTCCAGCCTCACAGCGTTCCAAGAGATTGGCAGAAGACGGGGAGGAGGTCCACCAGCCTGTTGTGGAAACAGTGAGGAAACTGAGGTTCAGAGAGTTTATATAAACTGTTTGCGGTTATGCTGTGTCTAAGTGGAAAAGCACGAATTAGGGAACATGTTTTTCAAGAACCTACCATGGACCAGCTAGTTGCTGGTGCTGGTTGCTTTCCATGTTTTCTTGAATTTAATCCTCAGAACAGTCCTAGGATTTTTCACTCCCATTTTACAGATTAGCAAACTGAGGCTCTGAGACATGCCCTCCATGCCTGCCTCCTACCAGCTGGTATTCAACAGATCTGGGATAGTGAAGACCCTGGTCTATCTCACTGTGCCCTGCTACCTCCCAGTGTCTCACAACTCCAAATCAGGGTTCCTTCCACATGCCGTGGGACACGGGGGAAGAAGGCATAGGATTTGGAACTGGAGAGTCCTGGCTTTGGATAGCTCACTACCTCTGTAAACTTGAGCGCGTTTCTTCTCTCAGCTTAAGTTTTCTCATCTGTAAAATGCAAATGATAATACCCACCTCATGGGAGTGTTGTGAGCATCAAAAGAGAAAAGTAATGGGAAAGTTATCCTAGTTAGCTATTCTTTCTTTCCACTGGCTCTCTTTAAATGCAATAGCCTCTTCGCCTTCATCAGACCCTTGCAGCCAAACATACCAGACTCTCTACTAGGAATAAGCATACCACCTCCCCAGCAAAAAGCACAGTGCCCTGCCCTCTCTCCCACTGCTCTCAGTTCCCTCCTCCTCGGGTCCATGGCTGCAGCCCCCTTGGCTCTGAGTCTTGCCAAGTTCCCCCCAGTATCCCAGACTCATGAGCCCATACTGGTCCGCAGAGAAGTCTCCACCCTCCCGGTACAGGTGCTCCCTGGATGGCTGTCAGAACAGTCTGGGGTCCCAAGTCCTGGCACTTTCCCGCGCATCCCGGGTCTCCCATCCCTCTTCTGCCATCCAGCACACCCACCCCGCTACTTACGGGCTCGTGCGTGGGAGTCCAAGGGGAACCAGAGCAGCGCGAGTCCCAGCAAGGAGGAGAGGACCCTTACCTCGGGAACCATCCTTCCTTCCCCAGGGCCAGGCCCCCAGGCGCTGAGCCGGGAGGGGGAGTCGGGAGAAAATGAGATGAGGGGGTCACTGAGGCACAGGGCCACAAAGCAATGCACAGACCCAGGGAGGGCGGCTGCTACAGTGGAGATTCAGAGAAGCGTCGAGAAGAAGGTGGTGAGGACAAAAAGGGAGGTCCAAGGTGGGAATAAGAGGAAGGTGGAAAGAGAACGGAGGGAAAGAGATGGAGGGATAGAGGAAGGTATGCAAGAGGGGAAAGCGATTAAAGCAAAGGAGAAGGTGAGAGGGAGGGGTGGAGAAGAAAGACAGGAGAGGACAGGGGTCCACCGAGCGCGCAGCGTTGGGCGAGGCGCGCGGAACCGGCGGGCTGTTCCGGGCGTGCGGGCTAGAAGCGGCCGGCGCCCTCTGCTCGCTGGGCTCGGGGTCGGGCCGCGGGGTCCTGGGGCCCGGCGGGGCGGCGGTACCGGCGGCGGCGACGGCGCGGCGGCCGCTGGGGGAGGCTGCGCGCGGGCCGGCTGTGCACGCCAAGGGCGCCAGGCGCCGCGCTCGGGCGCATTTGTACTTTGCCGCGGGAAGCAGGCAGCCCCGGCCTGGCGCTGGCCTAGCGCTGGCGCCTCCTCTGGGGCACCGCGGGCTCGGTGGATTGGCCACCCGAGAAACAGGCCCACTTTCCCCCCTCCTCTCTAGTGCCGGTCTCTGGGACAGACGCTCCAGGCGCGGCGCCGAGTGGAGGCGAGGGGGCTGGGGAGGAGGAAGGAGCCACCCGGGCCACGGGTTTTAACCCCTGACTCCCCGCGGCGCCCAGAGTGCAGCAGGACCGAACCCAGTTAGGCTTCAGGTGGGACGTGGGGGTGGGGAAGGATGAGATGTCGAGTCGGGGAGGGGAAGCGGGCTGAGGAACCGAGAGGCGCTCGGGTTAGGGAACTCGGCGGTGCGTGCTCGGAACTCCGCCTCTGGATGAAATCGGGACACTTGCTCTTCTTAATTCTGTTTGTGGACTTGGCCACTCCACCTGAGTCTGTTTCCCAGATCCCGATACTGAAATTGGGATCTTAGTATCTTCAGTATCTTTTGATATTTTAATGTCCTCCCACAATTATTTCGAACATGAAATGAGATAATGAACGTCAAAGCACTCAGATCTCGAAAGGAAGGGGTCCTAATTCCAGGAGCCTGGAATGCTTTTACCAGTTACCACCGCCCCCCGAACCCACAGACACCATGCCCAAGCTGAAATCCAGCCCAGAGGGATCCTTGGTTCTTACTCTGGGAGTCTTCCTCTGCTTCCCCCTCCCAGTCCTGAAGCAGGACACAATCTCTCCTTTGCCTCTGCAGGTGAGGCCTGCACCTCTCTGAGAAGGTTTGTCATACTCAGTCCTCTTGAGTAAGAGCTTTTTGTCAAAGTGTTGTCTTTCTTACCAGAAGGTGAGTTCTGGGAGGGCAAAGCCTAGAGCTCCCCATCCCAGCCCATGGTTGGTGCTCCATACCTCGTGTTGAATGAGTGTATGAATTAATAGGACCTAAGAAGAGAACGACCAGCTCAGTCCAGATAAGAAACACTCAAAAGGGCAGGGCCCTTGTCCTGGCTCTCTCCCTAGCTTGGACATCTTGTGTAAGTTCATCCATCCCCAATTTGGACCTCAGCTTCCTGCCCAGCTTCTCTTGCAGAGCTGCTGGGAACTCCAGTGAATGTTGGAGGGGAGAAGACTGGGAGGAGTAAGAGATAAGATGGGATGTTGAATCACATCCCACTCTGGTAGGGAATCACAGTTCCAGGTTGAAACACTTCTGACTGTGTCTGTAAAGATGACTTCCTGGGCTATGGCTGTGCTCCCCATCTACTGTGTGGCCAGTCCATGCTCTCCAAGAACAGAGAGCACTGGAGGAACCACTGATCCCAGAAACAGAGTTTCCCCAGGGCTCTCCGAAATAGAGACAAACATGATCTGCCCCTGGGTGCCCTTCAGGCTTAATTTCTCCTTCTCCAACATGGCCAGCCACTTCCTCTCCCTTGAGTTTCCCTTTTTGCTTAGGCTTTCAGGGCACTCAGAGTTAAATTTAGTGTTTAACTGCGTCCTCCCTCCCCACCACCCCCCTTTTTTGGGCCACTCTGCGAGAGGCTTGTGGGATCTTAGTTCCCTGACCAGAGATTGAACCCTCGCCCTTGGCAGTGAAAGTGCCGAGTTCTACCACTGGACCTCCAGGGAATTCCCATTTTAGTGTTTAATTGCAGAAATAACCTCATCCCAAGGACTTGGGACAGAGCTCTTTTCCTTTCTCCATCTTTGTTTAAAGTCTGCTCTACACATATATTCATGTCTTAGGTAAAAGAGGTGGATTGAGATTGGCCTCCACTACATCCTGTCCATTCTACTTCAGGAAAGGTCTCTACCACGAGACAAAAAAGGTCTCAACACTCCTCTCCATGCTTATTGTCCTCAGAGGTCAGGCCATCTTCATCCCCTACTGGACTTTCTTAACAGCCTCTTAGCAAGTCTTCTGCCCCTAGTGTGGCCCCTCCAATCTATTTTCTTCACACCTGCCATAAGGATTATGTTGATCATTTCTACTGATAAATCTGATCACATCATTTTCCCACTTAAAACCCATTATTGGAAATAAAAAATATATAACATTAAGTGCAATGTGATATCCTGGATTGGATTCTGGGGCAGTAAAAGGACATTAGTGGGAAAACTGGTGAATAAAGTCCATACTTTAGTTTATAGTAATGTACCAACATTGGTTTCTTAGCCTTGACAAATGTGCCATGCCTATGTAAGATGATAACATTGGGGGAAACAGGGTGAAAGATCTGTGGTTCTTAGATAAAAACTCTGTACTATCTTTGCAACTTTTCTGTCAATCTAAAACCCTTCCAAAATAAAAAGTTTATTAAATATATAACAGGATAAAACATTATTGACTTCCTATCATTTATGGATTATAATCCAAAATCATTAGCATTGGATTCAAGACCACACATATTTTGGCTCCTACTCACCATTGCCACCTACCCTATACTTTCACCAGTCACTCACCTCCCAAACTGGCCGTGCATTTTCACACCTCCATAGCTTTGTATATGTTTTCCTTCTGCCTGGACTATCTTCCTCCTCCTTCATCTAGTGAATTTTGTTTTACTTTTCAAAAGTCAGCTCTGAGGCATTTCTCTCTCAGGCCTTCTCTGAGTCCCCCAGGCAAAGTGAATTTTTGGTAGCAATTTGTATTTTAACTGTTGAAGTGTAAATATTTGCATTTCTACCCTGCACTCTGAGGGCAGGGTTTGTTTGTTTGTTTTCATTTATATCTATATTTCCAACATTTAGCAAAGTCCCTGATACACAAAGATACTGGGTAAATAATTGCTTCATGAAGGAATGAAGACCTCAGTGATATTATTCTCTCATGGGAGAGCCTTCAGCACCCCTATTGCCCTCAGCTTTAATCAGTGATTGACATAAGAAACAAACTCTTGAGGAAAGTTTCTGTGTCATCTGTAGAAATGCTGTTGAGGATGGTTGTCCATATTATCTAATATCCTTTTAAAAAGGAGATTTGATAAAATTTTCCAAAATCTAGTCAGGAAAAAAAATTACCCATAGCAATTTGTTGCACCAAGTTTGTCTGGCACCTGCTTGCTTCTGCCTTAGGGAACTTGCTCACAGCCTTCCTAGGTGGCCCATTGCACTGTTGGACAGCTCTGTTAGAAAGCTCTTTAACTGAAATCTGATTCTCTGAGATTCCCCTCATTGCTCTTAGCTCTGCCCTCAGGGCTGCACAGAACAAGCCAAGTCCTTTGGTCTTTTGAGATGTCTACAGAGATGTGAGGCAGAGAACTCTTCCATACTCTCATCTTTACCAGTTCTGGCCCCTGGACCCCTCATGCCACATTAAATTTTCTCTCTCTTCAGATGTGCTGAGCTCTTTTCTCCCTACGCCTCTGCACAGTATGTTTTTTTCTAACACCTCCCTCTACCCACTCTTATCTGTCTGGCTTATTTTTCCAGGATCAAGGTAACATCCTTCATTCATCCAATAGTTATTGAGAGCCAACCCTGTGCTGGGCACAGTGCTAGGTGCTAGGGACACAGTGGAGAACAAGACAGACACTGATCCTAATAGTCTAGGTTCTCGCTGAAGTCCCTGTAATGGCCTTCTTTCCTCCATGCTTCTGTATCTCCATTATAGCCCTTGTCGCACTGTATCACCAAAGGTTTTATGTCACCTCCTCTAAAGTGAGGACATTCACTGTTATTTGTCTAATATCCTCCCTAGCTTTCAGCAGACAGTTTTGTACATAGTAGCTGCTAAATAAAGGTTTGTTGAACAGAATTCTTGTTCTTTCAAACAGTCCTTTTGTGACTTGTTATTTGTGGCCAACAGGCCTCCTCCTGGACTGCAGGCTGCTTGATTATGTAAAATTAATATAGCAATAAGGACCATCGAGTTCAGAGTCAAGGAAAGTTTTCTTAACTCATTCAACTTAGTTCTGTAAGTAAGATCCTAAAAGCAGATTTACCATATAAGAATCAATATAAGAGGACTACATAATACATACTACAACAGTGGTATGCTGATAAACGTTTAACAACCAGTTCTCCAAGGGAAAAAAGCCCTGGTTTATAGCATTTGCTAATTTCCATGGTGTAAATATTCCCATCAGGGCCAATTTCAGGCTACTGATGGACATCATTGGATGCGGAGTTGAGATGCACAGTAGGACACCATTATGCAGTGCTTCCATCATACAGATACAATAAATGTAAATAGCGTCAAGAACATTGGTAATAAAATGTAGTAAAATAATTAGGAGGCAATAATTTGAATGTTTTAAATATGAATTATTTAACTGTAAATTTATATAAGTTACTGTTTAGTAACGATCGAGTTTAACCATCAGCTTGCAAAATTCCTGAAAATTTACCACTGGGCTCTCCCAAGCCCTTATAAGCCAACCCTAGTACATTGCCTTTATGTGATGCCCTGAAAAGGGTGAACAAATTGACTCTTGAAACTTGTGTCCAATTTAGATACATTAAGAGGAGAGTCTTATTTATAGGAGCTGTTAAAGTTGATGTTATTTGTAAAGTGAACAGTCCCCACTCCACTTCTACTCTTCAGCCAGGTCAGAGTTATTCATCCATGTAAAAAATATTTATTTAAGACCTACTGTTATTTTAGGACATGTTCATTTGGATCTCCAGATACTGTGCATGTAGTTGGCCTAAATAAATGTTTGTGGAATGAACGTGAGGCTCACCCATATTTATTTGTATGGGTACTTATGTGGCTATGTGAATATTCCTAAGTCCTTTTTTTCCTCCGTCAGTGGGCCATCTCTTCCCAGGACAGCCTGCACACAGAGATTCTGATGGAGGAGGTATCAGGAAAGCAGGATGGGGGAACACATAGCCCTTAATTTCACAGAGCCCTCATGAGGGAAACTGAGTGGGGACAAAGTGTCTTCAATGGAAGACATGGAGTGGGAGCATCCTTCATCCAGGTCCTAAGCTTTGCAACCGACCAGAGGCCTCCTCCACTGCTGGCGTCATCACTAACCAAGCACCAAGGAGAATGGATCTTCTGTTCCTACCTCCTCCAAGCTCAGGGAGACTTTTGAAAAGCAGTTTGTCCTCAGAGACTTCTTTCCGTAGGTCTGTGAAGATGTAGCTAGAGCACCAGTAAACAGTGCCACACGACTTGGGTTCTATAGCCAGACAGTGGCAGGCACTGTATCCACCCAAAGGTAGAGTGAGGAACCACCAGAGTTATCTTTTAAAAATGTAAATCATTCAGTGTCACCTTCTTGCTTAAAACCTCTCCAGTGCACTTAGAATAAAATCTAAACCCTTTGTCATATTTTGAAAACCCCTCCATGACCTGGCCTCTGCCTGCCCTCTAACTGTAGACCATCCTGCTGGGGCCTGCAAGGTTCTAGTACATTGGCTTTCTTTCTGTGCCTGGGTACACCAAGCTGCCTGGACCCTTGGCAGGGTCTTTGGCCTGGAAGT